>NC_086380.1:43617344-44275691 GCF_036588685.1 Mytilus trossulus | reverse complement strand
ATTGTTATATTTTAGTTCATTTTTGTGTGTTGCATTTTAATGCTGTCTTTCTGTTAACGTTGTGTCGTAGTTCTCTTATATTTTATACGTTTTCCTCAGTTTTGATTTGTAACCCGGATTTGTTTTTTTCCTCCATTGATTAATGAATTTCGAACAACGGTATACTACATTTGCCTTTATTAAAGTGGAAGTCATTTTATCCAAATTTATTACATTTGTAAAAGCAATAAATGATAGTTTTCTTTAATGCATATTTTTTTCATTTTATTTATTACATGTCTGAAAGGAATAAAATGCTACGAAATATTACAAAACGGTTTTCGTTTTGTTCAATTGGTTAAAACGTCGAAAAATCTGAAAAACGCTTTTTTCTGAAGATACATCTGGTAGTTGGGGTTAAATTGAATGTTCCTGATTATCAAAACAAATCGTGAGTTTGAAGTAGGAAAGAAATGGCTGTCGAACAAAATATCGTGCACGTTGATAGACTCGGAACAGATATTCGACCCAATTAAATTTTGCTATTTTTATTAATCGTGTTCAGCTTTTAGCGTTTACAGCATGATAAAATCACATTATAAAAAATATCTCCTTACAGGAACTATGTACAACTTTTACAAAGACAACTTTGGAAACACCAAGATATTCCCCTATATAAAAAGGCGAATGTTTCATTATGTTACGGAAGTTCCCCGAAATGGATCATTTAAAGTCGTCCCTTTAAAATGGTACAGTCACCAAATTAAAAGTACAAGTGTACAAAATGTTTTAGTTTGGTACTTTAGTAAATCTTGATGAAGCTTATTCGCGTACCAGTGAAGCCGAATCCTTTAATATTATTGATACAATCGATATCCACAAATTGAGGTTTTCATGGTTAAAAGACCTAAACAATATAAGAGACAGGATCAACCAACGACATATAAAAAAAAATCGATAGAAACTTACAAATTTACTTAATTGACGTCAATATTTAAGAAAACCTCAATTGAACGAATTTTTGGTGTAACGTCCGTTGATAGGAATATTGTGCACACATGCTTAATGGGTTGTTCACCTGACTGTAATAACAAAAAGCCATCGTTTTGAATAAATAACTTTCATTTCTTCAATATCAAACCAAACACTATAGAACTGTACATTTAGGTAAAGATAGATTGTTTTATTTAGCTGAAAAAATCAATCCCGGGTGGCATGATATCCTTGTTATTTTTTAAAGTTAAAAAAATAAGCTTAAAGTTGAAAATAATATTGATATCCTGACCCAGTCCATACGGCTGAACCAAATCATCAAAATGGATGGCAAAATGATTTTTCAGTACAAATATATTGAAAATGGTATATTCTTTATTAATGATCTGGTGTTAGATAATAATTATTTATTCTCATATGAAGAATTTTAAAACAAAGTATAATATTCATACTCATTAAGAAGAATTTTGTGTAATTTAACGATAATTTCATATATATGGAAAAGTATGATAGGAGGTAGTTCCAAACTGGAAAATGTTGAAAATGAATTGATAAATAAAATGAAAAGAAACCAAAATCATGAATGATTTTTTTAAATGACTTTTGGAAAATAATAAAGAATTATCTGTATCTTCCCGTAATTAATACGAAACAGATTTGAATATGCATTTTTTTTTCTACAAAATTTCAATTTAAAATTGTTCATACAATTTTAGCAAGTTATCCATTTTATTATAATGTAAATCAACAGAAACTTAACTATGAACATGATGTTCAGAAATTAGACAAAATGTTTTTACATTTTTTTGTAAATGCAATGTAACACAAAACTTTTGGCTACCCAATACGTCCCGGATTCATTCTCTTGCCTTTCAGTATGAAAGAAATCGTTTTAGATTTCGTCACTGATGAGTCTTATGTAGGCGAAACGCGCGTCTGTCGTATTACATCATAAACCTGGTACACTTTGATAACTATTGACCGGGAGTGCTAGTTTTCCTTCAAAAGGTCGGTGTTTCCATTCCAATAAACTACAACGATGTAACTTTAAGTGTTGAAAGTAGCGTAAAACACCAACATTCAATAAAATGTTAAGATTTACATTTGAAATGAATATATGTTTTATATCTTTCTGCAGATATCAAAGTAATTGAAAGTCTAAAAAATTTAGAGGTAGTAAAAGGAGACAGTTTACAACTTACATGCAAGTTGAATGCCAATGTTAAGGTCAAATGGAGTAGAAATGGCCAAGAACTTTCTAGGGACATTCACACAGCAAATGAAACGACTGAAGAATTTTTTTTCAAGTACACTTTAACGATAAAAAACGTCAAGGAAGACTACAGTGGAGAGTACAGTTGCCTTTACGAGAACTTGAAGACTTCTTGTCATGTGGTAGTAAAAGTATGTGTATTTACAGAATCGAAAAAAGAGCTTTGAACATTTAACATTTAAACAGAAAAACTAAATGCCTGGTATCTATTCATGTCACAGCTAAACATACAACATTTCTCTTGTTCCAAAAAAAAATAGACAGGTTGCATCTTTCAATATGATCCATATTATGACAGTAAAACATTTTGTGACGAAGTCAGTCGTTCATCTTATTTTGTTGGATCCCGGAGTAGGGAAGGGGAAATGTCGTTTTTGAGAACAAACACACAACGGTTGTGTTTTGTATCATAACGACTGTTAAAGTTCAAATCAATTATACATTTATTTCGATAACTTTTCAAATAGTAGATACAATAAAATAGTAGACACTGCATTTGTTAACTTTCAGAAACGCATGTTGTTAAACAATTTTAAAAAGCAAAGATAAAATCTTATTTTGTGAACTTTCTCAATTGAAATCAAAGTAAAACAAGTAGAAACGGAAAATCAAAGAAAAATCAGAAATTTACTTTTCAGCTACTGTTTTTACTCTTATTTCTTTTTCTCACGACCTCATCTTAAATTATAAGATGTGGTGTGATTGTAACTATTAACCTGAGTTCAAAGGACGCTGTATATGAGTTTCAATTCGGATTTTTAAATCCCCTTTTCGAATAGTCAGCTATAAAAGTCCCCGACATTGAAAAAAGATAAGAAACAATTTAAACGAGATAAGGACAGACTTGTTCATAACAATGAAATCAACGGAACACACGGCAGCACTCGCACCCGCAAAGTGGAAAGGGATTAATATGAGTTACAAAACTTGTTCCCCAATCCACTATAAATAAATATGTTTGAACTAAACTAAACGAAAAACAAATACGACAGACATGAAATAAGAGGCTTCAGACTATTGGAAAGAATAAACATGCTTGTGAACGCTCAATCATCCACAAACCTGGGATTATTCTTTATGCCCGCGTCACACTGTCCCGATTTTTACGCCGATGGCAACACGATTATTGGAATTTTCAAAATCGGGACTGATCGTATCCTGATCGGGCTAATCGTAGTTCCATCTTTAACCATCGTAGAACTATCGGCCACTTTTTCTAGCCTTCGGGGACAACTTCGGGAAAGGTTCTAATTTTTTTAACATGTTAAAAAATCACCGAAGGTGCGTCCGATGTTGAGGGTTCGTATTGAGTTCGTATCACCATCCTCACCATCGTAATGTCACCGGGAATGCATCTTTGAACATCGTATTGCATTCGTGTTTCCATTGTTTCCATCGGGCAGTTTTGACATTACGATGTCTACACGAATGAATCACGAAGCTACCCAAAGGTCTTACGATTGCAACACGGCTTCGTGAAGACCTCGTAATTCCATTGTGTTGCCATCGAAAAAAAGTACGAAGGCGACATCATGGAACTACGACGGCAATAAATCCACCTAAATGTAAGTTAATTTTTGCGCTAAAATGCATTTAAAGCGCCATGCGCGATATGCACTGGTCAGTCTAATACGACAGTTAAAAAAGACGTTTACAAAACATGGAGCTCATATCATATGATGAGGACAAGAAAGGCGACACCTTGTTTCTATTAATTCAAATGGAACAAGAAGAGCAGCTATTACAGGCTCATGATATACTTTTACGAGTAAAATATTACTTTTTGTCAATTTTTCATATCAAGTAACATAATGAAAATCATAAACGCGCCTCGTACACAAACACCGCAGGTACACGTATATAGGGAGACCAACTTTTTCTTCATTATTCTGATTTTTTTTGCATCGTCTGAGTTGTTGTCACACGAATGTTTACTCCATAACCATTTAGTTTTCTAAATGTCATATGTTGCCGCATTTGTTGCTTTCCCACATCCTTCCGTTTGTCTATATTATTATGATATTCTCCTGGAAAGAGCTCTTTTTGAATAACGAACCCATTACCTCACCTTTAAGATAGATCAGTAAACATGGGCATAAGTATGGGTGATTCTTCAGACTAGTGCACACATTTTACAGTTCAAACAAGGCAATGCCGAACGTGGCATCACCTCGTATGTAACACATTGGGGACAAATATGGACACTATATATGTATATGACACATGCAGAAAATGGTAAATTGAATATGCATGCATATTTGATACATAAACTTTTTTTTTAGAAATCAACCAAAACATTTAGTAACTAGAAATAACTTTTATATTGTCTTTAGAACCAGCAGGTAAAAAATGAACCAATTCCCTGTGTATTATGCTATTTCAAGAAAAAAACAAGTTTATCTGCATGACCTTGACCTTTGGCCTTGAAAGTAAAAAATGTCAGATCATTACAAGGAGGAACAATTTACCAAATGGGGTTAAAATCTTTAGAAGCATATTGGTTTTAGTGTCCACAAGGGTGATATTGCCTTGTACTACAACTGCCACTGTGACATTGACCTTTGAACTTGAAAGTACATTGCGCTTAAGATATTCTTAAAGAGTAACATCATACTAAGTTTCGAGCATTTTGGTTCTAGAGTGTCCATAACAATTTTATCCACACGCAACTTACAAGTAGTATATGCAACTTCAGTGCATCGTAAGCTGTACACTTTTAGACATCGTATGGCCATCGCGCCATCATCGTAATCCATCGTGTAACCTTCTTGATCCATCGTGTAGGCTTCGGCTGAGATATGAGGCTAAAATACCCGTCTTCGGTTAACATTCGTATGTCCATCTTTTGATATCGTATATAATTTCGGCACCATCGTATAGATTACTTTATTCATCGTACTTGCTTCGGTCACATTTTGGTATTTGAACGAGATCGGGACCAACTTCGTACGAACTTACAATTTTCGCTTTCGGGTGTACATCGTATATAAAAATCGGGACAGTGTGACACGGGCATTAGCAACACAACCTAAGATCAGTTTTAATATTATACCATTTAAAATAGTTATTTTACATATCATTACAAACTGTCCAGCGTCTTAACAGACCCGAGCACACATTTTACTCGACTGGTTTGACATTGCCTCGGCAGTACTTGACTGTACATAACTGTATAATGGACTAGGCCTCGACTTTTCATAATAAGTCTGATTTAGTACTTGATGATCTTGGTGTAGTTTGAAATGGTCTCAACCAAGGCTCAACCAGTCTCGACTTGTCTCAACATGGTCTCATCCAGTCTCTACCTGTCTCGACTAGTTTGGACCTTCAAATGTAGTCTTGTGTAAATCAGCCCATCTAACTAAATAAAATATAGTTCTTACAAAGCCCCATATTGTTTGAAAAAGTTAGAAAATAAGTTAGAGTGTACTCTCTGAATTTTGTGCGAATTGCAAATCCTAGCTTTATTTTTACCTAGATTAATTCAATTCTTGAATTTTACAGCAATACACCAAACTATATAACGACCTGTTCAGTAAGATCAATACATTACCAGTGTAGCTGTATAAAAAGTTATGAAAAAAGTTAAAGTGTACTATCTGGATTTTGTCCGAACTGAAAATCCTAGTTTTTTTTACCTACATTAATTAATTCTCAAATTTGGCAGCAATAAACCAAACTATATAATGACCTGGGAGTCAGTAAAATCAATATATAAATAAGATAGCTGCATAGTTTGATGAAAATCCAAGTTGATTTGAAAAAGTTATTAAAAAAAATAAAGATGCCTATATGAATTTAATCATTTTTTTTTACCTATTAATTACATTCTTTAATTTAACAGCAATGAACCAAACTACCAAATAATATGGAGTTTTGTAAGAACTATCTTTAATTTTGTTTGATGAACTGTTTTTATCCACCAGACAAGACTAAATTCGAAGGTTCAGACTAGTCGAGGCTGTATGAAACTGAGTCGAGAGAGGTCGAAACTGGTTCAGCCTTGGTCGAGACCACTTCAGACTACACCAAGATCATCAGGTACTGAATCATACAAACTAAGTAAAGTCGAGACCTAGTCGAGTACAGTTAAGTACCGTTGAGTACTGTCGAGACTAGTCGAGTAAAATTTGTGCTCGAATTTACTGGTCAAGCACAAAATCGGGTCATTTCAGACTCTGAGCAGTGTGTAGTGTATGTAAAAGTTAAACATGTATTTAAATTTTAAATTAATTGGTGTGAGAAAAATCCTGGCTGTAAATAAAAAAATCGTTCTGCAGCCATTGAATGAAATATTGACCGCTAATATTCGCTATATGATAATTATATGCTGATAATTATAAAATGTAAAAATCAGCAATTTAATTCAGAACAAATTTGAAACCTACAGATCTAGTAGAAGTCGTGTTGTGTATGTAAGGTTGTTCAGGGGTATACTACCATTTTGAATTGTACAATCACAGTACATAATCGGTCTAGTTCGTTGCATAAACCATTTTTCACATGAATAAATGCTGATACCAATCAGGAATATGACAGTTGTTATCCATTCGTTTGATGTGTTTGAGCTTTTGATTCGGCCATTTGATAAGGGAATTCAGTTTTGAATTTTCTTTGGAGTGCGGTCTTTTTGTTATTTAACCTTTTTTTATATCAGATATATATAATCCAGCAAATAGTTCGATTCGCTGTTAAATAATAATCACTGTACCTTAAGTCAGGAATCTATGTAAAAAATGAACCTTCTCTTATATAGGAAAAAACGATTGAAGACATAATCAGTGCTGGAACAACAGAAATATTACATGAAATAAGTGACTCAAAACACAAACTAGAGAAAAAGAAAGAACAAATAAACGCGAAAGAAGTAAATCTTGCAGAAATTGAAACTGAAATTAGAACAACAGAACAGGAAATGACTGCTAAAGAAATTGAAATAGAAAGTAAAATGTCAAAACTTCCATTGGAATCAAATGATTCGGAACTGCGGGAAACGGAAAAAAATCAGTTTAATGATTATTGCCGAAATTTGCGCCAGGAAAACACAAATCTACGTGAAAATGCTAGCATGATGCATGCAGAACTGAATAAATTAAAAGAAGAAAGGCAAAAGCTAGAAGACAGAGTAGTATTGTTAGAGAAATATATTGACACTGCAAATGACAAACATCAAAAGACAATTGAAGAAATGCTGGCAACTCAAAAAAATACGATAGCAGAATTGAATGAAAAACACGAAACAACATTAGAAGATATAAAAAAGATTATTCATGGTTTGTATGACGAACTTTGTTCGTATTTTTTTGCTTTACTTTGTTTTAGAAATCAAGTGCAGTACAAGAAAGTAACTAGGAAACAATTATTATAAGTTGTAATGATATTTGTATTTATTTGAGATACCCCAAGTCTCCAAATATTCTTCAGTTCATGGATGAGGATTTTCAAAATCAAAATTAAGCTTTAATTTAACTAACGTTCATACATGACGAAGTTCTTGATATTCGCAATTTCTTAGTGTACCACCTATATATTGCCAACTGTAGTTATCCTTAAGGAGTTTTGGTGTGTAACATATCCTTAAGGAGTTTGGGTGTGTAACGTAGCCATCAATATCGTTTTAAATCAATAAGAATAGACACTAGACACGTCCAACAATCAGAAACACCATCTGACGATATGATAAGTATGTGCGTCTTCTCACTTACGAGTGTGTTTGCAGTCCTAGTATATAAGATGTAAGAACATTTGTCTAATCGGTAATTAAACCGATTCCAAAACTATCTTGGGTCAAATATATATGTTATGGTTAGTGTCAAAATAATACATATAAAGATTGAGGCAATGATTCTAAAGAACAGATAAGTTCAAGCTTTCTGATATAAAATATCAGTTATGAGTATCTGAGGTAAAAGAAAACTGTTTAATTATAGGTTTATCAAGACGAAACTTTGAAACATTTAACACCGGACATTAAAAAGATTTTTTTATGTCAGAATAATCATTTCTATTATTGAGTATGTAATAAATATAACTTTTCTTCATTATCAATGACCGCAAGTAAATTTGAAAGTTCAGTACAAAAAGGTAACTAGGTTACGATTCTTATTAGCTGTAATGTGATTTGTATTTTAGAAATTGAGAATAATATGCATGTTTGCAATAGTACAATTAAAAAAAATGGTATGGTTATTCATTAAACGTTCATATATATATTCAATATTTCATTCTTTCAGAACATGAACAATCCAAAACATGTGCAGTTTCATAGATGAGATTCAGCATCAATGATTATAAAGAATTCTTACAGTGGTTTCAAACATATGAACTATTTGAAATCGATTGAGAAATATAAAACATGTAAAACGTTTCAATGATTTGTATATTCATCCGACAAATTTGTTTTATTGACAATTTATTTTATGTTTGTACATTTATGTTGTTTTAAACTGAAATGGGTGACAGTTGTTTTTTTCTTATCCTAGGTATAGATAACCTTAGTCGAATTTGGCACCACCTTTTGGAATTTTGGGTCATGCTCTTCCACTTTGTACTTGTTTAGCTTTCTAACTTTTTTTTTATCCAAGCGTCAATGATGAGTCTTATGCAGACGGAATGCGTGTCTTGCGTATTAAATCATAAACCTGATACATTGATAACAAAGTACAGTTTAGTTTATTCTTTGTGCGTTATTAACCTAGGACAAATTAAAATAGTTCAGAATTGTTTTACCATTATCGAAAAGGTCAGTTTATAGATATCATAATACCCGTATTTAAAAAAAGTCCAAATTACTTCTCCTTTTTGTAAGTCCATCCTGAATAGTCTTTAATTAAATGTTGTTCTGATTTCACATCTTTTTACAAGAATTAATTTGTGTTAACTATTTAACAATGTGAAAGAGGATGTGAAAAATAGTGAAAACGCAGTATACCATCACCAAACGTGGGAAATATTTTTACAATTCATCTACAAGAGTAAATTCAAAATTGCAGATTTTTTCTTTATGGTTTTGAAGAATTTGTGCTTGCTTTTCGTGAATTTATTTATACTGTACATGAACCATCCTATTAACGTTCGTCAAAACTTTAAATTCTAACTGTTTGTAGTTAAGTTCACATTAGAAATAGATAATAGTGTTGAACTTTTTTTTTATTCTTAATAACCAATGGATCAGTTGTTGCTAGTTTTTCAAATACAAATTTTGTTCATAAAGAAAAAAGAAAAACTCATAAAAGATACCTGACTAATAATTTTGTACGCCAGACGTTTGTTTTGTTTAGGAAAGACTTTTAAAGGCAACTGCGGTTTACTTGTGTTCAAACGTCATAAATTCACTGATAGAAAACGAATCCGGGTGACAAACTAAAACCAAGGAGAACACATCAACAATGAGATGATCTCAAAGAAACATCATACAAAAACTAGACTCACGGTGGATGTACAAGTTGCTTAATTCTTACTAGTAGCAATGTACCAGTTTCACCTGCGAAATCTTTGCGACTGTAATACAAGTGAGATAGCTTTAAATCCTACATTTATGGAAATACCTATAATTAGTCAGGAATATAACATCTATTTTCATTCGTTTGATGTGTTTTAGATTTTGATTTTGCAATTCGATAAAAAAAATATGTTTTGATTGGGATTTTTCTGAGGTTTTACTTTTTTTGGTTATTTTACCATTACATTATTCAATTAAGGTGGTATGGGAGTCTAAAATAAAAATGATGGAATTTGTTCATACTTTGCCAAAACGTAGTATTTATTGATATATGTTGAAAACTATGATAAAAAGTATAGGTTACCGCGCATTTTCTCAGCTACAGTAGGTGACAAAATGACACAAATTGTATAGATTATACAGGAAAAAACACCATTCTGTGATTAGAAACTGAACAAAGTGATAGATTTGTTAAATACTTCACGAAAAGATAGCTTTCAGACAATGCTTTGAGAATATCAAAAGAAAAGATAGGGTCATCGTACGTCTTTTCCTGCTAAAATACAAAATAGGAAAATTCCATGTAGAATCCTTCAGAAAATGCACTGTTTTAGAGTTACCTCCCCTTAAAATGCCAATTATTTTTTTTAAACAACCAAAAATAATCATCTTTTGTAAAAATATTAATATTTTTAAGTTATATCCTTATAAATTGATTCTTTTAAATGAAAATTCACATTAAATATCTGCATTTTGCATCAAATTTTGCAAACTTGATAGAAAATCTTGACCTTTGATTCTCTGTTTTTGACAATCCAAGTTTGAAGAAGACACCCATACCACCTTAAGCTGAGTTAGGGCTAGGCTGCAGACAATAAATAAATCATACCCTATCACAAAAATACATAGTAGAATTGAGAAAGGAAATGGAGAATGTGTCAAAGAGACAACACCACATTAATATATAAAATAAATGAAAGTCATAAATCTAAAAAGAGAACAAAAATCCGGGTTACAAACTAGAACTGAGGGAATGATATCCAAAAAAAAAAGAAGAGAAAACAACAGAAATATTAAATTGCAACAAAAAACAAACAGCAATGCTTCACACACAGAAACAAACTATAAGATAACAATTGTCATTTTCCTTACTTGATACAAGACATTTTTAGAAATAAATGATGGGTTAAAACTGGTTATGTTGCTAGCCAAACCTCTCGCTTTTATGGCAATGTAAAAATATAACACATAAATGACAACATTAGATGGAAGGACTACAATATAAATAAATGGGAGAACCATTACGACAGAGATATTCAGTTATTAAAGATACCAGACTTATAATATAATTCGCTAGAAGCGTGTTTCGTCTACATAAGTGACGCTCAGGTCAAGACAAAAAGCCAAACAAAAACGAAGAGCATTGATGGACCGAAATTCAAAAAAGTTGTGCCAAATACGGCTAAGGTTATCTGCCTGGGATACAAATAGATTTTTCAACACAGCTGATACGGGCGTCAGCGGGACCCTTACATAAGACCTTTTCGGCAAAAACGTTTTACTGAGAACACAGTTATTTCGAAGTGCATTTCGTTTAGACAATAAATTCGAATAAAAAATAATCGCATCGGCTCGATCTATCTCAATGTTTCTAAGAGTAGCAACACGAACCCCACCAAAAAATGGGGGTGCTCCTGAAGGGTAAGCAGATCCTGCTCCTAATGTTACACCCGTCGTGTTACTTATGTTATTACAAATCCGGTAAATAGTCTAATTCGGTAGGTGGCATTCATGGAAAGGGAAGGGTTTAGTAATTACGACATAAGGAACAAATCCAATATAATTTGTCAAACGGTAATTCCATAATAGTCAACCAACTGGTGATGGCGTTCGTAAACTTCGGGATGGGATGATTTCAACTTTTTTTTCATTTGAAACTCTTGGTTTAATAGCTTCCTTGTGAGCAGCAACCCTCGATCAAGGAAATTATGGTAGGAAATACAAGCCCAGGAATAACGAATCTATTGGGAGATATATATTCCGTATGCAGGCGGCGTTTCTGTAATGTTGCTACAAAGAAAGAGAAAGTTCACATCTTGGAAGCTGATATAAACTCATTTGTCGCAAAATGATGTTTTCAACCGACCCTCATCGTCAATTGCTTGATGTAAGTCAAGATATGAGACAGACTTAACTGTATCTGTAGTATCCTTTATCTCCAGTTCGATGGAATAGATTCGTTCAAAATAGTCACCAAATTTTGTATCATATTTTTAAGAACATCATCTATATAGCGGAACGTTAAGTTTCTCATTTCTATAACACTCGCTAAATAACGACAACAATGTGTGAGCAACACAGTAGTTATAAATGTAAAAGAAAATATGGTACAGCATTCAACATTGTGTTATAATCTTAATCACTATTTAAACAAACAACAACTCCAACAAAGAAACACAAAATGACGTATAGAAACTATAAAGACAACCATTTTGTTTGATCAAACAAACTTGCTAAGCTGAACCTATTATAAGAACCCCTGCGCACATTTTTAATTTCTGATCACTCTGTTTTGATTTTACTTAGTTCAACAATTGTTATAATATATCATTTTGTCTAACCTGATTCTTATATTATCAGGATTGTCGTTATTTAGTATAGTCATGTCAATAAGGATTTATTGAGTTGTTACATAAATAGTTCAATTCGAAGATCTATACAATGAATTCATTTAATTACTACGGGGAATCCTTGGTAGTAATTTAACAAAACACGTGTCAACAGGGTAAAGATGTAAGGATTGATATTATTAAATTAGAGACATTAAAACTTCCGGAATACATGCACTAAATGCGTTTGTCATGGGGAGAATACAAGACTGTTTTAAGGAAAACAGGGATGTTATTGTGGAATTGCTGTCCAAAAATCTGAATCAAATTGTGTGTAAGTTGCACAAAAGAAATGTAATAACCGACAGTGAAAAGATTGGTGTTGAATGTAGTTTGTCGCCTGCTTTAGGAATACGAGATTTATTTTATTACATAGAAGCTAATGATAAATCTGAAGATTTTATTGATGTACTCAATCAAACTGAAAATGGCGGAATAGCACATCTTGTTCGCCGTAAGTAAATTGCAGTGTGATATAAATATCTGTCGAAGTAGTAAGACGTTGGGCGAACAGTAAATTCTGAACAGTGATTATTTATGAAACGAGTTTTACAACTTTTTTTTTCTTGTATGATTCTGAAAAAAAAACTTATCTTAACTTATTCTTACAGTAAAATCCATTTTTCCTTGTGTTAATTCAACTTTCAGAGTTTGTTTGCGGTCGTGAAAATAAAGGAAAAAGAGACATAATAAAACACCATAAGTGAAATTATGACAGACATTTGTTTGATGCGTTTGATCTTTTGATTTTGCCATTTGATTAGAGACTTTCCGTTTTGAATTTTCCTCGGAGTTCAGTATTTTTGTTATTTAATTTTTAACCAATGAAGTGACGAAAAGGCAAACAACAGTTCCTCCAACCGAGGTGTTATTGATTGCAAGTATAGATTGATAAATCGCGGGTCTATGGTGGATCAATCTAGCAATAAAGACGGGATTGAAATTATAAAAAGACCTTTTTTTTTTTATTCAAGTTCAAATTAAAAGAAACACATACTAATCAATAGTTTAAGGAACTACTTACAGCAGTGGTAGAAATAATCAACAAGAAACCAAAGGATAGAAATCTTAAAAGACAAGCATGGAAATTACAGACAAAACAAAAATTTGAATTAGGTGTTAATTACATAGAATTTAACGGTTAATATTTGATTAAAAATTATATAGTCTTACTATTATTATATCGGAATCTAATTTGAATAGGGTCATAAATTAGTACATGTTTGTCATCAATTATACATTTAAACACAATACTAGTTAATCAGATTACAACTTTGATTTAAAGTCAGTCTTGTTACCGATATGAGGTTTGTTTAGAAATCAAATATCTTGGGAGGTAAATAAAATCTGTTATAAAAGACATGATATCCGATTTTTTTTAAATTTGAGAACGAATTTTAAAAACTTTCGAATAAAAAATCGTAAAAACAATTTTATTTGCGTTATAAGCGCTTTATTAAATTAATTGCTTTATTAGTTTCAGCGAATTATTACTTTACATCAGAACTGAAAAATTCGGAATTTGCTATAGGCACGGATGTTGTATTGTCCTGTGAAATCAGTAATGATCGTACCGTTCAATGGTTTAAAAATGGAATAGAATTAACCACATGCTCGAAATATACCATAACAAAAGATTTTCTTGTCCACCAGCTGATTATTTTGAATGCACAGGAAGAGGATGCAGGCGATTATTTATGTGAATGTTGCTACGCAAAGACAAGATGTAGACTTAAAGCTGGTAGGGCAAACTAAATATTTCTTATGAAACATAGGTTTTACGATTGACAGTCTTTCATGTGATATTTCTTCTTTAAAAATGAAACTCAAATTCACGAAAAATTACGTATGATAATTTTTTTGTCATAAAGCTAGTTTTGTGCATGAAGCAATTTTAAATTCAAAACATACGTCAACTAGTTTATCAAAAAAACATTCCGAATATATTAGATAGAACTATCGAGCTATCACTCAATCAGCTCCTACTACTTTACAACTTAAGCTTTAACATTGACTCTTTAATTCAGTTATTGACCATCAATATTGATGGTTTTGACATATGTTTAGCCTTTGCATCTGATACTGAATAACAAGAAGCAGATGATGTTTGCCCATATATATATATATATAACACTTTTTTATGAGATATTTTCTCATTAATATGATCAACTATAAAACTAAAAGCTAACCAAGCGAATTAGATATTTAAACTTCGACTCTCGAGAGCAGACAAATTGGTGTATCCTTGTTGAACATTTAGCCATATATACAATTTTGAGATTTATTCCTTCATTTTTGTTTAGATGATACCTTGTATGCCAGCAAACCCTTTGTCAAAATGATTAACAAACAAAATGTGTATTTTCTATGCGATCTCATTAGACATGGTTGCCTTTTGTTTTGACGTTTTGTAGTTGAAAAACATATATTTAATGTTTATTCAGGTTTACAAGTAATTAAAACTCTCAGAGATGTTGAGTTGGTGAAAGGAGAAACTCTTCATTTAAGTTGCAAGTTGAATAGAGATTTGAATATTAAATGGTTGAAAAATGGCAGAGAAATTTCATGCGACAAACAGACAGATTGCAAGAAAACATCTCAGGAAAATTTGTTTAAATACACATTGAAGATAAAAAATATCAAGATGATAAACAGTGGAGAGTATAGTTGCGTGTGTGGTAATTTCAAAACATCTTGCTTTGTGATAATAACAGTAAGTAAATTTGTACAATACAGGTACGAAAAACATATAAATGTCATTCATAGAGTCTGACTAAAATACTATTCAAGCCTTACCTTAAGCCACTCTTTTGCATAACTTGATTGAACGAGTTACTTTGTAATAATCGAAGGAGTGAATAAAACACTTTGAAAATCAATAGAATACAGCAAAACAAGTTTTGTTTGCTATTTGGAATCATATCGTTGTTGTTCGATATGAAAATTTTAATGTTATTTTCAGACTTTATATTTTTTTTAGGAAAAAAGTATTTCCGAGATAGAATATTAATTGTTGCTTGGATAAATATCCATTCCAATATGGTATATAAAAAAGAAGCTTCGATATACTTATATAAAAAGTAGAATACTTGTAACAAAATACTGAACTCCGAGGAAAAGTCAAAACGGAAAATCCATAATCAAATGACAAAATCAAATAATAAAACATATCAAAGGAATGGACAACAAATGACATTTTCCTGACTTTGTATAGGCAAATGTAGAAAATGATGGATTGAACCTGGTTTTATAGCGCTAAATTATTTATGACAGTCACATCAAACTCCATTATAATCATAACGGTGCGTGAACAAAACAGACACAATAGTTTAAATTGTCAAAATAGGTATACAGCCATTAAATCAACTTAAATGATGAGATTAACTGCCAAATTCTATTTATGTTAAGAAAAGTAACAATTAAATTATTAACGAAAGGCAGCCTCGAACAACAAACACTGAATTACAGACTCCTTTGATAATAAAGTAACGGTAACAAAAAAGGTTTAAACCTTTCCTTCTGGTATACATGAAGAATCCCACAAACTATACAATTTCTGACAATAAGATAAGTATCAAATACTTTGTTATATTTAAGGACATACCGATAGAACAAATAATCAATGCAAGAACTACAGAAAAATTATATGAAATACAAGGGAAAAAAGAAGAACTAGCACAGAAAGAAGAAAAAATTGTTAAAGAAGAAACAAAGCTTCTTGAAATGGAAACTGAAATTAGGAATAAAGCCATGGAAATCAAAGAAAAGGCAGATGAAATAGAGAGTCAAAGATATAAATTAGCTTTAAAAGAAAAAGAAATGAAAGAACGAGAATCTCAGTTGGAATTGAAAGAAGCCAAATTTTGCGAACTTGAAATGGAGAAAAATATGTTGCAAAAAGATTCTTTGACCTTGACGCAACAAAGTGAAGAATTAAAATTTACACGAGCAAACGCAAACATGATGCAAAACGAATTGGAAAAATTAAAACACGAGAAGACAGAACTCGAAAAAAGAATTGAAATATTAGAGAAATATATTGATAATGGAAGTGTAAAGCATGCACAGACAATCTCAGAAATTAGAGAAACCTATGAAAATATGATAACAAAAATGAAAGCAGAGCATGATGATACATTATCTAATATTGATAAAAGATTGGAAGGTTTGTAATTTACCTGTTAAACTTTTTATAGCTTATAGGGATATTTTGTGTCATCTTTTCTCTTGTTCGTTTCTATTAAACGTATCCAATACGCACTTTCTTGTTTCTTAATAATGACCTCAAGCAATTAACTTATATCTTAAAATCACAGCTTTCTGAGATAAATTTTCTAGTTAAACATTTTGTTCGATATAAGAATATTTTTCAGGTAACCGGTACATAACTATGTAGATTTATACATTTGAAAGTTACTGATAATTCTCAGCAAAAAAATATAAAAACACTATGATTGTGAGAACAGCGGTCACCTTTATAATACATCCTTTTTTTGTGTTTCAGAGATGCAGCAGAAGCAATCCGGAATATGTGTAGTTTCATAGTGAACTTTCAAACATTGGTTTGCATAGTACTTTCTGGATTATGAAAGAATTGCGGTAAACTGTTTCAGCTGTGTGCTTTTTTTAAGCATAATTTGACTGTTGAAACACATTCAGATTTTGTTCGAATAAATTACATCCAGTATCCTACATTAAAAAGAAAGACATATGTATTTGAAATTTTGTTTCAATATATATATTGTGCCAAACTGTTTAAAGGTAACTGTGTAATAATATGTGGGTATCCAAACTATTAGGCAATTTTGTCTTTCTTTTTTGTACATTTCTCGTATACAATTAAACCGAATACTGTGAACACATATTAAAAAATATAAAATATATATTGTTTCTATATGAATATATTCACCATATCTTTTTTCATTGATTTATCATACTTTGTATAAAATACCATGTTTTAGACGTGTGCTTCAGTTATATACTGCCACACATTTGCATTATTACCTATTCATTCAAGAGATTTTTGTCATAGCGAACAAGTTTGTTTAGTCCTGCCCCGGCTTTCAGATGTCAAAAGCCTGTTATTTAGTGACTATCGTTGGTTTCTGTTAATTATATTTTCTTTACGCTATTTGAATCATCTTATCATGTTGGATCTTTTCATAGGTGACTAACCGGTATGGACATATAGTTGCTTTTAACCCCGTCGTATGGACTATTGTTGTCAGATTTAAAATCATAATGAATCTTGCTATATTATTAGGTTTATCTCTTTATAAGAGGTTTTTCGGAACTCACATTGTTTGCCCTATCCATGCACAATATTTCCGCCATGTTTTCGAAAAAATGCTGCTTTAGATTATAATGAAAATATTTTAACAATTAATGGAAGTGGACACGATTTTATGGTAATTGGTCCTAAACAACACTGTGTTTGACATCACAACTGTCAAGTGAAGCCATGCAATCAATGGGTCATTTAACTTGACAGTTTACACAGCTAACTGAACTTTCTGTCCATGGAAGAATTACGAATTTGCCGGTATTTCAAAGGAAGAAAATGCCAAGAGAAAAGGCAAATTTCACGATAAAAACGACAGAGTGCATGAGAAACGACAGACAAAAAGGGCGCAGGCGTCAATAAAAAAGAGTGGGCGCTGCGCCCTGTTCAAACTTTGTAGTTGGTACACTGCTCTATAATCGTAACATAATCAATATTCCGATTACACGATGAACAAAAGAGATCATCAAAATATATTATCTACAAAAATCAAGCAACTATAGTTGTAAACAGAAAGCTAATAATTTATTTTTGTACAACCAATATATTTGTTCATTTTGAAAACCATTTTAGAGACATAAGGCAATCATTAAACGTATACTTTCCGAAAATATATCATTCGGATAGGATTTCATAAAAATGTTTATCACAACTATCGCAATGTTTGTTGAAAGATTGATTCAGATTCGATCATTCTATAATCATGATCACCTGTACAATCAAGGGGCTGCATTGAATTCATTGGTGTCGTATTTTGCTTTCTATGTCCTGCTGATTAATATAGATGTCACTTTTGCCCTGATACTGAGACCTCGAAACATTCTTAGTTCTTTCAACTTTAAGTTGTCGATTTTGACCATATGATTTTTGATATGGATGGCCCGGCAATGACCAGATATCTAGGGTTTGGATTTAACATTTAAAAATCATTTGATAAGTTAAATTTAAGACAATTTCTTGAAACGAAAGATCACGTGATAAGATACGCAAACTTAGAAAAAAATACTTTATGTTAATTGATATTTGGGTGTAGATGATTGAGAATTGAAAATGACCTTCTGCGTGTGATAAACTTATTATTTTTTTCTTCGTGTGACGATTTTTTAAAGTGTAGTTATACTGCTTTTTGAATACGGGTAGTTGCAATTCTATGGCAAACGTTTGCATTTATTTACTTTAATTTGTCTAAGAATTTTTCATTTTAAGTTCTTCTAGAAAAGATAAAAAAAAAAAAAGAAGTTGTGGTATGATTGCCTATGAGACAACTATCCACAAAAAAGAGCTATTTCTTAAAATCAGATTTTTGGCTTTTCATTTGCATTCAAAGTCACATTGAAATATGTACTTTATGATCAACCAAAACACTACAAAATCTGTAACTTTGCTTCTTGTTTTGATCAGTGTGTGTAAAGCAAATGCATTAATGATTTTTTTATTTTCCAATAAATAAACAAGCACTGCATAGTTTTAAATTGATTTTCTAACAACATATAAACACTGGAAGATCTTCATCAGTAAATTGCTTATGCGCATGGACCTTGTTTTACCATTGTCAATGTAGTCTTTGCCCTGCAATGAAAAACATATATAGCATATCATGGTAAATGCTGACACTTACTACTTTACTAAGTAAAAAAAAAGGATATCATAACTTTTCAGGCCAATAAACGACTACCAAATTTATTTTTCTTTGAATAACTAGAATTAAGAAAAGCCATGTATTTATGAATCGAATTCTGATGTTCAATCACTTGTACTTCTTTTAATGAAATTTATTTTGGATAACTCCTATGGATTTAAAAAAACATATTTTGAAAAACAGACTTTCAAGTATGAGGTTTGAATATACCAAACTCTTTGTTTTATGTGATGTTGGGTTACTGTCTTAATGAATTATACCCAATATCTTCGTTTTCACAATTGCAGACGTACCAGTCAAAGGAATAATGTTTTATCATCGTAAATAATACTGCGTCATAAAATTGATGTTTTTATGTAAAGATATTACTAGTATACTTACATGCAAGCAGAAGTTTCCATTTCACAAGTATTGCCATATGTTTTCCCATCACTTCCGCAGATAGGGAAATAAATGTATGGACAAATTCGGAGGCATTGTGTGTCTATCTTTGGAGCTTGAGTTGCTTCAACGAAACAAATGTTACGACAAAATTAATTCAAGTCTTCTTAAAATATAGATATGTGCTAAGCTCTTCATGTTTTCAACGTTTCAATGATAATATGTTGTCGATCTAACTTAATTCTAATTTATAACAGTGCCAATTGATTTTTCAAAGAACATTCATTTTTCAATGCAACATTATAGTATGAAAAAAGTAAAATCACAACAATACTGAACTCCGAGAAAAATTATAAAAAAAAACCCTAATCAAATCTCAAAATCAAAAGCTCAACAACGAATGCAATGGCATCTTCGCTAGTTAAAGGTTACGATCCACTTCCCTCCTCTCCTCCCAATTGAAGTGTTCAAGTGCTACCATTGGTCAAGAAACATGTATTCAGAACGGGCGCGACTATATGGCGCAAAATTGTTATCACAAACGTTGGCTTAATCTGCCAAGGGTGGAGAGGAGGGAAGTGGATCGTAACCCTTGGCTAGCGAAGATGAATGCATGGATAACAACTGTCATATTCCTAACTTGGTACAGGCATTTCCTCATGCAATGTTAAATATGTAAAAATATTGCCATGTTCAAAAGTGGTGTGATTAAAAGCTGTTTTTAGGTATGTACAATGACAATTATTTTATTCGTCTGGTAAACTATTAATAGAATTTACTTACGAGCAGGTGTCGCGGCAACAACACATGGACCATTGTTTACTATTGTCAGCTCTGTTTTCAGCCTGAAAAGACAACCCACATTAAATTCTATGATAAAACCTAAAATTGAATTAATAATTTCGGTGAGTGCCACATTATAAAATTTACATAAGTTATAATTATTATATTTTAAAACGATGTTATTAATGAGGATCTGGATAGGTTAACATAATATATGAAATTTACAAATGTAAATATAAAAAGAATAGGGAATATTGTAATGAAAATAAAGAAAAAAGACAAATGGCCTAAACAATTGAAGTATATAGAAACGAATTCAAGTTTTAAATGCTTTATTTCCTCAAATAAAAATGTCAACAGCAAGAGACAATGTTTTTTTTTACAAAAAGACCCCCATCAAGACCCTTATTTATTATTTTCATAGGTTGAAGAGGATCTGTAGTGTCAATTTAAACATGTTAAAATGTACCACAATTCCTCAGGAGTTTACTCTTCGTATAATGAGCATGTTTTCATAGAATTGATTATACAGTATATTCAGATAGGGTGATGTGGTATGATTGCCAATTAGATAACTATCCACAATTATCCACCAAAGTTCATGTTACCAATTATAGGAAGCATTACGGCATTTAACATTGAGAAAAATTCATACCGTGTATTCCGCATTAGAAGGCCTCAACATGAAAAATATGAAGCAATTCAATTGAGAAAATTAACGGCCAAATGTATCGCAAACCAATTTACGAAATACAAATTTGACAGACATGAACCAAAGACAACCAACCACTGAACTAAAGGCTGCTAACTTAGACTATGCATTTTTTCACACAAGTCATTGTTTGTGTTTGTGAATCTCTTGTGTCTTATTGGTATGCTGCACACTGATTTTAGAATAAACGTCTCTGTTTTATCGTCTTATCAAATTTTGGAACGTACGATATACCCGTACACTATGAAATTAAAAGATTTTGCAAGGGGTTTATTACAGCCATTTTCGCGATAATCTATCAAATGGCAACATAAAACACAGCTTGAGTACGTTTTTGTTCCAGAAAACTGAAAAATAAACCTCTTCGAAAATACATCATTTGACCGATTTATCAATCATCTTTAACCATTTTTGGAAGCGAATTCTAACAGACATTCTGTCAATCTTGTACAGATGAGTAATTGAATATGTACATTATGATTATTTATATTTCGTGGTCAATTAGCAAGCAAAAAAAACAACAAAAAACACAAAACTTTATAGTTTCTGGGTTCACCAATGAGTCCCTTTATACTAATCGTACCTTGACCGTATGGAAAACTGTGTAGTGGTATAATTGTGGTCTTTCACCAGATTACGCACTTTCAACGGTGTTTTTCTTCTACTTTTACTTACTCACAAGATGCTGCTCCCATCACACATTTGTTTGAATATGTCTTTCCATTACTGCCACATACTGGCATATAAATCATAGGACATGCTCTCAGGCAGTTTGTGTCAACGGACAACCCAACAGCTAGAAAAGTATGAAACAATATATTATTTTTATACTATTTTTCATTTTATCATTTGACATCTACATGAAGATACAAATAAAGTGTTTTGAATATTAGTTTGATAAATCGCTGCTGTATAAAGAAACATAACAGATATTCGTTATAGTAGAAAGCATTACTCTACTCTATCTGTTGACTGGACAATACGATTGTTCACTTGGTAGATCAAATTATAAAAAGACAACTTAATTATTGATAACATTCCTTCGAAAAATATCATGTAAAGTGATTACAATGATTTGATCTTTTCTTTTTTTTTAATCTTGTTTTGGGAAAAGATAAAATTTCTGTATTTGACTACTTTTTATTTTTAAATTACGGGTTCGAAATGCTCTTCATCTTCTTAATTTGACCCTTTTAACTGTCAAAATGTCAATCCTTGTGCTTTTGATGAGTTCATATCATATCGCCATGCAAAATTCTTTCTGTTTTGTTTGATATTTCTTTTACATTAAAAAATGAAATCAAGGTAGAAACTAGTTATAAAGGTTGAGAATTGAATTTAATACGATAATTAAAAATGAATTTTCAATGATGTAAAACACATGTGTATGGTTTGAAACTAACCCCCATGCGGACTCATAATAAGAACGCAGGCCTTCGACTACCCTATGATGTTATTAAGCCTCTGTGTTTCCGAAAAGATCAGTAACGATCCGTATAACGAATGTATGGCACAAGATAATTTAGTCTAAGCATAAACATAGATGGATGTTGGGCATAACACAGCAAGGCCATTATATACCATCTCTCCCCAAATACGGCTAATGTAATCTATGCCTTGGATAATAAAACTATCCTTAGTATTCCGAATAAAAGAGACATCACTTTTATGTACTTTTAAATGTAGTAAATAAAGTCAACAATTTGAAGAAACGACAAGCAAAATAGTACAGTATTGAAGTTTCTAATTTAATTCAAATGATGGCTGTCAAATTTCTCTGAATATGGAACAATTATTTTCTAATAAAAAGGATTATTGTTCAATGGGAAAGGGTTATGTTCCTATGTCGTAGTCTACAATCCTGTTATCATTTCACAACTGTGACCTACCGAATAAAGACTATTTACCGGCTTTGTAATAATATGAGTAACATGACGGCCCCACATGTGGAGCAGGATCTACTTACCCTTCCGGAGCACATGAGATCACCCCCAGTTTTTGAAGGGGTTCGTGTTGCTGAGTCTTCAGTTTTCTATGTTGTGTCTTGTGTAGTATTATTTGTCTGTTTTTTAGCCATGGCGTTGTCAGTTTATCTTAGATCGATGAGTTTTACTGTCCCTTTGGTACCGCTTTCGCCCCTCCTTTATAAAAATCTAATGATACGTCATCTCAGACGAAAGCAGACGAAAACAAAAAGACAAATTGAAAAAAAACCAAACAACATTTGGAGGAACATTTGGACCTTTTAAAGTGATTAGTAGTATTTATATATGTACAAAAATAATAAAGAAATTATTACACTTACCAAATAAAGCAAACAAAACAATACACAACTTCATGTCTATCAAATTCAAATTAAATTAAAATTATTACACCAAATGTAGATAAGATAAAGGTATTTGTCATGAAATACTAACACCTGTTTCTGGTGGTCATATACAAAGGACAAGGTCAAGAATAAAAATAGTTATGATTACACATTTTGCGAATTAATAATATTCATGGAAATCTTACTTTTAGATAAAATGTTAGAATATGACACGTACAAACTGGGCACGACAATAAGTAATGGTTATTTGATAACACAAGACAAACAATATTTAATCAATGAAATTTTAACAAATATTACACTGTAACTTAAATCGTGAAAATTAAATTTTATTAATTCATTTTACAACGCGATTAATGATACCGTTTAAAGTTTAGATCCCTTGATAGATCATCACACATAAATGTTTTTATTGTCATTTATTGACTTACAATAGATCTTTCGTGCTCGATTCGTGTAAAGATTTTTTTGTTGAATTACAAAAACTATCATGTGTTCTTTTGAATTTTATTAAAACACCCAATTAATTAAGGAATGACTGTAATATTTTTTCTGTCTATGAAAAAATAACATAAAAAATTTGGTGCACACTGAATAACGCGCGTAGCCTTCAAATGTTGTTTGTTTATTCAATTTATCTTTTTGTTTTCGTCTGCTTTCGTCTGAGATGTCGTATTTGCCATATTGATAAAAAAAAATCCTAGCGCTAACATTCTAGCCCAACGTTTAGCACTCTGAAATAATTCGATTATCGGGGAATCCCGTGTTTACTCGGTACTAAGATAGAACAATTAAGCTTATAGCCACATTCTTCTTTGTTTGGTAGCTTAGAGATATGGAACTTGATATACATTGTATATATCTATCAATGGTTCATAGTCACCAAAAAATAAAAACAATAAAAAATTGAGAATGAAAATGGGGAATGTAAACATACTAAAAAGTACGATATCAAAAGGAAGTATTCAAAAATATAAACTAAACATAATTGAAATAATTTGGTATAGTAATAAGCAATTCCTGTATTCTCTTCGTGTCGGATATAGATCGACTTTACGCTAGATATTCGCTGGACAAGGACAGATCTTTATCATTGATATGATACAACACGGTCGTACTGTTGTGATTCGTGTATTTGAATTTCTAAACTACATGTACGTAGAAAGTAAAATAGAATGCTCAAATTAGAAAGTATTAGGGCTGGTATTCTCATTCATTAAATTATGTATTTTGGACGAGTTTAATTGAAATAATACTAAAATTATTTCTAACAACGAATCAAATAAAATCAATTTGTAAAGTATTACACTAGTAGCATCCTTTTTTCGATTTTAGTAAATCAAACAGTTGACTTAATTTTCGAAATATGGTCAACCCTTGACTACTCCCACCCTCAGTTAAACAATTCCATACAAGGCCATTTTCATATAATATTATAATAAAAAAAGTGTAAAATGTGACAACTTTACATAACAGATAGTCTTACATTTTACATCGCTTTTTTTAAATAAGGAATTGTAATAAAGTCAAAACTCCTTGACCACTCTCCAAATTTTGACAATAAACATACATATATTGCTTACATATCGGGTTCTTTGAACATACATGCATTTTTGAGTCGAGATTTGTTCTGTTAAATGGGAGATAATAAAATTTGATTTTATCCCAGTTTATGTTCGACTTATGATTTTGGAAGACCCTTTGGTATCACCCGCCTTTCTTTTCCAATCGTCTTTGAAAATGCATCTAACTCTGCAAATTCTTTAGTTCAGTACGATTATTAGTAATTTCGAACAAAACCCCACACGACCCTTATATGCAACTAATACAACCATTCGTATATATAGAAATGTAGTTGTGCGTTCATAAAAGGCAACACACAGTCGAGAAGTCTAGCGCTATCTTGGAATGATTTACTGAAAGTAATATTTTAATTCTGTAACACAATTGGATTTGAATGCAAGATTGTAAACGTAAAATAATCTATTTTACTTATATATGATGTATGACTTTGTCAAATTCTTTAAATGTTATTGTATTGCTTAACCTGTCAGTGTTCTATTATATAATATCGGTATAATAACTTAGATTATGCAAAGTAGATAACAATTTTTAACAATTGACTATTGTAATTAGCTTATTTTGATCGTGTTAAACATCTTATATAAACTGCAAAGTAATTAAAATATCATTTAATCATCAACATATATATGCTGAAATAGCTTAATTCGTTAAAATTTGACTGAATGACTGGGAATAGTAGGTTGATTCTGAAATGAATATTGAATGAAGCAGTGAGATTAAGATATTTTTAGTTCGGGCTGGAAAACTAAGGTAAGCAAGAACGTTACCATGAAAACAATGCACATAGTACACACAATGGAATATTGTATTGTGCTACACTACATAACTATTATTAACATATTAAGTAGAATCTGCAGTTGCAAATTCGATAATTGAAAATTAATACAGTGTATAGAACAATCAAATATGTATTTCCAACTCCCTAAGACAATGTCTCGTCCTTGTTAACATTAATGGATTTGGTTATTCTTTTGAGGTCCTTTTTGATCATATAGTTCCCAACGTTTTCTTTGTAACTTTTAATACTCTGAATTTAATCACTGGATTTCGAATGTTTAGGTTTAAGCGTTCTTGATAAAGGTTAATCCAGAAAAGCCATTCTGAAGAACGAAATTTACCGAGTGTTATATTCATTTATTATGTTCAATGATATATGGCCCTGTTTGTAAAAGTATTCTGCAACATAATTGAACATTTCCTTGAAAATAGAAACATCACGTATTTTTCAATTAGGTCTTTGTAGCGGGAACAAATTTAAAATAAATACCAAGAAAAGAAAAAAAAAATCATATAAAAAAATGATATGAGGAAAATTAATGTTTCTAGCTGGAAATGTAAAACGAAATATTCTGAAAATCAGATTCTTTTTTACTATAAATTTGATTTTTGCACACAAATTTGATCCATATCAAATTTGGCTTTCTTTTGTTTTTGTCCTTTTTTTGTTAAACGAGTATAGCTCCTTTTTAAAAAATGGTTAAACGTTCCTTGTGGAGGCAAATGATGTTAAACCTTACAGACGCATGATTTTTTTTTACTAAAGTGTTAAATCTGTTTACTACCACTATGTCGATACCATTATTGGTAGACTGCTTTCCCCTAGGGAGGTACTGAGATATCTATACATGATATAAGATAAGAAATGATTAAGAAACTCAGGTTCCATCTCTCACAGGCAAAGATGACTGAAGACGAATGTTGCTATAGGTTTATGTCCGTTTGGTTATTTTTACATATAGCGCCTTACATTGCAGCATATTTAGAGACTCTTTTCTTTCAATTGTTTTGCTTTTTATCATTCTTAATGAACATAAATCAAGATCTTGAAAAGTGCTTTTGACGCATGGAATGCATTAAATTTATTTTAAATCGTTGAAAAGAGGTATCGAACACTTTTTTTATTATTAAAATATAAACAAGTGAAAATATTCATTCAAATCGATACTGTGAATTCAATTCTATTCATGAGCTAATGTGGAAAACGAATTTGAATGTTCGACGAAGATTTTTTTTTAAAGCTTGATTGCAGGATTAAGCTAAAAACCGAAATCAAATATCCACGAAAAAACATTTGTTTCTTTATTCACGAAAACTGGTATCCATGAAATAACATTGTTTCTTATTCACAAAAATTGGTACGCACGAAAATAAATGAATCCTCAGTAATGCGAAGTCTTCGTTGAGGATAATTGTTTTCCACTTCTGTAAACAACATTATCATATAACCTTATCTGATAGAAACTTTTCCATATCATAAATTATCTTTCAAAAACTGATTGAAAATATAACAACGTTCTTTTGCACAAGCTATTTTTGTTGTTGGCGCTGTGTGGGTGCATAAGGAACAATATCTGGTATTTGATAAAATTTGATGTTAATGAACAAAGCGTTGTCTGACAAGAAGGTTATACCTTGTGCTAAATTGATCATATTATCTTATTTCAGATGAAGTTTTGTAGTCGCCTATTTTACTGTCTGACATTACTTTATGGGACAATGTTTGTTTTGTGCATATCCGATACCACACAAATTGCACCATCAATAAATTTCAATATAAGTCGAAATGATAAATCCTTCAATTATGGATGTTCTTCAAATATACGATGCAAATGTTTAGATTCAAGTGAAGGAATCTTAGCCGACTGCTCTGCCTTAGGATTAATACAATCTCCACATTTCCAAGATGGCGTTGTGTCAGTAAATCTAAGCTTTAATTTGCTCATCTACCTCCCAGACGAGGGATATCTACCGACAACTCTGAAATATCTAGATTTAACAAAAAATAAAATTTCAAAATTTAGGAATCGTGAATTGGTTCCCTTTTCTAATGTACACAATATCATCAGCTTAAATTTATCAAGCAATTTCTTATCACTAGATGTTGACACGTATTTCACAGGGGTGTTTCAAAATTTGAAATATTTACAATATTTAGATGTTTCAAACAATTCAAATGAAAACAGAAGTTATTATTGTCCAGATGAAGTATTTCAAGAACTTTCCTCTCTTCGCAGTCTTTTGATCGACGGAGTTCAAAATGTAACGTTTGGCAAAGGATTTTCTACTCTGAAAAATCTCACAATGTTGAAAATAACTGGAATTGCTGTTCAGAGGATCTTAATCAAAGAATACTTTGACAATTTCCCCAATCTTGAACATCTCGACATATCAGCTACATTAGAATGGCGCAACATATCTGATTTTGCACTAACAAATTTTGAAAAAGGGGCTCTTCAAAAACTTTCAAAGCTACAGTATTTAGATATATCATATCATCGGAAACTTCGAATGTGTGGATTTAGAAATGTTACGAATGACCTTCCAAAAACTTCAATCCGTATACTAAAAGCCAATTATTTGGAATGCGAAAGATCAGTGAGTACCGTGTTATTTGTTGAGGATATTGAAGCTTTGAATTATACAAAGCTTGAAGAACTATACCTCGATGGAAATAATTTAGAAGAAACTGATTATTTTGTGCCACTTCATTTACCACTGTCTTTGAATTATTTCAGCGCTAAAGATAATCGATGGGTTATAAATAGATACGCATACTTTTATATTGCTGGTTTGACGGGAATTAAAACTGTTGACCTGAGTTTTCAAAATAAACACCAGTTTTCGCAGTCAAATAACGCCTGGCTTTGCAGTGAAACAGCACATGAAACAGCACATTGCATCTGTGACAGAGTTCCACCGTATGTCGGCGAATCGTCATTTCTTAACGATCATCTCCATAAACAAATTTGGCAGACATCTAAAAATATTGACAATTTTCCTTTGATTACATCCTGTATTCCTTACGACGGCACCGTTTTTGAACTTGCCCTTATTCCGGTAAATACAGAAACAATTATTATCGAAAGTGCAAAGGTAGGACAACGTATTCCTCCTATTTATTTTAGTACATCTTCTGTGAGAAAAATATCTTTGAGAAACAATCAAATATATTCCTTCACAGGACCAATATGCAACTTAACCGAGCTACAATACCTTGATTTGTCTAGTAACAGAGCTGTTGATATATCCAGTTATGTATTTGGTTCCCTTATAGGTCTCAGGCATTTAAGAATTGATAATAATCTGCTTGGTAATTCCAACATTTTTCAGACAAACAAGTCTCTTTTTATTTTTGAAAATCAAACAAATTTAATGTTTCTCAACATGTCTTCAAATCGCCTATCCATTTTATTCCGAAATTTTCTATTAAGGTCTTCAAAACTGAACACTGTTTTGATGGATCACAATTTACTTACAGACTGGAATATTTCCCTGTACCATATGAAAGACCTACAATTTCTAGATATCAGTTGGAATCAGATATTGTATTTGTCTAGTGACGGTATGAATCTGCTTGAAAAAGTCTTTCACGTGAATACCACCATCGATTTGTCAAATAATCCCTTCGAGTGTTCATGTAATTCAATATATTTTCTAAAATGGCTTCAGTTGCATCAGAAGCATTTTAAGGGTTTTGATTCTTATTCGTGCACGTACTTACATCAGTATTTTGACATACCAGAGGCAAACATTCACTTGATAAAAGATTGTAATTCCTATGTTGGATTGATTGTATCGGCGGCGATTGGAATAATTGTCTTTCTGGCTGTTATTTCTTCTATGATAATTTACCGATATCGATGGAAATTGCGTTATTGGTATTATATCTTCAAGGGAGCATACGGAGGCGATCGTGTAAGGACTGCGTGCAATTTTCAATTCGATGTTTTTGTATCATACGCGGAAAAGGACAGATGATTCCCAAAAGAACATATGATAGAATATCTCGAGAAACAGGGAGCAATGCGTTTGTGCATTCATGATAGAGATTTTATCGCAGGAAGTGCTATTGCTGAAAATATAACAAATGCAATCCACAACAGCCGAAAATTTGTTTGTATTCTAACAAATAATTTTCTCAAGTCGAAATGGTGTATGTATGAATTTAATATGGCACTAGAAGATATTGTCGTGACAAGACAGGGAAGAAATAGCATTATAATTGTTCAACTATCGAGCACCGATGTAAGAAATATTCCTCGCGAAATGAGGTATATAATGAACGAGGACACATACATTGATTATCCAGAGGATGAGGAAAACAGGGTAATATTTTGGGAAAGTTTTGAGAGAGATTTGAAGTTTTAGTGTTATAACATTCAGTGCAAAGGCTTTTAAATTTCAAAGCCTCAAGTTTCGTGATATAAGAAGAAAAGAGTTCTTTGAATTTAAATGAGTTTTAAAAGTTTTAATAGTATAATCTGATTAAACAATATAATTTGAATTGTGTTTTCTCTGGAAAGAGAACAGTAAAGAAATTAGAAAATGCGGTATGATTGCTTATGATTCGACTTTCCACCAGAGACCAATTGACTCAGATCGTATACCGCATTGTAGGCAATAAAACGATCCGAATTGACAAATTTGAACCATTTCATTAACGAGGCAAATAACGGCCTAATCTATGAACATAGCAATTAACGGAAAAAAATATAAATATATTATGCAGAAACTTCTGACAACTACTGAAGTACAGGCTCCTGCTTTTGGACAAGCACTTGTAGAATTTGACGGAGTTTAACATATTTGCTGATTTAAATGAGGGACGAAAGATACCAAAGGGACAGTCAAACTCAGTAATCTAAAACAAACTGACAACGCTATGGCTAAAAATGAAGAAGACAAACAGACAAACAATAGTTCACATGACACAACATAGAAAACTCTAGAATAAACAACACGAACCTCTGATAGTGATGTAAAAGCACAACAGAGAACAAACTATAAAATCCTAACAAAATAAAAGATTTCCTTCGTCATAAGGTACATGTTACCTACTAGGCTTAAAACTTGTATCTACCTTTTACATTCAAACATTCGAATTCATTTTTGGAATTTTCCGATCTTTTATGCTTAATTTATGAAATGAAAACATAACGCCTTTTTGGTACTCACACAAGCAGAAGGTTGTATTTGGGTCTAAGGTCTGTATGTATGTTGTAACGACACAGAAGCAAAAGCACATAAACAGCATTATATAAATCAATATCAGCAGATCAAAGATCTTACACATTTACATTTGATAATCTACAATATATTAATTAAAAAGATAGGTAGACAGCAGCTATAGGCAAAAAAGAATTCGTTAATGACAAATTTTCAACGGATGTGATAATATTTCGTTTCCAGTACACTTTATGAATACACGTGTATAATAACTGCTTTTATGTCATTTTAGGCTTTTCCAGCGCGTCGATAAACTTTCAGATCCTAAACTTATATCTTGCATAACTGTCATGCAAGTCTGTTTTATTTCTGCAAAAAATACATTTGCAATAACATGAATAATAAAATCTTAGACTTTACAGGTGAAATTATCTGTTTTATGACCAAGGGGTTTGGTATTCTCTCTTTTTTTGCTACCGTCACCTCAATTCGTCGTTTACTTCTAGGATAGAACATATGATTTGTTAGTTTTAAATTATTTACTGTATTGAATATCAGCAAGTTTTGATGCATAATTGTATAGATGAAATTTCAAAGACGCTTTGCAGAATTGTGGTGCGTACTTCATTACGACATTTTGAAGAGCTTGGCGTTGTTTATCGAAATACACGGTCAGTCCTGTAAATCACATAACTATATGACTACAGTCGACGCATTTTTACTTCTCAAGTAGGATTGAGGTGAAAATATTAATTATCAGTTTATGTCAAAGATTTAAACCAACCTTCGTGTTCTGCTATTTTTATATTGAATTTCTTTTATAATACTTTGTCAATAAGACACAAAGGACGAAATTCGTATATGTCATGATTGATAAAAATAGTCAAAAGATTTGCATATTAATTCGTCTTTTGTTACACGTTAATATAAGGCGGAAACATTCCACTAAATGTCCTTGATGACCTCATAGAATTGATACTGCAATGAATTAGTACACATGATTTAGTGGATCAATGAATCTTTCTATTACCTTTTAGTATTTCTTACCCCTAGTAGTTCACTCCTGGAGGTGACATATAGAATAAAGGTCAAATATTTAACTGCTTCAGTTATAAAATTGTCTGTTCTATAATACACAGAAGTGTTGCGATAATAGATGTACGTCACAACAATACTTTTTATATAAAATAAGGTAGGATACTATGTATATTAATTTAGAATAGTTTGTAGACTTAAGAAGAACACATAAATCCAAAGTTGAAATATTTTTCCTGTTGGATGCATTATGATATTCAATGCATTGATTTATTCCTGAACAGTTTTTCTAAGGTCAAGTTACAGTAAATGGGCTATGTCACAGATTTCAGTAAAATTTGGCATACAACTCTGGCTCGATGAACTTCAACTGAAAATCGAAAAAACATTTGCATTTATCTCAATTATCGTTTGAAATATTACTGATTGAATTCTTACAAAATGGGTGAACATTTGTATAGAAACCACATAAAATCGGCGAAAAACCTTCTTAGTGATTTTACATTACATTGTATTTCCTAGGTAATGCTTTTGCACGTACGATATCGGTTATGTGTTAATAAGGAAATTCAATAGGTCAGTTCTATTAATGTACAGTTTTTTTTACAAATGTGGAAAGGACGCAATTTTCGAATATATATTGAATATAAAAAAGAAGATGTGGTATGATTGCCAATGAGACAACTATCCACAAAAGACCAAAATGACACAAACATTAACAACCCCTGAACTACAGGCTCCTGACTTGGGACAGGCACATACATAAATAATGTGGCGGGGTTAAACATGTTAGCGGGATCCCAACCCTCCCCCTAACCTGGGACAATGGTATAACAGTACAACATAAGAACGAACTATAAAAATCAGTTGAAAAAGGCTTAACTCATCAGATAGACAAAAGATACAAGTGAACGTGCCCGGATACTTATACATCCCGACATAAAAAGACACAATGAACAGATCTGAGAGTACTCGCAGTTATCTGACAGCTAGTTCAAAGCCACTAACAACTAATAAAAAAGTCATGCCTCTAAGTCTAAACACTCAATCCCTACCCATCCAGCATACAATGGATTTAGTGTAAAGACGTTATGAACAGCCAGAGAAGAACATGACCTTATGCAATGCCATGTAACAGGTATCGACAGATTGTAGATCCATGAAAATGTATATGTATATAACATACTAGTAATATTTAGTTAGCTTTTAATCTACTGATAACAAAATCAATATTTTTACCAATAAAAACAATATTCAATGATATAATTACAGTGTTGAATAGGTAACCTTTTAGAATAAGTTTATTTAAAGGAGCAACACGTTTACATGGATCATTTCTAAGTTGTTTTACGTTAGCTTTATAGTGAAAAGTGATGTTTTCGTGATTGTCCGACCCAGGTGAAAAAATATATGTTGAGAACCTTACAAAAAGAAGAATCCAAAATACGTTAATGATTGCAATAAATATTGTAAGTCTGTTCAATACCATTCTGACTCTGATATTTGTGACAAAAAGTGATGACGTCTCAAAATTTAGGATAGTCATTTTTAGAACCCCAAAGAGGAGACAGACTCTCTACGTAAGGAATCCACCGTCACAATCACCATTTCAGCGTACCTGACCAGACATTTTTGACGTCATGTTTAATAACCAACTATTTCGTAGCTTTCAAAATTACTGCCAGCGCCATAACTTTACCTCAAAACAGGCTTTTGAAGCTACAGACACTTGGGGTTAAAGTCATGAAACTTTGCACAGTGCTCGGATAAAAAAATCATGCTCGAAATATGAAATCCAGCATTTTGATTGGATGATTGTAGAATATGAGTACAAAAAAAAACTCGAAAGTTTCATGTCTTCAAGGCCAGAAGGGAACATTACCTGCCACTACTGTGAGATGGTGGGGGTATTTAACTAACGTCTACCACCTCACAATACTATTGCGTTGTAGAAAACCAACCCCGCTTTGTTCATCTGTCCAGAACCTTTAAATACACGCCAGTTATGTTGAGTGTTTTTTTTATTTAAACTTTAAGATGAATACTAGTTTGACAGAAATATTCGTTTAAAATAAAACAAAACTGTTCAAATAGTCTTAATTGGAAAAAAAGTAGATGGAACGACTATCAATGAGACAACACTCAATCCATGTCACAATAAAATTCAAGAATTGTTTATGATTTTGGATTAACACTAAGCGATCAATAGTGTGAGAAAATTAACGACTGGAGTATTCGGGTTAAGCTTTGACCTGTTTTCAGGATCAAATATATATTGCGTCAGCAGGTATTATAGGGAAATGAAACGAATATATAAAAAAGAAGATGTGGTATAATTGCCAATGAGACAACTATACACAAAAGACCAAAATGACATAAACATTAACAACTATAGGTCACCGTACGGCCTTCAACAATGAGCAAAGCCCATACCGCATAGTCAGCTATAAAAGGACTTCTCTTTACTTCATAACTTTATGAAAACTGTATGAAGACAAACCAATATGTCAAATGCGATATGTGTAACAAACGCACAATCCGTTTTCCTTTTTGTTGTGTATTATTGTTAAGATCAGAATATGTTCAATTTAGTACGAATGAATTCAGGGGGGAAATAAATCTATTCCTCTGTCTTCCGTTATTTCATTTTTGGAATATTCACCTAACTAGGTATTTTCCCAGGGTTATGTATTTTCACTGTTGGTTTTGTTGAGTTTATATAAAGAGTTTGTACAGATCTCTTTAACGAACGCTCAACGCATTTTCTTGTTTGTTGTTAATATAAATTTAAATCAGAAAATATTATTTTTTGTTCGAATGAATAGAGGTATACAATTAAGTTAAATATCTCAACCGCAAATTATAAAGTTACTTTAATCATGCTAAAAGTCTGACCTCAAATACAAGATTACCATTAAGATTTAAAAATCAAGCAAGTACAAAAAAAATAAATGGATAAACCGAGACATTAAGGAAGTTTTAATTCGGGGATGAAGACCACGGTAAGTTATCATTTAATCCTGTGGTATCTATGATGATATAAAAAAGAAGATGTTGTATGATTGCCAATGAGACAACTATCCACAAAAGACCAAAATGACACAAACATAAACAATTATAGGTCACCGTACGGCCTTCAACAATGAGCAAAACCCATACCGCATATAGTCAGCTATAAAAGGCCCCGATAAGACAACGTAAAACAATTCAAACGAGAAAACTAACGGCCTATAGAACACATCAATGTTTGTAATTAGTAAAAAGAATGTTATATTCATGTATGTGATGTAAAGTACTTTTATATATGTCGTAGGTGAATATTTAACTACATAAAGAAAATTAGATTGTCAAAAAAGTGTCAACTCATAGTTAATCGATTTATAAAATCCAAACATATCTTGGCATACATGTATGCAAACCATGAGAAATAAATGTTCAATAAAACACATGCATCATCAAAAATTCAACTCGAGACTCAGGACAAATAGACAATTGGATTCAAATTATAGTATTAGAGTTTTATTGACAATATGCAATTTTGATGTTTAAATGTTAATAATCTTATACCTTATTTAATCTGTAAATTGAAACTGGTCTAAAATACAATAAACACTGCTATTGTCGGTTGTGAAACTATTTTTTTTTAATTCCGTGCTATAACGCAGTATGAAACGAGTTCGATTTTGTAAAATAATTATGTAATATAAAAAGTAGCGAACAAAACCATAGTACCGTACATCGGTTTCTTTTTGCGTCGGCTTTTTCTCTTGATTTCATGATAAAATGGGCATGTTAAATTTTCACTGTGTATGATTTTTACACACAATTTATAGGTAATCGATCACAAATAAATACGAGTAAACCAAAATAAGATAACCTTTTAAGAACGTAAATTTGAATTATGCACATTAAGGCATGCTAAAACGTAAAGGTTTTGATTAATACAAATAAACAAATAACATTAGTCGCCTATTGTTTAGGTTATGACAACTATCAATATAATAGATAATCACTATTTAACATTTGATTGTTATGTTGTCAAAAGGCGAGACACGTATGTTTAAAGAGCTAACTTAATTATTATGAAAATATAAATTTTAATTTAGTTTGATCATTCTTGTGATCTGTTGAACATCACAAAAGACTCCATAACTAACGTAATAATATAAAACTTTCAAATTTTGATAAATCTGGGATTATGAAGGGAAATTTTAGCTGGGTACTTTTTTTGCGTTTCTTTTGATACTGCAAACAAAGCTAAAATTAAATACATCCGGAAAAAAAACCCCGATATACGCTATTATTGTACCTGTTAATAGGTAACCAAGCTTAACTGTTATCGTATACATTTGAAGATTCTTTTAATTAGGTTTTTAAATGCACTGTTTGTTAATTTAATAACAAATATCCCCACTGTCTCAATGTTTAATTTTATTTCTAGTGTTGTCAAATCTTATAGTTTTACCTTACCGGTTACTCGGATAATTGTTCGATAGCTTAACAGGCTAACCGGAAGTTTAAGTTAATGTGTTAAGGCTTTGTCTGTAGTACCCTACACATGTTCGAGTTTATCATACAATGAATTGAAGTTTGTCCTTTGGTACCTTTAACAACTATTGGCATTACATGCATTTTAAGGCTTGTCTGTGAGGATTCTTGGCGAAGTTTGGCTTTTGAAAATCCTCTACACGGTCCCTTCTAAGGTGTTTGAAATAACTTCAGATTGAAAAATATTTTTTACTTTCTTCCACAGATGATAGCGAATATGTTCCTTATACATGTATCGTTGTTGTTCGGTGTGAGCCAAGGCTCCGTGTTTAACCTATAATGGTTTACTTTTTTAAATTGTTTCTTGGATGGAGACTTGTCTCATTGGCACTCACACCACATCTTCCTATATCTATCGTAACTACAGTCCGGTTATCCTTTTCATGAATGTGATCTAGCCTATTAGACTTTTTACCGGATGTTTAGTAACATGAACAACATGCCATATGTGGAGAAAGATCTCTTTACCATCTCAAGAGCAGCGAGTTCAACCCTGGTTTTGGTGGGGTTCGTTTTGCATAGTGTTTATTTTTCTATGTTGTGTTTTTTGTACCATTGTTTGGCTATTTCCTTCTTCTTTTTTAGCAATGGCCTTGTTACTTTATTTTCCTTTTATGATTTTAAATGTTTCTCTGATATTTTTCGCTCCTCTTATAATCCGAAACAAAATCACCATATGTTTAGTTAATCTAATTATTTGTCTTTCTTTTCAAGATCTATTGACTTGTTTTTATTTAGTTTTTAAAATGAATAATGGTATCATAAAAAAATAAAATAAACACTTCAAATATGCGTTGATCAAACAAAACGAATACAATTATATCACAAACCAGGGAAAATATAAATAATACAAAGAGGAGAAATAATTACCTATAATAAAAAAAAACTATAGATGAATGTTTTCATGAAAATCTAAATATCAAAACAGCAACTTAGTAAAATTGAGAATTGAAACGAGGACTGTGTCAAAGAGACAACAATTCGATCATAAAGCGGTCATCAACAGAAGGTCACCAACAGGTCTTCAATGCAGCGAGAAATACCCGCACCCGGAGGAGTCCTTCAACTGGCCCTAAACAAATATATATATACTAGTTCAGAGAAAATGAACGCCATACTAAACTCCGAATTGTACACAAGAAACTAAAATTAAAAATAATAGAAGACTAACAAAGGCCAGAGGCTCCTGACTTGGTACAGGCGCAAAAATGCGGCGGGGTTAAACATGTTGATAAGATTATAAGTTTATTTGAGGTGAATGCATTTCCAATGTATATTAAGAAAGTATAACTAAGTGAGAAATACTACCCTCTTCAAATAAAGACAGATATTGCTAAATGGAAAACAACACGTTAAATAATTTATTGTGTCCGAAGCGCCTTTCTGGATTAAAAATAACTTTCAATTGTTTTTGCTTAATGTTAATGAATTTATCATTATCCAGATCCATTACTTACAACAAGACAAGAGAAACACATTCAGAGTCCATTTAAAAACAACGAGATAAGAGAAACACTTTTAGTGTCCATTTGAAAACAAATTACATAACAGTATTCCAGATTCCACAAAAACGAATTTATTAAGTATTATCAATTAAATATTGCTGACTACGATAGTTTGGAATGATATATCTTTGAAGATTTTATCAATTGAAAAATATAACAATGGGTTTCTCTTGATGCGCCCAAAAAATCCCTCAAAAGTTGGCTGTGTGGTATGGAGGAAACATGAACAAATAAATAAAAATAACATGAAAAATGCAACTAAGAGAAATAAGCTTCTTATGTGAAATTTTATACCCGATAAACATCGTGGTTGATTATATGTATCAGTACATATCAAGAATGTGTCCATAGTACACGGATGCCCCACTCATTTTCTGTGTGGACCATGAAATTTGGGTAAAACTCTAATTTGGCATTCAAATTAGAAAGATCATACAGGGAACATGTCTACTAAGTTTCATGTTGACTTGACTTCAACTTCTTCAAAAATATCTTGACCAAAAACTTTAATCTGAAATTTGCACTTTCATTTATCACATGAACCGCAAAATTGGGGTCAGAACACTTCTTTGGCATTTTAATTAGAAAGATCATATCATAGGGCACATATGTACTGAGTTTCAAGTTGATTGGACTTCTACTTCATCTAAAACCACCTTGACCAAAAACTTTAACCTAAAGCAGGACGAACGGACGCACTGACCAGAAAACATAATGCCCCTCTACTATCGTAGGTGGGACATAAAAGGTATTTTTTTATGTTTAACTAACATCGTTTTTTTTATTGAGAAAATGATATTTGTGAAATGATTTTTCTCTTAGTTAAAATTACATTTTTTCATATTTCAGATGCAATTTTGCGGTGGTCTATTTATTTTACATGTTATGCATTGGGAACAAAGTTTGGTACTGTGTATGTCTGATGTCATACAAAGTTCATTATTGTTGAATTTGGAAATAATTGGAAAAGATGCCGCTATCTACGATGGATGTTCTACTAATCGTAAATGCAAATGTACAAACATTACTGATGGAATTTTAGCCGACTGTTCCGCTTTAAATTTAACAAAATATCCATATTTCGAGGAAAGAGTTGTTTCTGTTAATTTGAGCCGTAATTTGCTTACACATCTTTCAGATGAAGGACATTTACCGGCAAAGCTGAAATATTTAGATGTAGCAAATAATATGATATCAAAATTCAGTGAGGGAGAGTTAGCGCCATTTTCTACTGCACGTTATGTAATAAGCTTAAACTTATCCAACAACTTCTTATCACTAGATGTTGATACGTATTACACAGGCGTGTTTAAAAACCTTAAATACTTACAATATTTAGATATTTCAAACAATTCGAACGCAAATAAAAGCTATTATTGTCCAGACAAAGTTTTTCAAAAACTTTCCGCTCTCCGAAGTTTATTAATCGATGGAGTTAAAAATGTAACGTTTGGAAATGGATTTTCTACTCTGAAAAATCTCACATTATTGAGAATAACGGGAATAGCTACCAATTGGTACTTACATAGAGGGTATTTTGACAATTTCCCAAATCTGGAATTCCTCGATTTGTCAGCAACATCTGAATAGCGTAGAATATCCGACTTTGCACTTATTGGTGTTGAACAGGGCGTTTTTCAAAAGCTTACTAAATTACAGTACTTAGATATATCATATCACCTTAAACTTCATATGTGTGGTTTTCGAAATGTAACCAATGATCTTCAATATACTTCAATCCGTATACTTAAAGCAAGTTATCTGGAATGTGAAAGATCGGTTAGTACCGTGTTATTTGTTGATGATATTAAAGCTTTGAATTTCACTAAGCTTGAGGAACTATATATTGATGGAAACAATTTAGAAGCAACTGATATTCGTGTGCCACTTTTTTTACCGCCGTCTTTGCATTACTTCAGCGCCAGAAATAATCGATGGGTTATAAATAAATACGCGTACTTTTATATTGCTGGCTTGACAGGAATTAAAACTGTTGACTTGAGTTTTCAAAATAAACATCAGTTTTCGCAGTCAAAGAGTGCCTGGCTTTGTAGTGAAGTTTTCCATGAAACTACACATTGCACTTGTGATAGAGTTCCGCCTTTTCCTTATGAATCGTCATTTCTTAAAATGGAATTATACGATGACATTTCACAGGCATCTAACAAGAAAGATAACGACGCCTTAATAACAGCGTGTATTCCTTACGATGCCATTAATTTTCAACTTGCTCTTATACCTGCAAATACGGAAACAATAATCATAGAAAATGCAAAAGTTGGAGAAGATATTCCTCCTATATATTTTAGTACATCTTCTGTGAAAAAAATATCATTGCAAGGCAATCAGCTTTATTCCTTTACCGGACCAATATGTAATTTAACAGAGCTACAATACCTTGATTTGTCTAGTAACAGAGCTGTTGATATATCCAGTTATGTGTTTGGTGACTTAATAAGTCTCACACATTTAAAAATTGATAATAATCTTCTAGGAAACGCAAAGATATTTCATACAGACAGTTCGGTTTTGATTTTTGAAAATCAAACAAACTTAATGTTTCTGAACATGTCGTCAAATCGAATATCAATTTTATTCCAGAATTTTCTGTTCAGGACATCGAAACTAAAGACGTTTTTATTAGACAACAATTTACTCACCGACTGGAATATTTCTCTCCATCATATGAAAGACCTAAATTTTATAGATCTCAGTTGGAATCAGATATTATATTTGTCAACTGAAGGTATGAATCTGCTTGAAAAAACTTTTCATTCGAATATCACTATAGATATATCGCACAATCCTCTTGAGTGTTCATGTAATTCAATGATTTTTTTGCAATGGCTAAAGTTGCATAGAAACTATTTCAAAGGCTTTAGTAATTATTCATGTATTTATTTGCATAATTCAATTAATATATTTGAAGCAACCGTTCGTTTGAAAAAGGATTGTTACTCTTATGTTGGAGTGATTGTTTCGGTGACAATCGGAATAATTGTCTTTCTGGGATCTATTTGTTCTATGATTATTTACCGATATCGATGGAAATTGCGATACTGGTATTATATCTTAAAAGGAGAATATGGTATAGATCACGATAAGACTGATGACAATTTTCAATTCGACGCTTTCGTTTCTTATGCTGAACATGACCGGTGGTTTCCGAAAGATTATATGATAGACTTCCTCGAGAAGCAGAAAGGATTGCGTTTGTGCATTCATCACAGAGACTTTATCGCAGGAAGTGCCGTTGCTGAGAATATAACGAATGCTATTCACAACAGTCGGAAATTTGTTTGCATTCTCACAAACAATTTCCTCGAATCCAAATGGTGTATGTATGAATTTAATATAGCGCTTGAGGATATTGTGGTGTCAAGACAAGGAAGAAATAGCATAATTATAGTTCAACTATTGAGAACAGATATAAGAAATATTCCACGCGAAATGAGGTATATAATGAACGATGACACGTATCTTGATTATCCTGAGGACGAAGAAGATAGGATCATCTTTTGGGAAAGTTTTGAAAGAGATTTGAAATTTTAATTTAATCGTTTAAAATATATATATATAGCCTTTTCAATGGTTGCCGGTTGTTATTGTGTTCAATTTGGGATGTAACACGTGTTCTGATTGGCTGAGAGTGTAGTATCGATCACCACATATACATAATTTCGTGATGTGAGCGTGACGTCACCAACTTTTTTTCTTCAAAAATTTGCCCCTTTAAATGGAATTTAGAATTAAATTATTTATACATAAATCGTTTGTTTTCCCGTTTGATTGTTTGACATTTATCGTTTCAGTGTCTTTTTATAGCTCACTGTGCGGCATGGGTTTTATTCATTTTTGAAAGCCGTACGTTAACCTGTAATTGTGGATTTCTCCGGGATTTAAAAAAAATCACGTCACTATATATATATGTTGGCGGTATTGTAGCAGTTCAGTGTTGCTGTTGTTCCGTTTTTCATTTCCTCAATGTTGATAAGTTTTCCTCAGGTTTTGTTTTCAGTCAATTATTCAGTTTTATGACTATTGCACAGCGACATACTACTTGCTGTGAGATAGTAAATAAACAGCAGAAGGTCACCAATAAGTCCTCAATGCAGCGAGAAATTCCCGCAACCTATGGCTATGTACATCTTACAATCATTCAATACCCTAAATAGAATGACTTATTGCTTAGTCTATAAGAAACAGACTTTTCAAAAAAAAATAAACATTGACCAATGAACCATAAAAATGAGGTCAAGGTCAGATGAATCATGCCAGGCAGACTTTCACAGAGTACAATCTTTACTTACAACAAATATAGTTTACTTATTCAGTTTAATGCCTATTGCACAGCGGCATACTACTTGTTGTGAGATAGTAATTCTCCCATTTACCTTCAGGCAATGTGTAAAAGGTAAACGCACTGCATACCCAAGGTGAGACAAGAGTGCAAACGCTGGAATGGGTCGCCTTCTTTACTTACCAGTAATATCATGTTGATAGTTCTAAATATAAAACAACTACAACTATCACAAAAACTTGACACGATCCAAGAAGATGAGGTGGCGGCCATTTAAACCATACGAGAAGTATATAAAATTGAGAATGGAAATGGGGAATGTGTCAAAGAGACAACAACCCGACCATATAATAGTACAACAGCAAAAGGTCACCAATAAGTCCTCAATGCAGCGAGAAATTCCTGCAACCTAAGGCTATGTACATCTTACAATCATTCAATACCCTAAATAGAATGACTTATTGCTTAGTTTATAAGAAACAGACTTTTCCAAAAAAACTAAACATTGACCAATGAACCATAAAAATGGGGTCAAGGTCAGATGAATCATGCCAGGCAGACATTCACAGAGTACAATCTTCACTTACAACAAATTTAGTTTACTTATTGCTTATAGTTTGAGAAAAAAAACCACAAATACTGAACACTGAGTAATGAACCGCGAAAACGAAGTCAAGCTCCAAAAAAAACCTGCAAGACATTTAATGACTGAGATGCCAGTTTCCTACCTAAATTGAAATGGTCGAAAGCTTGTGTCTTCAGCAATGAAAATCAACTACAATCCCTTCCATCGAAGGTGTTTCGCCATGCAATCATTAATTTAACGCAATCCGTATCATCCTGGTTTAAGAATATTTGTAAAATTGAGAATTAAAATGGGGAATGTATCAAAGAGAAAACAACCCAACCAAAGAGCAGAAAACAGCACAAACCATCAGTTTCTCTTCAACACAGCAAAAACATCTTACCACCGAGGGCGGGCTTTCGCCGGCCCTTCAACAAACTGTTTACTAGTTAAGTTAAAATGGATGTCACACTTAACTGCAAAACATATAAATGAACTAAACTGATTTTTTTTTTTATTAAATGTGTTTCTGATGCAAAAACCATATGATGGAATTAATTTCATTTCCAAAATATCTCATCTTTTATAACTTGACAACAGTTTTATAACTATATCTCTCCTGAGTTAGTCTTTTTAAAGGTTTCGTTAGCTTTTCAAATTTCTTCAAAATACAGGATTGTTACAAAAAAAGTTATACGCTAGGACAAAAAAGGGAAGCTAGAATCTCTGTTATTTTTGAAACAGAAATGGGACTTATGATGCCGAATTCATATTTTTTCATATCTATTTTTTTTCTTTGTAAGGAGAGGGAAATTTATTGAAAATATTGATTAATTCCAAAAAGTAATGTTTTTAAGTTGCTGTAGAAATATCATTAAAAATACCAAAAATAAATTATAATACATTCATGCAATGCAAGCAAAACAATGAAGAGAAAATGTATGACTCATTGTTTAAATGAATGACCAAAGGGTCGTTTAACACTATTGATAAAAAAAACATTGATAACTCTAGGCAGATAATATTGTTAGACTATGAATTGAAGTTTATTTTTCAGTTAGATTAATAGTGTTAGATATCTGAATTACCAAGTATCAAGATAAATTATCCGTATAAAATGCATGTTCTAAATCTGTAGATTACTTTAAAAATGTGTAATACATGTTAGTACAAATCAATAAATGAATAAAACGATAACGATAAAGGAAGTTTGAAATCCATTATAAAGACTGAGGTAAGTAAGAACGTCATCATATTTTATTAAAAAAAAGAAAGTTAAATATATTATATTCATAGTTCTTGAATTACCAAAATAAATGAGAAAAAAAATGTGTCAATTACGTTTCTATACTAGTTTATCGTTGCATTTTAAAAACTCATCTTTAATGTTTCATTTGCAAATTCAAAAAAAGGAAATCATAAAAACTGCCAAAATCAAACGCTTCCATGCAATGAAACATTAATAAAAGACAACTGCTATAATTTTTGATTTTGGTGTTTGTCATTGCCGAAAAAAATGGTCGGTTTATCAAATTTTAATGCTCACCAAACCTCACACTTGTATGACACTGGCTAAAAGATCCGTAATGTTGACAACGTTATTGAAATGAGCAACCAAATCACCTAAGCTGACATAACAAGTAAATGTTACAAAAAATGAGATCCAGCAATCAAAACTGTGTAAACAAACACCACAGACATACAACACAACTGACTAAAACATTTGACAAACATATCAATAAATCTTAAAAAGACGCAGATAATGGATGGAAGTTTATTCGTTATTCGATATTCAAATTTAGTTGAAAATCATTAAAAAGTATATTATTTAATAATATTAAAAGCATAATTTTCAAAGTTGAAAGGAGTGAAAAGATACGTAGGTAATCGTTTTCTTAAACTCTCGTTGTCCTCGAATATAAACTCTGATCAATGCTTATGTAAGTTGCATATTTGTCTTTATGTAATACAGATTTTTATCAATAAAACGACATCAAAACTGTAATTTTATATCTAATATTTCTTTAAAAAAAAAACGATCACACTAGAAAATTTTGAAATATAAATGGAAATATATATCGAAAGCCCCTAAAAAAGAAATATATAGCGAAATTCTACATGAGACCGCTTAAATCACGATGAGACCCCCCCCCCCCCCCCCCTGTTCTTTTAATGACCATAAATTCGACGAATTTATAGACTGTATATATAAAGATTGTTTTAAAAGGATTTCGCAGAATAATGTCATTTTCGATATCTACGGAGGGCTTAGATTGTCACTTTTTAGCTAGAAATTGTCAAAATTTCGGGACTAAGGGCACAGGGCAATGGTGAGAGCCCCCTGATCTCTTAATCTGTCTAATATTAAGCAGACAGTTGGTTAATAGGTAGCTACAAACGTGACTTAAAGGAATTTGCGTACACTTCCTGCCTTATATGTTTACGAAGGGCCCAAAGTGCCAGTTGGATATTCAAAATATATAGCGAAAATCTATCTGAGACCGCTTAAGTGACGGTGAAACCCCCCTTGCCGAATTCATAGACTATGAATATATATGAATATTTTATAAAAAGGATTTGCCAGAATAATGTCATCTACGATATCTACGGAGGGCTTAGATTGTCGATCTTCAGCTAAAATTTATCAAAATTTCAATACAAAGGGCACAGGGCAATGGTGAGAGCCCCTGAATTCTTCCTGTCTTCCATGTTTACGGAGGGCTTAAAGTGCCAGTTGGATATTCAAAAATCTACTTGAGACCGCTTAAGTGACGGTGAATTCACCCTGTTCTTTCAATGACCATAAAATTCGACGAATTTATAGACTATTGAAGACCTGTTGGTGACCTTCTGGGTTGTTGTCTCTTTGACACATTCCCCACTTCTATTCTCAATTTTATGTATATATAAAGATTTCATCAAAAGGATTCGCCAGAATAATGTCATCATCGATATCTACGGAGGGCTTAGATTGTCACTTTTTAGCTAAAATTTATCAAAATTTCAGGACAAAGGTTACAGGGCAATTATGAGAGCCCCTGATGTCTCAATCTGTCTAATATTAAGCAGACAATTAGTTAAAAGGTAGATAAAAACGTGACTAAAAGCAATTCGGGTACACTTCCTGTCTTTTATTATTACGGAGGGCCCAAAGTGCCATTGAATATTCAAAGTATATAGCGAAAACCTACCTGAGACCGCTTATATGACGGTAAGACCAACCGGGTTCTTTCAATGAACATAAAATTCCACGAATTCATACACTATGTATATATAAAGATTGAATCAAAAGCATTTCCCAGAAAAAATGTCATCTTCGATATCTACAGAGGGCTTATATCGTCACTTTTTAGCTAAAATTTATCAAAATTTTAGGACAAAGGGCACAGGGCAATGATGAGAGCCCCTGGTGTCTCAATCTGCCTAATATTAAGCAGACAATGAATTTATATTTATATTTTTTAATGTTTCTAGAGTTATAAGTTTTCATTTTTATTTTAAGAATTATCATATATAAAAGTACATATTTGAAGTCGTTTTATTGATAAAAATCTATATTACATAAAGACAAATATGCAGCTAAGAAAAGGGTTTATATTCGAGCACAACGAGAATTTATGACAGCGCTTGAAGAGGTCATTAAACGATTTCCTACGTATGATATCAGTCCTCTTAACTATGAAAATCATGCTTTTAATGTTATCAAGTATTTAACTTGTTTATTATTTTCAACTAAAGTTTGAACATTGAACCGACTGCTAGCAGCCGGATGGATATTGAATATTGAATTTCGAATAATGAACCGGCTGCTAACTTCACATACAAATAAAGGAGAAGTTAGTAAAAATTTGACAATTACGTCATAAAAAAAAGATGAAACTTCTTGAAAGGGGTGAAGTTGAGTAAATATAAATAGAAAGGTTAACAAAATTGAGGCAACACCGTAAAAACACTTTTTAAATCCCACTTACACCCAGTAAGCCTTAGTCACAAAGTCAACAACCCCAAATGCGGAATCCCTAAATATAATGGCTTGTGATATGTCATACGATCAAAACAAATATAATAGCACGAAGCAAAACCAGTGGAAACTAAAAAGAAAAGGCGACACACAGCTTCAGCACATATGATATATTACTGAAGACCATCTTGTATTATCACTGAAGAATGCACTTAATCGATGTGTTTTAAAACAAAACGATGGCTAATTAATGCTTTTGTTCAGACACCGATGACGTATTACAAAGTCTGGGCAGTGGCTTCACACTCTTGAATATCGTATGACTTGAGAAATACTCCATACTTGGGATAATTTAGTATATTGCTGCTAATGTGACATGACTATATTAACCAAAGGAAACAACTGTCATGTTCTGACTTGGTTCAGGCAAACATACGCTACTACTTTGCTATTCGTATTTTTCTGTATAAACGAAAAGATATTTTGCGTCATTAATTGTTACACAATATCATTTTTTTTCGATTGAATTTTGATTTTGATTTCTCTGATGTAAATTTCTACACACTAATCATGGCCATTGACTCTTTGCTTTCATCCTGTTCTTTACGGAACTGCAATATGATTTGATGCATCATAAGTATTTATTGGAAGCAGAATGTACATTCTCAATTTTAGTTCTGTTAATAATAATGTGTTTTCGTTGCCATTTGCCACGTATTGGGTAGAACTCAACATGCCGTGGGCTTCCTTGCTATAAAATTTCAGTGTTCTATAGGAAAATGTATGCTTTTAATTATCAAATCAACAAATTAACACCAATAGTTCAAAAGACTGAGCCAAAAGAAGTTTGTAAAGGAATAACAAAAAATACATTGATAGAAGAAATAGTTATCAAAGGTACCAGAATTATAATTAGAATTAGAAAACAATTCCTTACAAACAAGTTTTTATAATTTTCGACCACTATGATAATGTCGGCAGTAAATTTGATACAAACATATTTATATTTATCTAAAACTAAGATGCATGACATATCTTCGATTTTGCTTGAGAAAAAAATACATGTAAAAAAAAGTCTTGCATGTACTATATTTAAATGTTGGACGACTTTTGGTTAAGTTTGTTTTATACACATATTATGAAATAATGCTTTACAATTATCGTTAAATGCTGGTTAGAGGTTATTCCAGTGAAAATATCAATAAACAATTGCACAAAAAACTCCTATTTTTCTATTTGAATATGTGCCCTTGTTGTTAATTCGTTTATGATTTAAATAGTACGTTCATTTAAATTAAGATAACGCTGCTAAGATGAATACATCGAACCATAAGAATATCACAACAAAGGCGTCAAAAGTAGACAACGTTCCGCTTATTGTGAAGAATGATTCAGTAAAGATAAAAAGACTTTTTAAAACCGAATGGTGATTTGTTTCGATTGTTTTGAAAACTATCGATGTCCATGGTGTATTTAGAAACAACGATTTATGGAGAAAACTACCTCGTTTCAAAAGAGGTCGAAGATGTTGAATTGTTAAATTAAATCAAATGATTTTCGATTTGTAGCTATACACCAATATTTGTGACATATAATTATGTTCGATAAACACAATACTATTTACATGTTTAATTGAAATATTTCAACAGGGTTAATCACTTAAAGAAATTGTAACAATTGAAAAACATAAATAATAAAAAAAAAAAAAAAAAAAAGTATTTATTATACTTCATGTCAAAATGTAAGATTTTGATTGGCTAATACGAGGGTGTCATTTTACTCTATTACCCTTCATGGAGACGCTTGCTCAAGTGTGCGCTTTATTAAATACGACTTCAACCTATGACAATTACTCTATCACCCTTCACAGAGACGCTTGATCAAATGTGCGCTTTATTAAATACGACTCTATCCTATGGCAAATACTCTTTTACCCTTCACGGAGACGTTTGATCAAATGTGCGTTTATTAAATATGGATGGTTATGTATACGATGTCATAGTTTATTACTTTAAGTTTTAAATTTAATCGACAGTAAACAGAACATTCAGTATAATAAATTAAATAACACATAGCTGAGAGGGTGATAGAGCAGATTGGAACCCCCCGAAAAGGCATTGTCAACCTTGGCTTCGCGGCGGTTGACAATGTTTTCTCGGGGTACCAGTCTGCTCTATCACCCTCTCAGCTATGTGTTATTTATATAGTATTACATGTATTAGACGTTACGTGAGTAATACACTCATTTTTAGATAGAGCCCAATTAGGCATAAATAAACAAATAATCAACTCATGATATTTAAGCCTAAATTATTTGGTACGTAAACACACTTTTCGTTTACATAAGACTCATCATGCTAGAATCAATGAAATTAAGAATGGAAATGGAAAATATGTCAAAGAGGCAACAACCCGACCAAAGATCAAATAACAGCCAAATACCACCAATGGGCCTTCAACGCAGCAAGAAAATCCAGCATTCGGAGATGGGACTCAGCTGACCCCTAGATAAAATGTGAACTAGTTCAGAAATAAAATTCAAACTAAACTCAAAACATATAAATGAACTAAAATAATCATAAAACATACAAAACTAAAAAAAGGCCAAAGTATATTTGTAGATGTTCATTGATAGCATCATGCTCTAACTGTGAAAAACTATATACACAGGAAAGCTTCATTGTTGAGACTGTGTATTGGAGATAAGTGTCAAGTACTTTAGTAATACAATGTTTTTGCTGACAAAATACTTAATTTTGGATTTTTTTGGGGGGTTAACTTAACAATAATCTTACTATTTCAGATGAAACTTTACAGTCATATATTTACTTTGTTAGTTTTATATTGCGAACAAGTCCTGATATCATGCAAGCCTGGTATCAAACAAGGTCAATTATTGATGAATTACAAAGTAAATGGAAAGAATACAACCTTCTATGATGGATGTTCTACAAATCGTAAATGCAAATGTTTAGACATATCGGAAGGAATATTAGCCGACTGTTCCGCATTAAATTTAATAAAATCTCCATTTTTTCACGAAGGAGTTGTGTCAGTTAATTTGAGTTTGAATTTGCTAACATATCTTCCAGACGATGGATATTTACCGGTAACGCTGAAATATTTGGACTTAGCAAAAAATAAGATTTCAAAATTAAAAAATGCCAAACTGGTTCCGTTTTCTACTTCACACAATATCATCCGTTTGAATTTAACGAGCAATTTATTGTCATTAGATGATGAAACGTATCACCCTGGTGTGTTTCAATATCTGAAATATTTGAAATATTTAGATATATCAAACAATTCAAACGAATATAAAAGCTATTATTGTCCAGACCAAGTATTTCAGGATCTTTCTTCACTTCAAAGTTTAATGATCGATGGAGTTAAAAATATAACGTTTGGCAAGGGATTTTCTTTTCTAAAAAATCTCACTTCCCTGAAAATAACGGGAATCGCTGCAAAAGGTATCGTAAGCAGAGAATACTTTGACAACTTTCCCAATCTGGAACATCTCGATATATCAGCTACAACAGAATGGCGCAGAATTGATCAATTTGCTCTTACTGTTTTTGAAAAGGGTACACTACAAAAGCTAACTAAATTGCAGTATTTTGATATATCATATCATCGAAGACTTCACATGTGTGGGTTTCGAAATGTGACGAATGATCTTCCATATACTTCAATTCGCATACTAAAAGCAAGTTATCTTGAATGTGAAAGATCAGTAAGTACCGTGTTATTTGTCGATGATATCAAACCTTTGAATTCTACAAAGCTTGAGGTATTATTTCTCGATGGAAATAATCTGGAAGAAACTGATATCCTTTTACCACGGCATCTCCCGCAGTCTCTGCGCTATTTCAGCGCTAGAGATAATAGATGGGTTGTTTCTAGATATGCTTATTTTGACATTGCTAGATTGACTGGTATAAAAGCTGTTGATTTGAGTTTTCAAAATAAACATCAGATGTCGCAGTCAAAACATTCCTGGTATTGTACTGAATATTTTCATGAAACTTCACACTGTATATGTGATAGACTTCCTATTCGGGAAACTGAAAATATGTTTAACTGGAATCAAAATGAAGAAATGTCATATTTTACAAACATAAACAAAAACAGACATTTGGTAACAGCGTGCATTCCATACGATCCTACAAAATTCCAACTTGCAATAATTCCTCCAAATACAGAAAAAATCATTATGGAAAGTGCAAAAATAGGAGACAGTATACCATCAATGTATTTTAGTACATCAACAGTGAAGCATATATCATTGCGAAACAACCAGCTTTACTCTTTCACTGGCCCAATATGCAATTTGACACAGCTACAATATCTTGATTTGTCAAACAACCGAGCTGTTGATATATCAAGCTATATTTTTGGTTCTCTAGTAAACCTCCAATACCTAGGAATCGACAACAACCTTTTGGGGTATTCCAACATTTTCCAGGATTACAGTTCTGTTTTTATTTTTGAAAATCAAATAAATTTGAAGTTTCTTAACATGTCGTCGAATCGAATATCGATTTTATTTCAGAATTTTCTGTTCAAGGCATTTAAACTGCAAACTCTTCTATTAGACCACAATTTACTGACGGATTGGAATATCTCTATAAATCATATGAAAGACCTCAACTTTATTGATATAAGAAGGAATCAAATATTATATCTATCTACTGAGGGAATGAATTTACTTGAAAAGACCTTTAATTTGAATATCACAATAGATATGTCCAACAACCCATTTGAGTGTTCATGCGATTCAATGATTTTCTTGAAATGGCTTGCGATGCATAGACACTATTTCAAAGGCTTTGGTAATTATTCATGTATTTATTTGCGTAAATCAATCAATATATTTGAAGCAAACTTGAATTTAAAAAAGAATTGTTATTCATATGTTGGACTAATTGTTTTAGTGACTATCGGAATTATTGTCTTTCTGGGAAGTATTTGTTCTATGATTATTTACCGATACCGATGGAAATTGCGATACTGGTATTACATTTTAAAAGGAGAATATGGTATAGATCACGATAAGACTGATGACAATTTTCAATTCGACGCTTTCGTATCTTATGCTGAACATGACAGGTGGTTTCCGAAAGATTACATGATAGACTTTCTCGAGAAGCAGAAAGGATTGCGTTTGTGCATTCACCACAGAGACTTTATCGCAGGAAGTGCCGTTGCTGAAAATATAACGAATGCTATTCACAACAGTCGGAAATTTGTTTGCATTCTCACAAATAATTTCCTCGAATCCAAATGGTGTATGTATGAATTTAATATAGCGCTTGAGGATATTGTGGTGTCAAGACAAGGAAGAAATAGCATAATTATAGTTCAACTATTGAGAACAGATATAAGAAATATTCCACGCGAAATGAGGTATATAATGAACGATGACACGTACCTGGATTATCCTGAGGACGAAGAAGATAGGATTATGTTTTGGGAAAGTTTCGAGAGAGATTTGAGATACTAGTTCTAAACAGAAATTTTTAGGGGAAACGAATCCGAATCATTGTCTGTAGTATCGTTTAAGATTCCTTAAACTAGTATCATAGTATCATACTAAGTCCCTTACGAGAGGGATTGTGTTTGATTTTTATAGGATATAGACGTAATTTTTCAATCACTTTATTTGAGGTCTGGTGCTGGCATGCCAGTAACTGCTAGAAGTCATTTGTTAATTTATGTACTATTGTAATTTGGCTTAGTTTCTTTTGTACCTATTCTGACATCGTATTCGGACTTCTTTTTAATAGAGTTTTACTGTGTGTATAGCTGTGTGGTTGGGTTTTCTTTACATTGGCTAGAGATTTAGGTTGATGATGAGATCTCACTTTACATGTTTTACCCTGTTAGTTTTGTTTATCCTTCGGCTTTTTTCTGCTATATGGTCGAGTTGTTGTCCCTTTGAAACATTCCCAATTTCTATTCTCAAATTAATTATCCCGTTTCAATAGATTAAAATAAACTAAAGACACTAGTAAATAAGTGACTTTATAATAAATTATTTTACACTATAGTTTAAACACTTTCAAAACTGACTGATATTTATCTAAACAACCCAATTTTATTGATATTGAAAGGCCTTTAAATGTTCATTATATTTTCGTCAATAATAATCAAAACAATATATACAGCATTCCGAAAACCCCGTAAAAAAATCTATAATAATGTAGACATTTTTGTTTAATTATATTTACGTGACACTTCAATGGTATCATAAATATACATTTTACATATCAATCCTGGTATTTGCGATAAGTTTGTTTTACACCTAGTTGAAATGCTTTACAAAAAAGATATAGATCAATGCAATGAAAAGAGAAGAAATGCCTAACATACAACTTACAAGAAAGAGGTTTAGCTAGCTATTAAACTTGATTTACTTTATCATTTCCGTGCCTTTTATAGCTGACTATACGGTATGGACTTTGCTCATTGTTGAAGGCCTTACAATGACATATAGTTGTAAATTACGTGTCATTTTGGTCTATAAGTGTGGAGAGTTGTCGCATTGGCAATCATACCCATCTTCTTTTTTTATAATTAATCCATCATTTTCCACATAAAAAGGGGTCTGCAAAGTAAGTCTAAAAAAATATGACGTGAAGTGGTTTACACATACGTAAACGGAGGTTCTTCAATACCGCAAGGTCAACTTTGAAACAATTCGCATATTTCAGATCTTTTGTAACTAGCCCATTCGTCAAAACTCATATACAGTCGGAAACCAGGTTGAAATAGAACAAAAGAATCGAAGCTCTTTATTAGAGAAGGCGATAAATGTTTACTGTTTTGTTTACTATAGTGACAACATTTTTAAAAATTAATAGAAACAAACAAAATTGCAATTTTCTTCTCAATCACGAGGTGTTTTATTTGAAAACACCATTTTCATAGGTTTTCAATTTATCTATTAAATAGTTAAGCAGAACAATAAGTTATCAGGTCGACGACATGGGTATCTTTCAAGTTGGACGAAGAAAATGCATAATCTCCGATTCTTTTGAAAAAATTACCACGGAGGGAAAATATATAAATCTATTAGTTCAGTAATTTTCGTGTCTGCCCTTCCATTATGTGACTGAAGAAAAAATTCAAAAAATGGGTAACAATTGTACCGAAAAGAGAGAAGGTGTGTTCGAATAGCTATTTTTTTTACTGAAAGTACTTGACGACAGTCTTTCAAGTTGGATGATGAAAATGCATATCTTCGAAAAATTCTATTTTTGTGTGTATGGTAACTTATGTTTATAGTCTTCATACACTAAACAAATCTAGTCTGCCCTTCCACAAAATATTTAATTAGAATTTTTTTAAATGTTTATGAATTTTGGAAAATTCCACCTGACAACCAATTAGACACTAGTTTTATGTTGAATCAATGCAGACATGATTATTAACTGATGCTCATTAGCTAGTTGATACATTTGTCTTTTAAAATACAACTGACATATATAAGGATCGTAATGGTGCAATGTGGATAAATTTATCGGTTTCCAAGAGCAAAATTGGTAGCTCGTCATCCCTACAATGGCTTCAATTTCTACGATTGTGAAAATGAACTGGCGTTATGGGGAGATAATTTTGACGAAGTAGAATTCTGACTGTATAAGCGAAACAAAATCATAGATCTACATCTTCTTGTATATCCTTCATCAGGAACACCCATGGTTTAAACTGTGGAAAAGGCAATTTAACATAATGCTGCAAAGCCGTGTTTGCTTTTTACTTACATGTTCGTGTTAAATTGCCAAAAATTATATTTGAGTTTTATTAAAATGAATAATTATAATTATTCCGCATGTTTGATTTACGTTTGAATAAAATATAATTGGACTCGTTGTGTTTTGTGCTGTTTCCGTTGACGACTTGGATTAATAAGTCATTGTCACCTACTAGCCCAGTTCGTCATAATACAGAAGCCAGGTATATAATTTTACAACTAGTACTACCTAAATAATTGAGTCCCTCTTCATGATCGACTATTTCATTCGTAAGATGGGACCTCCGTAGAGCAGAGGAATGCAATGACTGAATTATTCGGTTTAAACTTTCAAGGGTTTTTCTTGTTTTTCCTATCAACGTTTTGCTCCCAGACCTATGTTTAACAACTGAAGAGAGTTGTTATTGAATCTCCAGTTGTCAACACTAATCTTCATGTTAATCATTGTCACTGCAAGAATGCTATGATACGGCATTTCGTATTATTGTATTATTGTTTTGCTTTTACTTGAGTGTTATGGTAAACTATTACATTAGATAGTATTAAGGACATCTTATTCAAGCTTTGATCAATAATTAAAGAGGGATATCGAAGAGGATGGTAAAAGAGGATTTCTTAACGTTCATTTGCAAAACAAAGGCATATTTTGGACGAGAAAAGTTAATGATATATAAATATTTACTCTACTGTGTTGAACCACGCACTAAGTTGGAATTTAAATGTGCCATCACTAAACTTGTCAATGCAACGTACGTGCTTAACATAGAAGCAGCAAATACCAATTTTGAAGTATGTGTTTTTACTTGGCCCGGGTTCGCACCCATGACCTTCCGTACTCCAGGCAAACACGTTACCATGCCACCGCTAAAATGCCGGTCGGAAGAATTTAAGCTCTTTTAAAGAACTCTGCCATATCCTACTCAGTGCTACATTGACTGTCTTTCGTTAATATATATTTTTATTTAGAAACTTTTGTATCGATCACTGGTCATTAGATTTGTCTATCAGACGTATTAAAAATTCTAGACGATATTATTGAGAACTACAAAATGTAAGCATATTGCTATGAGTTACAATTTATGACAAAAATCAGCAAAGACCCATCGAAACAACATCTCGTAAACAAATTTAATAATACTTTTAGATATTTGGATGATATTTTGGCTTTAAATAATGACGACGTCAGTATGTATACTAAAGAAATTTATCCTGTTGAACTTACTTTAAATAAAGCTAATACTAACAATGACCACTGCCCTTTCCTCTATCTTGATATCTATAACACTAACGGAAAGCTTAATACTAAAATTTATGATAAAAGAGATGATTTTTCATTTCCTAATGTTAATTATCCATTTTTAGATGGTGACGTTCCCTTGTCACCATCTTTAATACGGTGTTTAAATATCTCAACATGTACGATTCGCTCGTGTATGTAACAATGTTTTAGATTTTAACGAGATAAATCTATGTATTACTGAAAAGTTATAACACCAGGGTTTTCGATATCCCAAACTAGTCAAAACATTTACTAAATTTTATCATCGGTATATATAAGGACATAATTCAAAAATATAGCTCAACATGCAGACTTCTTATACGTTCAGGTATTTCACATTTAATTTTTTATGGAAATATTCTTTATAAAGCACAAAAATGTCAGTATTCACCTCATAAACTAACAAAACCTTTAAATAGACTTATCAAGAAGGGAATATAGTTACGATACTGTTTTCAGGTCATTAAAGATTGCTTATTTTGGCGTTAATATTGATTCACTTATAGGGTCTTTGCATCGGAATTAAAAACACATTTATTCAAAAACCAGTTCTTGGCATGACACGGGTTATGTTCTTCTCATATATATTATGATGGTATGATACTAAACCCCTAACGGGAAGAATTGTGCCTGATATTCATATGATGAAATCATAATCTTCCAGTCAGTTTAACTGAAGTCTGGAGCTGGCATGTCAGTTAACTGCTAGTAGTCTGTTGTTATTTATGTATTTTTGTCATTTTGTTTATTTTCTTTGGTTACATGTTCTGACATCAGACTCGGACTTCTCTTGAATTGAATTGTAAATGTGCGTATTGTTATGCATTTACTTTTCTACATTGGCTAGAGGTATAGGGGGGGGATTGAGATCTCATAAATATGTTTAACCCCGCCGCATTTTTGCGCCTGTCCCAAGTCAGGAGCCTCTGGCCTTTGTTAGTCTTGTATTTTTTAATTTTAGTTTCTTGTGTACAATTTGGTTATCACTGAACTAATATATATTTGTTTAGGGGCCAGCTGAAGGACACCTCCGGGTGCGGGAATTTCTCGCTACATTGAAGACCTGATGGTGACTTTCTGCTGTTGTTTTTTATATGGTCGGGTTGTTGTCTCTTTGACACATTCCCCATTTCCATTCTCAATTTTATAATGTAAAAAAACATTGTCTCTTGAAGACCAAGCAATTTGACCTCTAAATTAGATGAGGAACATCTTGTTTATACACCCAAAACCTTTTGAAAATCAAATATGACTATAACTCATTCCAAAGAGAGGATTTTGGCATACATGTATAAGCATTAGAAAAATGGAGCACTGAGTCTTTTATGTAAAATAAGATGCCAATTCTTGAAGCAATTATTCAAAAAATCTGTCAAATAGATATCTGGAAGGATAGAACTTGAAAGATTAATGTTATTTAAGGATTTCTTAGTATACTGGGCGTTGATTTAAAAAAAAATATCATTTGAAACATATTATAAGTTCACTGCATTTATGTGTCAAATAATCTGTTACAGTAGTTATTCCAGTGAATAATAAATACCGTTAATTGATAAATGAGTTTTGTCATTCTAAATATAATATAATTATCATATCAAATTCAATATCTGTATTTAGTTAACCTTTTCATGTTTTTAAATTTTTGTTTTTGACATTCGACATCAAAGGAAGATAGTCCGGCGCCACTGCAGATTTGGATTGTGATTTTATCATCCATTTTTTCATAAATTTCTTAATTAAAGCAATAGTAGTATAGCACTGTTCAAAGGTCATAAATCGTTCGAGAAAAAAAGGGCTATCAGCTGTCAATGAATCTTAAGCTTTTTTGACGAAATTGGAGTCCTTGTTGGTGTGTGTATATGTGTGCATTGCTTTTAGTTTTAATGATTTGGATAATATATATTAAATTTATATAATATTTTGTCTTAAATAATCCTGAAGAGACATCAATTGTCAGAATACGCATATTGTGCTGTAAACTTTTTTTCAATAATTGTTCTATATAAAGTTAAAACTTTTTTTAAAATTACAAATATTTATATTAAGCCACGAAATTACAAAAGGGGGAGACTAATTGCGATATACACAGCTGTGAATCATAAGAAAATAATCTGGCAATGTTTTTTTTCGTCTCCATCTTTTGTGTAATTGTTTGCACTTACTTCGTGAAACCCGTTAAACCGACGGCAACATAACTGTTACATATTTCTTATGTACGATCTTGCTAACTGCCCCAGAGCACTTGAGATCCCTCGTTGTGTTGGGCTTTGTGGCGCTCGGTATTTATTTTTCTGTTTTGTTCTGTTTTTTTTTTTTTTTTGTCTTTTGGTCGTTTTAGTTTTTGCAATGATATTATCAGTTTATCGTCTTCCGAGTTTAAATATCACGTTAAGACAGTTCTCTTCTCTTTTAAATAGTCTACACCAAGTAAGGATAACCATTACAGATTCCATAGAAGTACTTATAACTGAAATAGTATATCTTCTACAGGTTTTGCCCAGCACACAAACAAACTTACTGTTTAACCCGTAATTAAAGGACAATAACTTTTATAGTAAGATAACTGACAAGATCATCTACATGTTGGCTGACATATTTGCTGATCTTGTCTTTATGAACACTTTTTCATTGCAACGTTTCTATCTATCTGTGTTTTCAAGATTAAAATATTAGCAGAATAGATTTTTTTTTATAAAAATCATCATATAAAGGAGATTTGTGTAGCTCATATAAGGAACGAAAGACGATTTTTTGCATTTCATCTGTTGGTAGACCTTGTCTTACTGGTCAGTATTTTTCTTTTTAATTTTTTATCTTAGAAAATACGGAAGTAAAATGTTAAAAATCAACTATTATTCCAATGAGGAACCGACTTATGATCTCAGATATTTATATTGACTCATCTGTCTTGCTGATCTCTTTTTTTAATGTTTCTATTATTTTCTATCTATTATAGTTATAACAATTTTGTAATACTTAAGTAGACTCGCTAACATGAACTTCACGAATAAATTGCTGATATTGACACACTCAGGAATTATTTGTGAAGAGGAAAGATTGATACTGATATGGCAGCGGAAAAGAGGTATACTATAGTAAGCAAAATTACAGCTTCGGTGAAACTCAGTCGGTTGTTTCTATATACTGTTTTAAGAACTTATTTGTTATTTCGTCGTCTCTTGTTTTTGATTTGGTCATTGCGGTGTCAATTTCGTATAGATTTATTAGTTTTGATTGTTTACGTGGTATTCCGTCCCTGGTTTTACAGAAAATACGAATAAAACCCAAGAAGAAATACAAAATCGAAATATAAATATATGATCTTGTTTGGTTTCTTGCATCGGCAATACAAAACGTGCTAGCTATAATTGTAAAGTCTTGTGGTTTACTCAAACTATGCCAAGAAACATAAATGACCAACACTATTACATTTGCAAAGTGCTCTCGTACCTAAACTTAAAAAAATATAGAAGATATGATAGAAAGATGATTTGTTTAAACGTACTCGTGAGAGTTAAGAAAAACCAAGATAAATATTTTTTTCTTTTTTCCACATATTCTTTCAAGATAACAAGTATTTGGCTCGTCAATCAAGTCTAAAAATTACGCCTAGCAAACGGTTGCCTTAACATTGTGAGAAAGCAATTGTCTATGAATTAGTATGACAAAAATATCACATCACAGCAACTTTCAAACTTAAGCCAAGAAAACAGTCGGTGCTACAGGATGTGAAAAGTAGCATGTAACGATAAGGATGTCGATGAGAGCGGACGTGAAATTTTTGCAGAGAGAATCCATCAACATCATCCAAATTAGTTTTTCTAAATTGTTTTCTTGGATGCATTTTATCATCCATAGATTATATACTTTAATTTTCGGTCATTATTTTCTTGTTAAGGAAACATCTGCAGATATTTTCAGGTTTGTTTGAGACGTGTGCTCTCCCCATTTGGGATCCATTAGTGGTTTCCTATGGAAACTATCAGACCTATCTATTGAAGTCTGAGAGTTCTTGCTGTTCTCTTAATGGATAAGTAGTTTCTTTCCGAGATCCTTTTCAGTAGGATTTTCGGCTTTCCTCTACGGTCTACCATTGCTACATCGAGCATTTGGCAGTGTCGGTTTTGATATGTCGTTTGTTCTAACCGATTACTCGTTATTACCTTTGAGTATTTTGCCACGGCATTTGTGGTGCATCCGGGGTGACCTTATTCCATTTTATGTATATAGTTTTGCACTTTTATATACTTTGAGGACTGAGCGAATCAGGTGAGTGTGTGAGTTTAGTATGTTTTATTTGATTGCATTGTATTATGTTTGGGGAAGGTTAACTTTCTGGTAATGTGACCCTTCGCGGCCTGGTTGGGGAATTGGGTAGGCAAATGCTCACATTAATCTGTACCGATACAGTCTCAAAATGTCCTCCTTAATACGCCATAACTCATGGTGGTGCTCTTATTGAAAGGAGGTTCATACGGAGTCAAGTAACGACCAAATGATCAGTTGTTTGCCCTTGCCCGGCAAATCTAAAATAAAACACATAAGAAGTAACATTTTATTTCAATTTGAAAATTGTAACACAGGAATGAGGATTTCCATAAACGTACATCTGGTTTGCAGCCTTGATGACGATAGTATCTCCGGCCTCCAGATGTGCAGCTAGTACAGAGGTTCCGGTAGCGTAATGACTTCTGGCGCCAAATGCGTCACTTCCTTTTATGTAGACATGCGTGAGTTGATTTTCATTTTTAAGAACGTAGAACGATGCAAACTGGGAATAAGACATAAGGTAGACGGAAACAAAATATAATCCCGGAAACTCACAGGTGTAAAGTCCACTACTTGAAAACGTACTCAAGCTAGAAATTCCTGCTGAACTAATAGTATGTGGGAAGTGAATTACGTCTCCTTGTGAGTAACTGCCATTAGCTGCACACGAACTTAATGCAACTGAAAAAAATACGCATATTTAGAAAACAAGTTTCTAGAAATGTTTAAAAATTATATGTTATATTGTTTGTCTATTCATTATATATCATAATTATATTTAAACACATTAAGGGCATACGATACAGTTTTGATCCTGTATTTAGAGAGAGAGACTGGCCAGAATAAAGTGTTGTATTAATTCACAGTGTTGCTATATTGGGAGAGTAAGCAGTCAGATTTTGATTTAAATGTGTTTTTATGTATTATCATATTTTAAAAAAATTCTTAAATGCTTTTGTTTTGTTTTCAGTGTGTACAATTTACATTACTTTAACTAAACGATACTTAAATTTTCAAATCGAGCGAGTCAAGATAGTGTATTATATTAATTATTTCCTTTATTTTTGGTTTCCCACCGAGCAAAGGCTTTATAGCCAAACAAAGTGGTGAAACGTACCCGTATTTTTGTTGTTTTCGCTTTATTTGCCCGGATGCAGGGCCAAACTTTTCTGCAATTATGATCACAACAAACCTGTATGATTTAAATCTGCAATCTCGTCTTCAATATGATCTGTAGTCTCGTTTTGAAGTTTGGTGAGGTTCTCTACTCTTGATTCAATACCTGGTATTGTAGATTTTATGATGTTATGGTTATCTTGGACTAAAAAATAAACAGGTACTAAAAAAAGTTTCTTCAATAGATTTTACACACCTCTTGAGATTTTATATGAGTCATAAATTTTTCATGATACTATGTGCAATACATATATGAATATTTCATTACGAAGTTTGAAATAAATTGTGAATGTCTAATGATCATTTGAATTCTCATTCCAAACTTTCAAATGAAATTGGTTTCGAGCTTTCTTAGTGAAGATTTAGTAACTTAAACTGTGTGTGCTCTTAATGAGACTGAGACTGTTTTAATTATCTAACAAGGTTTAAACCAGAGCCTTAACATGGATAAAAATTGATGTATTTGAATGGACGGAATAAGTTGACGGACACACAGACTACAATATACAACAAAATCCTCAAAGGACTTGATAAGAACTCATTACAAGCCAATTGTTCACAGAGGAATTGCAGAATTAAAAACTACATATAAACTTACTATCTGAAATGTTTTCACTGACACCGACATTGTATTTTGTTTTCTTGTTAAAATATCATCAATTCAAACTCTTAAACTTAACAATTAGAGCAATTTAATCTTGGTAGATTTATATCAATATTTGCATATGTCGAAAAGTTGCCTTGAAACTCAAACGACCACTGTGAGTTAAGTTTACTCAATCAATACATACCTGTAAGGTTTAATTTCTTAATCTGATCTTCAAACTCATGGTACGTTGAGTTTTGAAATAATTGATGGTCATTGCAACTCGTATTCAGCTCATTTATACGTGTGAAAGCCGTTTTTATCTGATCCTGTAAATTTGTCACATCAATCCTACTTGTTTTGATATGTTCTACTAAAGGTGCAATTTTTGACGCTACTACGGTAACCTCGTTCTGAAGATGTCCGACGGTAACCAAGTTCATCGTACTGTCTGAATGTTTCAAAACGACCAAGTCGTCGTTTACTTTTTTAGTTACATTTTCGTAAGCACTAAGGTCAGATCGAAGCTGCCTATTTTCTGCACGTATATCATGAATTTCTTCTTTAAGTGTCATCAAAATCTGTTTAAAAACGGCGGATTCACTTCTTAGGTTCTGCATCTCTTGGTCGCGTTTAATATCCATCCGCTTTGTAATCTGTATTTCGTTTTTCAAGATGGCAAATTCATTTTCAAGATTGAGTAAATATCTTTCCAGATGAATCCTTGTTCTATTTTCTTCGGAAATAATATCCGTTATCGAAAAATCATGCGTACGCTTTAACTTGATTGAATGCGTTGACATATCACCGTTTAAAAATGAAAAACATGCTAACATTAACAATGCTATAACAGTTCTTGAAGTCATAACGTATAAATGTTCGTACAAAAATCAAATCCTTATAGAATTTAGTTTCACTTGTGGTTTAACTTATAGAATCAATTCTTATCACAACAAGGAAACTGCAGCAAATTCACAAGAAGCACTTCTTTTGATTGGTCTAGTTTTTAATCTTTCGTGACATGTTCCAGGTATGCCAAACTGAATTATTCACACTTCCTATATATACGACACTTTATCTAATTTTTGTATCTGGTGTATTCGCCTGCAGAAAGGTCACTGTGGTTAATATACTTCGTAAGATTGAGACCTCTAATTCTCTATTCTTCAAACTTTTGTGTGATTGTGTGCTGTTTTGTGTTTGAGTTTGCATAATTATTAATAAGATTATTCGGTCCTACTAAAAAGCGCCCGGGAGCGCCCGAGAGCGCCCGGGAAAAGAAAAAGCGCCCGGGGAAAGGAAAAAGCGCCGGGAAAGATCCGTTTGCGCCAAAAATGCGTCCTTTTGCGCCACAACTTTTTTTCTCCAAGGCTACGTTTGCGCCACCTGTTTTAAAAATTACATGGTATCATTTGCGCCAAAAATAAAATATACGATTGCGCCAATTTAAAGAAAAATGACTTCTATTTTCTTGTCTTTTGACATATCCCGTATTAAATCTTCAGCAAAGCAATCACCTACTTCATCTGGGTTCAGAAAAGCTAATAAAAAATATGGTGTAACATCTTGCTAACATCACTGCCAACTTTTTTATACTCTTTTGCTAGCCCAAGATTTTGTATTTTCCGACCCCATGTCGGGCCACGGTGAAAACGACATGCCTCAACTGATAATAATTCCTGGGGAAAACTCTTAAACGACAACGTGCATTCTCTCCTCAAAATTTACATGCATAGATGTAAAATTCATTTGACGATTAAATCTTTCACAACATTCCTTAGGCAAAGAAACACTTTTCTATAACAGTCTCCTGATTTGGAAGACAAAAGGCAATATTAAAGTGGAAATTAATGTCCATTCCTGAATCCATGTATTGTATACAATTGCTGAAAGTCACCTTCCACCAACAACAGAAAAAAATATTTAATGAATAAAAATTTATAAGACAAAAATTATACTAAATATATATAAGTACGATCAATATGTGTTTAGGTAAATTGGCGCAAATGAGTTCCGAAAACTGGCGCAATTGATACATTTGAGAGAAAAAATATTGGCGCAAATGATACCCCTGAAAAACAGTAATTGGCGCAAAAGGAGTGCTGCCAAAGCGCCCATGGAAGGAAAATTAGCGCCCGGGAGAATAAAATAATAATATTTTATAACAATAATTTTTTTCCTAAAAAAATAAATCATTGCTTGTTTTGTCCTTAATATAAATGGGGATATGTACGATGCTCAGTGACATCGAAAGTGTTGTTTATATCTTTTATAAAACTAAAACTTTGACTGTTTTAATGTCTATGCTTATCAGGAATTTAATGCTTAGTTTTTGAATTAAATCAAACACCTGCTTACTGTACATGTATAGTACTGCTTTATTTGCTGATTTATCATGTGTAACTTTTTAAATTTTGATTAGATAAATATTTATCTGTGACATTTAAGTTTGTTTTTTTACATTTTTCATTTAAATATTGTTTTTGAAAAATATGTCTTTTGAAGTTTTATATTTTATAAATCTTCCGCATAAACTGTGATCTATTATTATCTGTCTTTCGAAATAGTATTCATGTATTATTGTTAAAATCGAAACATTCATACATGTACTTGTTTTTTGTGCTTTATTATAAATGTCTATTATCTGAATTTGCAAATTACTTGTATACATTTTTTTTTAAATCAATGCACATAACTTATTTCATCGACACAAAGATGTCTCATGCCAATAAAATATCTATATATTTTCCCCGGGCGCATTTTATTTTTCCCCGGGCGCTATTTGTTCTTCCCCGGGCGCTTTTTCTTTTCCCCGGGCGCTTTTTCTTCACCCGGGCGCTCCCGGGCGCATTTTAGTAGGACCCAGATTATTATAGACTTTCAATCTAATTAAAATATTGATCTCTGATTACGTTGTACGACATATGAGCTGTAGTATAACGTAATCAGAGATCAATATTTTAATCAGATTGATAGACTTTGTTCTGAAAGTTGAAACATAACTTTTGTACAGATCTAATGGTTTTCTTTTTTAAACTTTTTATTAAGAAGAAAATAAAACAAAAAGAAATGTGGTCAGTTGTTCAAGTCGTTATCCTTTCCATACATTTTTTGGTATATGCATTTAGCTTCATTATTACATCTTTCCTACTTAGACTGAGATCATGATGTATTGTATTTTCATAGTAATTTATCTTGTTGTTTGTTGTTGTCTTCCTACTTAGTTTTCTTCTGTACTGGTTCAAATATTGCTGGGACTGGTTTATATGACAATATGGCTATGCTCAATCAAAGTTTGACCAAAGAGTGAAAGAAGGTCTACTTAAAAAGTTATATCATTATGCAGCCAAAAGATTGACTCAGGTAAACGGAAATGACCACCGGTACTTCTCCCTACCGGCATTTAATTAAAATTTAGGATAAGAAAAGATTGGTGTGCTATGCGGTGAGTAAATTTCGAGCATCTTCGCTAGCCAAGGGTTACGATCCACGCTCTCTGTGAAGAGAGCGGGAGCGGAACGTAACCCTTGGCTAGCGGAGATGAATTTGGAGAGGAAGTCTAAATTTCAAACCTTTAATGGCGGTCGTATATATTTGAAGAGCCTAACTGTAAAACTTGTTTATCATTTTTTCTTCATTTCAACGGTTGAAATATTTCAATCAAACGATATCAAATAACACCTAAAATAATCATTCATCGGTATATAAACTGATATATGTTCATTAAATTCTACCAGCATATATATCTTCCACTACAACTGGTGCATAGCTAATAAATACAATTTCTTGTGTTAATTTTCACTGCTAATAAAGTCAGTATATTGAATCAACCACACGGAAAATGGAAAAAAGCAATTTAAGCGCGAATTGTCACTGTTATATAGTAAACGCTTTCAACATCCAATTGGTATGCAACATTCATTAGGTCACGGTAAAAACTGACAAATTGACATCAACTGTTTTATAAATACATTGCTGATAGCCGTCCATATATTTATATACAAGACATTCAGGTCAGGTAGTATATTTCCATGTTGTTCTAAAACAAGTGCCAGTCAGTATGTCTGTATTTTCTCGATAAGGCCGTATCATAGTTATAATAAGGAACGTGTAACCCTTATAATAATGTAAATTTTGCACAAAGTAACAAACAGCTAAAGATGGAATGAAAAAGGAGACAGTAAGACAGCAATCCAACGATAGAACAAAAAACACGTCTTCATGTTTTATAGACCGGTATCTTAACATTTAGATTAATCTTTGTGAATCGCCATGAATCTAAATGAAGGTCGAAATAAATAAGGCAGACTGTCAAGCAACAATTCTCTAAATAATAAACCAAAATCCTGACTTTGGTCAATTGGATATACACATAAATATGATAAACTTCTCAACCCACCAAATTTGTATTTCTGGTAGTGGACTTACAAACGGGTACAATAGAGAATAACCGATTGAATTCATTTTAAGAAAACACACATGCGTGTATTATAACTGTATGATAAAAAACACAACCGCAAGTACAAACAAAACAATTATAAACAATGTCATACAATAAACCAACGACCAACGCAGTTTTTAAAAGCAAATAATATGAATGCGTGTTCTAGCAAATTAACAACGGTTACCATTAAACATCAAATTTGTTTGCACCAAACAAGTTTAATTTTCATAATATCACTAAAAATCGAATGATATATAAATTTTGAAAATGTCCATATATATTAAATATTATACCTTAGTGTCAAATATCATGGTGCGGACACCTTTTAGTGCCGAAGATGAAATATACAATATTTGTGTGGACAACCTATATTGTGCGCAAAACTTTTATTCTTGTGAGCGTTATATTTATTGTTCATTCAACAGTGGCATAGTCAAATTGACAACTCATCCAGAGGAGAATTTTGTGGACTTTTTAAAACAATCTTTGGCTTAGAAAACTATCGTTTAAAATTAACACTATTCGAACGTAAATTTATTTCAAAATTAAGATGCTGCAATGCAAAAATTTCAGTAGAGTTAGGAAGATGGTATAACATTCCAAAAGAAGAGAGGACATGTAATTTGTGTTTAACTGCAATTGGCAATGAATACCATTATTTATTTGAATGCAATTCTTTATTAGTAAAACATATCAGAAATCAGCATATTCCAGAGTACTATGTGAAATATCCGAGTGAAGCAAAAATGAAAGGACTACTGTCATTGGGTTATATAAACGTACTTAAAAACGCATCTTTATTCATTTCAAAGTTAACTAAAATATTATGATATTAAAATATTATAATATAAAGCAAAGTAATTAATTTTCTATTAGATTTATTTCATTTCTAAGTTGTTTTATTTATTTCTTTAATTGTATGTGATTGTATTTTGTAAATCATCTCTTGTTTCACATTTAAATGTGACTGAGTGTTTTTAAAATAAAGCATATTGTATTGTATTGTATACTGCACTCGTTCTATTTGAGCAGTCAAAATGCGTTGACTGTATATTTCTATGTCATATACAGTCACTGACCCGATATCACTTTTCCTCATGAATATTCAAATCGCAGTTGCCGAAAATATATTTAATTATTTATACGACCTCTTCAACCTTTTCTTGTTTTTACTGTATACAACGACGAGTGGAACGACTTAAACTTGTTTCTTTTACAATTTTTAGAAAAACATATTTAACTTGTTAATATTTTTTGTTTGCAACCTATTATTATAAATCAATCTGTATTAAGCTTATTGCTGATTTTGTATTCCATATTCAAACAAATTCGTTCACCATCGATTGCGAGTTTCAACAAGTAATTAATGTTAATTTTACCGTGTTGTATATTTCTCCGCTTGCATGATATGAGGCCTTATAAAGGGGAGATTTCCCCACTAGTTAAATCAAATAAACAACATTAACACATTAAACAACAGTTAAAAATGTTTATTTATAGATTGCAGTTGAAAGACAATAATAGTGCCTTGACTTGACATATCAACGATATAAGGATTCGGCCCGAAACGGGGACCGCTCGGCATAGCCTCGCATTTCCCCGTTTCTAAGCCTCATCCTTATATCGTTGATATGTCAAGTCAAGGCACTATTATTGTATATGTATTGTTGCGTACACAAAATGTAAAGTTGAGTGCATAATTTCGAAAATTTTGCGCACAAGTTTTAAAGTCGCGCCAATAATTATCAAACACGTTACAGATAGTTTTGCAGTGATGTACAGAATTAAAAACGTTTTTTATATTTGACGCGAAATACTTGATTGAAATTAGCATGACTTCTATTAATGAAGGTCAAACTTTGGGAGCTGTTGTGCTGTCTTGAGTCTATTAGTGCTGTATTTTAATGGACATGTCTTTAGTCTCTTGAACTTTAAAAAAAATATGATAATTTTATATGATTCATTCACTAAAAAAGGTTAAAAATATTTCGCTAAAATTGGCTTTGACAATTTTAATTTTCGCTAAAATGGGTTAAAAATCTGGGGCTCAAATGGGTTCTACTTTGGCGCTCAAACGTCCTATTTCTTTCGCTCAAATGTCCTCCGCCGATATAATTACATTATAATTATATTATGGAACAGCTTAAGGCACAAAGCCACATAATTTTGCAACGACGACTTATAACACCAATATTTGCCGGCATTATCGATGAAAGGCTTCAAGTACCTAATAATTACATTAGATGTAAGTTTCATTATAATGCGTTATTCTGATTGGCTAACTGCACATCACATGTTATTCCGTAAACAATTGCATGAGACAATAACATTTATCATGCATGATGACACGAGGTCCCACAATTAAGTGCACAGGTGAATTGAATAAAACTGGATACAAATCGTGTTTTCATGATCCTAGCTAAAAAATGTAATTATAAGTATTGAATGCTTCTTTTTGTAATTTTATAGGGTGGTAAAAGCGTTGACCGTGCGTACATTTTTAGAATGAAGCGCTTCCGCGCTTCATACAAAATGTACTTCGGTCAACGCTTTTACCACCCAATAAATTTACAAAAAGAAGCATTCAATTCTTAATTCTAATGCAACAACGTTTGTAACGTTCATTTTGATTGGATAACGTCACTTATTTACATGGCATCAACTGACAATCGATGCTATGGGACGTACGCGCAAGCGCAGACGGCATATGACAGATTTGAAATACATGTTTTAACGTTGTTTTCTGTCAGTTTCATTAGAATGGAGATAAAAATATTGTATTTTAAGCTCCGACGGCATCAATTGGGGATTTGATGGTCGCAAATACCCGTTTACTGTCTCCTCTAACGCGTCGCCAGTAAACTTAATTTGCGACCATCAAATCCCCAATTGATGCCGTCGGAGCTTAAAATACTAGTACAATACAGTTATCTCCTAATTATTATTATAACGTGATAATAATTAAAAAGTACTTCGAGACGGTTTTTTATTTACCATTGTATTCTTTTATTTGTCCTTTTTGTTTGTCCTTTTTGTTTGTTTGCTGCATATAGTCTTTTTATTCCGTGGATGACAATTTTTTTATCTTCATATCAATTATATTTTTCACATCCCTGTAAGATCACAAAAAATTGTATTGCATGTGCAAATGAAAACACACAGTTTTCAGTTTCCCTACTTTAACAGAGGCCATGTACACCTGTATCACGAAGGTCATTGATCTTCAATGAACTGGGAAGAACCCGTTGTCTTTATAAGTGGTACTTATCTCAATAAATTCTATCACGTGATTAAAAGTACTTATGTCAAGGATACTAACAGCTTGACTAGTGTAAAAGTAAGATTACTGATAGCCACTTGTAAACAGGATAAGAAATAGAGAGACGGAACAAATTTAAAGCATTCATGGACAGAGAAATGGAAAACAGTTTCAGATATGCAAATTCAGAGGTTGCCGTTTGTTTTATGTATATCATTTTCGTTTTTGTTATTTCTTTTACATATTTGAATGTTAGTTTTTTTAAACCTCAGAAAACACTACCTACGTAAAATTAAAGTCTTTGTTCAGAATATAGGTCGACCAACACATATTAATATAATGAAACTTAAAATTTAAATAAAACATACCGCTTTTTGATGCAGTTGTTTTATCAACTCTGTGCAAAGTTACATACAATATTTGGTAATCATGAATATTGACGGTAACATAGAACTATATTTTTTACATATTCTTTTGTTGTAGAAAGAACGAAAATCAATCATTAGTTAAAAAACGACGAAGCACATCTGTGTTATACTCTAACTGCACACATTTAATAGAAAGTTGCCAAATTTGCTCTAAATTAATCATAAAATTTCACGAATACCAATGCAAAAAATTGAACTTTCAACATTTGAAATATTTCATGATATCAGTTTTAATGAAAGTAAAAAACCAAAATACTTTTTAAACTGTTTGTCCGAAGCCAATTTTGTGAAATCGTTCTTTTCCTTTTTACAGAAACGTTACATATTTAAGTAGCAATATATTACACGCTTTCTATTATTCCGAAATCCCCCCCCCCAAAAAAATAAAAAATGAAAAATACAACAACAAACAAACAAACAAACATTATATAGGCATGTTAGGTTGATAAAAACTCTGAAAAGTACCAAGTTTCAATTAAAAAAAAAATATTTTTGTGTTCATAATTTAAAAAATAACCAAAAAAAAACACGAAATACATACATCAATCAATGCTTAACACTATGTGTACATTTAAGTTTACAACATACATTATATGTCAAAGGTCGTATGGAACTGTGACTTTGCATACATATGTACGGTGGATGGTTATTCACACGCTGCATAAAAAACTATACCACGTGGCTACGTACTGTAATGCATAATATTATGGGTATATAAAAAAACATCATAGAGTATTTAACACTGTAATCTCAGTTACTTACATTTATTCAGCACCTACTGAGATATGGACTTTTGATTAAGTGGATATTTTTTTAGCATTCGAAGAACTCTTATCATGTTATGTATGCAAGTACTTTTGTAACACTACAGTTTTTGGTCAGATTGTGACAGAACTGCTGTAATTTAATTTCTTCGCTTTTAAAAGCTACACGATGATCGCATATTAAGATTCATTGACTAGAAGCTAGAATTCTTTCAGTGAATTAACTTTTAATGTAAGCTTTTAAAGCCAATTTAACAGTGGTAGATTCTTTTTTATTTTTAAATTTGGAATTTGAAAGCTATTAGGACTTTTGTTAACTTTTTGAGGAGAGCAGTCCAATAACTATCTGTCAGCAGACGCGAGAGCAACAGACAGTGTACGTCCTATATTTGCAGGGCTGTAAAATTGAGCGAACTAACGGTGCTTGTTCGGCAGTAATTATGTAATGAAAATCAACAACAGCTTATCCGATTTGTCATGACCTATTGTGTTGAATTTAAAATACAAATGTCAATACACTATCAACATGCGATATTGATAAGCACAAAGAGTTGAACTATTGACCGCAGTTGTTCCAGTTAATTTAATTCAATACACGTGTTTTGTTAAAAATGATACGAGAAAAAGTTGCGTGGTTCTTACGAAATTTATGGGCAGTGAGGAATATTATCATCGTTTTCATTGCATTTGTTGCACCAATAAATTTGGCAATCGGAGACAGCAAGGTAAGTCATTTCACCATTATATATCCTTTGATTTTTGATACTTTGGAGCTCAGTTAAATTATTTGTTTAGTAAACAATGGGTTGTCCATTGTTGTCTGTATTCAAATTTTAAAATGGATATGGCAAAATGTGAAAATAGTTATCAGAAAATCAGTATATTATATACTGTTTAGTGTTGCAACTTATATATTTCGTTTTCAGCAAAGGTATTTGAAAAATATAAAAGATGATGCTTACAATTCAAATTTTAAATCCCAAACGTTAAAGGATTCAATATCAGAGCAAAACCGTCTGCAAATGTACAGATGAACAGTTCGAGTTTGTTTACACATACATAGTACCGTCCAGTTTAATTAATTGTTTGTTTAGATAATAAAAAGGGAAAGTTGTTTTACTACTTGTCGTTTAAGCTTTTTTATTTGTTTACTCTGCATGAGTTATAATTAAAATAAGCACTTGCTTTTATCATTTGTTTATCATACAATAGTCGAATTTCAAATATAAATTAGCTATGATATGGACAATTGGGGACGTTAAGATATCTTTTTCTTTTACTAGCATGCAATGGTAAGTAATAATGAAATCTTTATATCTGGATGAAAATTTACCAACAATCAATAACAAAACATAAATATTGTTTGTTTATACTAGAAACTTTGTATACAATTGATTGTATGTAAACGTAGAAGGTCATACAGCATGTGTTGCCAAACACAATGATCGAATGTCCTGTAACATTTGTTCTTTATGAAACAATGATCTTATGATATGAGGTATTTATAGATCATAACATAAGTAATGCCATTTACACTTCTTACACACAACCAAAGATCCATATAATGGACATAGGTATTCACGTGATTTATTAAGTATTTGATAAGCCTTTTATTTATACACCGCTATGCAAATTTTAGATGCACACGAGGTCATTTCATTTTTCTCTAATGTGTATATTGTCCCTTTCTTCACAGATTTGTTTGCACACTCTGACTATCTCGTGTGAACAAATATCTTTATCAAGTGGGTATTGTGGTAGAATCAATATTTTTCAATGTAGTAAGCGAGATAACTGTCGATATTTTGTTGGATATTTAAACTTTTATTGAAAAGGATGAAAAAGACCTCCAAGGGCTAGTTCAAAGTCTGACAAAATAGAAGCCGAACAACAGTCCACGTAACACTACATAGTAAACTACATGTAAATATTGAGAAACACAAATTAAATTGTTGTTCCCAAAAAGACTGGAACGCATTAAGAGAATGTTCTACCAGTCATAATACAAATGCTTTAAAAATTCGCTACTTGATGTTAATATAAATGAGAAGATGTGGTATGAGACACCTCTCAATTCAAGTCACAACGTATCAAAAGTCAAATACATGTAGCAATCAATCTAGTGTACAGACTGTTTAGAAAAATTATTCAGTATAACATTTCTATGGGACATCGAAATATGCCCCGGGGACGGGTTTGTCAAGATTACACTTATTTTAGAACTTTTATATAAATACGAACACTTTCAATAAAATAAAGAAACAGGATAGTATTTTTTGGGGATCTTAATAAAAACAAACGAGTTTCTTTACATCCCACCCCAAACAATTTCTTTTGCTGAAATCTCAAATCAACAGTATATAGTTGTAGATGAAGAATTACGGCTTCCGTGCCCAAAATACATGTGCAATAAAAACGCGTTTAAAGTACCCAATGCTACCTTTTTGAGATTACGTAAAACGTTAACCCTTATATTTTAACACACGTGCAACAAAAATGCAATAAAACTACCCAATGCTACCCTTATTGAGATTACGTATTTATAACCCTTAGATTTCTAACCTCTTACACAAAGATAACGACGCAGATAGTTGTCTTATCGTCAGCTTCATTACAATTAATGTCAAGATTTTTTCTGCGTTATTGTTGTGTATGATATATTTGTGTCAACCTTTATATGCATCTACATGTAATTGTATGTCAGCGATGCATGTCAGGTTTATAACCTTCGCCTATGTACTTGCACCTGTTATGTACAGTACGCTCTAAGTCTTCAATTATGAGTAACGCCATCACACGATTGTCCAAGCAAGTTGAATTGCGTCTTTTATGTGATATTGTGTCCACAAAACATCTCATGGTGAATTGCATCAAAAACTATTGTTTCACTTTGATATCAATGAGGGCCCTCATGGGGTTTTTGATTATGTGATTACTTGGCCGTTTTTTTAATGATTATTTGATTATTAAGCCAAATATTTCATGATTATTTGATTACCTAGGACTGTATTTTTAGTTTATGATTATTTGATTACTAAAGATAAGCAAATATTTAATGATTATGTGATTATATTGGCAAAAAAATGGTGATTATGTGATTACTAGGACCCCCCCCCCCCCATGAGGGGCCTCATCAATCTAGCGGAAATTTATGTAGCGGCAACTTACGTGATTTTAAGTGCATTCGGTTCTAAACAAGAATGCATCTATTTTTAGAAAAAAATCCATTCAATTATAAAAATATTTATTTAAATGCAAAATTTCAAAAAGATCAATGAGTGTGACATGACCTTACAAATAGTTCAACACACGCAACGTAACCATTCGGCAATCCTCGGTAAAATCCGCTACTCTCCTTCTAAGACCCCGTTCACACTAGCATTTTTTTTATCGATCTAATCTGAATCGATCTAAATAAAACCAGTTAGTGTTCACATTATCTTTAATCATAACGATCTCTATCGGTCTAATCTGAACCACTGCGTTCACACTACAATTAAAAACGCAATCGATCTAACCTTTTTGCCCGTAAAACTGTAAACACTGTATATAAATAGAAATGATTTATAAAATTCATGTGTTGATACACTGATACACACACTTGGGAAAAAAATTAGATAAATTTATTGTTTCTCTTGAATCACAAGTTAAAATTTTGATACTGGTGTTATTGTAGTTTTCCGTTTAATATCGAAAAAAATAACTGTAGCAACGAAGTTACAACACGACGCCGGAAATACTGCGGTTCCTACAAAGAAAAAATCAGCAGAAGAAAAGAAGCAAATCTATGCTACGGCGAAGACAACATGTTTTCAGTTTGTTTTAAAGGTCTTTTAACAGAGAATTATGGGTTAAACAACGAACCTTTTAGATATGTTTGCCACTACACATGCGCATACGTTATTTTCGATTCAATCGTACTAGTTTAAACCGATCTATGCGTTCACATCTAAAGTAAGATCGGTTTACTTTAGATCAATTCAAACTAAACTACCTCTTTTGGTGTTTTAGTTTAGACCGATTGAAGATCGATTCAATGCGTTCACATTAGCCCTTAAACCGATCTAAAGAGAACCGGTTTAGTTTAAATCGGTAAAAATGTCCTAGTGTGAACGGGGTCTTAGATGAGGGTACGGAATCGGTCAAGTTGAGACGTATGGCAACGTAACGGGCGCAACTAGTGCAGAAAAAATCTGATCAATTACGCTGCAGTTGAGATTTTACCTAGTTTGTCGAGGATATGATCACGTTGTCTTATCTTGAATTTTTGTAAAATGTTCTGATGATTGTAGTTTGTTCTTTTTTTTGTCTGTCTTTCCCTGCTTTTGATTGCCATACGGTATTACTGTACATTTTCAATATGAATGCACGAATAACATTTCAGAGAGATCACGGGATTTTAAAATGAAAGAACGTTTTTCTTTCCCAGCAAAATTGTGTTCTGTTATGCGCTTTTTCACTATGAGAGATTGAACTATTCAATTTAAAAAATAGGACGAAGTAGAGAACGCATGTTATATATTAACACATTGTTAGTTATCTGATGATATTTTACTAGAGTTCATTATAAAAAAGATTTGAATAGAATTTAAATGAAATACAACTATAGAAACTTTTTTTTTGAAAGAAATAGCAGATAGTTTTTACCCATATTTCATAAAATTGGAACATGGAAAAAAATGCACAAGTATGACAAGAAGGTGTTGCCGTTGATTTAAAGCTGTTTACGCTATCTAAGTGACAATTATGCATATGTCTGTCATTAATTACGTTGATATAATAAGAATCGCAAAAAACAACAGTTACAAAGGGTTCTAAGGTCAATGTATCTTATTATACATCTAAATCACTATCTTTATCTTTTGTTCTACCTATACTAAACGACAACATAGGATTCATGCAATTTTCTCAAACATGCACATCTGTCGCTTCAGGTTATCATATAAATTAAGCCCCTCAAATTGATACTTGCTGGATTCGGACTGTTTCTCTTATCTTTGCGAGGACCATCGTCAGAAAAAGGTTTCAAAACTAATGCCGCTGAACTGCAAAAATGTTTTGAAATAGAAAATTTTTAGGGTTTTATTATCTCTACCCTGCGAGGGGTTCATAGACCAGATCCTAGTAGAATTGATGATTTCTTTCTCAAATATAGAATGTAATTTGTCGATGAATTTTTTTAAGATAATTTTGTTAAAACTGATAGAACCTTATCAAAACTGTCTAGAAATAAATGAGTGTTCTGATACCTATAAATAATAGGAGATAAGAGATTACTGGATGACGTAGTTTTGAGACAACTACCTGACAATCAAACAAAACAAAAAAAGAGCTTTAGGTCTACACCAGAAGACCAATGCAAATATCCTCAGCTTTAAATTCAATCGATCATTGACTGAGATACCAATGTGAAGTTATGACGGTCAAAATTATATCAATATGTATATTATGAAAGTTACTCTAATGATTTTGTTTTAGTCTCTCTTTCTTATAATGATTTTTTTTTTTTTTTTAAACAGGAGACAAAATGTGCCTACGGTTTGATTGTTATGGCTATCCTGTGGCTAACAGAGGCCTTTCCTATACCGGTTACAGCATTACTTCCAACAGTTATCTTTCCTTTGTTGGGTGTATCCACAGCAAGAGCTATATGTTCAAAATACATTAATGTAAGTTGAAACCATTTATACTTTAATTTACATATTGGTTAGTTTTGTTTTCAAATATCACAAAGATTAAAGTAATGCAAATATTTTACTTTATATACATGGTATACATATACTTGTAGTGTTTTTACTGCATGTATACAAAAGAAGATGTGGTATGATTGTCAATGAGACAACTATCCACAAAAGACCAAAATGAACTATCACGAATAAAACTTCTATTACACAGGTTAGTCAATATGAAAATAACACAAAATATTTTGTGCAATCGAAAAAAAAAATCCGTATTAAACCCAATTTTATCTAACTGTGGTTCCTCAACATCACTATAATGAATCCAGGGTTTAAACACTACTGGCGCCACTGAGTTGTCATAAGGGACTTAAACAAAAATACAGAAAACCTATATTGCCTCTATCATCATTTAACCCATTAAAACAAACTGTTTTTTTTTTACTTTTTGTGGTGAACGTTACGGTTTTACCTGTCAATAATGAGTGTGATTGGTATCTTAAAATTTGACTAAGTATACATATAAACATATTAATATATATTTCATTTCAATGTTTTAGGACACGACTGTATTGTTCTTAGGAGGTCTTGTAGTAGCTGTTGCTGTAGAGGAAGTAGGACTACACACGAGGATAGCCATGGGTATAATATCTATATTGGGATCGAATCCAAATATGTAAGTAAATATATTACTCGTTTTTGATGAAATACGATATGCATATATACGACTTTTAAAAGAGGAAGATAAACATGCATTTCCCCCAAAACGTCAATTATAAGCAGTTGACAAATTGGTATTAGGGTATACATGGTATGATAGTTTTTGGGTAAGAAGAAAAAAGTGTTAGAACACGATAAATGTTAAATGAAATACAAGATACTTTTTGAAAATGTACAATACGAGGGGAATAGTAAAAATCAAAACCAGACTCTAGATATAACTGTTGAGAGATGTTGTGTAGTTTTTGATTGCTTGCTTAAACTATTGGCTGTCTTTTGGTCACTTCCAAACAATTTAATCTCAAGCTCACTTCTTCGTGTTTATTGATACACTTGCGTTTTGTCCTTTCCAGGAATAGGTAATATTGTCATTATTAAATATTTTCAGTAATACCCCAGTTCCACTAGGCCACGATCGCACTACGATCTGTGAAAAAAATGCAAATTTTGATGATCGTGGTACGATCGTGTAGGTCGCAGTAAGGTCGTACCACGGTCGTGATGAGGTCTTCAAGATCGCGAAGAGCGTGGCCAACTTTGAACATGTTCAAAACAATCGTGGTGCGGTCGTGGCGAAATTAGGTCGTAGTAGAAGCGTAGTGAGAGCGCACTAAGATCGTAGTAAGATCGCAAAGGTCGCTGTACAATCGTAGCGAGAGCGTAGCGAAAGCGGGATTCTATTCGGAGATATTGCGCTACGATCTCACAGGGACGTTATCACGACCTTACTACGACCATCACGTTCTCACCGCGACCCAACTACGCTACCACTACGACTTTACCACGCTGTTCACGACCATAGTACAATTCTAGCACGCCCTTGCCGTCCTCATCACGCTCTTCTCACGACCTTATTACGTTCAAACTACGACCATCATTTTCATTGTCATTTTCACATAAAATATATAAAAAAAAACTCCCTAGATTTTGTTTGTCTGAATGTATTTATCCATTTGCTCTAACGGCTCAACCATGCTTCTCGTTTTTATATAGATTAGACCGTTGGTTTTTCCCGTTTAAATGGTTTAACATTAGTATTTTTTTGGGACCCTTTATTAGCGTGCTGTTCGGTGTAAGCCAAGGCTCCGTATTGAAGGCCGTACCTTGGCCTATAATGGTTTACTTTTATAGATTTTTACGTTGATGGAGAGTTGTCTCATTGGCACTCATACCACATCGTCCTATATATATTGACACATCTGTGTCATCTCTTCTAACGTTCACTAAAATATCGTCATTTGAGCTTTATGGAGCAGCAATAGGTTGTAATTTAGGTTTGATTGGTCGTTCCGACATCTCTTGATATTATACTACTTATGTGTATAGTATCAGTTTAATTGAAATCTGGAGTTGTCATGTCAGTTAACTGCTAGAAGTCTGTTGTTATTTATGTATTATTGTCATTTTGTTTATTTTCTTTAGTCACATCTTCTGACATTGGACTCGGACTTCTCTTGAACTGAATTTTAATGTGCGTATTGTTATGCGTTTACTTTTCTTCTTTGGCTAGATGTATAGGGGAGGGTTGAGTTCTCACAAACATGTTTAACCCCAATATTTTTGCGCCTGTCCCAAGTCAGGAGCCTCTGGCCTTTGTTAGTCTTTTGTTAGTACTATTTTAAATTTTAGTTTCGTGTGTACTATTTGGAGTTTAGTATGATGTTCATACTTTGCTCCCTTTGCCTCTGCCACTACATCAACCACTACCACCACGCCCACGTGTTCTAGTAGATTTTGGTGGCATGACTGTAATGTTTCCAAGAAATCTCCGTTTTAATCAGAAATAGAAGGAATGGAACTATATTGATATGAAACACGATATTGACGGTATTGCTGAGAACGTAGTAAGATCGCGGTATGAACGTAGTATAATCGTGGTAAGAACGTGCTATAATCGCAGTAAGATCGTGTTGCAATCGGATAACTCGTGGTATGGTCGTAGTGAGAACGTGAAGAGCGTATAAAGATCTTTATAAGCGTAGTGAGGTCGCAGAATAAGCGCGGTGAGAACGTGGTTTAATCGTAGCGGGATCGTTGTAGAAGCGTAATTAGGACGTAGTAGCATCGTGAAAGCAACGAAAATTAACATGTTCATGCCGCTCATATCGCGACCTCACCACGATCTAAATTTATTTTAAATCGCGGTGAGCGCGGTGCGATCGTGGTCTAGTTGGACTGGGGCTTAAAGGTGAAAAGATCACTTGAAGCTTTTTGCATTTAAAAAAGTTATAACATGTGTCCCTTATACATTGACAGTCATACAGTGTCCTTTGCATATGCTCACCTCAATGGTGCATAGATAGACATAATAATTTACCTGTGTTTGTATTGACTTTTGCCATTTTTTATATTTAAATATTGTTAAGGTTAATGTAGGGACTGATGCTACCAACATGGTTTCTGTCGATGTGGATCAGTGATATATAAATATTGTTTAGGTTAATGTTGGGACTGATGCTACCAACATGGTTTCTGTCGATGTGGATCAGTAATATATAAATATTGTTTAGGTTAATGTTGGGACTGATGCTACCAACATGGTTTCTGTCGATGTGGATCAGTAATATATAAATATTGTTTAGGTTAATGTTGGGACTGATGCTACCAACATGGTTTCTGTCGATGTGGATCAGTAATATATAAATATTGTTTAGGTTAATGTTGGGACTGATGCTACCAACATGGTTTCTGTCGATGTGGATCAGTAATATATAAATATTGTTTAGGTTAATGTTGGGACTGATGCTACCAACATGGTTTCTGTCGATGTGGATCAGTAATACGGCAGCGACATCTATGATGATTCCGATAATCCAAGCAGTTATGACTCAGATAAGAGAGGCTAACAGAATAAGGTTGGAAGGAGCTAAAGGTATGTATGCCGTTATGCACCTTACTACCACCAGCCCAGTAGTCAATATGAATATCAATAATGTGGTGATTTTTATAAATTAACTGTTTACAAAACTTTGAATTTTTCGAAAAACTAAAGGATTTTCTTATCCTTGGCATAGATTACCTTAGTCGTATTTGGCACAACTTTTTGGAATTTTGGATCCTCAATGCTCTTCAACTTTGTACTTGTTTCGTTTAATAAATATTTTGATATGAGCGTCACTGATGAGTCTTATGTAGACGAAACGCGCGTCTGGCGTACTAAATTATAAACCTGGTACCTTTGATAGCTATTTACTACATAATCAGTAGTGCTTATGAAAACTAACGAAACAGTTTGCATTTGGAAGAAGCGCATTGTTCTGCAGATATCTACGACGAAAACGAGGTGTATTGGATACCTGCTTTGTCCGAAAATAAAGATATTTTTATATCATGATTAAAAAAATGGTTGCTTGATATTATGATTATGAAGTCCTCTTTTTATGCCTTTTCGAGCTGAGACTGTTTGCTTCCTTTCGACTGCATTGATATATATTATGATACTACTTTGTCTAAATATGTTATGTCTTTCCAATAGTTTTGTCACTGTAGAAAATACGACAACAAAAACACAAATAACCAAATGGGAGAATCGACTTCTATGATAAGTTACAATATAGCCTCCACATGTTTCAAAAAAACACTTGTTTAAAATTGTAACTAGAATCAAACATAGTTCTGAAGATCACTCATGACCTTCTCATATACTCAGTATGGTCAAGTTTGTTACATTAATTTATGCTGTATGATTAATCTTGGATGTGCCTAAGGGCTTTTTGCTAAATATCCACACTACTTTGGAAAGTCGAAGTTTTTTTTAGAGTTATTTTGATGTGCTCATTTCAATTTTTAGAACACAAACTGTTACTGGAAGGTAAGAAGATGGTGGATGGGTGTTAACACTTCATCTTTATTGGTTACATTTCACCACTATACTATTATTTCGTTTTTTATTTCTTTTATATCTATAATTATCTACACGTTATTCATAATCTTCTTTATCTTTGACTTAGAAAACTATTACGATTTCATTTCTGTATATAACTGTACGAACTAATACTACTAATATTTTTTTTCTAATTTTGGTGTTCATGTTCTCCGTTTAGATTTGGAAAGTCTTTTGCTGAATAATCTGTCCAGTTCAGGAGAGATCTGTCTCAGCAATATCACACCACTTTACTTTTCAACAAAACGTAGAATATAAATAAATAAGAAGAATTTGGCCTTATCTGATTTCACAATTTTTTTCACTTTGCTTCGGGGGAACCTATATCTGGTGATGATGCTTCGCATTGTTCATTTTTTTCAAAAAAAAAATGGACAATTTTTCTAAGCTTAATCTTTCCTGTATACATTGGGCTTTTAATTTTTGAATGTTGTCTTTTCTTTTTAAAACACTAAGGGTTTTTTTTTATATTGGTTTTGACTGTATCCTTTCTTTGTATTTGTTTTAACTTGAGTATGATTATATATTTTCATTTATATATTTCCAGTAAACTTTTAATGTGAATACACATGCATGTTTATGTTGGCACCAATAAATTATCTTATTAATTTAATATGTTCTTTCGACTTAGTTTATTTAATCAATGGTGCTACTTTTCCATGACTTACGAGTTACGTACAACACTATAAAAGTTATTGCTTAAAAAAAGAATAAAATAAAAAATCATTAATTTTAAAAATCAAACAACTCAAATTGTATTTGGCAATTTTTTTCTGTTTATTCATTTGAAGTAAACTTTATGTGTTTGGAAATTTGTCAGTGACAAGTTCCTTATCTATTTATAGATGTTTCAGACGAGTCAGACAATCCAACGATACAAACCAGTGATTCGATATCGGCGAATCCAATCGAGGGGAAAATTAAAAATGGCGCGATGCTTTCTGTACCAACAGACACACAAATTTCTCTCGGCAACGACTCTGCAGCATGGTAATAATTATGAAAAATCAAATATGAAATCAATAGTATCAGTTTTAGAGCAATGTGTATCTATTTTGAAAAATAATAAGTATATGTGGTAAAGTAAGATAATTTGCTCTATTTTTATGCCCCATTTATGGGCATTATGTTTTCTTGTTGAAACTAAGTACACATGTTCCTTATGATATGATTTTTCTATTTTAATGCCAAATAAGAGGTTTTCCCCCCTTTTCACGGTCAATTGAAAATAGAAGATGATAGTAGGGATGCGGCAGCTCTGTACTATGGGCGCAATTCTTGTTAATGGAAGGAATAACTTGCAATGGGTAAATGAGCTTTACATATTTTTGTCTTAAACGTCAGTCTTCCATTATAAGTCTAGTTTTCATTTAGTATGAAAAATAAATAGATCTTTCATAAATGTCTATCTGATCTGTTGAGGCACAATACAATTCGAATCCAATGATAAAACAGACGTACAGCAAACGTAAGTATTGTATTTGTAAAACAAAAAAATACGCAGCATTGATGACACCTAAAAATGTATGTGAGACAGCAACCAAACAGTTTAACAACAAAAAAAGAAAAGAAAGAAAGTAAGAAAAAGGGAAAAAAAGAAAGAAAAAATCCACCAGGAATCTCTAATCTGTTTCACATTAAATATTACGACTATAGTAAGAAAGAATATGAAACTGATAACAGGAGTGTAAGACTCATGCGATTAGATATTCAAGACGAATGGTCCGTTTTGCTAAATCCAAGCAATCAATATTAGCTTTCAGAATACATATGAATTCAGCAATGAGCTTCAGTAGAACTTAAAATGATAAACATAATTCGATGACAGTTATTGTTATATATATAAGGAAATATGGACAATACGTCAATGATACAACATAAAAAAACATGAAATAAATACAGATGCATCAGTGGCAACTCTTGGCAATTGTCTGTCTATCACAAATAGACAACATGTACAACAAGCAACTTTGAACACTTTGGTTTTATAAGGAATTCTATTTTGAGTATGCTAGAAGACGAGAAAAGTACAGAGAATAGTGAACTGAGACTGTTTGGAAAAGGACTGGCACTTGGCGTTGCATATGGTGCAAATGCAGGAGGTATTGCTACACTGACTGGTACTCCACCAAACCTGATATTACAGGGACAAGCTAATGAGTAAGTTAAATAAGTGTGCTCTTTCCATTGTGTGGTCTAAAAATGACTACGATATGATCGATGAAAAAGTATGAAAATCATACACTGGTACACTAAAATTCGGTGCTTAAAACCTATAACAACGTCTTTAAGTGAATATACGATTGCTAGCGATGAATCTTTGAAACTACATCAAAAGTTCAATATACTAGAAGTATAAAAACTTAATTCACATAGTTTTTTTCACAGAAAAATATTAATTATATATAGTTTAAGCATGATAATAAAATAAGTAGGATTGGCATGAAAAAGGGTACTGTTGTGGTTTTTATTGTACTTGAAGTCCAAAATCTCCTAAAAATAGCTACGACCTTAATACAAATTGGAAATCAGCAGACAAATTAAAAAATTACACACTCATCTTTTTCTCTGAAAACTCAGTCAATGTGAAATATAATGGACAGGAATCATGTGAAGAAGGACCGCTACAAACTGTCCTTACTTTTTTTTTCTGATAGCACGTACATCATGGCCACTAAGGACAATAATATGTTTGTGATTGGAACAATTTCCTCTGAAATTGAAGTGAATATTGTTTTGAAAACCAACAGGATATTTCATTAGACTTCCATCTACTAGACACTTCTGTTACTGCTGTTTTCTTTTTTCAACCAAATAACAAACTTATGTCGAGCGATTATGGCAAGTTGATTCTTTTTATTTTAGAATCTTCGATAAAAGATCACCCGGGTCAGACTCTGGTATTACATTCGCTAATTGGATGGGATTTGCTTTTCCGCTGTCGATCGTTATATTGCTGTTGAGCTGGATATGGTTACAGTTATTTTTCCTGCGATCACTGTGAGTATAATGTTGTAGTATACGATTGCAAGACAAGCGAAGCATGTTATGGGATGGACATTTCAAGGTTTCAACTCAACTAAAAAAAAACATGTTTACGTTGCTTTATTTGAATTTTGACAACCTACAAACCCCATGGCATATGGTCGGAAGAGATAATATTATGTATTTAGTATAATATTTAAGACATTCATTTTTATGGGTGCATACATAGTTAATGGAGGTGATCCACTAATTCAGTAGTAAGTTTTTAATAGCACGTTTTATCAAGCTAATTTTGAACCATAATTAAAATAATCTTCATTGTGTAATCATACGTTTTTTTGATTGAGTTAAGTCTGCCGATTGATATTTTATCGTGTGTTTTTCTATGTTGTGATGTTATGCTATTGTTTCAGAAAAAGGGAGACGGTTTGGATCCATTAAAACGTTTAATCCCGCTGCAAATGTTTGCACCTGTCCTAAGTCAGGAATCTGATGTACAGTAGTTGTCGTTTGTTTATGTAATATATACGTGTTTCTCGTTTTGTTTATATAGATTAGACCGTTGGTTTTCCCGTTTGAATGGTTTTACACTAATAATTTTGGGGCCCTTTACAGCTTGTTGTTCGGTGTGAGCCAAGTCTCCGTGTTGAAGGCCGTACTTTTACCTATAATGGTTTACTTTTTAAATTGTTACTTGGATGGAGAGTTGTCTCATTGGCACTCACACCACATCTTCCTATATCTATCTGTTTATTAGAGGCTTAAAATCTAAACTTTAGTGTTGAAAATACGAAACGGTGGGTTTTAAGAGTTACTTCCCTTGACCAAGTTCTACCTTCTTAAAGTTAATTTTAAAATATATCTATCTTAGTTACATTTCCAAGCCTTTAATTAATATAATACAATATATAAAGGAGGTCAACAACAACCATGAACACTTTTGGAGAGATTACAATCAGTTTTACGTGAGCACAAATTAACTTCTTTACCTTTCTAAATCATATGCACTTTAAGTAAAACACATATTAAAATTCCTGAAGTCGAAAAGGGTATCAGAAACAAATCTTCAAATGGGTTTCATGAAGTGGTCTTATATAAAAAATTATACATTTTGTTACATATTTTGAAAAGCCTTTGCATCTATAGATGTTGATATTTTCTTATGTTTTCAATATAAAACACAATGAAAACTATTGTTCTTATATATATGATTTACTAAGGACAAAAGATTAGAAAAGAGACGCATTACTCGTAACAGTCTTATTATTTGGGAACAAAGTCAGCAGTGCTCTTTTATTATCCAGGTGTATACGAAAAACAGACGCAGTGAGGACAGCAGCAATTCAGTCGGCTATCAAACATGAACGCAAGAAACTTGGAAGAGTGACGTAAGTTTGATTTCCCGGAGACCTCACGATAAACGCCTACATAGGCCAAAGACTAACGTTCTTACAGAGCATTAAAAACCAATTAATACAAAAGGCTTTGCTAAATCTGTCAAACGGTCACACATTACTGAGGATAGAAAAGAACGGTTTTCCGAAGTATTTACAGAAAAAGTATATCATGTCAGCAAAGTAATGCTAACAGCTAGGCTTATGAACTCTCAGTGATAAAAGGTTGTCTAAGACGGATATGGTCTTGACCCAGGGATTGTAATAATGTGTTCATAATAAAACGGGTGAAAACGCAAAATAACACACGCTACCTGGTTCCTTTTAACAGAATGAATTGATTGATATACCAAAAATTTACAAAAACCTTGAAAACGTGTGCAAAGTTTTGCAGTCATAAGAAAAAAATAATTTTCTTTCCCCTCAGTTTTATGATAATGACAGATTTCTTAACCTAAGCATAAAACGTCAACTAAGTTCGTTTTTACTATCTTAACTAGATTAGGTGAACAGCTGAGAAATTAAAACCTTTCGTCAAGGTTTTTTTCTTGTATAATTTTTTGGGTTTAAAACATGTAGATTATGTGTAACAACTAAAGTACCATATTTGTGATATTGAAAAATACAAATAAGATATGGTGTGTTTCATTTAAATATATCTGGATTGTCTATCTTACATCATTCTTTAACATTCAAGACTAAGTTGTTAATAGCCCTCGATTATGGACAATGTCAGATAATTTTGATGTATATTCTTATGAACAGTTTTCGTTTATTTTACAATAAATTGTTTTCAGGTTTGGGGAAGTTGTTGTTTTGATTTGTTTTATATGCTTAGCTATGTTGTGGATATTCCGAGATATTCCAGGAATGGGAGGATGGGCATATTTATTTCATCTAGATAAAGAGTAAGTTAACAATATGTATTTATGTAATCGAGAGAAAAATAATTAAGACAAACGTTCAATGTCTACAACTACTCCATTAATATAATCTGAATGAATAGAGAATTAAACACATTAAGTAATTGTCTTTCATTAAAAGAAGCAATGTATTTGAAATACAAATAAATGCATGGTGTTTGTCAATAAAATAGAAACCAAACTTTAAAAATATAAAAGTAAACATGTTTAAAACTTTGTCATGCCTTTCTCGTCCTTAGTCCTAATTCTTTAGAAGATGTGACTGCATTAAATGGAAACAATATCAAATAGTGCAAACCAACTTATTTTCAAAGATAATTTATTTCGCGTTAAGCCCTCTCTATCACTTTTCGCGTTGGTTTAATTTCATAATTTTCAAATTAACTTAAAGAGAAATAGAGTAAGGAACGATCTAAGATTGACAAATATGCGTTATTTTTCTACTCGCGAAAGTCGCGAAAATATATCGCTTGCGAAAATAAGTTGGTTTTCAGTTAAGACTACAATAGTATACCGGTGTTCAAAAGTCATTAATCGATTATAAAAACAAATCCGGGCAATAAACCAAACATGATGGAAACATATCAACTGTAAGAGGAAATCAAAGGAACAAGAGGAATACCGAAGAGCAACAAACACAAACGCCAACATACGTAGAAACAAACTGTTTGATAACAACTGTCATATTCCTGAATTAGTACAGGACATTTATTAAAGAAAATATGGTGGGTTGAATTTGATGTAATGCATGCTAAACCTACCGTTTTATGAGAATTGAAAAAATTATCGCTTCTATGTGACTGCAATACAGCACAAACACATAGACAAGAACATTCATATCCGAGAGATGCACAACAAACAATATAATTGTCGACACAACATGCAATCCACAAAACAATAAAGAACATATTTCACCAAACCCTACAAGATATCAAGAAAAATGACGTGCTTACGTAACTAACATGCAATCTCGAATTTTATACAATTATTTTAAAATATTCGTCAAAACAATTTTCATTACAATTATTGTATGGAAATGCATTTTTTTAAATTATTTTGACTACAAACGATATTAGATATAACAGATTATCCAACGGAAATCATACCAACAACATCAAGAATAAATCCATGAATGTTTGGTGTACAAAACACCGAGACACGCCGCACAGCAATGAAAATTCACAATCAGTATAACAGTTACATTCGGTAAAATGACAATTCTAGTTTCCAACGGCAGTCACTGACAATTTTCTAATATTAACACCCTGTTTTAGTAGAGTTCGTGTTGTTTCTTAATTGTTATTTATAAATGTTGATGTAAATGTCCTTTGGTTTTGTGAATCTTTGTTTACTCGTTGGTTTTGATTATTATTGTCTTTAAACACATTCATAATCAACAACGAAGTTAAGAACTGAGTTTCTAGTTAAACTGTAACGATACATATGCGCTTTTCTAGTTTAACGTTCACCAGGAAACCTAAAAGATAAATAAAAATGAAAGCATAGAACGTATACATTCCTTGCATGAATATTTGAAATTATTTATTTCAAAAAGTAACATAAAATAGCAAAATTAAACTGATGTCAATTTCGCCTGTTGGAATTAAAAGATCAGATTATATTCTAAATTTTAAGCAGTGAATTTTAGATAGGTATATTATAAGTCGTGTTTGTTTCGAAGCACTGACTGTTAGTCTTATGATACTCTCGTTAAAAAACGAACAACATGCAGTGATAGAGAACGTCAATTTTTTATTTCGTAAAGCTGACTTTTAAGCAGTTACCAAGCTGATAAATATTGTATTTTTAAGGATAATTCTTTTCTATCAGTCATTTATATGAGTTCTTTTTATATCTATAACACAGTTATTTTAGTTTCAAGGAAGTGTTTTTTCAGCTAGAATGTATTGATTGTATGTACTTTTCTGGGTACAACTCGTCTAAATGCGTCTTTGACCAGCTGTGAATCTTAAAAAAAAACATTTTGCCATTCATTATAAATATTATATCCGGTTGAACTTGAATTTCTTTAATAAAAGAGTATATTTATATCAGACTTTTAAAAACAAATCACTTATTTGCAGTATCGTAAATATATCAATTAATTGGCCAATGATATTATATCTATCGATCGACTGTAAGCTTAATGAGGAAAACAGTTATAACTGAGAATTTGAAAATGCTTTATACATGCATTTCTATATCAAAGATCTCCAAACAAACTAGTTCAACCCTGCAACATATGCGCGTGCCTGTGTTACTGGTTGTCTTATTGTGTCATACCTTAAATATTTTGTTTAGCATTTGAAGTAGAATCTTAGAAAATTTCTGTTTAGTTGATGTACTATTCCGTTAAGACTCATTATTCATATCTAAAAGACACCTATCTGTTGTTTTGAAGACTTTGTATTACCTTCTAGAATTCCTGGTTGTTTCTGTCGATGAGTCACTTTCTCGTAGGTAAATTCGAAGTATTCCATAATACCTTTTATAACGCAGGTGTGTAAATTATTATCTAAAATAATCCAATTTACCGAGAATAAAAATGAACACATTAAATTTTTAAGTAGAATGAATTCAGTAACACATGAACAGTTCATCTCAGTAGAAATATTTCCAAATGTGTCTTCGTATTGTTATGAATATAAAGGAAGCTATTAAATAGCTATCGTTCTGTATAGTATTGAAATTATTATTGAAATTTCTGTAGGTAATAGAATATTTTGATATAATGATGTATCTAACCATCCATTACAGATTTCCATTTTTCCTTTATGAAAAGTAAGCTCTATGTATCTATATGATTTTATGTTGATATTTCTTTCAACAGTGGTAAACCCTTTGCTAGAGATTCCACAGCAGCGATGTTGATTGCTATATGTCTTTTTGTATTACCAAAATCAGTGCCGAATATATTCTGTTTCATAAAATCGGAAGGTAAATAATGATTTCTGATTTTTTTTAATTATCTGTCAAGTGCATGTTATACTTATATTTATAATTGTATCGCAGGTCTTTTTTTAATACAAAAGTGTCGAAATCTATGGCATATAAAACATACGGAGTTTGCTCAAGTAAAACAGAAACGTGTTGTATTTTTGAACAATTTTATAGTTGTTGTTAATTTGTATTTATTTATACCATAGTTTATACAAGTATGTGTGTCATATATATCTCCTACTGCATTGCAGATGTAAAACCGTCCTACACACCCATTCTGAATTGGGATACAGTTGTACATAAGTTACCTTGGGGTGTGATTGTTCTTCTTGGAGGAGGCTTTGCTTTAGCAGACGCAAGTTCTGTAAGTTATATTAAGGTTCTTAACAATTCACAACAGATTTTGTTTACACGAGTGATCAAAATAATGATAATGAAACATATCAAGACTGATACCTGTTATAGATAATGTATTTTTTAAGGTTTTTCTTGTCGTAGAACACACCGAGAGGTGTCAGGATTGATCAAATGAAAGACCGACCTGATATTTGCCACTGGACGTTAAGCAAGCAACCAAAAATCAATCAACCTATTCAGTTTGACTCAATTAGATTTTTAAAATCTTACACACGAACATGTTAAATATTATTTTATAAATAATTTTTAAATATTTATTTTATGAAAGTCTACATTAAAATTCATCTGACATAGATATAGGAAGATGTGGTGTGAGTGCCAATGAGACAACTCTCCATCCAAATAACAATTTAAAAAGTAAACCATTATAGGTTAAAGTACGGCCTTCAATACGGAGCCTTGGCTCACACCGAACAACAAGCTATAAAGGGCCCCAAAATTACTAGTGTAAAACCATTCAAACGGGAAAACCAACGGTCTAATCTATAAAAACAAAACGAAAAACGAGAAACACGTATATATTACATAAACAAACGACAACTACTGTACATCAGATCAGGTGCAAACATTTGCAGCGGGATTAAACGTTTTAATGGATCCAAACCTTCTCCCTTTTTCTGAAACATTAGCATAACATCACAACATAGAAAAACATACGATAAAATATCAATTAGCAGACTTAACTCAATCAAAAAACGTATGATTACAGAATGAACGAATAAATTTGATCTGCGATATCTGAGTCAAATGCACAGTTAATTAAATATAAGCGACAAACATTCATGACCAAAAAGCTAACAAACAAATTCAAACACAGGACATAACTGAGAAATATTTAACCAATCAATGTTCACTTTAGAAAAAAAACCCGGTTTTTTTATAATCTTGAAATTTATACAAATGTTGTAAGAATAAGTGAAAAATTTAAGATATTACAAATAATCAAACCTTGTGTACAGACAAGATCCATACATTGTATATCATAATGTTTCTTTATTGTAGCGATGAATTAACAATACTTCACGTTATATGTTTCTAAAATTAAAATGCGGGACTACAATGCGGTTCCTTTTACATCTATCATCGATTTAACCTTGAAATATAAATTTCATAATCGGCAACAAAAAACTATTAAACGAATAAGGTTTCGAAGTCAATCATAGATTGCATGTTTATCAAGGAAAATAATGACCTCACACAGGTTATTATTTTATGCCTTGGAGCATATATCATTGAAACATGGTTCCGTCCGGGTTGATTCTGAAAAAGAAAAAAACTCCATATAGGTATATAAATAAAATTAACACATATATTTACCAACGAAAAAGATGTCGTCAGTTTTTCAGGTGATAATATTTTTCGTCTAAAAGGTATGTAGCACAATTCAAGTAGGACCTGCAGATGAAGTACTTATATCTCACACAAAATATGATATTCTAGATGGTCTTTTTCGCTAATTTTAAATTTAAACATGTTTCTTTATTTATACACCCTAGCCTTCAAATAGTTGGTAATGAAGTTTGAGAACATTATTTTCGTATGCTTTCATATATTTTGTTTAGAAAGTTCCTGATGACGGCAAATCTAGAAAAGCGCTTTGATCGCATACAAGATGAGTTCTTTTCATTTTTGTTTTAGAGTTCAGGTCTATCAAAGATGGTTGGTTGTAGTCTGAGGGTATTTAGTCACATGGATATATGGGTAATGAATCTCATCATTTGTTTGATTGTGGCTGGAGCTACAGAAATCACAAGCAACAGTGCAACAGCTACTTTATTAATGCCAATCATGGCCGAACTGGTATATATTTATAAGTATTCAATTGTCTTAATAAACTATTTGAGTAGATTAAACATTGCAAAAATCATTATTTAAAGCCAAATTTTCCCTTGTCCAAAATTTGAAGACCAACACTCGGAATTTATTTTGTTAAAAGATATTCGGAAGGTCAAAAGGAGAGTCCAGAAATTTAAACATTATGAATTTATGAATCCTTTTGCTATATTTCTATATTGTTTCGTCAATAGTTATTGTTTAGTTAACCTAGATCTAGAATAATTCCAACAGTGCTACAAAAAATGCCAATTCCAATCTAACTTCAACCAGAATTTTAGACAGCTTTCTTTTTTTTCGGAAGTTGGAAAGCTAATAAAAAAAATGAATTGATTTAGATTTGAATATTGTACCCGTAAATATTACTTGCGGGATATTTTTGGCGACTACTTTTAGGAATCTGCACTTTTTATTTGATATTTAATAAGCATCTGCCCATATTCCTTGAAATTTATGAGAAGAAATACACTTTCAATATCAGAAGAAGAAAAAAATCAAATCTGTTCATATATTTTGAATCCAATTTGGTAATTAATAAAATTAAATTAGTAGATTAGTAAGGTTCCTACATTCTAGCATGCATCTATGCATTTAAAGAATTTCTTTTGTTTACACTTAATTAAGAAAGAAGGAGATTTGGTATGAATCCCTTGAGACAACTGTCAACTAGAGAGCAAATGGGGGTAGATATAATAACTTTGTAGGTCACCGAAATGCTGTTGTTAGCTTTAAAAAAGAATGAAAAATAAAAAAAATCAGATTTAAACGGAAAAACAAATTGCTCGATTTTTATAAATTACTTATGATCTCTGATATGATTTGCGTATTGAAAAGCGTTTTGTTAAACAATACATTCATGTTCAATATTTGACTTCGCTACGGACTAAATATGTTCTTTAAATTTCATTTGTAATTCGTTTTTGTCAGTGAATTATTTCAATGATTCAATCACTTTTCTTACAGGCATTGACGCTGGGCAAGAATCCTTTATATTTGATGATCTCATCAGCCATTGCCTGTTCATTTGCCTTCATGTTGCCAGTGGCAACACCACCTAATGCCATTGTGTTTTCGACTGGAATTTTACGTATTCCTGATATGGTAAGACTTTTATATAAATTCTGTCTCTGTATCGTACAAATTTCTGATCGAATTGACCTTCATTTTGATGATACCTGATCAAGTAAATTAAGTTTCGTTGCATCTAATGTAAATGCTTTTTTATATGAATCAGATCATAAAAAATTATTTAAAACTTAGTACGTCAACAACGCACGAATCAGAATTAGAAAATGGATAATAAAACATTACCCCTTCTACTGCTTAATTCATTATGTATCATTTTGCAACGACTCTTATTTTATTCTTAATTGGGGAAACACCGCTGTCAGATTTATTTTTCGAGAATGATTGCGGATTTTTCAAAAATAATTTTTCTCTGAATCGAAGAGGTTAAATGTTTAAAAACATGACGGTTAACATCTTGATTTGAGCAATTAAGCGGTCTTTTTGAGTAAGTTAAAAGATTCAGGCTCATATGGAAATATTATTCAGTTGTTTGATCTGGTTCAACTGAGCAGCGTTTTACTATACAATTTATATTCGAGATTAATAAGATTCTTAAATCATTTCTACCTAGTATTTTGATTTTATCTTCATCTTCTTTTTCAGGCATCAGCCGGTATCGTGATGAATATCGTCGCCATATTGGCTCTTACTCTGGCTGTGAATACATGGGCTATCCCTATCTTCAATTTGGACGTGGTTCCTAGTATTTTCAACAACACAGGCGTGAATTCTACGTGTATATGAAATCAACAAAGACATTATGATCAATACCATCTTTGAAAACAAAGTATATAGATCTTTGTTTGCTCAAAATATGCTTACCAGATATTTCCAAAAAGTAACTGTGATTGGTGATTAAATCAAATTGGTAATTGAACGGAAATCTTCAAATATAATACCAAGACTAGACAGATGCCATTATGGATATAAGTTTACTATATGCTTATTATGATATATCATATTTTGTAAGTGATTATCAGAAATTTGTACGATACAAAGACAGAATTAATAATTTTACGCATGTAAAAATTAATTTGATCTATTCTGATAGTAAAAAATATATTTTGCAACCATGAAGCTTCCCACTGAGCAAATTTATGTTGCTCTTCATCATTGTAAGGCATAATGCTGCTGAAAGAATGTGGACTCGTTGCTCATATATATTGAGTTTGATCTGTTTTATTGTCTATCATATGTATTGGAAGTAAGATCAAAATATAATAAATATGTATTTTATTTTATTACACAACGAGCCTGTTAACATGACCACATTTTAATGTGCTTCTTTGACTATGTTATTCTTTTTTACTGTTTAGTTCAATAAACTAAATTATACAAAAAAAAAGTATATGCAATACATCAAGAAATCTTGACATTAAAGCCAGGTTTCAAGTTTAAACTTATTTTCAACTCACTTTCTAGCAACAGTGAAAAATAAAAAAGATAATAAAATCACCATTTACCCCTTGAGAACACATAGACAGATATGATTTAGATCTGAATGTATGACTGTCAATGAGACAAACTGTGTACCAGAGGCCAAATGATATAGAAGTTACAACTATCAACCTAAGACAATTAGAAAAACTATATAAAAGGTGCAGAAATAACAATGTGATAGAATTCAAAAGATAAAAAATCCAAAACTCTACATCGAAGAAATGGAATGATGACTCATCTTTGAAATTGTCGTCATTATTTTACCGGAATTGTTATATTGAAACATTTGCAACATGATGGAATGAGTGGGTTTGAGGATAACTTAAAGCCAAAAGTTTAATGACCACCACAAAAAAAAATCATTTTCTTTACATTTAAAAAAAAGGAAATTTGAATAATAAATTGATATTTCTATATCCGCCATTTTCGAAATTACCGGACGTAAGGGTTTTTAAGACATATGTCTTATACACTGTATCCACCAGAAGCACAAAAGAAAGGTTCCTGCACAATATAATGATAGTAGCAATACGTTAAAACACATTTCAATTACCCTCCCTAAAAAATAAGCTTATTTAAATACAATGTCCGCCATGATGGATTTTAACCGGAAGTAGGGTTTTTGAAGACATCTAATCTATAAAATATATCAAAAAGTAGTACATAACAAAGGTTTGTACCAAATATTATGCTAGTAGCATGATAATAACACCTTTTCAAGAACTAGCCTTCGATATTTGGTTGATTTAAGGATGACGTCCGCTATTTTGAATTTTACCGGAAGTGAGACAATTTTTTTTTAAATGCTTCCCTATCTGAAATAAAAGAGTAATAGTTGAGGAATGTCTATGCCAAATTTTATGCTTGTAGCAGCATGTGCACAATTCCTCTGAAATATGCTTGTAGCCGCCGGACTATAAACATAAGGTTTCATTGCTAGCTGAACCGCTCACTTGTTTTACAGTCGCATCAAAATCCTTTATATTGACAACGATGCGTTATCTTAAAACCTAACCAAGACACACCTCTAATAATTAGGAAAAGATGCGCTGAATCAGGCAGTTGCTAAACTCTCCAGGATTGTTGATGCATAATATTTTATCTGTACTACAAAGTGATAAAATACATATTTTCCTCTAAAATAAGTTATTTTTCATCAAACTATTTTACTAAAGAAATCGAAATGTTATCGAAAAGTAATCGATGATTACATCTAATTTATTGCTGTAATCGATTAAATTACGATTCCATGTAATCAAAATTGCCTTCGATTACAGATTACTGTCGATTACTTGAAAAAAAAAGTAATCAATTACAATCGATTACGATTACAGATTACGATTACCCGCTGATAACACTTGGTTTTATTGCAAATCGATATAAATAAAATTGAAAATGGAAATGGGGAATGTGCCAAAGAGACAACAACCCGACCAAAGAAAAAAACAACAACAAAAGGTCACCAACAGGTCTTCAATGCCGCTGATAACACTTGGTTTTATTGCTAATCGATATGAATAAAATTGAGAATGGAAATGGGGAATGTGCCAAAGAGACAACAACCCGACCAAAGAAAAAAACAACAACAAAAGGTCACCAACAGGTCTACAATGAAGCGTAAAATTCTCGCACCCGGAGGCGTCCTTCAGCTGCCCCCTAAACAAATATATACTAGTTCAGTGATAATGAACTTCATACTAATTTCCAAATTGTACACAAGAAACCAAAATTAGAATAATACAAAACTAACAAAGGCCATGAAGAATGTTTTGCAGAATTTTCAGCTACATGGTCATATTCTTCCGAATCCATATAAACAAATTGTTTCATATTCTTGTGTCGTGGGAGGAAAACAGTAGCATAGTAGTAATACGTAGTCATTAAAATCCATTAGCTTTCTCTCAATTATTGATTTGATGTCTGTGTGAATCGGGTCAATTTTTCGAATACCAATAATAAGTTTAAACAAAAATAATTCATTAGTACTTATTAATATATGCATCACGACAAGGAGGTCCCAAGTCACTCAGAAATCTTTAATTACAAAAGCATTGATAACGTCAGTAAAATAGATTATGACGAACTATACAAATAGAAAACATGCTGATTTCTAGAAAAAGTGTTTTAGCTGTCAATTCTGACGTAAATATAATAATCTACCGTGTAAATGTTATAAATTAAATTGTTATTTTCTTTCAATAAAATAAGCGATAAAAAATGTGAGTTTTAATCATTTTTTTTAAACTTCGCATTCTTTTTTAATTTCATTTGGAGGACGAGAAATTTCTATTATTTGTAAAATATAGGAACACAGGGAAGAGTCTTTCCGCTTTGAGTTGTCCTCGGAGTTTAGTATATTGTAATTTTACTTTTTTTTAATGTTAAAAAATACTAAATAAAGAAATGCCAGTGAAATGCATTATAATACTGTTAACATATGTTCATATCAACTTCTTGGAGGAGCTAAATAAAGGCAACAGTAGTATACCGCTGTTCAAAACTCATAACTCCATGGACAAAAAACTAAATCGGGGTAACAAACTAAAACCGAGGGAAACGCATTAAATATAAGAGGAGAACAACGACACAACACTGAAATGTAACACACACAGAAACGGACCAAGCATCAGACAAAATCCCACGAGAATAACAAATATAACATTAAAACCAAATACATTAATTTGGGATAGACAAGTACCGTGTCAAGTCTTATCCTAATATCTCAAAAATAAGAGAAAACAAACGACGCAACGTTAAAATGTAACACACACAGAAACGAACAATAATATAACAATGGCCATCTTCCTGACTTGGTACAGGACATTTTTAAAGGGGGAAAACTAAGAAAATGAAAACATGATACATGCATTTACAAATTTTCATGATAGTAACATAACAATTCATAACAAATTGTGCGAGCCCCGAATATGCATTCGCTTTCCTTAAGTTGACTTGCTATATCTTTTTATTTGATTGATAGGTAAATAACAAGTAATAAGTATGCATAAAATCAGAATTTGTTCATATTTTCTTCAAAGTCATATGAAACCTCAAATTAAACAAAATGATGCATATGGGGTTTTTTTTACAACAAAATGAATAGTTTTCATCATTAAACTTATGTTCATATATTTTTATCTGCAGAAAATTCTTTAATTTGTCCACATTTAGAAGAAGTCTACTTTATTCGTTTGCTTGCTTTCAGGAAGCAATCCGTATGCAAAGTGACCTTAGCGTGAACCTTCTCGTAAAATACGGTGACCGCAATACGCATGGATATGTCACTGAATAAACTTTTATCTGATTGTTCATGTAAAACACGCGCTCAATATCCATGCTTTTGTGTTGATTGTTCACTATAAGGTGACAATCGGTAAACTTCGGAGTCAAAACACGGCATTTAATAAGCTGCCATATTTGTGCAATCTTAACAGACAGAGAGAAAAAAAATGACGATTGTACGATATCTTTGCGTAAAAAGTGATAATATCGTACACAGAAGACTAAGCTCATGATATATGCCTTGGTTCAATGATCGGATAAACATTATTTTCACCAGTCACTCGTTTCATATGACTTTAAAACCAATCGACACATTTCATAACTAAGCCAGTTTTAGCGACTGCATTTTATTCCTCTTTGTTTTCACATGGATGTGAAATTCTAATTAGCTTGTCATGTCGAGATCGGTTGTTACTAAATACTAAAGGATGTACATGACGGTGAAATAATAATAATTTAAAATTTGAAATTTATACTATAAATTGACGAATCATTAGTCATGTTAGTTAAGGAACAAAATTAATTAAAATATCGATTTTTATTGAGCTCCTTTTCAGGATATTTGAATTTTTTTAAATATCTGGGAAAATATGACCAGGACTTTTAACCTAAATTTGCAATGGTATTATTTTGCTTACAAATCGAAAGAAAGAAATAAAAAACTGCTTAAATTGTGGTCAATGACTTTTGCAGTCTTATTCATGTTGTATAAAAAGAAAAATGTGTCTTATTGGGCAAAATATGTTACCCTGTATTGAAGGAAAAAAACAACGTCTGACACAAATTCCTTAATCTCACCTGTCCAGTCGTTTTTTATCCGTTTTGTTATTTGATTTTGCCATGTGGTTATGGACTTTCCTCTAAGTTCAGTAATTTTGTTATTTTACTTTCTGCAATACCTTCATGCCAGAATGAATAATCTTGACTAGCAGAAAGTGACTTCTTAAAATATTTTGTTCAACCCAACTGGTAGACGGAAGATACCTTAATGTTTCTAGTTCAACATATCATTGACACACAACATTTCAAATTTGAAGCATTTTATAATTTTTAAGATTTATTAGTCAAAGATGTTTTTCTTTTAATTTTAATACAAAATAAGCATATATTACCAACATTAAATTATTTCAAAACAAAGGAAATTATCAAATTATTCCAATTTTATTATATTTGTTCTTAATAAGGAAAGAGACGTCAAGTTATAGAACCAACGCATCTGTTTAGGATCCGTGACCTGATAATTTTGTAATATTAAAGAGGCTTTTTTTCTGTCAAATTCATGTTAACCGATCGGACTCAAATTCTCATAATTATTTGATTTAGAGCAATGTATAAAATTTATCAATATAATAAAAAAAACAGGGCATGGACTCGAGAAAATGTAGCTTCGTTTCGTGCGTGTTTTAGTTTTCACGTCATCAAATTAACTATTGAGTTGACCTCCGAATATCTCCGATGGCCATATAAATATATATAGAAATAGAAATCGTACTTGTGAAATTTGATTTTTATAGATTAATTTCATTATATAGATAAGAAATAAATGTTAAGAATAAGAAGGTTTCTTTGTGGATCGAATCAGTCAATTAAATTATCAACTCTTGTTTCCCTTTCAATGTTGGTATTCTTTCCCTTTAAATAATCGAATACGGAAAATGCATGCGTTATTTATATCTAGCTAAGGAGTTCAATTGACGGTCACCTAATTATGAATTTAATAAGGTCGAATTATTCACTTGCAAGTGAATTAATCAACATCAATGTTTCTTAACTTAATTTGACAAAATTGAAACATATTGGCTGCTAAAAGCGAATTAACCATTTCATTTTTATTAATGATTGATAAAAAATTTTGATATATCTCGTAGCTAGTGTCCCTATAGATTGCACTTTGTAAATACAGCTGTTTCTCAAAACACGTCTCTCTTGGGGAGATTTTGAATATTTCTTAGAAAATTAATTTTGTTTACATACTGGTTTCGCAGTTATGCTCTCTGTGTTCCATCTCACAGAGACATAACTTGGGAATGTTACCAGTAAATATACATGTGCATATTGTTCACATTGAAATCTGTGGTAACCTTTCATTCGAGAAAGGGGTATTTAAGAAAATTAGTGTTAGTTTAAACTCTGAGGAATTCAGGGCATATTATAAGTTATATGGTTCGCTACTGACCCCATACGGATCCATAGAGGGTTAGTAAAATCCATAGGGGGTGAGGCCGGAGGCCGAGTCTCCTATGAATTTTATTCACCCTCTATGGATCCGTAGGGGGTCAGTAGTTAACCGTATAACGAATTTATCGGACGCTGGAGTTTTTTTGCTGCGTTTTGTTGAAAAATAAACAATGAAACGCAACAACATAAATAGATGACGTCGCCATTAACGCGTCATGAACCCCATATGAAACTTACTAACCCCATACGATCTCATAGGGGGTCACCACGTGACGGCGTTTAACCAATCACAACGTGATAATTCATTTGTGGTCCGATAAAAACGTTGAAAATATGCCGCACAGCCCTATATTTTGACCTTTGAAAAGCTTTTGTGGTGCATATGATCTTTCATTTCTAGGATAAGATTTTTTTTTCGAAACTTCTTAGTAAAAGTGGTACAGTTTTAGCCGTAAAAGGAGTTCCTATGGGACATTGCGTTGTCAATATTTACAGAAATGCAACCTATAATACTAAAGAACTAGTTTAGATAAAAAAAAATCGAATTATTACATAAAGTATCTTTTGAAACAGAAGTAGATAAAAGATATAACAATCTTAAAAAGTCATTTTGCATCATCTTAATGTGGACCCATACAAAAAAACACGTCACCATAGCTATAATTTTGACATTTCTTGGAAAAAATTGAAATGTATATCAAGCATATCATTGGCCGTGTTTAAATGTTTATATTTTGAATATTTGTTCCCATGATTCATTTCATTTATTTTAGTGGTTACTGTGAAATGAATGATAGTGGAGTTTTTAAGATCATCTATAATGTACGTTATGGTTGAATTATCCGTGAGACGAGTGCTATATTAACGGTATAGTTTGCTGTAGAAATCTATGAAGTTTTCACTTAATTCAAAGGACACTCAAAGTGAAACTGATTTGGGGCTGAATGACTAAATTTGTCTTTAATTCAAATTTAATTTAGGTTTTGTTTGGAATTTATTTCCGTTTAGTTTTTGGTTAATACATGTACTTCAAATTATTCAATTGCCAAAATTATTATTGGGGTAATCTTTAAGCATGATTGACGTAGTTAAATGCTTAAAAATTCGACAGCATGTCGTTAGAACGACTTTTCTGGTATCTAAAGATCTTAGACAGCCGAAGAAGTTTTTGTTTGTTATGACACAGACACATCGTATTAGTCACCGTATAAACTCTATGCTTAATTTTACATGAAGCAATAACCATGATGTTTTTCAATATTATTTGTTGTTTAAAAATGAGATTTTGCATGTCAATGTACTCTTACGGTACCATGTCTTGTATTTTCTTTTAAATGATGGCGTAATCTAAGACCAAATACACAGTCTATAATAACCTTACCGTTGTTAAATCGACATATATAGAACATGTTATCAGATTATCAAAAATCCAGACATAGTGGGACTTAAGGAAGAACTTTCCTATTTCGATGTACTATTATTGCTTTCGACATTATATTTTTCTTTGTGGGCAATTGAGCTTCGTTTGCGCATAAAATGTCAATGAATGAAAAAACGAATACTCTTTAAGCTGTAAACAATTGATGAGATACGTTTAGAATTATGATAATGATGTTATGTTTTCAAAAGGTATTGATATAATGGTAAGAAAAACGTAAAAAGAAACAATATGAAGATGATGAATCGAGTGCAACAAAACAATGTCAATGAACATTATTGTAAGAATTGTAAAATTTCTTTTCGGATAGAAATCAATATGTAAAGACTACTTATAATTAGCGAATTCATGTAAAGTTGACTTTTTAACTAGAATATTATTACTGCCACATGACGGACAAGTCCCAAGCCAATTGCTAGGATGGTACATCTTACCTTTTGTCCTGCAACAAAAGAGGCATGATCCAAATTGCGTGACATTTCAGTAAGACTCCCTCATGCATTTTTCCACTCTTTACTTTACTATATAAACATAATTCTATTTTATAAACTACTCTGGACTTCACACTTGCAATGTTTAATAAACAGAAAAACAATATGGTAAGTAATTTAAATGTTTTATTTGATATCAGAATACTTTAAAGTAAATAACAACTAGCAGAAATATTAACAAAAATCCGACTAAAATTGTTTACCAAAAAAATACGTCCAATGATTTTGTTTTCAATGATTCCTTCCCCCACGGTAAAGGAACAGGTGCTAGATAAAAAAAAAAAACACTCATTGCTGCGTATTGGAATACTTTAAACAAAATTTCTTTAGAAATATATATTGGTGAAATATTCTGTAAATTAAATAACTGTTTGAAAAATCATCCACATTATTTCTATTTTTCGGGGTGATAAACAAACGAAATTTTATCAATAAACTATCTTATGTTTGTGATTGTAAACGGGAATTAAATACAAACACATTACAATTTCAACTAGCAAAAGTTCGAAAATTATGTTTTAAATATTTTGTCTGCACTATGGTCGAGTTGTTGTCTCTTTGACACATTCCCTCTTTCCATTCTTAATTTTATATAATCACTATTCCGACAAAAAGCTTCAATGAAAACAGTTTTGTAAAGTATACTAATATTCGTTAACAACTTAGCGATGTTTATCGGTTTTGGTCAAATAATCTTTGTAAAATTGAGTTTATTATACTCTTGGTATACAAGTTCTAATTTTCAAGTATTCTTGAAACTTTGGTTTTATTACGGTGACAGAAACGTATAAATTTAAAAAAAATGTGACTAGATGCACACTTGTTAAATATTGTCTTAAGGTTTACGAATTCAATAAATAATCTTACAGTGAAATAATCTTACATATTCGTCAACAGTTTATGTGCTTGACGTTGTTTTGACCAGATAATAAATAAATACCTCTTTGTTTATGTAAAAAAAAAGATGAACCCAGTATTTCAATACACATTTATCTAATAAAGTTTAAGCACTATTAAGTCTTGAACATGCATATGACTAAACAATCGTCACACAAGAAAATTCAAGAATCCGGTTATTTTATTTCCGTGAATCGGTATATTTGTCACTTTTGCAAAGAAGTAAGCACACATTAAAGATTTCCAGTACTTTCAAAGGTAAGTTTTAATGCATTTTTTTTCATGTTGTCAGTTTTGAAATGATTAACGATGATTGACAGATTATAAAAATGGAATTGATTTACTTTGTCTTAAACACAATCACTCCTCAATGTCTACATCAACTCGTAAGTGGAATTGACTGAAAAACATGATGATCACACAATTTGTTGTTTCACAATCGGTAAAATGTAATATGATAATATAACGAAGTGCGTGGCCGGTGCTCATCGTGTTTATAGAAGGATGGATCTATAATGAAGCAACTTATACCTAAAAGTATCGGATGTATCTGCTAAAATTCTCGAAACAGGAAGAAATGCGAGGACTGACGAAATTATTCTCTTACTCTAAAAGTACAAGAAACAAATAATGTATTTACTATATAAGTGTATTGTTGTATTCTGCAGTTTTTAAATTTGCAATTGTTGCAACTTTTGTCGTTGTTAACGAAATTGAGTTCTTTGAACGCAGACTCTCAAAAGGACGCTTAAATTAATTTGCCTTTAATTTAAATATGAATAATGATAGAAAATATGACAATCATCAAAAGCGCAAGATATTTGTGACAAAATTAACACAATACACAAATGTATATAGAAAAATTATATAAATTTCAAACGCGGCTAAACATCTGTACTATCAAACGAGAAGACATAATTTGTGTGTCGCTTCTCTTCCTTCTCCATAAATTAATCATCATGCCTCTGTGTCTTGTAAAGACCATGTATTGTCGCATTTGTCAGCCATTCATATAATTATTAAGTTTGGGTTATTTTGGGAGAAAAAAAGGCGTCCAGATATTGTTTCCGTCATCAGACCGACTATTAAAGCTTAAACAAGACTTCCGGTTTTAAACTTTTAAACATAATCTTCATACTTACGCGGGGACAGGACAAATATTTTTGCGTTATTCTGCATGTATTCTATGACAGATTCTCTTTATAACTAGAAGGCCAAACCAACAATCAAAACAGGACCAAAGTCGTGCCAAATACGGCTTAATTAAGCAATATATGTTTCAGGTAGGAACACTGTATGTTTCGAATAATTCAACATTTTTTTTAAGAGTTAATTGACAGAAAAATGACCTGTCAGTGTTATAGCATATCGACGTAAGACTTCCGGTTTATAGAGACGAAGAAGGTTCTAATAAAAAGCAGTATTTAAATAGTACATTCTGTGGATTGATTATTATTCTTCGTGTACCGATTTTCGTGGATATACCGGGTATAAGCAAACACATAATGTAAATGTCAACCAAAAGTAAATCTTATTAAGGCTGGTTGGTAGACTTCTGGAAAACCCCGAAATCATAGACCAACAATTTTTTCCACAATCCACTAAAACGGTACACATGGAAAATGAATTCACAATAGTAACAAAAGGAATGTCACCAAGTTTACGGAGAAAGTATGATATTCTTTCAAGGTTTTGAAGAGGGTAAATTTCAGACACAAGTTTGTATGTCAAGAATGATAAGTAACCAATATGTATGAGCAAAATAAAGCACTTGCTATGTAAATTTACGGACATGAAAATACTAATGTATCAAGGTAGTAAATAATGTAAGTTTTGCAACAACTAACCAGTTCTGGGTGTAAACTATAAAAGATTAAGTTGTAATCACATGCTTATAGTAATTATGAGAAATTAAATTCAAATCAATGCGAGATTTTTTTCGGTTATAACATTTAAATTTCTATCAGGACTTCCTTTGTCGAATTCCGCAATGGCTGTTTAATGGGAAGTCAATGAGTCATGATCTTTTATGCATTTGCTTGGATCATCACCTTTTATCAACGTACTAACTGTTAAGGAAAATATGATTTATAAGACTGTGTAAGTGTCTACGTTTTCTTTCTTAAAGCAATGTGTTTGTCTTCTCTAATTTCATTGATACCGCTTTTTATCTTCTATTCAAACGTTATATACCATTTCAAATTAAGTAATCCAACTATAAATAGGACGATGAATATATTATCATATGATATGTTTGGTGTATAATATTTATATGTTATCAGTATGGTAAACCATTACAGATAAAACTTTAAATAGATCAGGGAAAGTAGATTTTTTAAATTTGGAATATATCCACAGGGATCCCTATGTACTGTTGTCATATGATGTTTGGAAAGAATATTCCTTCCAACAAATAACAATGTATTTGTGAATAGAGTGCATTACATATCTCGATATAGATGTAAGAAATTAAGATTTAAAAAAAATAAAGCACTTAACACTCCATAACAACTGTTTGCTTGCATAGATAACTTATTCGAAAATTATTTTGTTTACACCTATTAAATTAAAACAAATGTAGCGCATTAAACATGTAATAATTTGTCTTATGTATATATTATGCATTTGACTTCCTTATAGGTAAGCAAACCTCTATTCACAAGAAATAATTAAAAGGTTTGACGTATATATACAGTCATTAATGGTTTTGATTTTATATCAAAAGTAAATTTAAATTCAATTCTGGGTATCAAATGAAGTTTAGAACCGCGTTAACCAAACGGCTAATGACAGAGAACTGTCCTTTGTCAATAAAATCTTAGTATGATTTGGTTATGTTAAAAATAATAAACCTACGACATAACTTATTTTTCGAATGTAAGGGCCTGTTTTTAGAAATAATAATAATTAGCATAATGATATTATTGTTATTCTTCATACTACGTTTAATAGAAATAATATATTGATGATATAACTGATTGTATTAATAATGATCTATATATATATATATATATATATATATGTGCGTATTATTCATATTTCTTATTATTTATACCAGTAATTGTAATAATGATAAAAATAATAAATTTATACAGTATTGCTTAAGAATATTTAAAGTTTGAACCACAAATTTTCCCACAAAAATTAAAACGTAGACTTCATAGTAAAATGTCCGTTCATGTTGTATTTTGATACACAGTATTTGAATATTGATGTCTCTCCGACCATAACACAATTGAATTATCTCACCCGACTAACAAATTCGGAAAATGAAAACGAGATCAATTACTTATAACTTGATCAACTGACGATATTTAAATTTCATATCTGGATTTTACCTACTGCATAGGTATAAAAATAGATAATGATTTAATGTATTGCACAAGTTATATATGGGGAAATACCCGTAACGTAAACAATGCATAACAAAATATAAAATAAAATCTGCGTTTGACTATTTAATAGTATTTCGATGCGACGAATGAGTAGTTTTGCACCTGTTCACGACAATGGTGGATATAACAGATAAAACACATATTATTTTTACCTCTACAACGCTCCGACAGATTGGTGATGCTTTGTATCACGAACAAGTAGAAGAGATGTATGAATATAACCATAAAATCGCTGAGATGATTAGGAACATCCAGAATTTGATATTGGCCTTTTCGTATCTCATTGGAGCAGTCTTGTTAATGTAGGGTGTAGGTATGTATAAACACATTTAATATAATAAACTTGAAATATTTTAGCAGATTATGAACAAATCATCAAAAACTTTAAAAAAAAAAATAATATTACATTCAAGTTTGTCGTAGTTAAGAAAGTCTCTACTCACATTTTCAATCTTTGCAAGAGTAGTTCCTCGTTTACAAAATAGATTAAAAAATACTGAGCTATATCTGTTATTCAAAATAAAATATTTTGAAACATATAAAAGCAAAACCATTAGTAGCAAAATTAACAAAAATGATTAGCTTTTAATTAATGAAATAATATCATAAGTTTAAAAAATGCATTTTTTTTTTTTAGGAAAACATGACTGGAAATAAAAGGTAAAAGACGAGATGGAATGGTGCAATGCAGTCAAAACAAAGATTCACAAGTGTTTTGAAAAGTTAGTGTTGGTTTAGACGAAACAGGATGACATTTATCCATTTCTGACTACCGAGTATAAGTCGAGCAAGCCAGACATATCAACTATAAGAGAAGATATTACTGGTGTGAACAAAGAGTCATTTATTCATTCTACGTTTAAAGCAGCCAGATGACACGTCAACAATATATGAGTTGTGAGAGGCAATCTACCTCAGAAATACGTTCATATAGTTAATTATCAGGCCTGGATATTTTCTATGGAGAGCCAAATGACGAAAGTTGATTTGACAAAAATCTTTTCAGAAACGCAGGGTTGACTGTTATGCGTAATTATTTACTAGTGGGCATGCATTTATTTGTTGTCCCCTCTGTTGTGTTATACATTTGTAAGAGTATAACATTTCATATTAATTTCTGACAATGCAAAAGAAGGTCTTATTAAATAATTTAAGCATTGCGTATGTATGTATTTTTTCCATATAGACACTTTCGCATTATCAAATCCTTGTTTTTATAATATAAATATATATATATAGGTTTCATTTAATTGTTAGGGTACATTGAATCGACAACTTGTTATGTTCTTTTTGGAAAAAAAAATAATTGATCCTTACATTAATCTGTAATTATTGATGCTTCAAAAATGATTCTATTCATTAATTCAATTTGTGTATTACCTATTGTGTTCTCATATTGCGCGTTCAAACGAAGCTGAATGCTGAGCGGAATGCTCATTAATAAGTGAATATGTGAAAATGTGATTCAAAATTGTATCTAGTCAGTATTATTGTTATACAATATTATAAATAAAAGATTATATATTAAAATCAATGTTTATTCTTCTTTGTCATGGTGATATGACAGAATATTTTTGAAGTCATTATTGTTTAAGTCTGTCATCGCCGTCGGGGTGTGGTTTCTATTTTGTCAGTTGTCTCGTCCTTCTCATTTCCTGTCTCTTAAGCAAATATATTTTCATTGAAACAATTGAATTTATCCTTCTGGAATTTCAATATAATATTTGTTTAAAGAGTAGAAAAACCCTTTGTACTTTATACTTTGGACCTAAAATTATTTTGTGTAGTATTGTTTGTCTTTTGGTCGTTTATCCGGGTTTGTGTTGCCATGACATTATCAGTTTGTTTTCGACTTATGAGTTGGAATATCCATTTGGTGTCTTTCGTCTCTCTTTTACTAGTACTTTTCAAGAAATATAGAGAACACATTTTCACTGTTTGCAAATCATTACAGTTGTGCAGTTCAATGTTTCTTTCTTTTCCTTTTATTATTGTTGATGTGTTTTCCTCGGTTTGAGTTTGTAACCCGGATTTGATTTCTCTTAATCGATATTTGACTTTTCAATAGCGGTAAACTACTGTTGAATTTATAATAGATCAAACGTGGATACTCCCTCGTTTTGATTTAGAAGAAAGTGGAGTATACGTCAAAGAATCAACAATCCCATGTAAAGAATCAACAATCCCATGTGTATAAGAGTAATATAAAGTGTCTATAGAATATACAAAGCACTCAATCATCATAAGTCTCGCAAGTTAAATGTAAAAAAATCTTAACGGAGGCTACAAAGAATATGCCATATCTTAGTCCTCAAAGGGGAAAGCATCATAATGTATACATCAGGACTTTCACATCTGGCTTGTTAACTTTGGCTTTGAGTATTGTAACACACTAATGAATGCAACGATTGTAGTTTCAAATATAAAGTTGAAGATAATTATCAAAAGGAATTTAATGAAATGTTAATCAAAGATACAATCCACTCCCATAATATAAATAAGTAGAATAATGATAGGTATAAAAGAAGGAAAACCATTAAAATTTAATACGTCGGTTTTGAATTTTATATCTGCTTCAAAGGAAAGATCGAAAAGTGTTAAAATGAAAATGTTTCATTCATTTCTCTGGAATGGATTTTTTTAAATCTATAAACAAAATCTACACACTTAATAAACAAATTCATTTTAAGACATTACAAAGAAAATGGATTAGATAAATGCCTCAATGTTTATAGATCTATGCTGTAGATTCATTTATGTTCCTTTGTACCAATTTTCGTAGAGTTAATGAAATTTAAACTTCGTAGATATTACATTTTTTGGTTTTGCCACTGACTGTATATAAGCTTGAAAAAAACTGGGATTCGTTGAATATTTAACTTAACCGATCAAATCCACGAAAAATTGTATTTCAAAAAAGATAACGATTTCCGAATAGCTTGGTATCAGAAATACAACGAGTATAATGTAAAACCAAAATTAATAACTTGACATTGTAAGTTTTACACATTGAAAAACAGTAAAACTAGATAACATTCATTTTTTAATTGAAAAAAAGTGAAATCTACATGTCACCGAAGAACAGTCATACAAAGTGAAGATGATAGCGAATTTTCATCTTTTGGAAAATTTGAATTGAAAAAAGTACATTGTTTTAGTACTATCATACAAAGATGAATCCTTTACACTCTGTCAATTTCTCCGAAACATACCACTGGTACTGACAAAAAATCTTAAAATGCAAACTTATCCATTCGTTTGATATGTTTGGACTTTTGATTTTGCCTTTTGATTTTGGATTTTCCTTTTTGAATTTTCCTCGGAGTTCGGTATTTTTGTGTTTTTACTTTTTTTTTTTTTTTTTTTTTTTTTATATGATCCACAATATAAAAGTTTTGAAAAATAGATTAAATCAATTATATCTCTTAACCGTTTAAGATAGAAAACATTGTTTGCAAATTCAAGTCGTGTCCGGAAATATTTCGAAATTTTTTAAAACCTTAATGGTTGCGATGACGTTGCATATACATAGATTGCGGGAAAATAAGCAAAATTGTCAAGAATATTATGTGGCAATTATTTCATGAATAATTAAGATATCTAAGATTTTTTGTAAATAAAATATGTGGATACAAAGCATGGTTCAACCAGTTTATAGTGTTGGAAATTTAGATAACAACTAAAAGTCATGACATGAAGAATAGGGACAGACATTTTGGCTAGAAACATGTCAATTTATTTTTAATCTCCATAAGAATCATTATAGATAAAATATATAAGTACCAATAGACGTGGCTATGTATTTTTGTAATCCTACACTGTAAAATGGACACACCATGCTTTGGAATTTACTTACAGTTTTGAATGTACAAGTGTATTTACCAAGGGTTACTTTGTAAGTCTCAGTTGTTTAAAATGAGTTCATTTCCCTATTTAAAATATAAAAGGAAAACATTTTCATGCGGCTGAAGCGTTTTTCCGGCTTTACCTTCATCATGTTTGTCTTCAATCTGATTAAAATAGCAATCTTTGATTTCGTTATGTCCATTTATAACATAAATGTATAAATATGAATTTTAGTTAGATAGTTTTTTCTATTGTGTACCCGAAAATACTTTATGCAGTTTCCTCATTGTTAAAGTGCGTACGGTGACATATAATTGTGTTTATCTACTTATTGAACTTATCTTTTATATAAAATTTGTTTTACGTGATATATCACATACACATCTTGAGTCAGCATTATTTTTTGTGGATACAAGACAACCCTACCTTGAAACTGATCTTGAAGACACGGAAGTAAAAAACCTATCATATGATTCCAAAATATCATAGTTCAAAGTATATACTGAAACGTCGTTTAATCTTTGAACAAGCGTTTGGGTTTCAAACATATCAATTCATCCTTTTTAACGATTCTAAATACACGTAAATGTCAGCTTCAGTCAGTTCAAATATCTAAATCTAGCCTGAATTGTTGGTACATATGCATTATATTTACCAGCCATGTATTTTTAAGCTATTTATTGTGTGATAAAACAGGATGTAAATATTTATTCGAAATACTCAAATACGTATTGACAAGTCGACATACATATTTGGCATGTCCCCATACTTATCAGAAATGTCAACTAACTGAAGACAAGTTTAAAAACTTAGATAATATATAACATAAATTATATTATATGTGACAAGTTGACATATTTATCTAACATGTCGACATGAATTATATGACAAGTTGACATATGTATCTGTCAAGTCAACATAAATTAAAGTACAAGTTGACATATTCATCTGACATGTCGACATAAATTACATGACAAGTTGACATATTTATCTGTCATGTCAACATAAATTATATTACAAGTTGACATACTTATCTTACAAGCCGCATTATTATCTGACATTGCCACATACATTTATGATATGTTCACACTTTTCTTACATGTCCATATAATAATCTGACATATCTAAATACTTATCGGACATGTCAATATACCTTTCTGACATGTCATCATACCTTTCTGACATGTCATCATACCTTTCTGACATGTCAAATAAAAAATCTGCAAATGTATCTGACATATCTGCAGTATCAGTATGTCATCATGAGGATCTGACGTGGTAGATGTCATCATACATCAGTGATAAAATGAATCTTTATAAAAGAGGTAGAAATAATATAAATCTCAATATAGTGATCCTTCCTTATCCTATAGACATGTTTTATTGGTCGCTTTAAACAATGCATAAGAACATATGTATATGATTACTGGTTAACAATTGCATTTCCGTCAACAAATCATAATATGTCCTATAAAAAGATTGCGTAAGATGAAAACTTCCAATCATCGAAAAAAAATACAACCTTTATTGGGTTCAATGATTAGAGCTTATCATTGTTCAAATTTGGCACGCGAACAGCAGACGTTGTTATATCTCCTTAAAAAATTAAAAGTTATCTGTTTAATTTTCTAATCACCCAAATCGACTTAATTGATATCCCTTTAAACTTTATGACTAATGAAATGATTGACAGAAGCTTATTATCTGGTTTAAACAGTTGGGGATTTTAATTGTAATCTATAGGTTAATATTTCATAATATTTATGTATATCTTTGTGGTATTGTCTAAGAGGAACATGCATACAAATATTGATAGTGATTATACTATCTTTTATGATCAAACCGTTGTTGAATCACTTGTACGTGTTCAGTTTTAACATACAATGTGTAAAAAAGATAGATGAATAAATCAACATGTATTTTTTGGTTCTAACTAACAATGTTCATACGAGTTACATGGATAAATCGATGCAAACAATTTGTGTAGATCTTGGTCAGAGTTTGAGGGAGGGCGGTGATGATCTGAGCAACAAATATGCAATCCAAAATCGAATTTTAATGCGAACATGTTATCATAATTACATTATCCTCTGGAAGTCTGTAATAACAATAGCACGATTTATTTCAAAACTGTAGAAATGGTTATGAAAAGATTTTTGATTTTATTGACTCTGATGTACTTATTAAAACGTCGTAGAATAATCGTCGAACTTATAATATATACATATGAGATCATGAGGAAGTAAGATTTGTGAAAGGATATTAACCTTTAAGGGATTTCATCATAAAGGTAAATTAGTGAATTCATGTATGATGGGTTTCTTCTCACCGTAGAATTAAAACTCATTTGGTGCTACCAGGATGCATAAAAGGACATAGTAAAGAACAAAATGTGGTCACAAGTTATGTGTCCCTCTTCTACAGTTATTGTTCTCTTATCCTTACAATATGTTCTAACAATGACGTTTAGGTGTTCGATTAAAACTGTGTGTTCAAATAAATTTTTACACTGACATTTATAACATTTGTTTTGTATAAATTTATTGAAGAATTAATAACATTAACGGTACCAATTTGTTCTGCACCAGAATGTATACATGTATCAAAATACTGTAATTTTCAGCTGGTAAAAAGTAATAATGTTGCAATGACGGGTAATTTAAGTGTTCCAAACAAAATTAATATTATAGTGGGAACGGTGAACGATGGCCTACGGACACATATTGTTGATGTTTTATAGGGATTTTATTTTCTACATAACACACATATTCATAGTCACTTAATTGTGAAGGGATTTTATTATTGACTGGTTTACTACAGTTTAAATTATATAGTAAAAATGAATGAAAAACATCCAAGAACGTAAGGCTTTTAAAAAAAAGTTGTCATTTTGTACTTCAAACTCTATACAAAAGATGTAAATTGAAAAGAAAGAAAGTATTAGAGAAACACAAATTTGCAATTGATAAGTATTTTCTAGTTTTAAAGAGCATGTGTTCAAATTTTAAATGTTTACTCTATTAAAAAAACAATTGACAACATTGGTCATGCAAATTATTCGACTGTATAAAAATTATCGCTATTTTGTGTATTTTTCCTTTGATCTTTTTTTGTGATAATTTTTCATAACATGCTACTCACTTGAGTAGGAAAATTGTCGCTAGAAACTAAGGAGGCACGTGGCGTTGCTAATGAAATTGACATGAAATTGACAACGTCGTCATAGATAAAATAGCGAATAACAGATTGGCATTGGTCATCTCAACTCGATTGCCTTTCTCGCTTTCGCTGTACCGGCTCAAGCGAGGAAATCAATATCGTTGAGTTGACCAACGATAATTTATAACTATTATATTTTTTTTATTTTATAGGCTCAATATGGATTGTGTTCAAGTTTTTAATATTTACTGTTTTTAAAAACAATTGACAAATATGATCATGCTAATAAGCCCATCATAGATACGAGGATCTAAATTAAACGACTATATCTATACCTTTGGTATATTTTACTTATTGATAAGGGCGTAAAATGCATTAAGCACTTGTGTTCATATTTTAAAACGTTTACTCAAATAAATAAACAAGTGACCATCAAAGTCATGCTGATATACGACAATGCCTATAATTTGGCATACAACTTGGATTACTATTTAAGAATGTAAATTGCATTTGTACTATTTATGACAACAACAAAGAACAATATTCGTATTTGATCGTTTGTTATTGTGGTGGCCCAAAAAAAGGACATAAAATTAGGAATCATTACTGTAAGAAACATTAACATACTTTAATGGAAGTATTATTTTTCATTTGAAAGATAAATGACCTTTAAGCATGAATTGCTCTTGTGGTTATAGCTTATACTTGTAATGAAACTAGTGTTTTATGTTATAATTATTTGTTATGTTCATCACTCATTATTGGAAGTTAGTATAGAAGAAGGTACGTGTGTGTGCGTGCGTGCGTGCGTGTATTCGTGTGAGCGTGTGCGAATGTGAATGTGTGTATTTGTATATCCTTTTTTTGCGTTTAATTCTTATATGTTTTACGTCATATTGTTTTGAATATATATATTTTTAAAATAAAACAATTTTAATTTTGCAACTATTTGTTATAGGGTGCCCTAAAATACATGGTTAGTTACCGTATAGCGTTAGCAAGTATATGGTGTTTGTAAGGAGTAACTTCCCTCTCAAAACAAAACAAAAAGAAATCTGAAAGGTTTAAACAGACAAAGAAACTGAAATTGAACGATTAATATGTATATTAAGAGCCAATCCAAGAAAACCATGCAATAATCAGAAAATCGTCCAAATCGACAATCACAACTTGATAAATTTGTATACATCATCTTACTCCTTGACATAAAATAAAAAATTTGGCCACTCAAATTCCCCTGAAATTGATATGAGTGAAATTTGCCTTTGTAACACATTGTTATTGTTGATATTTGTCTTTTGTATAGACAAGTTGATGTAGGTTCTTAAACATTTTAAAATTAAGTATTGAAGACTTAATCACTTTGATGTGCCACTAGTCTAAATACCACATGTGAAGACAGTCGGTACGATGAATTCGTATCACGGTGTGCTAGTGACCTAATACGGTATATATGAGGTCTGTAAATTCCAGATGGGGATTCGACCTTCGCTCTCATCCCATATGGAATTTAACGTTTGATTACACAATGAACGAATGAATTTGATCTGCGATATCTGAATACAAATACACAGTTAATTAAATGTTAGAGACAAACATTCATGACCAAAAAGCTAACAAAAAATTCAAACAAAGCCATGGCAGGACATCACTAGGAAATATTTAACCCTTCGAAAATATTGAACCATATTCACTTTAGAAAAAAAAACGGTTTTAAAAAAATAATTATAATCTTGAAGTTTATACAAATGTAGTAAGAATAAGTGAAAAATTGAAGATATTGTAATACAAATAATCAAAGCTGGTGTATAGACAAGATCCATATAAATAAAAAAAAAATAACAAAAAAGCCTTATAAAATAAGGTCACTTACACACCATGCAACTAATAATATCTTACCTCCTATAGATTTATGGGGATATGATTGCTTAATTGACTACACGTGGTGACTATGTATATTTTATTTAGGGTGTCAATAGTTAGTTACCATATAGGGTAAGCAGCCATATGGGGTTTGTAAGGAGTTACTTCCCTTTCAAAACAAAAAAGATGCCACAACCCTTTATGAAAACAACAGTGTTGAGGAAAAAATCAGAAAGGTTTCATCAGACGAAGAGATTGACGATGAAAGGTTGAAATAAGTTCGTAAAACACAATTAAAGCAAACAAGTTGTCACTGTTGGCAAAACGAATTAACTTCTCTCTTCAAAAAAAATAAAATCCGAAAGGATTCAACAGACGAAGAAATAAATACATGTTACACACGTTTGAAATAAATTCATACAACAAAATTAAAACTAAAATGTTGTTATTGTTTGCATTTGTTTTCTGTATAGACAATAAGAAGTATAGGATCTTATTACTAAATATTGAAGATTTAATCACTTTGATAGGCCGCTAGTCAAAATACCACATGTGTAGATAGTTGGTAAGATAAATTCGTTACACGGTGTGCTAGTGAACTAATACGAGATATATGGGGTTAGCAAATTCCATATTGGGGTTCGAGCTTTGCTCTCACATATGGAATTTACTGACCCCATATATCTTGTATTAGGTCACTTACACACCATGTAACTACTAATATACATCTTATTTGTAGCGTTCATATAAAGTAAAATATTCTACGTTTCCACAAAAAAACCAATCAATATCAAGCCCAAAAAAAGTCCCCACTATGACATCACTTGAATGACAACGCCAATCGAATTACGTATTCATGATTGACCTAAGATTTTCGTTTTCATTTTCAATTTAATAGTTGGTTCAAATGTAACATAAGATAAACAGTAATACTAATCAAAGATGCCAGTCATATGATTGTGTACGCTAGACTCGTGGTCGTTTACAATGGTATCTAATAAAAAGTAAAATAAAAAAAATACTGAACTTAGAGGAAAATCTAAAAATTGTTATACGATGATGACTTATGTACCCATATTTTGACTATTTTATTTATTGTGTCTATTTATTTTACGCATCAATGTAAATATAACGGAATTTGACGAGACTGTCATTAAAGTGAGAGGGTTAGTGCTATAGAACCAGGTTTCATGCACCATTTTCTACATTTGAAAATGCCTGTACCACGTCAGGAAAATGACAGTTCTTGTCCATTCGTTTTTGATGCGTTTTGTTATTTGATTTTGCCATGTGATTATGGACTTTCCGAATTGATTTTCCTCTAAGTTCAGTATTTTTGTGATTTTACTTTTTTTATAGTTAATTCCACTAGGCGATTGTATAATTTTGACGTTTGTGGTTCAACGTATTTTGTAATTCATAATAGAAATACATCAAAATGACATAAAATAAAACAATATCATACTGAAGTACAGAGTCACGTTATAAGAACCAAAGAAATACAAAAAGGCGCATAAACAAAACCAGCAGCCACCAGCAAAAAATGAAAGACAATACAATCCATTTCTAGGACCACATCAGCCTAACATTAGAATTGCCTTTTCACAAAGACTAATTATGAATATAATAATAAATTTTCATTAAAGAAGCGTCTAAACATTTTTTTAAAAACGATGATGTTTTCCTGTTTACTCATAACGTATAAGCTTTTGTGCTCAGGATTTATTTTCCTTCTACTAGTTAGCAATGTCCATTTGTCTGCTTGTATCTGTTTGTATGCAGGAAAATGCGCTGTGAATATGCAAGACATGTTTGACACACGACGATACGCTAAGCTAGCAACCTTAAGTCAATGTAAAATATTGTTCAGACACTACTAGTATATTCAATTCATTCGTATGTGTAAAGGAGGAAAGTAAGAGGGTTGATCAGAATTTTTAACTATCTGTGTCTATTTCTTGGATCTTTCAAAGGAAATAGACAGAAGACTGAGTCGTATGGTTACTTACTAATAGATTGATTGTGCAAAATGTAAACCAACCTCCTTTCGCGGGCGCTTTGTGACTTTCTCGAGTGGAAAAAAAACGCGGATATAAATGCTCGCTTATGGGATAAAATTCGATCTTTCCTTATTCATCAATTTCAAGTATATTTGAAAATGGCGAAATTAAATCGCCGCAAAAAGGGATAGAAAAGAATTTCCGCGAAATGAAGTATCCGCAAAAACAAGTCGGTTTACAGTAAGTAAATATCTACCACAAAAATTTTAAAAAATAAATAAAAGTGCTATATAAATAAGAAAACACTTTAAAGAAAAACAGACACTACCAAGACGATAAGAAAAACCCGACGAAACGATAAAAATTAGTATACAAAACGTATAGACCAGAAAACTAAATACTGATACACACAAGAAAACTAAATACTGATAAACACATACGATGTACCAAACATAAAAATTGGGGAGAAAATCAGGTGCTTCGGAAGGGTACGCAGATTTATTTATAAAAATCGTACTAGAAATGAAAAATGAAAATTTACCATTATTTTTATCAAATGTCTAGAAAGAATAGAATGACTCAATAAACCATTTAATCAATTTAGCAGGTTAGCATGTCAAAAAGAAATGCAACTAATTGAGTGATTAAGTTGTTTTGGCACAGTCCGACCATGATTCCAGTCTAATTACCATATTCTCTTTAAATTCTCACCTTGACTAACTAAACCTCTTATTACTTATTCATATTTTAAACAACGTATTGTTTCTTTATATTTTCCCACGAGGTATAATTGATATATAAATAGATCCTTTATCGAACATGATATTTAATATCTAATTTAACAATACCTAGTCTGGTCGGATAGGATTACACAAAACCAAAGTATTCTTTATTGTGGTATTGTTGTGGTAGATTGTAAGATAGCAATTAGTCATTAGAACTTTTTTGTATACATGCCTTTCGTTAATTATGATGCATTTAACGCACAGGTGCCAATTAATATCAAAACACTGTAATAAGGGATATACAAACAACCAAATCCGAATGACATTAATTCAAAATCTGTATTTGCTACTTTATTTTGGTGATTTTCTCTCCGAAAAGGCTGGCTAAAATCAAGGTTAAGTAGGTCACACGTCAAGGATATTGTATGTTTAGAAGCACATCGTTAAACAAAAAATGAAGATTACAAGCATTTGAACAAACATTTAAGGTGAACAATATAATTACTTTTATATGCCCGCTTGTGAGATTTGTCTTTCATTTAAAAAATATTCCGTTCTGAGAGTGTATTTTGGAATAGAACAGCACTGTGGGGTTGATTTTGATTTTCGAACCTTAAGTCTACAGTGCATTTTATGAATATTGTTCGAGGTTACACATTTTAGCGTTCCTGTTAAGACATTTAAGGTATAATCACTTCTATTTTATATATTTTACTTTCATTCTGCCCTCAAATGATGCTTAGATTATCCTTGGTATGGGTAGTTTGATAACCCCGCATGTACAACGAATGCATCATTTTTTACAGTTAATCTTGTGAACTGAAATCGAATTCTGCAATGGCAATTTGTGTTGATCATTGTCATTTTTCCTACTATTTTCTGATTCTTACATCGGACTCGGACGTCATTTTAACTGAGTTTTACTAGAGCTTTCTTACAAATTGACGAAAGGTACGAACGAACGTAAAGAGAGCACGTATTTTATTTCCACAATAACAGTTAAAAGATCTGTTTTATTCAGTAAAACAATTCTTTTTTAAATCAAGTTTATTTTTCAAAAATAATAATATCGCAAATAATTCACGATTTTAATATATTCATTCAGAGAAAAATAGTGTCAAATACACTTACGTCCGATATGTTACTTACGTAAACCACGAGTTCACGCATTTCCGCGGGAATTTTTTAAGCATTTCAATTGAAGTACTTTAGTCTAAATTTAACGACAAGATTTTCACATTTTTTTTTATATATAAAAAAGAAGATGTGGTTTGATTGCCAATCATTAGTGATTATAGTACACTTTCAGCAAATTGTCAAAGTGGAATATCGAGATTTGCTAAAAATGATGCTACAACGTTTTTAAAAAGTAATGTTGAATAAATCTAGAAAAACAGATTTTGTATATTAAAAGTATTAATCTACATATTTGCACCATATACATTGTAGATTTTATAATGACGATTTAACAGTACACATGTTTGGAAGATAGACGCGAAGTTGTCACTTATTGTCTAGTGGCTAATATGTTACGAATGTTTAGGACTATAGACAAAACGCAATTATACGCTAACATATGTGTTTCATTGCTCCGGTGTATCCTATATACACAGTAAAGGGGGTATATTACCAGAGGAGAGGCGATTATTCAAAACATTGTAATATTGAAGAGTAGGGGAGGGGTCGGATTTTAGTCTTTTAGGAGCATTTTTCTCGTCTGACTACTAGACATATTTAGGATATTTTGTAGTGTTATCTCCTCCGGCCTGATGGTATCAATGTTAACCTATAGTACGTCCGGAAATCCTAAATATATCTCAAGAAAAGTCCAATTTATAAATGTCGTTGCATGTAGGATAATTGTCCGAAGTTCCACGACTATTATTTAAATATATCAAAATAAAGGATCCCTAAAACGAATCATACGTTCCTTTCGTCAATTTGTAAGAAAGCTCTACTGTGCGTATTGTTATGTGTTATTCTACATTATTTATATGTATGCGGAGAAGTTGAAACCTCACAATACATTTTAATCACAACACATTTGTGCGTCTGTCCCAAGTCAGGAATTACTGGCATTTGGTAGTTTTGTATGTTATTTTTATGCTAGTCCTTTATATGTTTCGGAGTAAAAATAACATCTATCTTAGAAGTCATATATAGAAGTTTGAAAATTATAGAGCGATTTAAATAATTCGTTTATACATATTTATTTTATCAAAACTAAAATGTGACGTTTTTGTTCTTTTGTTCAGCGACTTTTTGTACGTGAATTTATGTCAATGTGACTATATGTCCAGTGACTTTTAGTCTAATATTACTATAAAGTGTCATTAGAATTAATTCCGATACATAATTCATTCCGATTATGTATTGCCAACACAGTGCTTTTTATGGTTGGTAGTTCATTAGATTGATAAATCAAGTACTATTCATTCGTATTACGTAGATGTAAAACTATCCGGAGTATCTTTTACAAATTGTGCAAAGTCTCAATTTCAACCGTATCTTCTGGAGCAATTCTCGATGATTACGTCTATTTTGTAATTGCCAGTGGTTATATGTATACGTTGTGTATAAGTTATCATCTTATACAATTTATAGTGTTTATATTAACTTTGTACAAATTATAATGTTGAACAAATTTTAATTTGGTCAATATTTATTCTCTTATTATGTGTCCAAAGGAATTATGATAATTAAAATTCATTAAACCATGGCCTTTTATATACTTTTAAATGTTAAACAATTTTAATTGCCGAAGGAACTATTTTTGGATTCAACTCTTCTTGAACACTATATGTTTGGGCAATTCATTAATTAAGGTCATTTGTTTAAATAAGTTATATACCCTCTGTATTTATGTACATTCTTTTAGTCGTTTACCCATATGATGATATAGTTTAAACATGGCCATCATTGTTGATCAGCAGAATAAATTCGAAGAAGAAATTGTTGAGTTGTAGCTTTCGCTATGTGAAACAGCTTACAAGCTGACATGGTGGTCAGTGGTTTCTTTTGTATCAATGCAAAGGGGTGAGGTGCAGCACTCTGGATAATATTAATTTCTGTGAAACTGATTATAAATGTGTGAGGAAAAAAAAACAATTAAGGAGGGTAAGCCATGCACAGCTAAAGGGTTAGTTCATACTGAAATGTCAGTGAAAAAACCTTGAAAGTAAGTCATACGCTTAAGTTGGGTTAGTTTTCATCATAAAATTCGCATGAATTTTTTCCAAATAATTTCAGGTTAAGATTTAAAAGCAAAAGGTGTTGTGCAAATCCCGATCCCGTAATTCTGTCATATGATCATTCAAATTATACATAACTATTTTTTTTATATTTGGATGTAATGAATATGTAAACATTCAGTAGAAATGCTATAATGTGTAGCAATGTTTTTTCCAAATCCATATTACAAATTCTAAATGTTTGTGCAAGGTATTAGTGCATTCATTTCAAATTGAAATTCCGACAAACACTTTTTGGACGAATTACAATTTGTACAAAGTAAAAATACAAATTGTAATAAGGAAAATTTTTATGTGCAGAATGATAACTTGTACAAAAAACATAAACATATCTTCTGAATCTTTGAAAACGGATTTTAATTTAGAAAAACATTTCAAACACATTTTTAGAAAAAAAAAAAAAAAAAAAAAAAAAAAAAAAAACAACGAATCTAAACAAAGTAAATAAAAAAACAACCTGACAATATATTAACCTAATATTTTCATACGTCATTCTCTAAAACAAAGAGCTCTTAACTAATGACTGATAAACGGTTAAAGACTAAGAAAAATATAGTTACAAAAATACTGATCTCTTAAGGAAATTCAAAATGGAAGTCCTTTATCAAATGACAAAATCAGAAGCTCAAACACATCTTACGAATGAACACAAATACCTGAATTGGTTGATGATGCATTTCCTTATGAAGAAAAGGATGGGTTTAACCTGGTTGATAGCTAGCAAATCATCTCATTATACCAGTTTCATTGAATTCATCACGCTTTGGTTTCCTGTTTATTTAAGTATGATTTTTTCGAAATACTAAGGATTTTCTTATCCCAGACATAGATGACCTAAACTGTAATTGGCAGAACTTTTTTTTTTTTTTTTTTTGGTCTATAATGCTTTCAACTTTGTACTTGTTTGCATTAATAACTATTTTGACAAGAGCGTCACTGATGAGTCTTATGTAGACGAAACGCGCGTCTATCGTATTTATTCTAATCCTGGTACTTTTGATAATTATTATGCTCATGTACGCAAGAGGATAATTGATATTTTTGTCGTCTCGGGGCAATATTTTATATACCCTGATATTGAATCAAAAGTTTCTTTGTCATTTAAGACATTTTTTGAAATTTCATTTATATAATTATTTGCCTATTGTCTTATTTTGCGTTAATAAGGTTAAAGCAATACTACTCCGTGCATGTATAATAAAATACAAAAAGAAATTATAAATAGATAGACAATATCTGAATGATCTGTGAATGTTAATATACGTTAATTATATAAGAATTTTCTAAATCAAATCCGTTTAAAATGATTAAAAAGATATATATAAATGCATAACCACTGGCAATAACAATATAGAATTAATCATCAATGATAGCTTTAGAAGATGCAATTGAAATTGAGACGTTGTAGAAATTTGTAAAAAGGTATTCCAGGTAGTTATGTTCTACTCTTTTACATCCACGCAGCATGAATGAATACGTGATATATCAATTTTATGAATTTCAAAATCAAAATTGCACGATAAGTCTTTTGGTCCAAATAAATTTTCAAAATGATTGTTAACTGTTCTCCGTCAGGTGTTCAATAGTTTTATAAAACAAAACTCGTGATTTTAAATTACCACATTTATCATCGAGAGGTTCTAACTTTTATGTTATATGATATAAGTACGAGGACTAGATACGATCTTTTTTTTAATATCAACTAATTATTGCATGTCATCACTTAAACGAACTCTGTTGTCAAAAGAAGCAAGTAAAAACTAGTAAACACCTGGAGATTATTTAAAATTCAAAGCAGTCAAAATCAGAAAAAAGTACGAAATAGTGGCTCCGACATAAAGAACAAATCCGTGATGATCTGTGAATCAGAAAGTCTATATTAGTCATCATAATTATGATTGCATTTGTTTTACACGAGAGTTGCAAAATCAGTACCGGATGTTGGATAGATGCAACATTGAAAGACTTGGAATGTTCAATAACGAAACATTATAAGCATTTCCATCGCTGTTATGGGAAAACGCTATGGAAGAGATCTCTTGTTAAATGTTCTATGAACTCTAGACTCGAAGTCGATTTTGATATTTACTACATACATTTGCAAAGTAAAGTACACCTTCATGGCTACAATTTCAAGATATTTATGCCCTACCTACGATAGTAGAGGGGCATTATGTTTTCTGGTCTGTGCGTCCGTTCGTCTGTCTGTTCGTTCGTTCGTCCGTCCGTCCGTCCTTTCATCCGTCCGTTCGTTCGTCCGTCTGTCCCGTTTCAGGTTAAAGTTTTTGGTCAAGGTAGTTTTTGGTGAAGTTGAACTCCAATCAACTTGAAACTTAGTATACATGTGCCCTATGATATGATCTTTCTAATTTTAATGCCAAATTAGAGTTTTGACCCCAATTTTACGTTTCACTGAACATAGAAAAGGATAGTGCAAATTTCATGTTAAAGTTTTTGGTCAAGGTAGTTTTTGATAAAGTGGAAGTCCAATCAACTTGAAACTTAGTATACATGTTCCCTTTGATCAGATCATTCTAATTTTAATGCCAAATTAGAGAATTTATTCTAATTCCACGGTCCACTAAACATAGAAAATGATAGTGCGAGTGGGGCATCCGTGTACTGTGGACACATTCTTGTTTGGTTTTATATTAGTCTGCCTAAAGTAAGACATAAATTTACATATTTCAATGATTTATTGTAATTACAAATGTATACAGAAAGGAAAATATAGAACGATTTTTTTCATGCAATTATGATAAAAACACTCTTGAAACCAGTACATTGTCAATTGCAAAAAAATAAAGGGGAATGTACTTTAATAACGTTTTAAACACGGTTTATTCGGAACAGTTGACAAGTACTAGTCCTTTTTTATCTAGGTTTCAGGTGCAACTGATTAATGTATAACCAAGATTGTGAAAATCTATAATTATTGTAAATTATCAAAAAAAAACTCACTCGATACCATTGTTCCGGCAAGATCGTGCTAGAATAACTAATACCTTTAAAAGTACACCGTACTAATTCTGTGAACTTTAAAAACATGTATTCGTATTACATGAGTTGCTCATATATACAAACGGTTAATATCAATTTTAAAAAATCTTACCTACAACAGGTAGCTCCCTCCCTGCACCTATATATTTGGTTGTATGAGTGGGAAAAGATCTATTTGGAACTAGAATGTTGATTTTCAGTTGTTTCTTTATAAATTTCTTAGAATTCTTTCAAGAGTCTCAAAGATGACGCCGTTATTGACATATGTTATGTAGGTTAGAGTAGAACTTCTTCTGTCATATTAAGATTGATATCAAGTAAATAGTTTTTAGTATAGGTTCTGAAATCTTCAAATTGTATAGATGTATAAACTGGCTTTGTAGTGCAATATTTTTTACACTTTCTTTCGATTTCTACAGATCTTAAATTTTCCCTACCACAAAAGACAATACTGAGGTCTTGTAACTATATTTTGCGATATTGTCCCGCGTTCTCCCTACTTGATAACTACTACTTATTTTAAATATTTAATTATTATAGATTATCGCAGTTAAGTAAAAAAAATGATGCCTTGGAATTTATTGTTAATAACATATCTGCATTTTGGGCTTTTACAAGTAATATCTCAGGTCAGGTGTATTCTTGAAAGAATGTTTTGGTCAGGCTATCTAGTTTTCGAATAGTCTTCTTGAAAATAAACGATTTATGATCAACATTGTATCAAAAAGACATTTGTAGTTTTGGTAATTTAAGTCATAATAATATTTCATTATCAATAATAAAACCTCTTATATAGCTATTATATAAACAGGTTTAGGTTCGTTTGAATTTAAAAGTATGAATTTGATGGGTTTTTTTCTGTTTTGTTCGCACGCAACTAAAGATTGTTATATTGACGATACATGCACCTAACATAAATGATACGCCCTTTATCTTTGATTAGTCTTTTATCATTGGCCAACAATTCTTGCCTCTTAATTGCCCTAAGGATCATTAAATACTGCAAGTCTAAAAGATACTTCAAATTGTAGTTTGTAAATATAAATTTGTTCTGGCAATGTTTTAAATCTAATTATAATTATATGTACTATGAAAGGCACATAAAGTACACGGACAGCACAATATCAAATTCACCTCACAAAATCAGCCACATTTTTAATGGTATAATTTGTTGGTTTATGTTGTTCTGAAAGACAAGTCAATCACACGAATATATATTTGTTTGGGAAATGTCTCAATATTTGTTAAACTTATCATTTTCTGCAAGCAGTTTATATATTTTTGACAGTGTATATTTCAAATGAAATCCGTTCTTGATTTAGTGGTTACACTTGAAACGTTATAATAAAAAATAAAACATCAATTGAAAACAGACGTTAGGGTGAGGGTCATTAGAACGTATTTTGAGAACACAAACTTTTTTTTCTAAAACAAATATTACAAACAAAGCTTATCTGGCTTAGAAATTTACAGTGTTTTTAAACTCACATCCAAAACATATTCTTATTCAAATGTCAAATTTTGGTTAAAATCTGGCATCACACATCTTGATGTATTTTTGGATAGCCACTTGCAAAGTTTTTCACAAGATCAATATAGATGTGTTTGCCTTGGGTTTTTTTGGAAGGTTTGTTTTTGAATGTTTTGTTTTTTTGCTTTTAAACCTTTGATCTTATGATTTTTATTTTCTGGTACTTTGAATACTGTCAATTCAGAAAATTTTGCGAGGTTTTTATTATAATTCGAAAAATGCGACAGAGTTGTAAACGCAATAATTTGAAGTCACATTTTGAAATCTTTTATATGATTTTAACATGATTTTCGGCAAAATCGTAAAAATTACAATCGCATTTATCAACTTTGAACTTTATGTAGCTTTTTAAAACTTTTTTAGATTCGAGCGTCAATGATGAGTCTTATGTAGACGAAACGGGAGTCTGGCGTATATATAAAATTTAGTCCTGGTATCTATGATGAGTTTATTTACAACCACTGGGTCGATGCAACTGCTGGTGGAGATTTATTTCCTCAAAGGTATCATAAGCCCAGTAATCAGCACATTTGTTGTGCTGACATGAATTATCATTGATTATTTTATTTATAAATTAACTGTTTACAAAAATTTTAATTTTTTGAAATACTAAGGCTTTTCTACCTCAGGAATAGATTACCTTAGCTGTATTTGGAAACACTTTTAGGAGTTTTGGATCTCAATGCTCTTCAACTTTGAATTTTATTTGGCTTTTAAAATCGTTTTTGGATTCGAGCGTCACTGATGAGTCTTATGTAGACGAAACGCGCGTCTGGCGTATATATAAAATTTAGTCCTTGTATCTATGATGAGTTTATTTAAGTCTGAAATGACAAAATCGCATTAATAAATGCACGTAATAATTTCTGTATTTACAGTACATTTTGTACTTACATCGCTGCTTTTGAATTTTATGCAAGTCCATCAGTATTAATCTATTTTAATTTGTTCCCTGGAACACTTAACAAGTACTATTACTTTTTTATCTAGGTTTCAGGTGCAACTGATTAATGTATAACCAAGATCGTGGAAATCTATAATTATTGTAAATTATCAAAAACACACGCGATACCATTGTACCGGCAATATCGGGCTAGAATAATTAATACTTTTAAAAGTACACCGCACTTACTTCTGTGAACTTCAAAAACATGTATTTGTATTACATGAGTTGCTCATATATACAAAAGGTTAATATTAATTCTAAATAGTCTTACCTACAACGGGTAGCGCCATCCCTGCACCTAAATATTTTGTATGAGTGGGAAAAGATTGATTTGAATATAAAACGTTGATTTTTAGTTATTTATTTATAGATTTCTGAGAATTCATACAAGAGTCTTAAAGATGACTCGGTTATTGACATATGTTATGTTGGTTAGTGTGGAATTCTTCTGTTACGTAAAGATTGATATCAAGTAAATGGTTTTATTATAGGTTCTTAAATCTTTAATTATATAGATGTATGAACTTAATTGTTAGTGCAATTTATTTTACACTTTCGTTCGATTTTTAAAGATCATATATTTTCCCTACCACCAAAAACAATACTGGGATCTGTAACTTTATTCTGCGATATTGTCCCGCGTTCTCCATACTTGATAACTTCATCAAATTTTAAGTATTTAATTATTATAGATTATTGCAGTTATGCAAAAATAGAAAGAAGATCCTTTGAAATGTGTTGTTAATAACATTTCTGTATCTTTGGCTTTGTACAAGTAATTTCTCAGGTCAGGTGTATTCTTGAAAGTTAATTTTGTTCGAACTATTTAGTTTTCGAACAGTTTTCTTGAGAAAAAAAACATTTATACGCTTTATAGATTTCAGGGGGAAATGTAAGACACCCATGATCAAGATTGTGAAAAAAAAGCTATTTGTATTTTGGGTTATTGACGTCATTACAATATTTTATTAAATACAATAATGAAACCTCTTAGATATCATATAAACAGGTTTCGCTTCGTTTGAATTTACAACTTTGAATTTGATTTGTTTCTGTTTTGTTCGCGCGCAACTAAAGAGTGTTAAGTTGACGATACATACACCTAACATAAATGATATGATCTTGATCTTAGATTAGTCTTTATCATCGGTCAACAATTGTTGCCTCTTAATTGTCCCAGGGATCAGTAAATACTACAAGTCTGAAAGATACTTCAAATTGTAGTTTCTAAATATAAATTGGTCCTGGCAATGTTTTAAATCTAATTATAATTATATGAAAGGCACATAAAGTACACGGGCAGCACAATATAAATTTACCTCACAAAATCTGCCACATTTTGAATGGTATCAGTTGGTAATAGTATTGTTCGTACCCACAAATGAATATAACGTCAAGTAATTGGTTGGATTTCAATTTTTAAGGGCGTTTCTTATCAATCTAGACGCTTTGGTGCACACTTTTGAAATATTGCTTAGTTTGTATTATATTAAACGGTGAATTGCAATCTGTGTTGGTGTATGTTGTTCTGAAAGACAAGTCGATCACACGAATATATAATTGATTGGGAAATGTCTCAATATTTGATAAACTTATCATTTTCTACAAGCAGTTTATATGTTTTTGACAGTATATATTTCAAATGAAATCCGTACTTGATTTATTGGTTACTCTTGAAATGTTTTCGAAAATAAATAAAAACAACAGTAGTATACCGCTGTTCAAAACTCATAAATCCATGAACAAAAAACACAATCGGGGTAACAAACTAAAACTGAGGGAAACGCATTAACTATAAAAGGAGAACAACGACATAACACGAAAATGTAACACACACAGAAACGGACTAAGCAGTAGACAAAATCATATGAGAATAACTAATATAACATCAAAACCATATACTAGGGATAGATAAGTACCGTGACACGTCTTATAGTAATGTGAATTCACACACAAAAATAAGAGAAAACAAACGACACAACGGAAACACAACGTTAAAATGTAACACACACAGAAACGAACTATAATATAACAATGGCATTGAGAACCAAAATTCTTAAAGTTTTGTCAAATACAGCTAAGATAATCTATGCCTGAGGTAGAAAAGCCTAAGCATTTCAAGAATTCAAAATTTTGTAAACAGTTAATTTATAAAAATAACCATATCAATGATAATTTATATTTCAAATGTTGGTTAAAAATTGGCATACAATACTTGGAGTATTTTTGGATGGCCAATTGATATAGATGTTTTTGCCTTGGTTTTTTTTTAAGGTTCGATTGTGAATGTTTTGTTTATTTGCTTTTAAACCGTTGATCTTATGAATTTTTTTTCTGGTACTTTGATTTACATTTTGTACTTACATTGCTGCTTTTGACTTACATTGAATTTTATACAAGTCCCTCAGTATTAATCTATTTTAATTTGATTTTAAAGGATGTCTTATTCTCATTCAATGTTTGAATCATTCGTTAATTTTCACTAAAAAAAGGGTAGAAAGAATAAACATGATAAAATTAAAAAAAAAGAACACTTTTACTATAGAACTTTTTGACGATACCGGAGTTATTCCGACTCATTAGTTTATGTCAATTTAACAACGCCATTGCTGAAAACGACAAAAACACTAAAAGACATACAAAAGTACACAAAACACAACATAGAAAAAGTAAGCCTAAGACTATGATCATGGTATAGATACTTTGAATAGGAAATTCGGGTTCCCAATAAGGCAGCTTTGTCAAAGTAATATTTCAAATAATGGTAAACGTTATATTTTTTTCAGATATCTTATTTATTATTATTATCAAGGATGGTTCAATAAAAGCATTTTTGTAAATCATAAAAATAAATAATTCTGCTTTCTTTTTCTTTTCATTTTGCAATTATTGTGGATTTTCGAAATTATCGATCATTGTGTTTGTATTTTTTTTTAAATCGTTCTATATAATTTTTGCACTTTATTTCTCTAAACTCCTACATTATATAATAGCACTTCCACTTCGTTTCAGACTTTCATTCATTTTCCAAGAACTGGTTGAAATTTCCTTGAATATATAATTATGAAGTCTTGTTTAAAATGAGCCGCAATTATTGTATTGAATTTATATGATATGGTTTTATATGATACATCCAATTTTTCATTCAACATTTGATAATAAGTGGAAGTAGCCGGTTGTAAGTATAAACGTGGTGTAACGTTACGTTTAGTGACGTTGACATTTGAAAGGTGTGTTTTTCTTATCCATAAATGATTTGAGAGTAATAATTAGATAGTAGTTTAAAGAATTGATACCTATATACGGGTATATAAATGAATTATCAATGGGGTTTGTTTCACTTTGTCTTGCATGTGGCTACTAACTTACTAGCTTACTACATTTATTTCCTAACAATATGGTAAGTAAATTGTGATTTAAATATATATTTGTTTATTTTTCTGAAAACCACACTCTTAAATCAGCATGAATGTATCATTTGCATATATTGAAATAACAATAATTTATCAATATAGATTTAAATTGTTTGTTAAATTTATTCTTTGTTTACAGGAAATTTCAAATGTAAGAAAGTTAGATTTGACACATCATTAAAAGAGGCTTTAACAGTTGTTTAAGTAAAAACAAACCAGAACAAATATTGAATAATGATGATCGGGGCCAATGTTGAAAATAAGATTTCTTAATAGAAAAATGCTACATAACTATTTCAAGAAAACTATCTCAAATACATAGCTTAAAAACCTTAACTCTCAAACGTTACACAATTAAAGAAAAAGTTACAAAAAATTCAAAAATTAAACAAAAGGTTAATGTTTAATCCTTCTTCCTTACTGGTTTGAGACAAGGAGGCTACTTAAAGGGAACTTGTTTTGCAAGTATCATTCAAGTTTTTGATATTTCATTTTAATTCAAAAGAAAAGCAAATACAGGTACAATATATTTCCTTTTACTAATTGCAGGATTTTATGATCATTACTGTTTAAGTTATGTTCTCTTAAAATGTTTGTTTTCTGTTCACCAACGCATTCTAACCACTTTCTCAAGAGTTTATAAGTAGAAAATATGAATGCCGTTATTTCCTTATAGGCAATCAACGGTGCTATAAATTATTTGCTTTACCTATCATTTACATTCAATCATTCCATACGATGTAGTCCATTTATTGATTATAATAGTAGTATATGGTTTTTCATTACCAATGTGATGTTACACAAGCTGGTAAACTATCACTCATCGGGAAACAATTCGCCAAAAATATACATTCGTTTGATGTTATTGCTTTGATTTTGCTATTTGATTAGGGACTTTCCGTTTTGAATTTTCCTCGGAGTTCAGTATTTTCCTGATTTTACATTTTTCTGGAAGTGCATAAATGCATTCATTTTTTTGGGATGCGAGTTGTCTATGCTAGATAAAATTGTAATCAAACGAAGGTTGTAATCTTGACCTAGATATAGGAAGATGTGGTGTGAGTGCCAATGAGACAACTCTCCATCCAAATAACAATTTAAAAAGTAAACCATTATAGGTTAAAGTATGGCCTTCAACACGGAGCCTTGGCTCACACCGAACAACAAGCTATAAAGGGCCCCAAAATTACTAGTGCAAAACCATTCAAACGGGAAAACCAACGGTCTAATATTTTTTGATATTTTCTTCTATCAACAATCTAATATAGAAGCAAATTCATAATGAGTTCATTCTCATTTGGGTGCTTGGTTTCCTGTTGTTTGTCATTTTGTTGGTTTTTTTTAGGGGGTGACGTAGGGGTAGAGTAATGCTCTGTATTTGTGTTTATTGTTGGTCTCAAATTATTTAACAACCATGATGGAGTTACTAGTAATATAAACAAACGTACCTATGACCTAGTATAAGATATCTTATCGTATCAATTCAAAATATATTTTTGATCAACATAACACGCTGCAAAATATAGTTTTGATTTAACTTTACTTGTGGTATTGTAGTAACAATATGAATAAATTATCAGATATGTTATAAGTAAAATAACTGTTTCGATAGATTTGAAATATTTAAAAAGATAATGTGATATACAGATTAATAGTACAGTATCAATTTGAAATAAATAACTCGTAATATAAGGTATGTGTAACTGAAGTAAAAATGTTGTACAATTTATAGTGCAAATACATAAATAAACTCATCATAAAAACTAGGACTAAAATTTTACATTAACGCCAGACGCACGTTTTGTCTACGAAAGACTCAGCAGTGACGCTCGAATCAAAAAATGTTTTAAGGGCCAAATAAAGTACGAAATTGAAGACCAAAAATTCCTAAACGTTTTCAATATACAGCTAAGGTAATTTATTCCTGAGGTTGAAAATAATAGAGCATTGTTTACAATTTAAACATAAAAATTTGATTATAAAGATTATCCGACACCATTATCTTCCTTGGGTAATGGATAAGTAACATGAAATTGATTATTATTTTGAGCTGTCAGATATGCAGAGAGAAAAATCCAAGCACTGTAAAAAAAAATCATTGTTAAAAGCAGTACATTGACGTTTGGTTGCTAGCCTTCTACGTGATTTGCTCTCTGATGCAGAGTTGTTCCATTGTCAATCAAGCCATATATTCTTATTCTTATATATTATAAACGTTGACGTTTATGAAAAATAATCAACAAAGTTCCTGTGGAGTTTCAAGGAATTTCATTAGAAATATTAGAATATTTTCTATGAATGAATAATTAGCTAACTGATAAATTTCTGTACTTCTTCCTTATTGAATAAAGTTATTTTAATATGTTTTATTGTAACTCCTACTATTTATTGTGTTATCTTTGGGAAGCATAAACTACTAAAAGAAGCAGTTTAAGAAATATACATAAATTTCTAAAATAGATTTATATTATAATATGTCGAACAGTTAACCTTTAATGTGGACTGAAGTTATTTCACATTTGTTTAAAATGTACATTGAAGTCGAATGAGAAAAAAAGACGTTAAATGTTTTCGTTTGTAGTATGGACTATTTCATCCGTCAAAAGGTATGAACATAATATATATATATTACCTTCATTCTGACAAAGTAAGGCCTGAAAAAAATAGATCTTGCATTGTGTTATATAAATTTGCTGTTTGAAATTTTGAAATTAAATACATCTCATTCATGCAAAGCTATGATTCTTTGCCTGACATTAACTTTACTTTTCTACTGTTTTTTTTTTTGCTAATTAGCTCTTTGTCTTATAAATACGGTTCGGATTTTAAAGTAACAAGGCTAAAAGCATCACTGAAGCTGCTTTCTTTAGTCGAAATACGCAGCAGATGCAAAAAAAATATACTGTTTATGTTATCTGAAGGGTTTATACCTGTTTCATCTGTTTCCAGTGTAACCTTTCTTACTGCTTATATAATTTGATTTGAATCTATATCTACAAATTGGCTTAACCCTAGATACTTTGTTTGATTTTATATATTGACAGAACTTACTATATTCTTTGGAAAGAAAAGATGCTTTATCTTTCATTGACATTTAAAATCTTTTGATACAGTATCAGTATCAGTTGTTATCTTAATATGTGTAGGTAGTAGTACTTTAAAGATATATAAATGACAACAATCAACCATACTTATTGTCATTCCGTGTAAAATGCTTAGGAAGATCTATATTCTAATATATGCATTACGACAGTGACACACCTCTTATGTTCCTACCAAATAGGCTATTCGTGTACAAAATTCAACAAATCTGTATCTATTAAATACGAAATGTAACAGTTATCTCAAAATATAAAGAAATGTGGTGTATACGACAATGAGGCAGCAATCGAGTACTAACACAGTTATAAAAGCACTGTTTTCATCTATTGAAATGCGATATGTCTAGCTCTAAAAGTGCATAAGTAATGAAATCCGAATAAGTAATGCGAAAATAAAAGGGGCTCTGGTGCTTATCTACGGCTTACGATGACGCTCGAATGCTGATTTTTTAACTTACATGTAGTGTTTCGTTCAATGTGTTTTATAATTGCATTGTCATGGTTTTTTTTTTCTACTCGTGCGTTTTGAATAAATATCTTCCGCCTCATTTGTTAATCAAAAACGCTACATTTTTACAGTTATATGGCTTTGAACTCAAAGACATAATTCATTAATTGTTGTAATTGTTATGTTCTAGGTTACATTCTATTATCTCCAGATCAATAACTTGTATTTAAAAATTAATGAAGTTGGTAAAATATGTTATTTTAATACTGTCTGAAACTGCTTTTTTTGTTAAATGTAAAATAAGAAAATTACCAAACTCCAAGTATCAATATCTTTTGTAGCTTTTGATGTATTCATCTGATGTCTAAATACATATTTCATTTCTTTTAAATTTCAGAAACATTTACTTCTGTATTCATTGACCTTTCTGAAGGTCATCAATATGACAACCGGAAGTATGTGCCATGCAACAGTTAATACGACACTTTTTGAGCGACAGCTACAACACTTGCACTATTTACCAAATGACGTGAGATTTCCAAATCACACACAAAATGCAAACATTGATGATACAAGATGTAATATGGTTCCAAGTATATCACCAGTATTTTTAAACGAAAGATCAATATGTCCTTGGGACATGATAGAAGACGTCAATGAAAACCGATATCCTCAAGTTTTAAATTTTGCTAGATGTCGATGCTCTAAATGTTTGTCGCAATACGGCAATTTTGAATGTCGTCCAGTGTCATACAGGATACCTGTTTTTGAAAAACGTTGTGTTGGCAATAAACTTGAGTATATCAAAACGTACACAGATGTTCCTGTTGGTTGCACGTGTTCACAACCAAGAGTGGTGTCTGTAACTAAGAGAGTTTTAGACCTTTTTAGACGTCGTATAATGTTGAGAAGAACGAGACAGTATGTTTTATATGGTATTAGAAAAATGTAGATAGTACATGGTTAACGGAACGACACACACGGATTCCTAACTTTAACATTCCGGATCGAGTATACTGGTAGATCTGTTACACAAATCATCGATAAAAATACAGTACGATATTTTGTTTCAAAGCCACATATTTTACCAAGAAGAAAGCATTATAAAAAGAAAGCCAAACTGACAATCGTTATCAAATTTTATTTTGAACTTTAATGCTTTGAACAGAGATATATGAAACAAATACTGTTCATGGTTGTGATTAAAATTCAAACTTGGTGTGAACTATGATTTTTTGTACTTATGTTTTATTTTTCGTTAACGGATCAAAACTGTGTATTTGAAGTTCTTTTATCACAGTCTAAATAAATATCACTGAAATCCCACAGATATGAATTTCTCGAGGAAATGTTTATTGTGAATGACTGGCAAGCCTTACTGGCAACATTAACTATGCCATAAAATTCCTTTTCATTAAATGATCTTGTTCAAATTCATTGTTGAATTGTTGCCAGCAGGTGTGTATGTATCTTCAATTGCTCAACTAAATCTATAGGTGATTGATGACCAAATCCAAAAAAGTATGAACTATAATAATCATATATGTTGGTTATGATAGGTCCATGCAAGAAAGCAATTTTGAATAAGTAAATTATTGTATTTTAAAATTTATTTTTTAATTTTAATCGACACAACCATATGAACGGATAATCACAAGGGCTACAATTGCATATCACAAAGGCAAATGAATAGCATGATGAGCAACACAAATAAACATGTAAAAAAAAACACAATCGAAATATATTCATTTACTTCACCATGTTAACTGTTCGATAACAAATCAAATTGTTTTATTACAGCTAGATCATTTTGTTGTTAGTTGACTTTAAGCATCTGGGCGTACTACTTTTTCGGTAAAAGTATGGCATTATGATTCATTCTGAAATTTCTTGTGAATAAAACTTTTGCAATTATTCCAAAATTAAGGTTGTATTTAGTTCCAGCTGAGTAAACACTCGACGGTCTTGCTGTTGTTTTATTGGGGTTTTGTGTAATACCTTTGCTCTCAAACTATTCGAATTTTGTTTTTGTAAAATCATGTCGATTCCTTTTGGGTATAAATAATGTCTATTCGCTTTTTTATTTAGACATCCCCATTCGCTGTGTCTAGTTTTACATATGACATAATTGCTTTTATTGGTCTTGTTTATTTCATCCAAATTATATTTTCTATTCTGAACTTAAAAGTTCATCCAATATAAAATGTACTTTTACAAATAAGAAATGTGTCTTCCTCTCTTTTATAATCCTGGTACCTTTAATAGTTGTTTTTACGGTTTTAAAAAAATTAATATTCTGACGACCTTTATCATTTTCAGAAATATAATTGTCTAGTAAAAAATGCATTATTTATATAGAACACTGCAGATCATAAAACTCTTAAAAACAAAATTGTAAAAAAAAACAAATAAATAATTTCTTCACTTGCCATACAGTGTTTAATCGCGTGGGATTATAAGAGTTATGTGTTTTAGCATTTAGGAGACTAAATAAATTTTCCAATTTCAAATTCAGAATGATATGCGCGTAAACGGGCATGTGATTAAATACACACACAAAATCATACAGTCGACCAAGGAATCCATAAAAATATTTCACAACACGTTATAAATTCTATGTGTTTTTTAGGATTTTCCTTAAACAGAAATATTTGAAAGACAAAAATACATAAGGACAAAAAGCGTTGAAAAGCTATATATAAAAAAAGGACAAAAAATACCCTAATCCATCTAAGGCTAACATTGCCTAAGGGAATGGAAGCTTAATTTCTATATAATTTTAAAATTTGTAGACGGGCAATATCGGATTGTTTGCTAAAATTTATGAGCTGACAATAAACTATAAATCAATAAATAATTTTTCAAATTGCATATTAAATCAATCATTGATTGAAAAAATCGGTTCTGACAAATAACTTTATTCTACAACATAAGTATACAAAACCAGAAACGAAAAAACAATTCCGACAAATAGTTATACACAATGATAACGATTATGTTGAATAATATCAGTTGTAATAAATCACTTTTTGTACAATTTAGAGTAATCTCCACATTATTCACAAATACATTATAGAGTTTCAAACTGGACATCTAGATCATAAATCAAATTTCAGTTATCTTGTGTGTTCATGGCTGCATAAGAAGCAACAAGTACTTGTCTGTGCTTGTCTGTGTTTAGGAGAGAGGTGGGAGGTTTGGCATGCCACAAAACCAGGTTCAAATTCACCATTTTTTTTCTTTTAAAAAATGTTTTGTACCAAGTGAGGAATATGGCCATTGTTTTATTAAAGTTTGTTTCTGTGTGTGTTACATTTTAACGTTGAGTTTCTTTTGTTTCGTTTGTTTTCTTTTATATTTGAGTGTGAATACACATTATTATAAGACGTGTACTTTTCTTTCCCAAAATGTAGGTATTTAGTTTTGATGTTATATTTAGAATTCTCATCGGATTTTGTTCGTTTCTGTATGTGTTACATTTTAATGGTGTGTCGTCATTTTTTTATATTTAATGCGTTTCCCTCGGGTTTGGTTTGTGACCCGAAATTGTTTTTTTTTCTATCGATTTATGAGTTTTGAACATCGTTATACTAGTTTTGCCTTTATTTAATCCATTTTGGAATATAATAGTTATCAAATGAAATAAAAAAAACGGAATAATGTTATAGTCCATAGGGTAAGACACTCCCGTTATACACACATCACTCGCATCCACCATACAAAATGTTGCTTCAGATTCGTTTGTCTTTTCTTGATGGGCAGTACTGTCAAATGGTTATATCCGAGAAAAAGTTAAACATTTACATTGAAACAGCGAGGTTAATATTGTTTAAGGAGTAGTTACAAAGTTTAAGAAAATGATCATTAACATTTTATAAATCACCCTTTGGATTTTGAGAGAAAAAATTTCAATTTTTTTAATGAGTATCTGAGGTTTTTATCTACACATCTCAAATTATGTTAAGATCTGCACAATTAACCTTTAATGTAATAAACAAAAAATGTTTTCCTCCCATGGATATTAAAAGGGATCTTCAGTTTTACTCTTAGTCGTGCTATCAAAAACACAAATGAAAAAAAAAAACATATAAGCTTAATACCCGTCGTGTTGATCATTTTTGGTATGTATTCAGTGCTAAGTCAAATGTGGCGATGTCACAAATTACGATAAATATTAGGATTGAGAGTACGACATACTTGCGGACATCTGGCTTTTGACAAAGATATTGAAATCACTTAAATATTAGAAAACATAATTCAGTTGTAACATATTATCAAATTGAAATTCAAAAAAATTATTTGATAGCAGTAACTTTTTATCAAGGAATCAGAACGTCAATATTGAATTATTTGTGAATCAAACAATTGACATTTATTTACTAAAACTTGTTTCGCTTTAAACAAAGACGATCTGCATTAATTCTCATTGAATGTTATTTATCATTTCAGAGAATACTGCTTCTTTTCACACTGGCCTTGATTAAAGGAAACAGATCCCAACTTATAGAAAACCAATGTCGAATTTCGCAGGAAACCATTTCATTTGAGAGACAGCTTTATCATTTGCACTATCTACCGAGCAATGTCCGTTTTCCTAGCCAATTACAAAATACGATTGTTGATGACTCCCAATGTACTGCCTTTCCAGATGTATCACCGATATTTTTGAACGAACACTCGGTGTGTCCTTGGGATATGATAGAAGATATAGATGAAAACCGATATCCCCAAGTTCTTAACTTTGCTAAATGTCGCTGTTCACATTGTTTATCGCCATTAGGGGACTATGAATGTCGACCAATCTCATATAGAATTCCTGTATTTGAAAAGCGTTGTGTTGGTGACACAATGCAGTATGTCAAAACCTATATCGATGTTCCGGTCGGATGTACATGCGCAAGGCCTATAGTTGTTGATGTCTCAAGGAGAGTCTTTGGATTCCGCCGTCGAACCCGTCAGATGCGCTTAAAAAGAAGCGCAAATACTTCAAGATATGGAAAACGTGAATTCTGAATGTGTTTTAACTTACTAATTATGTAAGATGTAAAATTTTCTGCAAGACTTGTTTAGATTTGAAATTTACATTTTAACGATTATTTTTACCCATGTTTTAAAAAATACTGATCTAATCGGTAGCCATAATTTTATAGTAAATAAATGTTTATGAACCTGTAGCAAATTTGAAACTTCTTTTGCTTTTAAAGTGACAAATGAAAATTTGACAAAAAGAATTACGAGACATTGGTGTATATGACAATGTGAAAGCAACCTGACGTCACATATAACTAGAACACAATGAACATTTCTGGTAATGTCCCTCTGTCGTGGCCGGATGTTTAAACATCCTGTCATTGTGTAATTGTGCTTTGGTCTTATTTTTGTATTCTTGTCTTTCAATTTTTTAGCATATGTGCTATCTCTATAGAGGTTCCAAATGCCATTTTGTATTTCTTTATTGACATATTTGTTTATTTTATAGTGATTAAGATAATAACACAATGTTTGCTGCTATTCCATAATTTTTGACAATTTTACCAATTGTGTCTGTTTATTTTGTTCACATACTGTTGTCAATATAATAAAAATCTCTTCGCAACTGTCATACAATCGAGACAAAACTAGCCATAAAAAGTAAAATAAAAATAACAAAAACTTGAAATCCAAGGTTGTTATATATATGATGTTCTACCTAAGGAAATGCCTGTTCCAAGTCAGAAATATGACGGTTATTTTAGATCGTTTGATATTTTGAGTTTTTGATCTTGGCCATATTTTTAAGGGACTTTCCGATTGCTATTACTTAGAGTTCGGTACTTTTGTCATTTACATTTTTTTATTTGCAGTAATATGACATTTTCTATGATTGAATGTATTTTTTATTTTGCGATTAAAGCATTTAAAATTAATTATAGTTCATGCTGATATAGTTGCCTGAAAATCTTTTCTAAAACATGTAGCCAGTATCTTTGCAATTTTCTCGGTTAAATATTCCAGTTATTTTGTTATTTTTCAAGATTGTCTTTATTTTATAGTTAAGTTAAGCCCAATAACACTTTATAGTAATTTTGTTATAATACTCTCTTGTTTCCTTAGGTTAAACTGAGGTAGAAATTGTTTTTAATGTTTGTTTACAACACTTTAAAATTGATATAAAGAATGTGCACCATTTTTCTGTTTCTTATCTTATGGCGTTTAAAATTATAATAGTAGTTACATAACGTGCTAGTGACGTAATATAGTATATATGGGGTCAGTAAATTCCATATGGGGATTCGAGCGAACTATGTAAAGATTTTATTTTACCGACTATTTAGACTAGTGACTCTTCAAAATGAGCAAGTCTTCACTACTGTTAGCATTAAGAAACTTCTTCCATTGGTCCTACAAAAACAGATTCCAACAATAACCACTTGTCAGGTTTAAATGTGTTTTATGAATTTATTTCAATCTTAATTATCAATTTCTTCGTCTGTTGAAACCTGTAAGATTTTTTCTCAGTACCGTTTTGTTTTTATAACAGGACATAACACCACTACTTACCATTTACGAAATGAGCCCCGCCTCCCTTCTAACTTAATATTGAATTTAAAGGGACGTCACACCTCTACTAACCGTGTATGAAATAATCCCCGCCTCTCCTACTAACATAATAGGAAATATACACGGTGTCCACGCGATTGCTTTTAACCAATCATACTCCTAGAAATGTATAGGAGGTAAGATAAATATGTATACAAGGTTCGTGCAAATAGTTTTACAATGTGAGAAGAATCTTTTCCTTCCAAAGTGCCTGATAAAACCCGGTTTTTATTATATTATTTTTTAATAATGGGAGGTATCTTTTTTGTTTAGTCTTTTTTTTTCTTTCTTAGTTGTGTCATGTTTATATTTTGGTATTTTGGTATTTTTGTTTTTTACATGATATTGTCGGTTCGATTATTTAGACTTCTTCCGCTTATCTTCTTCTCTTCCAAACCATTATGTGTTAAATCTCCTATTTGAGACCAATATTGAATTTAAACTGCAAGTGTCCATGTATCTTCTTTTTTGTAATCTATAATATTTCTGGTTTAAATTGATACAAAATCTTACACAGTATGGGTGGTTAATTTTTCAACATTGCTTAAAAAAATCTTCAAATGCTACGAACGCGGCATTGAATAGTATTTTGATTTTTCGGATATATGTATTATATGTAAACCTGTTTTATCAAGTATCTGATTTGTGCAAATTAAACGAATACTGAAAGTACACTCTCATACTTTATCCCATCTTTTGAGAGTTATACTATATTCAGTTTCAATTAAAAAAAAGTTGTTTTTTAGATTGAAATAGGAAAAGGTCAATGGTTACTTAGTGAATCAAAATATTTTCAACAACGTTTATAGTTGCTATCCTCTACGTTATTTTGTCTCTGATTAAAGGTTGTCGCATTGGCATCCTGCATCTAATTTTTATATTGAAAAAAAAAACACTTTTGAAAATAGATAATTCGTATTATTGATGTTGAAGATGATTTACCTAAAATTAGTATCTCATAGTATATATAATAATTTGTCTGGTTTTAAAAAGAATATAATAATAGCTTTGACATCATTTAAGAAATATGCAGATACAACATAACCAGAATGTGTACGCTAATATGCTTGAATATATACAAAAAAGATGTGGTAGGATTGTCAATGAGACAATTCATCACACGAGGTAACATGACACAGAAATTAAAAGCTATACCTCAACGTACTTCTCCAACAACAGCGTAGCCCATACCTTGTAGTCAGCTATCGAAGGTCCCGGAAGGTAAAACAATTCATACGAGAAAACTAACGGCCTAGTTAACTTACAAAAAATGAACGAAAAACAAATACGTAATACAGCAACAAATGACAACGGCATGCTTTGATTTTGATATTCTACTGTTTAAATTTAGTCCTCGCATTACTTGACAGCGATTGTTTCGTTTCACACAAGATTAAGGTGAACATCTCGATAATGGAATATTATACCTTAAACGTTGATTGTGAGTCACAACTTTGCCACTTACTGGTAAATTAGGTTTAAAAAATTTGTCACGACTGTTTAAGAGTTTTAAAATTAAGGTACATGTAGTTACATTGTTTAAAACAAATCAAGCAGATGATACCATTAGTGTATGGCGTACAATATTTCACTTTTGGTAAATATGATGAGTTTGTTCTCAAGCAGAATGCTAAGATACATAAGCTCCGAAATGTCTTCAAACTTGTTATATATATACTCTATACGTAGGCGCTCTTTGAATTATACTACACCAGATATGAATTTCAAATTGGGAAATCTGAAATCATATTTTGTTTCGTCAAGTTCTTTTGTTAACCGACAGTTATAATTTATCACTAGATGCAATACAAAGCAAAGTAAACGGTATTTGTGTTATATGACATAGGCCTAAATGAAATCTTAAAGTTATATAACAGCATGGATGATTTACGGAGAAAACATCAATAACATTTTATTTATAAGCCTCTTAAGACGCTCTTGTTTGACTTATATCAATAAAGATACAGGTCGACAAAAAAATACAAATAACCAAACATTATTCCTATAGGAATTTGGATTGGCCGGAAAAAAAAACGTACAATGTGGAGAAAAGTTCAATACTTTCATCTGTTCAATTTTCATTTTATGTCAATCCAAATAAAAAATCACCTTCAAAGCAAAACACATGAAATCTTCGAGCCAAAACAGTGTTTAAGCTAAGTGTCCAAATCCTGTATAATGTCATAAATCAAGTCAAGGAAAAGTTGGCAAGCATTTAACAAAACAGTGTATCTCATTGACATGATATTTGTCAGCAGTTTCATGTCGGAAAAATGTAAATATAAATTTATCAGGTTGTTAGGTCATCATTACAAATAAATTGAACAATTGGGTGTGTCTGTCTTTAGCTTGTCTTAATCAAAAAAGAAATTATAGTTTGTGGTGAACACCAGAATAGCCGACAGATCTGTCGACTAACAAATTGTGTGCCTTTCCTATCGTAACATGTCGACTCAGTGAGCGCCCCCTTGACGGAGGATACATTTATTACTCGTTTGAATTGTTTCATATTTTTTTATGTCTTGGACTTTTATATCTGACTTTACGGTATGAATTTTTTTATGAAGAACATTGGTAAACGATTGTTTGATGTTAAATATATTGTTATTAAAATATATGTTATGAAAATCACTGAACGATAAGCAGCAGCCACTCATAAATATACATCTAATCAGAATACTTGGTGTAATTCTACACGCACCGTTAATAAGTCTTTGGGTGTTAATAAACAGCGATATCCGGTTTTCATGGGTAAACGGTTATTGAATCCTTTATGAAATAATTATACTTACACGAAATGATAAAAGCAAATATTCGATAAAATGTATTATCATTCGTATTAGTATAGTTCAGTGCCAAAAGTATATCAAATGAAACCAAAGAGGTGTGTATTTCATATTTCATATATACTTGAAATCACGATTATGTAAGTATCAGCACGTATGCTGTATTATATGAACAGGTCATAGCTTGAATGTACAGTTAAACATGTTAAAGGAGTAGGTACATTAAGACCCCTTTTTGGACCCAAAATATAGCAGTTTTACTAAATTATTTAAGAAATAATTTATGGGGGTTGGAATGTATCGTGATTTTACCACGGGTTAGCCCTTTGTGACAAATATTTTACCCTGAGCGATAGCAAGGGGTAAAATATCGGCATGAAGAGACAACCTATGGTAAAATCATGATATATGCAAGCCCCCATGAATTATTTCGATTCTAATAGGACAAATACGGCAATTGTTCTGGATCGAAGCGCTCTAGGTGCAGGCATAATTTGCCGTTCCCATAAATAAACGCACTAATAAATTGACGTAAAAATATGGAGCAAACTGAATGAGCGACATGCTTTAACTATTTACAATTAAATATTCAGATAGGTTTGGATGAATATAAATAACAATTGTACTCATGTCTAAAAAGTATACAAAAAGAGCTTATATAATACATTTCAGCATCGTTTGTTTACGTTTCCTTTTTTGTGATGATTTTCGGTTTCACAAGCGTGTAATTTCCCGTAAAATTCTTATATTCTGACGTCATAGTCTATGACGTCGGGTAGCTCATTCATAAAAAAGCATATGACGTGGATGTGCGATTGGAACAGCCCATGCAATATATTCATATTTTACCAATTTTTTTCAATTCAATTCAAATTCAATTCAAAGTTTTATTGCCATATAAACTGTTTGTGACATATAACAACAACAAAAACAAACAAAGACAATAACTAAGTAACTCAATATATATACACAAATTCAGGTAAATATTAAAGGGTCCCCTGTACTCAGTTCCATTGACTTTTTTATAAAGGATCCTAGTTTATTCACTTGTGTTGGTGTTGATGGGTTAAGTATATATATAACTTTGTCATTGTCAGTGAGATTAGCAAATAAATTACTTTCTCCATTAATGCAATCAAAATATGTTAATCTAATATTTTAATTATGAGAACAATATATTAGGAAATGTTTCTCATCATCTAGTAATTTACATTTTTTGCAAAGTCTCTCTTCGCGAGGAATTTTAAAATGCCTCCCTTTTTCAATTAATAATGAATGGTCACTGATTCTAAGTTTTGTAATTAATTTTCTAAATTCAAAGTTTGGGTTAGAGAGGTAAGGTTTGATCAATAGATTTGGCTCAAGTGCTTTATAAAAATTTAATTTACTTTTATCATCAATAGATGTTAACTTATTTATCAACAGGTTGTTGTAGTATGAGTTTATTTGGGGTTTAATATAGCTTTTAATATTTTTTAATTGTTTTAAATTATCACAGGTTTTTAGTCTATCTATATCAATGTTAGATTCAGAAAGAATATCTTTTGCAAAAGTGAACCATGAATAGGTTTTAGTTAATTGAAAAGATTCATGTAATAAGGGATTCAAATTTGAGGTGAAAAGCCTTGCTAAATACATAATAGTTTGGGTTTTTATATGACATTCAATAGGCAGTCTTCCTAATTCGTTCCTTGTACCAAAATTTGAGGCACTCTTGTTAGTGCCAAGGGTAAACTTGCAAAAACCAAGATGCAAGTTTTCTATTGGAGTCTTGTCAATAAAATTAAATGGGTCCACAATTTTTCCAGAAACCAAAGCTCTTTTTTTAGCTTTGAAATATGTTATATATGAGTCCAAATGTTATTTCAGAATTATAAGTCAATATAGGTCTCACTAAGGTGTCAAATAAGTTATTTGACACTCTGATAGGAAGGCTGCCAAGAGAATTAGTATATGTTTTGTTAATTCAGCTGTACTATGACTGAGATTACCATTTGATTTAATCAGCAGACCCAAGTAAGGATATTCTGAAACATTCTCTATTTTTTTGTTTTTATATACAAGTATAGATGTTTCAGGCTTTTGCTTTGTTGTTGAAAAGACCATACTTTTTATTTTATTTATGTTTAGAGAAAGCTGCCAGTTTTCACAAAACATGGAAACTTTATTTAGACTATTTTGGAGACCCTCCTTAGATTCTGATAGTAAAAGCAGATCATCAGCAAACAGGAGGGAGCCTAGTTTACTATTTATAAGCTCCAATGGACTTGAGTTGTCATCTTCCAAACCTTTAGTGATATCATTTATAAAAATATTGAACAAAGTAGGACTTAATGAATCCCCTTGTTTCACACCTCTAGTAATGTCAAAATAGTCAGAAATGTGATCTTTATGTTTTAAAGAGGATTTTGTATTTAAATATTGTAGTTTTATTACTCTGTAAAAAGACTTTCCTACTCCCATTTTGCATAATTTATAGAGAAGGGCTGTCCTCCACATAGAGTCAAATGCCTTTCTTAAGTCAATGAAGCATGCATATATTTTTTTGTTATTTTTGTGTATATATTTATTAATTAAAGATTTTAATATGAAAATACTGTCAGCAGTTCTGTGGTTTTCTCTGAAGCCAAATTGACAGTTATTCAGCTGTTTATCCACAACTGTGATTAATCTATTATTGAGTACAGCATTGAATATTTTAGGAAGATTACTGATTAAAGATATACCTCTGTAATTATTGGGATCAGATTTGTCTCCCTTCTTATGAAGTGCAATTATATATGAGTCCTTCCATGATTTTGGGTATATACCCGTTTTTAGAATTAAATTAAATATTTTAACAATTGACTTAATTATTACTTGATTTGAGGTTTTAATTATTTCATTTATAATTCTATCTGGTCCAGCAGACTTTTGAAGTTTTAGTCCTCTGATTACCTTATTTACTTCTGAACAAGATAGTGTAGCATCTGTTTCAGCTTTGAAGTCTATATTATTTTCTAATAGCTTTAACTGTGATTAAATGTCTATCATAAAAGCATTATTTATAGATGAAGGTTTACCTTGATCTTGAAAATGTTTTATTAAAACTTCTTCATCTTTTAATACCTCTGGTATTTCATCTTTTTCTGTTTTATTCTAAAGAGATTTTAAAATTTTCCAATATTCCTTTGGATTTTGATTGATATATTCACTTAAACAATTATAAAGTTATTCATATTTTACCACTGGTGTGTACTCAAAGCGTTTGAAGGACGTCATGTTAGAATAAAATGTAAACTTTAAGCTATTTATTTGAAAGTAGAATACTTCTGCTACATAAAAATGGGCTGTTTTTGACAATGCAATGCACATATATCTGATCCCACCACCATTACGTCATGCTAGATTACTGAAATCTTCACATTTTTAGCATTTGAGATGAATTTAAGATTGTTTTCATTTTAAACAAATGTGGCCGCATTTGTGTTCATTCTTAATATTTAAATGTAAGTTGTATTTCATGATAATACATAACATATATAATGGTTAAGAGTAAACACGGATGCAGTCACATTAATTTTTGACAAAACCCATCTAAAAAGTTACATAGTATGGCATATTTGATAGAATGTTCATATTTTAGCTTGAATATGAGCGTTTTTAATGACTTAATCAGTGAAAATCTTTCACATCATATAATTGAATCGGCTGAAGAAGACACTTAAGTATTTAAATGTGTCCAAAATCTTTCCTCAGATGAACCTGAAATTTGAGGCCAAAAAAAAGGTCCTTACCGGACTTACTCCTTTTCAGATTTTGAAACGCGTTGTTTGCCAGACGTTTTAAAAGTTAACGGTTGAGAATAGAGAAATATCTTCTGGTGCAAGAAAATTGGTACCGTTAATTTTATTTCAAGACAAGTGTGTGAGTGTGAACAATTATGATGTGATTTCCTTTTTTTTTTTTTTTGGTCTGACATAACTTATCATTGATATGGTTATATTTACATTAGCTGGATTTGGCAAAACTTTTAGGAATTTTGGTCCTCAATGCTCTTCAACTTTCTACATTATTTGGCCTTTTTAACTTTTTTGGATTCGAGCGACACTGATGAGTCTTTTTGTAGACGAAACGCGCGTCTGGCGTATATACACAGTTTGGTCCTGGTATCTATGATGAGTATATTTACTAAGGACGTTATAATAGCGATATGCAACGACGTTTAAAATGTCACGTCACCCTTAAACTTTGACCAATCAAAAGCTGAAAACAATAAAGCATATTTTGATAATCATTTAAGAAGTAATCAATAGGTCGATGAAAGTTTAAATCAGTTGATATGTAAAAACGCGATGCCAGGGATGCTAGGTTATCAAATTCAATATTCAATAATTAATCTTACATGAAATGCTTTAATATAGAACAGGTCACCTATATAACTCAATGTATGACAAATGTATAATAAATGAAACCAGAGAGGAGTTTATTTCATATTCCATGTACTTTTTATTTATCAAATTCATCGTTTTGAGTTTCTTCTTTCGGATTCATGAACAATTGTAAAATATATGCTTAATAGCTGATACATTTGGATACGGAGGCAACAGCAGTATACCGCTGTTCAAAAGCCATAAGGAAGCAACATTTAAGTGATGAAAATTCAGTGAAATTGAATTTGTTAATTTAGGGAATCACAAACAAATATAACTTCACTACTGTAATAGGGAACCTGCATAATGTATATCTAGATGCAGCAGGATTTTTGTCATCAAATATGAATAAAGATAAGGTTTTGCAAGTATTCAATTTCTAAGTAAATGAAAGACAAAAATACACATACGTTCATTTATTTGCAGTAAATATCCTTCAGCATTGTCATAATTACTTTTGATAATTCAGTGAAACCAGAATAACATCGCTTAAAGCTTCACAAGCTTAACTTACACCTACATGCAACGTTAATTTTGGAGAAAAAAATAAAAGGCTTTTTGATATTGAAGTTGGATTTATTTACTAATAAATATTTTGTCTGATACTATTCATCCTAATTAGATTATACGACTAGAAAACGTGTGTTGATGTCACAAACGCGAATAGCATTCTAGTAGTTCAAATAGTGCTATATAAAGAAAACATATGTGCTCCTCTTTCGGCGAATTCATTCACAAGAGACCCTATTTGTAAATAATTGATCTTTTAGGACTTCAGTACATAAACATATATTGAGGAATATGTCAAAGTTGATAAACTCATCATTGACACCAGGATGACCCCCAGATATGACAGACTTTGTACTCTGTTCCTATAGCCAGTACAATTATTCTTAGTTTTTAAAGGCAAAAAATCTATGTCTGTATAAATAAAATTTATTTACATATATAGGGAAAAGTTTATCACGACAAAACATCAGTTATTGTGAATGGTATTTCACTGCATCAGTTATTGTGAATAGTATTTCACTGCATCAGCTATTGTGAATAGTATTTGACACTTTTCATTCAAAAAATATTTTAGAAACGTATTTCAACATGTTGCTCAAGTCTTATACCTTGTATATTACATGCGCGATCCAGTTTATTATACTATTTTGCCTTGATAGAGATTTATAGTTTCTATGAAAGCTATTGAACCAAGGCTTCAAAGTGGTAAGTTGAAGATTTTTCGTAAATTTAAATTTCACGGACGACATCACGAGGTGGTTGACTGTTATTGAATATGTGTGTTACAGATGACCAGGAATATGCTCCAATTGTGGTAACCACTAGCTTTCATGTCTTTTTTTCAACTCTTTTGATATTGCCAATATGAGAGTCATCACTGAACGTGAACTTAACTTGAGATCCATGATATGTTCCTTTTTTGAACCAGTTGTCTCTGTTTTTTATTTTATTTTTGTTTTCAAGATATAAGACACTACATCTATAATACACATATGTTCGACTTTTTCACCAAGTCGATAGATGGATAGTTTTATTTTCAACCTATGATCTATAGGAAGTACACCACTAATTTATGGCCCATTTGCTTCCTATGTTAAGTTCCTCAATTTAAAATAGGCACAGCTCTTTCGTTTTAAATTTAATAAAGTGACAATCATTGCATGTCAAGGCTACACTTTATGGTGTCTTGCACTGAAAAAAATCAACATACCTTTAATTGCATATAAGAAAGAACTAGTTCTCGGAACTTCGGATGTACCAAAACATGCGGTGACCTTTAATTGTTAATGTCTGTGTCATTTTGGTATATTTTGGACACTTGTCTCATTTGCAATCATACCACATCTTCTTTTTTATATATACTTTAGATCTGACAAACTGGCAAAATGTACTCCTTTTTAAAATTTGGTCCAGTTTTTTAAATATTCAAAATTGATAAGTCAAAAAGTATTCTACAATGACCCCCAGTCATTCAGCTTTCATTTGATACCAAAAATACATACATATTCTACAAATTTTGAAAGTTACACACCATTTTGTGTAAAATATGTACTACTTTCTGATATATGCTTTTTAGCCGGACCTGAATTAGTGGTGTTACACCTATAGACAATTTTAAAGATTTAGATTATTCATGTGAAGTAGCTTTAATATCTTGATTTTAAATCAACACATGGCAGACAAATGTAAACTGATGCCAAGTGATGACAAAAGCTCAATTTGATCTTTGAAACTAGTTGTTAGTTTGATATGAATACTTCCTGTTTTTTAATTTTTTAAATGGGCTTGATACATATACAGGAAAAGACAAGATAAAACCTGATTATCTTGATTTATCATACATTTAGTAGTAAATACAGTAGTTTGGAATATTTGATAAAAGCCTGCTGTACAATCCATATCGAGCTTTTTTGATGCACACCCTTTATCACACCCCAATTCATTTTTTTTTTTCATTTTTACATAAACTCTTTTAATTTATGCAAGCTTCTTTAGAAATATTTTTCCCTAAAATGTGTCCTAAATGGATGGTCAATCAGGTATGACGCAATTTATTTATTAAATGACGTCATTCTCTGGCATGTGAGGTCACAAACGTCGAGTTTTCATATTTCTGACAAACGAAATGCAACTATAAAAAGAACTCAATGAAATAACATACATAACAAACAAAAAATTACAATAAACAAAACAACAGCACACAAATTGCAAGGTAACACGGGTGCTTCGGGTGAGTAATTGAGCTGTTATATAAAACAAGACAAAAGTATAATATAACTGAAGGTAACCAGGTGCTAGGGATCAGAAAGCAGTCCATATATACTCTCCTGTTGAAATATATGATAAAGCGTATAAAACATGGCAAAATCAGTATCACATGCCGTATCAACCCTAAATCAATATCATCCCTCAGGCCTAAAGGCCCTCTGGCTGATATATCTGGATGATACATCATATGATACAGATTTTGCCATGTATTCTTCCCAATGTAATAGGATTGTTTGTTCAGGAAAATTTCATGCAACTTTCACATTGAGAAATGACATTTAAGTTATGAATATGTACTCTTCTAATTTGTTTTATATGTACTCTTCTAATTTGTTTTATATGTACTCTTCTAATTTGTTTTATATGTACTCTTCTAATTTGGTTGCCAAATACAATGAAAGTCCCAACTATGTATTGGCTTCCGAAGCTACACAAAACCCCTTACAAATATAGATTTATTTCGTCTTCAAGCCATTGTTCAACTACTAAATTGTCTATTCTTCTTACCAGCACACTTAGTGGAATAAATTACTTTTGGAGTGTCAAGAACTCGTTGGAAGTACTTGATAAATTGCATGCTTATATTGGTGATTTTGAATCTGTTCAAAGTTTAGATTTTTCTACCCTGTATACCACATTGCCTCACATTCTCATTAAGAAAAAATTCACACACCTAATTAAATGGGCATTCAAAAAATCAGAATGTGAATATATATGTTCAAACTCTTTTAGGTCATTTTTTAGTAGCAATAAACAAAAAAACTATGTTAATTGGACATGCTTTGATACTATATATGCCCTTGAATTTTTACTAGATAACATTTTTGTTCGCTTTGGGGATTCCGTATATCGTCAGATTATCGGAATTCCAACGGGGACTAACTGTGCACCACTTATTGCGGACCTCTTTTTGTATTGTTATGAGTTACAATTTATGACAAAAATAAGCAAAGACCCATCAAAACAACATCTGATAAACAAATTTAATAATACTTATAGATATTTGGATGATATTTTGGCTCTCAATAATGACGACTTCAGTTTGTATATTAATGAAATTTATCCTGCTGAACTTACTTTAAATAAAGCTAATACTAACAATGACCACTGCCCTTTCCTCGATCTTGATATCTATATCACTAACAGAAAGCTGAATACTAAAATTTATGATAAAAGGGATGATTTTTCATTTCCTATTGTTAATTATCCGTTTTTAGATGGTGACGTTCCCTTGTCACCATCTTACGGTGTTTATATATCTCAACTTGTACGATTCGGTCGTGTATGTAACAATGTTTTAGATTTTAACGAGAGAAATTTATGTATTACTGATAAATTATTACACCAGGGTTTTCGATATCACAAACTAGTCAAAACATTTACTAAATTTTATCATCGGTATAAAGACATCATTCGTAAATATAGCTCAACATGCAGACTTCTTATACGTTCAGGTATTTCACATCCAATTTTTTATGGAAATATTCTGTATAAAGCACAAAGGTGTCAGTATTCACCTCAGAAACTTACAAAACCTTTGAATAGACTTATTAAGAAGGGATATAATTACGATACTGTTGTCAAGTCATTAAAGATTGCATATTTTGGCGTTAATATTGAGTCACTGATAAGGTCTTTGCGTCGGAACTAAACACATTTATTCTAAAAACAGTTGTTGGCATGACACGGGTTATGTTCTTCTCATATATGTTATGATGGTATGATACTAAACCCCTAACGGAAAGGATTGTGCCTGATGTTCATATGATGAAATCATAATCTTTCAGTCAGTTTAATTGAAGTCTGGAGCTGGCATGTCAGTTAACTGCTAGTAGTCTGTTGTTATTTATGTATTATTGTCATTTTGTTTATTTTCTTTGGTTACATCTTCTGACATCAGACTCGGACTTCTCTTGAACTGAATTTTAATGTGCGTATTGTTATGCGTTTACTTTTCTACATTGGTTAGAGGTATAGGGGGAGGGTTGAGATCTCACAAACATGTTTAACCCCGCCGCATTTTTTAGCCTGTCCCAAGTCAGGAGCCTCTGGCCTTTGTTAGTCTTGTATTATTTTAATTTTAGTTTCTTGTGTACAATTTGGAAATTAGTATGGCGTTCATTATCACTGAACTAGTATATATTTGTTAAGGGGCCAGCTGAAGGACGCCTCCGGGTGCGGGAATTTCTCGCTACATTGAAGACCTGTTGGTGACCTTCTGCTGTTGTTTTTTATTTGGTCGGGTTGTTGTCTCTTTGACACATTCCCCATTTCCATTCACAATTTTATCTTCTAATTTGTTTTTATTACACCTTAATTTTTGCTACAGTATTTTGAAAAAGATATTTTGTTGAAATTTACATATTTTCATAAACTTAAGTCGACTTTCTTAGATTTGATAATATTAGTAATCTTCACTATAGGATAGGCAAGAGTTTTTTTATTCATTTCTTACACTATATTTTACTTTAATATATGATATATGTGAACATGTATCTGCTCCTTATACATATAATATCTCATAAATGCTGATTACAAAGGACTTGTCAAATAAAAGAGGGGCAAAGATACCTGAGAGCCATTCAAACTCTTCAATCGAAAATAAACTGACAACACCATGGTAAAAAAACAATCAATAATACACTATCACAACATAGAATAAAAATAAAATCTAAGCAAGAAGAACCCAATTGTACAGCTATATGAATTCTTCTATGAATGGAAGTTACCTAGATATAAACCTGTGCATAGACTATGTTGACCTCAGAAAATAAACTCATCATAGATACCAGGACTAAATTTAGTATATATGCCAGACGCGCGTTTTGTCTACAAAAGACGCATCAGTGATGCCCCAATCCAAAAAAAGTTAAAAGGCCAAATAAAGTACGAAGTTGAAGAGCATTGAGAACCAAAATTCCTATAAGTTGTGCCAAATAAAGCTAAGGTAATCTATGCCTGAGGTAGAAAAGCCTTAGTATTTAAAAAAAATAAAAAATTTGTAAACAGTAAATTTATAAATATAACCATATCAATGACAATTCATGTCGGCACAAAAAGTGCTGACTACTGGGCTTGTGATAACCTTGGGAAATAAATTTCCACCAGCAGTTGTAAATTAACTCATCATAAATACCAGGTTTAAATTAAGTATATATGCCAGACTCTTGTTTCGTCTACAAAAGACTCATCAGTGACGCTTGACTCCAAAAAAGTTAAAAGACCAAATAAAGTTCAAAGTTGAAGAGCATTGAGAACCAAAATTCTAAAAAGTTTTGCCAAATACAGCTAAGGTAATTTATGCCCGAGGTAGAAAAGCCTTAGTATTTCAAAAAATTCAAAAATTTTGTAAACAGTAAATTTATAAATATATCCATATCAATGACAATTCTTGTCGGCACAAAAAATGCTGACTACTGGGCTTGTGATACCCTCGGAGAAATAAACTGGGAATTTTTGTTACCTAAATTTAGCATGGGCCATGTTTACTTTTTTCCAAGGTGTTTGTTGTGTCCCATGAGAAAATTGTCCTTTGATGTTGCTAAGCCTAATTAGGGATACATACAGTTTATAGTTGAAGATTACTCATCATTTGCATGACTATTCTCAATTTTAATAATTTAACCACCTATAAATCAGCTTGCATTCGACAAAAAAAGACAAAGGTTTGTTTATCCACAAAGAAGCCTTTAATCAAGCAAGTTAACTTGAACTCAGCATGAGAAATTGATGCATGATAATTGCACAGACAGAAGAACAAATTGATTCCTTTAATCAATGCCAAGGACTGGAGTATGATGTTTTCACTTTTGAGAATTATTTTAAGCTTTGTTTGAAAGGTGTACTGATCCCATGAAAGCTTATTGGCAATTCTGAACATTGGGTTATGAAACCAGGTGCAACATGAACACTCTATAACACAATAGGTGTCACATTAAGAGCAGGATCTACTTATCCTACCAGAGTAACTGAGATCAACCATGGTTTTTGTTTTAGTTTCTGTTGCTTTGTTTTTAATTTTTGATTCTTTAGCCTCTCTTTTAATATTTGATGTTTTGGATTGTGAAATATGAAGTATATAAAGAAAACAACCATATGTTTTATAAAATAACAATTTAATGTGGTATTCATGAATACCTAAATAAACAATAGCACATTATAAATACATGTAAAACTTATGATCTTACAACAATAATTGGTGGGCACATATCACCGTTTGCAGAAAAGCTAGCACTGCAGTTATGGAGTTATACATATATAATAATTGGTGGGTAAATATCACCATGGTTATAAACTATTTGTGGGATTTAAACAATCAATATATGGTGGGTATCTCCATGGCAATTGATTTCAGGTAAGTACTTTTCTTCAACTAGCATAATTTACTTCATTTTAAGCAAAAATATCTTCAAATATAATATTCATTGATACCTAGGATTAAAATTCTATTCATGAAACAGATGAAATTCATTCAAAAAAAGTCTTGTGTCATGTGACCTCCTTGTTTTCAAGGACTTGATGAATCAAAATATCAATAAAGTATGTTTTCTGGGTTTTCTAAAAATATATTCAAATTATTTCTTAATTGTGCATCAATTAAAAAAAGCTCAGTTCAACAATTAATTTTAACCAAAAGTATTAAAAAGCTTAGTTTTTATTGAAGTTGATGGAAAATGTTACACATTAAGCAACTGAACTCAAATCCAGGTAAAAGGGATTGAAACTAATCTGGCCACGTCAAGAGCTATACTCCACAGGAATATAGAAAGTAATTATTGCTAGAATTTCCATTTTAATAATCTTTTCAAAGTTTAAAAATATTTTTTTTCAGGGCTGCCTGAAGAATAATTGAATGATGATACTGTTAGCCCTAAATAACATTTCAACAATGTATTCAGCAAAGTTTTAAAATGACCGGCATTTTTTAATTGTAACATTTAAATTTCATATATTTGATTCAATATAAATAGAACCATCCAAGACTACATAAAGACTTTTTGAGATTTTACCCTACACAGAACATACAAGTAAAAGACAATTTTTTATATATACAAGGGGAGATAATCTTAACTTTTACAATATTTGTACATGTTTATTTACAATACAGCAACAATGTACAGCAGAAAAATAATAAGCTATGTACAACTGAGTATTTAACAACTAATAAATAATAACAACACTACTTATAAAACAACAAATATTAGCAAAAAATCTGTGTCTGGTATTCTTTAACAAATTTTTTTTATTTTTCTTTGTCGCAGAAAATGTTGAAAAGATATTATTAAAGTGTTCAAAAATATTCTCATGATCAAAAGGACCATAGAATTTCCCTATTTTCAATGGTGTAATGGTAGAATCTATGAAGAAATTTAGCCATTGCCTAATTAATAAAATAAAACGAAAAGCATAAAAAATTCAAAACTGATATTTCTGAATCTATCTAAAATGTATGTGACCAAGCTAATCAATAGGGTATATAGCAAGAATGTTTTTGGTTTATGGTGAAAGGAAGAAACAACAGTTTTGATTATCAATCTTACGTACTACTACAGAACCTCATGAATTGTTTGTAAGTCTGTTTTTGAATGTTATTGAAATGACCAAAGTCAAATAAATATTGGTCAAAGATTATGACATTGGACAAAAAAATATTTGGACAATCAGACAACAGGTTCCTAATTACTGGCCTTTCTATATGAACAGAAGGTCTTTTTGTCAGGTTTGTGCTGCATGGTTAATCATTGTTAATAGTGAAAATGAATTCAGTTTACAGCATAAACAAGTCTATCTATAAACATTAAAAAAACATTTTCAAGCAGTAAAATGTCATTGGACACTCTTCCTAATCTGTATACAAAGAAAAAAAACTATCACTTTATTAATTTTTTACCAGATATATATCATTTATTGTAAAACATTATATATATGGTCATATTGTATGGCACACTTAATATCAAAATAAGTTCGTGAAAATCAGATCTAAAAATACATTTTCCAGCAGATAATTTATATCTCAAAACAAAAGTAGTGAAATTTCCAGAAGTTGACCATATTTGTGTATTTTTTTTATTAACATTTTTTAATTCTTTTTTATTACTAACAATTATTAAAATAAAAAAAATTACCTTACCATCATTATGAATAAAATAACTTATTCCATAATATATCAATAATCGATACAGTACGAAATTACATAAAGCTTACAAATATAGCCCATAAAAGATAAATAACACGGTTCATTGCACCTAAAAATCTATGTAAATGCATAACTAACAAAAAATCTATAAAAATGGCAAGCATGAGTAACAAATGGAAGAAGTATAGAGTTAAGAAGAACAAGATCATACAAAAACTATTCTTTTTGTCTTGAGTTAACCTCAATTCATAGAACTAAGCTTTCAAAAAAAATGTGACTTCCAAGCAAATTGAATTACAAAATCTTATATCAATTTTGACCAAATCCAAAATTAAAATTGACAAAATGAAATACTGAAATAGTTCTTTTGTTAATTGGATAGTTTAACTGTGTTGACAAGCAGATTGCATATACAGATATCATTTTCAGCATCCAATTTATTGGTGAAAAAAACAAAGGTCTGTTTTTAGAAAGACATTGATAACTAATTTAATATTTTGAGGTCTATTGCTTTTAACGTCAGTTAATAAAGCTGCATGCAAAATTGGAAATCAACAAGTGCCCTGATTTAGCTCTTTGATTTGAAGAGTCATGATAATGAATTGTTTGAACTTTAATTGCCTGTTGCTCAGGTACTACTAGTCTAATATGAATTTGAAATAATTTATTTTACCCTAAAAAAAATATAACTTTTTATTTACATTCAATTATAATTCAAATATTGTCATGAAAGAAATTTCTGATTTGAAGACACAAAGGTTGATTTCATTATTATTATCAAAGTTTTATTTATAAGATATATTATTATCTGATAAAATATCAATTCTATTGTTTGGGATTTCGAAAAAAATAAATATTCTAAATTAAACAGTTGATTTTGAAATAAAACCCAAGTTTGATGACTCTAATTTTGCTTATGAATAATATTTTTGAAATAAATGAGGCAAGTATCATGTTATCTAGGAGATTAATAATTGTCTCCCTTTGTCTATTAAAATTTTTGCTGTCAACATGGGTAAAGGGAGATAAGAAGATAATGTTTAATGTATCACATATCGAAAAAGTGTAAAACTCAAAATTTACACAAGAGAATAATATATTATCTCCCTTTGTCAATGACTTTTTGGTAAAGGAGATAGTGTTAAAAATGTTTTTCCAAATCAAATCATGAAAATCTGAAGATGAGGAATGACATTGTGGATTTCATTGATGTCTATATATACATGAAATATAATTATAACAATTCTTACAAACAATATTCTTATAACTTAACTGACCCAATTCAAACTAATATCTGAACTGCTAGTTTCTCAATAAAAATAAGTTCACAACTCAACTTAATGACCTGCTGAACAAGGTCAAGGTTTAACTATTTCATTTTAAGCAGTAGATTCTTTAAGGTTATCAAAATAGTCTGCCAGCTGGTCATAGTTCATACCCATTGCTTCATAATCCCACTCTGGTTCCCTGTTGGCATTGTTATTGTTTGTTGGTAGCTCTTCAGGCAGTGGATTGGCAGTGATGCGGATACTACATTCTGATCCTTTTATAGTAGACACAAAGCTGTTACGATTGCTACTCTGTGCTGAGTGGACTCCCGAGTGGACACCAGAATGGATGCCACTGTCCACTGGTACGGGTCGATTTCCATTGAAATCATTATCAGGCATGAGAGCCTGTGAACACTGTGTATTGATGGCATTACGTTCTAAAGTGGCACGTCCTATCCATACCCAGTCATTGGCTTGTGCCACAGTACCACCTTTATTTTTATTTGTGGCATGCTTCTTTTTATGTCTGTACATTAAAACAATGCTAAAGAAAACAGTAAACACAACACCAAACACTGCTAACAAAACATACATTCCAACTTCCAATGGAGAGAGTCCTGGATTTTCAGCCCGCTTCTTTTCAGGTTCATTTTGTAAATTTTGAGCCATATTTTTGGAGGATCGAGCCATTTGTTTTAAGTTTTCATTAAGATCAATGCCAATACCATACACTTGAGAATCTGGTGAACTCTTTTTACTGTATTTTCCCTTATCTTTTTTGTCATGTGCTTCGTCTTTTTGTGAGGACTTAAAGCTGTAAATGGGTTTGTCTAGTCGCTTGCTTTCCCGTCTCTCACTGGGCTGGTTTCCATGATCAGGCCAATCATTTAATGTCTGATCAGTCTGTATTGTATTTGGAAGAGAGAAATCAGCATTAATAATAACAATATCGGTCTGCAACGGGAGGGTCTTCTTTTTGTGACATTTCTTCCCTAATTTGAATTCTATTTTGAACAGCTCTCCACGTCCCTCCTTGATAGCCACAATTCTCGGTTGATAGGGTTTACTATCTTTAACCACACCTACAAGATGGCGGTAGGATGTAGATACAGCCAGGTGATAATCGTCAGGGTTGACATGTTTCAGGGGTATCCTGGTTTCATCAGAAAACTGCAGAGCTATATTGATGATTCCTTCCTGTAAAAAAAAATAACAAAATACTGATAGTTATTATTTTATATCAAGTAAGCCGTAATGTATCTTCACTGTATGAAAATTCAATGTAAATTTATTAAATATATTCATTTTTTTGTATTTCAATTATTTTTTCATAATTTAATTTTGGATGTAAACACAGTCTTCTGTTTATCTGAAAGATTTTTTTATTTATCAGCGCATAGACATGATTTTTTCATGTGACCATGATGTTCTCAATGTTTTTTCATGATTTACTCCTTAAAAATGGAATTTAGAATTAAATTATAAGGAGTGATATTTTTTTCTGCTACTTAAAACAACCTCAAAAATGTGTTGCACACTTCTTAGAAACCCACAAATAGGGTTTTTCAATATGCACCACATTTATGTTATTTCAAGATAGATGCATGGTTGGCTTTGGTATACTATGTGCACATACTAAATCAGGCTATCTGAATCATATGTTTTTCATTGTTGTTTGTATTTGTTTTTATATTTTTTTTCCTGAGGAGTCTGATAATGGTTTGGTCTTTTGTGCTGTTTAATATTTCTTGTTTTTTTTGTTTAATTGTTTTCTTTTTATGTATTTTACAGAAATATAATTGGACTAAACACCAATCAGCTGATTCATGTTTTCAGATTTAATCACTTTACCTGGTACTCTGTTCTAAACTGGCTATCTATATGAGCCTTTATAAGAAGTGCTCCTGGTACTTCACTGGAACCCAGTACATCTACAGTTACCCCAGTGATCACATTTATAACCAGTCTGGTCAGGGAAACTTTGTCACTACCAACACGTACTTCTGATATAGCTATACTGTGGCCATTAGGAGACAAAACCTAGAAAAAAATGTATGAATTATTTTTCAAATATCTAATATTGATGATGAAATGCATTCACAGAGAATTAATTTGAGCATCACATCAGTAATGTCAATTTATGAGGTGCATGTAGTTCAGTGGTTGTCGTTTGTTCTTTTTTTATCATATTTGTTTTTGTTTGTTGTTTCGTACATAAATCAGGATATTAGATCTCTTGTTTGAATTGTTCAACAATAGACATTTCAAAGCCTTTTATAGCTAGCTATACAATATGGGTTTTGATCTTTGTTGAAGGCTGTACAGTAACCTATAGTTGCTAACTCTTAAGTAGATTGGTCTTTACTAAAGAGTTGTCTGATTGGCAATTATACACATCTTCTTATTTTTTATATTGTACAATTTTTAAATGTAGGAGAATTTTTTCATAAATTTTTATCTACAATGTAAGTGATTGTAAAATAAGTCAAAAAGAACAACTGCACAAAAAAGTTCTAGGTTATAAAACCTTATAAAGTCTTCCTCAAATACTAAATCTTACCTGGATCTCTGTGACACCTGGTCCAACACCTTGTATAACGCCATCTTTCAGTTGAGCTATCCTAGGGTCAGACACCCTAAGTCTGTTTTGTAGCAGATCGGTCAGCTTTAGTGCGACTTTCTTCCCTTTAAAATAATCAATTCCAGAGGATGTGGCGATATAAAACACACCATAGATGTCTAGCTCTGCTTGTTGGTAACGTAAATGGCAGCCTTTGTATTTCTTTCCACCATCTCTTAGATAAACACTTGGATGAGTCAGCATACCAAGGTCTACTAAACGTTTATTTCTTGATCTGCAAAAAAACAAAATGTTTTGAAAAAATCAAATACAAACACAAGAGCTATTGATTCTTGAATGTTATCTTTTCTAGGTAGACACAGATAAATTTGTACAATGACAGGAAACTGCTGATTAAACATTCCCATTAAAACAAATGTTGTAGTTCTTGTGTTTTGGATAATTTTTGTAAGACATTGAGAATGTCAACGTAGAATTTCAAAGAGATATTTTAAGTTACTTGAAAGTATCGAGCTGGAGAACAATGAAGTTGATTTATCAAGCTACAATTACGTTTTCTTTTCCATCTACAAAACCATTATCCTCATGATATTAACACTTAACTACAACTTAAAGTTATATCACCAAAATAATGCTATAATGTATAAAGGCATCCTTATCATTCAACCAGAAGAGGAAATATGAAAAAGTTTCACAGTCATATTACTGATTTCAATGTTTCATCTAATTTCAATACTTCTCTTAACTTACCTTTTCTTACTATTCTTCCCTCTTGTAGATGCTACTTTCCAGCCTCTAATCAGACTGAGTTTGTTGTCAGACAGACTGATATCCAGTGGAGTCATGGGAATCCACACTGTCAGGTGGATAAATGCTGTGTGATGTCCTGACTTTGTGATGATCGTGACGTTGTGTGATCCACGCCTTTCAGTTCCATCCAAATAGATATAGGAACAGTTAGAGGCAACCTGAGAAATATTTACAGAATATGTTAACATGGAGATTTTGTTTTATGCAAGAAAAAAAAGGTCTGATAAAAAAGACTATCTTGATAAAAATATCAATATGACTGGTATCTATGGTTGCTTAGTCTTTCTTTTTTTTAAATGTTTTTGGTGTCTTTACTGGAAAGCCCCTTTGTATTTTCTCTCTCTTTCTTTCTAAATCCTCAATCCTAAGACTTAAATTCCATTCTAACTTAAAATTATGAGCATGGCATAGTTAAAATGTCTTAGAATTTTGAGAAGTGTGTGGTACAATAGACCATTTTCGAGTTCATCCGTCACCGGAAAAAACTCGTCAGTTATCAGAGGGGGCTGTCTGTATCCCTGCACTATCAATGTTCATCAAGTGTCTAAGTAATCGTCATTGTGCAGGATGAACTGGAAAATACTTTTTGTTTCGTAGATACTAAAGCATAATTCCCTAATGACAGCAGTGTTGTTTGTCAATTAGGAGTATTTAGTTTGCCGAATAAATCGTGCAATATAGTATAATTTTCCAACCACTCCCTCAACATTGGAATGGAAGTGACGATGACCCTAAACGGACGAATGATGTTCACTAAAACCAGAGTTTTTGACAGAAATGCATCGACTCGAAAGTTGTCTATTGGAATACAAACCTTCATTATATCTTCCTCTACAGAATGACAAGCTGTGTTATAAGTGACATCTCTGGCACCTCCATCTTCAGACACAAGATATATTCCCAGGGGATAGATTTGTTTGATACCAGTCAACATGGCCAAGTTCAATACCTCATTTACCTGAAAAGAAAAGAGCAAATCTTAAACAAATATTCTAATTCTCCCAATTCTTATCAAAGATTTTTACTAAATGAAATTAAGAATGGAAATGGGGAATGTGTTAAAGAGACAACAACCCAAGTTTTACCCAACCATTGAAAAAACAACAGCAGAAGGTCACCAACACGCCTATATTTAGCATCTACAAAATACATTTTTTCTTTTTATCTTTGAGGGTAATGATAGGAATCACATCTATTTTTACTTCAAATTCTGTTTTTAAAATATGAGTTTGTTTATATAAATGTTCATACAATGTTCATACATGTACATGTATATATACACTACAGCTATATAAGTTTTTTTTCATTTTCAATACCCCATGGAGGAATTCAATAAATCTTCTACATGATCCCTGGCACCATGCCATTTTAATTCTTAAATTTAAAAATAATCAAATTTGCAATTTTCCAATTGCAGTATTTTTGCATTTTTTCCAAGGTGAAAATAACAAAATTCAGACCTTTTGGAAAACATCCTACCCAGACAAACATGCATCTCAAAAAACAAAAAAATATTATTTAATACTATTGAAGTAAAGATTCAGATTTGTGTTTGACTATTAAATTCAGATCTTCATGACCCTAAATAACCCCCCTTTAGAGACATTCTATGAGCCTCCACCTGAAGCCCTAACTTCATTTCTATCAAGTTAAAGAGTACAAAAATATTATCCAAACTACAACATATTACATGCATACAATCTTGAATCAATTTGCACAAGGCTTTATCATAAGTCTAGAGGTTTTGTGCAGCAGACTATACATAAGATCTCTACATAACAATGCAACCCTAGCTATAATTGTATTTGTCTAGTGGTATAATTAGAGGGCACTTGTAACATCAGACATCTCTAAAGATCACTTCCGATATCGCCAATTATATCCATAACAAAAAGGAAATATTTAAAAAAAGTTTTAAGTTACTGTCGCTTTAATGTTTTGAGTGGTTCAAGTATCCTGTATCTGACAATTAACATTTCAATTTAAAACCTTGAGAAACTTTGGTTTTTGACAAAACAGTTGTTTAATGTTTAGATATATCATAAACATTATTTTTATCAAAATTTGGACCAAAAAATAAGACTATTGTCAATAAAACCCTCCATGGCAAATAAATGCAATGATTGTCAAATTATAAGAGATTTTTTAAAATCATGCCAAAACTATTCACATCATTAGGATTTGATTTAAAGGAAACAAAACAAAACAAAACAAAACAAAACAAAACAAAACAAAACAAAACAAAATAAAATAAAATAAAATAAAACGAAAACAAAACAAAACAAAATAAAATAAAACAAAACAAAACAAAACATTAAAGGAAAGAAAAGAAAAGGACAAAAATTCAAATCCATAATATTTTATATTTTAGACAAATCAAATTGAGATTGAACATTGTTTTTAATAAATATTCAAAAACATAATTTGGGGGAGCATTCATTTTTGAAGAATCAGTATAAGATCATATAAGCATGTAGATGAATAACAGCAATTAAACCACTTATCTATAAATAAATTGGTTGTTTAAATATATTTGGGGTATTACTGTTCCCAGAATATTTTTCCTAAGATGAATTTTTGAAAAGCTCCATCATAAAATATCTATAAATTCAAAAGCACCAAATTCAAAAGCACCCAATCAAATTCAAATGTTGACTTTTAATTGAATCAAATGTCAACCAATCAGAACTAAAGAAGACATTTTGAAATTAATCCTTCCAATGCACTTTTAAGATCATTCATATGTTGTCAAGAATTTCCGTACGGACTGAAAAAACATTAGCCTGACAACCTCAATTAAAACGAAAACCTATCCTCGAGCTATTTCCGACAGAAAAATTATCTTTCTCATCGACCATCTTGTTAATACTTCTAATCAATAAGTAAATACAGAATTATCTTAATTGTATTGAAACCTAGTAAATATTAAATATATCTAGTTACCCAAATTGTTTTACTGTAAACTTATGTTTGTTGATACAGTTCTTTATCAAAGATTTAACTAATCACCTAAGTAAAGTTACAGATCTTTCAAGTTCTGACTAATGATTTTACCGATGTTTGCAGATATCAGGATGTTTAGGTTTTCACCTGCATTAAGTTACTCCGTGTTTAAATCCTGTGTTTTAACAGGAGATACCACCGCTTTAAATTAACTTCTGAGATACATTTAGTAAAAGCGACCATGTTTGTCCTGTTTGCACTTTACTTTTATTCCGTACTTTCATATAAACTAGAAAATTGCACTTTTTACTGTTCTAGCATGTAGAGTATAGGTAAAAAATACAAAATCACAATGAAAAAAAAAAACATAAGGGATTTGGAGATCAACAGCCCTTAAAATGATAGACATGTACATGTCTCAATATATAATTTGTCAGGCTGTAAATCACCTAATGTCTACAATAGATGTGAACACTTTCAAGGATATGCCATCATAGCAAATTCCCTAAATGACAACAACATTAAGATAATGAAATTTAAGACACCCACTGACCAGCCATCTGACTCGACACTTTTACATTTTATTTTTTAATCTAATTTTTTGTTCAAATATTTCTTCTTGTCCAATTTCATCACTTAACTTTTCAAGATTAGAACACAATTGTCATCCAAAATCAGTAGGATTTTTTTATATTTTATTTTTTTAGCAAACAAATAAAGTTCAAGTCATCATGGTCATAATTTACAACGATTAAAAATTTGGATACCAAAAAGATAAAAAATATTCTTCAGTCATGAACAAATTTACTAGTTTTTTATAAGCATTAGCAACTAGAAATTTCATGCAAATTTTTTTTCAAAGATAACACTTTCCTAATACATGTAGCTTACTTGGTATAATCTTGTAAAAAAAACTTTGAGAGAAATGACTTCAAAAAGTTTGAAAAATCAATTAATTACACTAAAATGTTAGGTTTATGACTCACTTCTGGTCATAATATAAACTTAAGCAATCTAGCTTTTGATACAAGAAAATGTATGAAAGACCCAACTACTTGAACCCAGCATCTATCTTTTAAAGTAATCCCTTTAATCCCTGTCAATATTGACTCTCTTAGCCTCTAACTGAAATATCACCCATATAAATCTTCCTCTCAGATAAAAGACTTAAAATATAAACAGTTTAATTCAAAGAGAAAACCTTAGTTATATAAATATCCAGATCCACATCAATAGTACAGGGACTTATCTGATAAGTAGGTGTAATGCACACATTTTTTGTACATGGAAATGAACTTTTTTAATTTAAACTTTGCTTAGTTGCATTTATTCTGTTTGATCTACTGTGGATTCATTATTATTCGTTGGATACCAATTTTCGTGGATTTCGTGAGCAACGGTGAACCACGAATTCAAATGTTCAACGAATAACATATTTTCAATAGGCTTTGCATACAGAGATTGACAAAACCACGAAATCAAATGTCCACGAATATGCAAGTTTATAGCAATCCATGAAAATTGATACCCACGAAAATAAATGAATCCACAGTATCTGGATTTAAAATAGTTTTGTATGATATGTGAGGACTTCAATTCAAACTAAGAAACTAGATGAGAGCCATTCTGCCTATACATACAGCAGAAATACCCCTTCACATACTTCTCTAGCCGAGGGGCAATTTGGTTTATGATAAGTTACTTGTCTTTTGTTAGTCTCTGCAGATATCTTTATTTACTATACTTGCTTGGGATGGTACAAATGTATAACATACATTATTTAAGTGCCAAGTCAGAAGCCTGTAGTTCAGTTGTTGCAGTCTGGCGTAATGTAAAATTTTGATCCTGGTATCTATGATGAGTTTAATTGGTGCTTGTCTGTCAAATTTGATTTTTCGTAAACTGTTTTGTTATAAATTGAGACGTATTAAAATTTTGATTTGGACATGTTTAGGCCCAGTAAAGCAGACAATATTGTACAGGTTTTTCTCATTGTTATAGGCTTTTCATTTGAACTCTGGTGGAATGATTGTTGTCTCATTGGCATTTATACCACATCTCCATTTATCATATGAGTACTAGTAGAATCCGACAACTTCATTGTTTTCAGGAATTATTTTTGTAATGTCTCATGTCCCCGGTATAGCAGATTAAAACAAAATCATCATATTCCTTTGTCAACATAACTTTGCCATTTCTAACAAATCTATGAAATTTTAAAACTAGCATCGATTCTGGTCAAGATCTATCGATTCCTTTAGGTAATATATTCTATGCCAGTTCCATGATGATTCAATAAGCATGTGAGATTGCAGCATGTGTAATGAACTTATCCTTCTGATCTAACCAACTTCTGTAAATATTAGCATTAAACGCTACACCTGGTCGTTAAATCTACAGGATCAAAGCTACAGACATTGTGCATTAGGTTTAATTCCATAATCAAAACCATACAAATATCATATTGTTTGGAATAAGAGCTGTAGATTAAATATTATATCATCTGCAAACAGATTAATTTTTTTATATTTATTTCTGCTGCAAGTTTTGCCTGCAACGCAACATCTTCAGAAGTTTTCACACAAGTGAGATAAATATGACAATGCATAGGGGTAGTAATAATATAGTTGCTAGGTACACATGTATGTGAAGGTCCTAATAAATATATAAAGATGTGGTATAATTGCAAATGAGAAAACTCTCAACCAGAGATAAAATGATGTAGAAGTGAACAATTATAGGTCACACTAAAGCCTTCAACAATGAGCAAAACACAAACTGTGTATTAAGCTAGTAAAGGCCCATAAATGATAAATGTAAAACAATTCAAACAAAAAACTTCAAATCTGATTTATGTAACAAAACAATAAATGACAAACACAAACATGAAAAGAAATAAATATGACAACCTCTGTATTACAGGCTCCTGACTTGGGACAGACACATACAGAATGTGGTGCATTAAACATGTTTTCTAGCATACAAGTCAACTAGAAGATCATGAAGGTGAATATTGAGCATTGATGTCTCATATTGGTCTCAATTTTATGGCAAAACACAAAAAAAATATAATTTAAAAGAAAACTTTAAAAAAAGGTAATGTATTAAATGACCATATTGACCTCTCACTTCCGAAATTACTTGAGGTTTTGGTTGGAAGTCTTTTTTTTTTTTTTCTATACATCACATGCTGTTACAGTTAATGATTTTTTAAATAACAGGTTTTATGACAGAGTGATATATATTTTGTACAATTAAGTACTTAAACAGAAAAGATCAGAGAATATTGTAAGATGGAGATACACCATTAATGTATAATACCAAGGTAAAAACTATAATTACATCCTGCGTATTAGGTGCAGTTTTTATTGCGGCAATACACAACTTGTTATAATAACTGCCTTTGATCTTTTCATAAAGACAAATTGAAACCTACTGAAATAATCATATTCCTCTTAACATTTGTAAACATGCCCTCTTCAAATGTGTTTAAATAGCATGTTGAAAAAAAACATTCATTTATTTTTTCACTGATAACAGCATTAGAGACAGGTCTCATATCTTATCATAAAAAAATACATATATCTGTAATTATATATATAAGTAAGATAAGTCTCAAATGTGGGTAATGATATCAACTTGAGATGGTAAAAAGAATTTCTTAATGTAAAGTAGAAATTTTGTGACAGATTATTTTCAGTAATTTAGAAATAAGAACAAATTGTGAAAATATCCCCTACTTAATACAAAAGCAATCAAAGGCTGCATGATATGGGCTTCGACAAGGAGTAAAACCCAAAAAAACTAACTGCCTATTTTATAATAGAATAATTCAAGAAAGACAAACATGAAATCATTAGTTTGATATATAAATTAAAACTTCAGGACCAGACAGGAAATTCAACCCCTTAAACTCACCATGATGCAAAAATTTAGGAAATTTAATCTCCACAAAAAATAACTCTTTTTAGAAAAAATAAATTTTACACTTCTTCAATAATCAAAATTCCAATAACGTTTTTACTATTGCAGAAATCTCAATTCTTTATAAGAAAATTTACACATATTGATTGAATCACTTGTCAGACTGAAACTATTGTAAACATTCAGGATTAATGTTTCAATGTCTACAAAATGAAATGGATTCTTTATAAAATATTTAATGCCGATTTATATTTAGTCCTTTTTATTACAAAAAACAATCACCATTAATAACATTCAGATATTTTTTTTAATTGCAATCCCGGGATTTAGTATATATCTGGTTTCAAATATCAAAAGACTGATATTTTGATCTTGCTTCAGATACCAAGAGGTCTTTTTGCCTGAGATCAGAATATACTCAGAAATGTGACTGTTACCTATGATATTAACCTAACAATACATACTAGATGATTTTTTTTATCTATATTCAGGTGATGAAATTTGAATAATATAAAAACTCTAACCAAAGAATTGCAACAACAAATGGAAGTTTTTAAGGACCTTGACTGACCTTGCGGTTCAGGACAGAATTGCAATCTGTTGATTAAGTATATATATATATGGTCTTATATCACATACCAGCTATCATGACTTCTCAATCAGATACCAAACTATCCGTTTTTGTGAAATCAGATCAAGAACAGGAAATGGGACTGTTAGTGTTTCCCATGATATTCACCTTAACAACAGGTACCAGATGATCTTGTTTCTGTGATCTGATGTTGATGTGACTGTTACCCAAGATATTTACCTTAACAACAGGTACCAGATGATCTTGTTTCTGTGATCTGATGTTGATGTGACTTACCTAAGATATTTACTTTAACAACAGGTACCAGATGATCTTGTTTCTGTGATCTGATGTTGATGTGACTGTTACCCAAGATATTTACCTTAACAACAGGTACCAGATGATCTTGTTTCTGTGATCTGATGTTGATGTGACTGTTACCCAAGATATTTACCTTAACAACAGGTACCAGATGATCTTGTTTCTGTGATCTGATGTTGATGTGACTGTTACCTAAGATATTTACCTTAACAACAGGTACCAGATGATCTTGTTTCTGTGATCTGATGTTGATGTGACTGTTACCTAAGATATTTACCTTAACAACAGGTACCAGATGATCTTGTTTCTGTGATCTGATGTTGATGTGACTGTTACCTAAGATATTTACCTTAACAACAGGTACCAGATGATCTTGTTTCTGTGATCTGATGTTGATGTGACTGTTACCTAAGATATTTGCCTTAACAACAGGTACCAGATGATCTTGTTTCTGTGATCTGATGTTGATGTGACTGTTACCTAAGATATTTACCTTAACAACAGGTACCAGATGATCTTGTTTCTGAGATCTGATGTTGATGTGACTGTTACCTAAGATATTTACCTTAACAACAGGTACCAGATGATCTTGTTTCTGTGATCTGATGTTGATGTGACTTACCTAAGAAATTTACCTTAACAACAGGTACCAGATGATTTTGTTTCTGTGATCTGATGTTGATGTGACTGTTACCTAAGAAATTTACCTTAACAACAGGTACCAGATGATCTTGTTTCTGTGATCTGATGTTGATGTGACTGTTACCTAAGATATTTGCCTTAACAACAGGTACCAGATGATCTTGTTTCTGAGATCTGATGTTGATATGACTGTTACCTAAGATATTTGCCTTAACAACAGGTACCAGATGATCTTGTTTCTGAGATCTGATGTTGATGTGACTGTTACCCAAGATATTTACCTAAACAACAGGTACCAGATGATCTTGTTACTGTAATCTGATGTTGATATGACTGTTACCTAAGATATTTACCTTAACAACAGGTACAAAAATGTACCAGATGATCTTGTTTCTGTGATCTGATGTTGATGTGACTGTTACCTAAGATATTTACCTTAACAACAGGTACCAGATGATCTTGTTTCTGTGATCTGATGTTGATGTGACTGTTACCTAAGATATTTACCTTAACAACAGGTACCAGATGATCTTGTTTCTGTGATCTGATGTTGATGTGACTGTTACCTAAGAAATTTACCTTAACAACAGGTACCAGATGATCTTGTTTCTGTGATCTGATGTTGATGTGACTGTTACCCAAGATATTTACCTTAACAACAGGTACCAAATGACTTGTTTTTGTGATCTGATGTTGATGTGACTGTTACCCAATATATTTACCTTAACAACAGGTACCAGATGATCTTGTTTCTGTGATCTGATGTTGATGTGACTGTTACCCAAGATATTTACCTTAACAACAGGTACCAGATGATCTTGTTTCTGTGATCTGATGTTGATGTGACTGTTACCCAAGATATTTACCTTAACAACAGGTACCAGATGATCTTGTTTCTGTGATCTGATGTTGATGTGACTGTTACCTAAGATATTTACCTTAACAACAGGTACCAGATGATCTTGTTTCTGTGATCTGATGTTGATGTGACTGTTACCCAAGATATTTACCTTAACAACAGGTACCAGATGATCTTGTTTCTGTGATCTGATGTTGATGTGACTGTTACCCAAGATATTTACCTTAACAACAGGTACCAGATGATCTTGTTTCTGTGATCTGATGTTGATGTGACTGTTACCCAAGATATTTACCTTAACAACAGGTACCAGATGATCTTGTTTCTGTGATCTGATGTTGATGTGACTGTTACCTAAGATATTTACCTTAACAACAGGTACCAGATGATCTTGTTTCTGTGATCTGATGTTGATGTGACTGTTACCTAAGATATTTACCTTAACAACAGGTACCAGATGATCTTGTTTCTGTGATCTGATGTTGATGTGACTGTTACCTAAGATATTTACCTAAACAACAGGTACCAGATGATCTTGTTTCTGAGATCTGATGTTGATGTGACTGTTACCTAAGATATTTACCTTAACAACAGGTACCAGATGATCTTGTTTCTGTGATCTGATGTTGATGTGACTTACCTAAGAAATTTACCTTAACAACAGGTACCAGATGATCTTGTTTCTGTGATCTGATGTTGATGTGACTGTTACCTAAGAAATTTACCTTAACAACAGGTACCAGATGATCTTGTTTCTGTGATCTGATGTTGATGTGACTGTTACCTAAGATATTTGCCTTAACAACAGGTACCAGATGATCTTGTTTCTGAGATCTGATGTTGATATGACTGTTACCTAAGATATTTGCCTTAACAACAGGTACCAGATGATCTTGTTTCTGAGATCTGATGTTGATGTGACTGTTACCCAAGATATTTACCTAAACAACAGGTACCAGATGATCTTGTTACTGTAATCTGATGTTGATATGACTGTTACCTAAGATATTTACCTTAACAACAGGTACAAAAATGTACCAGATGATCTTGTTTCTGTGATCTGATGTTGATGTGACTGTTACCTAAGATATTTACCTTAACAACAGGTACCAGATGATCTTGTTTCTGTGATCTGATGTTGATGTGACTGTTACCTAAGATATTTACCTTAACAACAGGTACCAGATGATCTTGTTTCTGTGATCTGATGTTGATGTGACTGTTACCTAAGAAATTTACCTTAACAACAGGTACCAGATGATCTTGTTTCTGTGATCTGATGTTGATGTGACTGTTACCTAAGATATTTGCCTTAACAACAGGTACCAGATGATCTTGTTTCTGTGATCTGATGTTGATGTGACTGTTACCTAAGATATTTGCCTTAACAACAGGTACCAGATGATCTTGTTTCTGAGATCTGATGTTGATGTGACTGTTACCCAAGATATTTACCTAAACAACAGGTACCAGATGATCTTGTTACTGTAATCTGATGTTGATATGACTGTTACCTAAGATATTTACCTTAACAACAGGTACAAAAATGTACCAGATGATCTTGTTTCTGTGATCTGATGTTGATGTGACTGTTACCCAAGATATTTACCTTAACAACAGGTACCAGATGACTTGTTTTTGTGATCTGATGTTGATGTGACTGTTACCCAATATATTTACCTTAACAACAGGTACCAGATGATCTTGTTTCTGTGATCTGATGTTGATATGACTGTTACCCAAGATATTTACCTTAACAACAGGTACCAGATGATCTTGTTTCTGTGATCTGATGTTGATATGACTGTTACCCAAGATATTTACCTTAACAACAGGTACCAGATGATCTTGTTTCTGTGATCTGATGTTGATATGACTGTTACCCAAGATATTTACCTTAACAACAGGTACCAGATGATCTTGTTTCTGTGATCTGATGTTGATATGACTGTTACCCAAGATATTTACCTTAACAACAGGTACCAGATGATCTTGTTTCTGTGATCTGATATTGATATGAGAAACAATCCGTGACTCCTGAGAGACGTACAGTTCTTGTTTGGACGTCCTCTCATACTCCACACTCCAGACAATACGACCAGTGTCAATCTTAGATCTATCATCTTCAACCTCCAACTGCCATTTAAATATATCCTGAATCCTGGAATAGAACATATAATTATTTAAGCATGAAATAACCATCTGAATATATATCAAGAGTAAATATTTCAAAAAATATATAGTCCTTGAGAAGATAGAACAGAGTGCATATAAAACAGAGGCAGATTAAGGGCAGTTTCAGGCCACCTCATCCCCCCTTCTTTGGAGCTACATATATGATTATTGAATATAATTCAAACAAGCATCAGTCCAAATGTTTAAGCTAACAGGCCATACTTTTTTCAAAATCCTGGATTGGCACCTGTTAAAGAACACATTAAAGTTCTCTTATATATCAAATATTCAATTTAAAGATAAAACTTATGAATAAACTTCTAAATGTATTTTTTATTTGATTTGATTGATAAATTTGAAATTTAACCTTTCATTGTATATTATTACCAGCTGGCCTAGTGTAATCAAATGACCTTCAGTAATATAAATTTAGAAATTAATGGAAGCGGTTTATCATTTCATGTAATGAGTAAAATGTAACAAGATAAACATCACAAACATTAAACCTAACATTCAAATATTATCTTTATTTGAGGGTATTTTTTCAGGAAGTTTCCTTCTTTCTGTTTTTTAATTATATTTTTATATTGTTATTGTTCCAAGCACTACTTTAACCCAGTAGTATTTTCTTTATATTCAACAGACTTAAAACATGCAGAGCTATATACTTTCACTGCCTTAAACTATAGCCCTGATTTAATCTAAACTATAAATTAGAATCGTTTTATTTCATAATATATGCATTAAGTAAACTTTCTATACACAGTAGGTAATTCAAGACAGGTTTTCTTTTTATCAAAAATTTAGTGTGTCAGAATTGATAAGTTTTCAATTCTTCCAATATGATCTACTGTTAAAATTTAAAATTTATAATACTGGTTATCAACTTTCACCAATGAATTTTTACCATAAAGATTACATGTTGACAGACTCCCAGGTAATAACTGACATCAAAGACAAGGAGCTATTGATCTTTAAAGATATTTTTACAGGTATGAAGGTAAATTATGTCTGTGGGGAGTCTGGAATAACTTGTACAATCAATACATGTTCCATATCTGACAAACCCATTTTACAATTCTGTTTGGCTTCAATGGTCTATGAATTAAGGGTAAATGATTAAATCACATGGAAAATACATCTTAATGAACAAAACAATACTGATTCATCATGATAATTTTTCTAACTTTAAAGGAATATGGTTGTGGGCTTGGTTCAAAAGAAGAACCTGTTTAATACTGTTATGCAAAATTAAAATTGAACTACGGGGTATAAGGATTGGAGTGAGTGATTCACCAATGTATTCCACATTTCACCTTGCAAAATCACAACCAATAGGTTTTTTTACTTAATTATAAGCTTGGGAGTATTGTTACAGTAATACCCATGTTCAAACTATCTTGGTAAAGAGTATATTAATGAATAAGGCAAATACAAAAATATCAGAAAACTTCAGTACATAGACATTTAGAGGTTAAAATCTTGAAAATAAATTGGCTTATAGTCAGCTAGAATAAGGCTTATGTAAAAACAGTATTCACAAAAAAAAAATGTTTATTGAATATGAAATGTTAAGTGTATTTCACACTGCATATTATGTTAGCATACTCTAACTCTTTCTGTCTCATTTTACCCCGCCCTCCCTACCATATCCTTTCTTTTATACTATATTGGCTAAATAACATGCAGAGCCATTGAAATCTTCAAGTAGAGAACTAGCTACATTGATGTGGTTGACCTTCTCATACTCAAAGTATTTCAATACAAGGCAATACACTCCAGAAAATGAAGATTAAAATGTTAATATTCACTAGTTTATTGTCAGCGTGATGGCAATTTAACATTCCAACAGCGATTTAAGTAATAATGTATGCATGATATGGTTTAAATCCAGTGATATGAGGTCTGCTTCAGTTACACAAAGTCTAAATGGATTACAGAGATAAGTGTTTTTTTGGTGTCTTTATATATTTCCGCTGTACAAAAGCCAATTTCCAAGTAGGATACTTTAAAGATCTAGTATTACAAGAAAGAAATGAAATAAGTGTTGAACTGGTCAAGCAATTATTCCCTTCTTTAAATGAATAAAATCCTAAAAAAAAAAAAGTTAACTTCAATGCTATCAAGTTTACACTATGTACAGTAAAACATGAACAAAATGTTCACATATATATATTCAAGTAAAGGGAACATCAAAATATTTTTACTAGTTATAGGGTACTCTGCTGTGTTCTAAAACTGAAAGTTTATGAATCCCATAGATTCTTTTAATAAAAATAATCCTGTCTAGCAAGAAGGTTGTAAAACATAGCTCCATTATGATTTATTAAATTTTTTCCTCATACTTTTGTTTTGTTTTATAGAAATATATTTGATTAAACTTCCATCATTAGAAATAGCTTTTTGTTGTTCAATATGAATAGATATAGGAAGATGTGGTGTGAGTGCCAATGAGACAACGCTCCATCCAAATAACAATTTAAAAAAAAGTAACCATCATAGGTCAATACTTTTAAATATTTAAAGTTTTACCAAGTTCTAGAGCTACAATGTACCACCATGACTATACTCTTTCTATATCAATCATATCTGAAGCCTACATTTTGAACTAAGCAAATATCTATTCATCCTTAATACTGTACTTTTGGCAATTTGACTTAATATATTCAGTTTATTAAAGATATCCAACTGATTTTTTAGTTATTTTTGTTTGGGGGAAATATTTATGGCTTTTTAAACAAATTTGGTAGTTCATTCAACCCTTATATGTCCTACAACAGATCAAAACACATAGATTTTATTTTTTCAGTTTTAACATGTATTTATAAATATTTAGAAGCATATTCTTTAAAATGATTGTGTAAAATAAAATTTTGAAATATTTTGAAAGTTAACCAGTTTTAGTGAATTTACCAAAACTGTTATCATATAAAATGTAACTTAATAGCTCTAAGCCATCTCTCACAAAACTTAATCCCATTGGGGCCATAGCAACTGAACTTCATTAAAATCGAACAAATCAAAACATTAAATTTTGAAAAATAAACAACATTTTAACTACAATCTCCATGGATACTTCTAATCTTTAAATCTTTTTGCAAGTTAGAATTTCTAAAGAATCCATCAATGGTCTTCCTAACCTAATCCATCGGACACCTAATGTATAATAAACCCATTGAACCAGACTGATAACTTGGGGACCTAAAACTTTAATGAAAAACAACCTTTATAAAGACTGTAAACAGATAAACCTCCCATAGGACACATTAAATCTTGACCAATGTCCACATCAATACAACAACAATAAATCACCACTGATAAATTACTTCTTCTTTCAATTGTCACCTTCTAAGCCAAGTGACCAGTAATTTATAGTCAACCCCTCTTATTGTACTACAGGAAATTAGAAAAAAAAATCAATGAAATTTGACAATCAGCCTTTTACAATGTGACTGTTTTGATAGGAATTCAAGTAAAAATGATTTTAACCTGATTAACCTTGAAAGCCAACTTTTTTAAAGTACATGTAGCTCTCTGTACTCTTAACAGTATTGAAAAAAGATGACAAAGTACTAAAATTCACTAAATATTACTCATTGTAGTGAATAAGCTACAAAGCTTCATCATTAAGCTTAAGGGGCTCTTTTCCACAAAAAAATATTACAAAGAAAATTAATCCTACAAATGTACATGTTAGTTATTCAGAACTGGTCATGACTGAGAACATTTTTAGCCCTAAGATTTTCTAGTTGCAGAATTACAGATCAAGACCATGGTTGTTCCTGACAAATGAGGGTCATCAAAACCTTGGGGTGTGTAACGATTTTCACATTTTCACATTTCACAATCACTGTGTAAAATTCTATAACATAAACACAGGTGCAAAAAAGATACATGTACTTAAGAAAACAATAAAACTACAAAATCTTAAAAAACATTTAAATTAAATGAAACGCTTTTTTTCTTGGCATTGACTTTTCTACTGCTGGCATTAACCTTCAAAGTATAACTGATGATGATCTTTGAAATGGTGTGTTCTAAAATAGAAGGTTTTTCTACTTCCCTAGATCAGGTGCTGTTGTTAAGAATCAGCTGTTACTCTGTTAATGGGGTAATAAAAAGATAAAAAAGATGTTTATCTCATCAACTGATAAACTCAACCTTTGCCTAATGGGTAATATGTTATAAAATTGATGATGCACTCTGGTGTTAGTGATCCTGCTTGGATTGACTAAAAGTAAATCAATAAGACAGCAACCCAACTACTCCAAATGTAAAAGTTGTAAAGAAATTTGTTTTTTCTTAAAACTTTTAACATATAGAAAATATGTAGAGCCAGTTTTAGCTAATCACATAAGTATTTGAACAACTATTGACATTACTGTTGTCGAAAATGGGACAACATCTTGCTTCTACCTTATTTCAAGCAAAGGCAAGACAACAGTGAAATTAAAAACTTATCCAGTAACAGATTAGGGAATGATAGAGCCAAAAATCCTTGAACATACGTGATGAATAAAGTCTGTATAATACATTTATGTTACTTAAAAGAATCTACCCTAGGCCTGTAACTGATCATGAGTATCAACACAAAGAATATTTTTTTCTTAATGTCAAGTAAGATAATTTTATAAAACATGCAATTACCTACATACAAATTAAATTGACAAGTGCCAATACATATATGTAATTGATTTTTTAAGGTAAAAGTGACTTTTATTTAGTTGCAGCACCAATTAAATACTTTATCATTCAAAGAAAGTAGAAACAGTATATTGTACCCATAAGTATTAGTATGGAATGAAAGAGGATTTTAGACAGCTATAAAATTGAACATGTTCAAATGTACTTGAGCCTGCCTAATCAATGGAAAGAAGGAGAAGTTCTGTCAAATGTACTTCAATTCCCATTTAACTTCCCATAATAACACCATAAACTTTAATTCCAGTTGCTCCAGCTACATTTATCCATCAATTAAAATAGACATCAACTCCAAATGTGGTTCCTTGGGGTTTTGTTGAAGTTAACCTTACATTTGTTATAATTATATACATCTGTGTTATTTGGAGGTGTGTTAAAACATTAATCTAACAATGATCATGCTTCTAATTAACTCTGACAAGATTCACTAATCATCCTGAGGTAATTATAGATATATATAACAGCTACCTGTTTAAACCAGAAATCAAATAAATCTCAAGATACTTTTTTTTGTCTTCGAGAAGACGAATAGTTATTTCATTTTTTCTTCGTGTTTATGTACATTTATGAGAGAGTTTTCATGATCCTACAATTTAAGTTGGGATTAAAATTTGTTAAAGTGATTGTTTTACATTAATGACGATAGTGTTCAGCCTGTTGAAATGGAGAAAAAGAGATTGTTGTGAAATGGCTACGGATACTTAAAATCCATAACCATCATGACAATCCCCCTTTTTAATTGAGTTTTACAACTGTTCATACTTTTTTTGCCAGCATACATCATTGATTTATTTTTTAATTTGATTTCGTTCTGAATATATATAAACAATATATTTAACACTGTACACTTGGTAAACAAACATGTAAAGGCACCACTGAATTCTCTAAATTTCAATTAATGCTCAGCTATGAAAATTTATAATTCATAATATAATTCATATTTAAATGTCAAATATCAATATCATCGGCACTATGCTGCAAATATACAAAGCAGAAATCAATAGAAGAAGAGAAGATAAATTGATAAAAGTATATGTTTTATCCCACTGTGCACATCTCCATGGGTAGCTAAATTCTGATCATAAACCTTCACCCCTCTCCAGTAGCTTATGTTTGTTATTAGATACCCATGATACCAGCTGATGGATAGCCTAGAGAAGGACGAAATGCAACTGATAAAAGTGTTTCTTTTTCTTCCTACTGGCCACATAACAATGTATAACTTTGACTGGCAGACCAAGGCCAACATAAATAATTAATGGCAGGTTATTGTGACTCATCTAATTAATCTGATTACCATGTCTACTGGTCAATAGTGTTTAGTCTGTGGTCAAATATCATCTTTCATATTATCAAACTTAACCTTAAATGTTGAAAACTTAAAATGCAGCATTCAATCAAATAAGTATAGAGGGGAGTTAGAAGGGGTCCTGATCCCGAAATCGCGGGCTTAAAAACACAATATCCTGAGGTCCCGAATTTAAATAAATTTAAAATTCTGACATCTCGAAATTTGAAAACAAGAATTCCTAGAACCCTGAAAGGATCAATCCTGAAATCCTAAGCTTAAAAACACCCGATCCTGAAGTCCCGATAAAGGTCCTATCCCCCCTCAGTAAGCATACATTAGTACATGTCATTGCCCATAGTGGATAACTCCATCAGGTGGTCAAAATTGTAAAACCACCCCTTCTGGTATTATTATCCTTGGAATTATGTATGTTGCATAAATGAAAAAAACTGTCTATGTTTTTCTTTTTGCTCCTATAGGCAATATTACATTGAGTGACAGACTAAGACCACTGTAAATAACTAATGACAGGTCATATAATTAATCAGTCTACTGGTCAATACTTCTTGTCTTACCACTGACTTCACCGTACAGATTTGCATGAACATGTTTACCCAATATCTATATTTACATACAATTACAGTATGGAATTAGAATGTCAAGACTTGGAAAATAGAAATACCAGAAATGACAAAACAATGTTCTGATCTAATTTGGAGAGCATTAAAGAACCCCTCAACAAAATCAATGAAATAGAGTTGGCAGGTCATCAAACATTCCCCACTGTATCTTCTGTGTGTTTGGTATTAAGCTACATCACAGAGGTATTCCGAGACAAATTAAAAGATCAATAGAGATTGGTGAAGTAAAGCCACTGAAGATGAAACATCATAAAGAAAAAACAATTTTCTACTTCATCTAACGACAGAATACTTTGTTTCTCTTTCATTTATGATTGTTTGTAAAAAGGTGCATAATTGTAATTATAAACATAAGCAAATTCTTGATACACATAAGAGTATAAGAAGTCTTTCTACAAAACAATCAGTTAATTGTAAATGTAAATGCAGTTTCTTGTAGCTCTTTACTTTTTGAATGGTAAAGTTTGTCCTACATTTATATTCTAGACATGTAAAAAGATTTAAAATATGAAAATAAGGAACAATGGGATCAGGACTTTCCAGGTGAACAAACCTCATCTCAATGGACATGATAGATTAAGATACATGTTAGTATGGTTATGATATAGTCTAAAATTACATTTCATAAAAATTCCAGTCTTCAAATTTATCCTCCTGACACTTCTCTTCAAATACCATGAATACTAAACCCAATACTGCTGATTTCAGCTTTCAAATTATTCAAAAGAGATAACACCATAAACAATTTTATTTATTTTGAAATGAAACCACCATTATGAATTAACAATTTTATTTGTTTTGAAATGAAACCTCTCAAAATACCTTAGAAAAAATGAAGAATGGAATTGAATAAAAAAAGTCAGTATAAATACAACATTCATGGCATTATTATTGATTCAACCTGTAGATTTTTGCTGAGATTAATCCTCAAGCTGATACAGAACAAAAACAGAATGCAAACAAGCCTTCAGAACACAATAAAAGTCAACCACATCAACCTTAAAAAAGTCCTTAATAAACTGTAAAATTGAAAAGAAATTATTTACAAGCATCAATAAATGACTCATTCTTTGACGGTTTTTAGAAACCAACAATAATCATAATGAAATCTTCCGTACGAGTTGAAGGACCCGGAAACCATTTTCCCTGTTGCGAGTATATTGGATTTTCATTTGTATAAATTTTCTCAGAAAACTGGTATACTACTTCGCAATAAAATATCATTTGACCTGTCAATTCATCGATTAGGAATCTTTTTGCTATGATGACATTTAGATATATTTGCTGTCGATTTACAGAAACTCAATAATTTTTTTCTCTCCATTTTTTTCGCATTTAAACTTGTCAACTAATTACCTTATGAAACAACAGAAAAACATTCTTATTGATTTCTGCCTAATTAAAATACATTATACGGATTAGATATTCTATAGCAAGCTTATGGCAGAATATTTATCGGTAATAATTTGTTCAATATGCTCTTAACATTACTGTTTATTCCACTTGCTGTCAGGGAAGCAGCTTTGTCTTCTAAATACTATCATTAAAACATCATCTTCTAAAAGATCAGTTCTTAAAACTGTTATCATTATAAAAATAAGAAGATGTGGTTTGATTGCCAATGAAACATCTATCCACCAGAGTTCAAATGACGATCATAATGATGATGGTCTAAAGACAACACTATTTATTAAGAGTTTATATATATATACATTTGTATATAAATATGATGATCTTTGTGGTCTGATTGTCAATGATACAACTCTCCAAAAGGGACCAAATGACATGTACATGTTAACAACTAAAGGTCACCTTACAGCCTTCAACAATGAGCAAAAACTGTATACCCCATAGTTAGCCCTACCATGTTCAGACAGTTCAGCACATGTTTTTTTAGGATGTCGGATTTTAAAATGAATTCACAATTTCAAGATTGACCAAAGTCCTGAAAGTCTATGTAAAACATTGATCCACATGTATTGTTATTTCTTATAAAAATCTTTTTTAAAGATCTCATTCTTGGTTAATATATATGCGCTTTCTTTCACAACAATATGCACTTGTTCTTATTGATAATTAATCAACAATCATGACAGTTGTAACAGAGTTGTACTAATCATTCCCAATGGATGCATCATTTAGTGTACAATAGCATGCTTGCTTCAAATACAGTTCATGAGTTCAATGCCCAGCTCAATCAAACAAAGTACAAGGACTTTAAAATACTCTACCTGCACTCAGCATTTACAAGACTACATGTAGTTATAACATTGACTTGCAATGCATTCAAAGGGTGTTTTCACCAATTTGATCATATGCTATTGAAAAGCATATATACATTTGTACATATATAAGTTGGGCTGGGGAAGAACTAGTTTGATTGCCAATGAGACAACTCTCCACCAGAGACCAAATGGTATAGAAGTTAAAGCCATATGGCTTTCCTCAAAGAGAAAAACCTGCACTGCATTGTAAGCTTCAAAAGGTCCTGAAATGACAAATGAAAGCAAAATCCATAGTTTGATTCAGACAGCATACAATATATGAATCTTTTAAAAGAACAGAGATGTTACATATATATATATGGCATATATATGGTATAAAATTTAAGGAATAAACTTTATAACCTGATAAATAGAAAGGACGGTGTGCGGTGAACTATGATACAAAAGGTATATATTGTGTTAAAATGACAAATATTTTTACACAAACATAACAGATCTAAACAAGTTTTTGTCACAAAATTCATCTCTGTGGACAGTTTTATTAGAAAAGTATAGAGGAATTTGAATTGCAAATTAGTACAAACTAGGTCACATAGTGTAATGATCACAAAATATCACTGTTCATGGCCCAGAAAATAACTTGAGTGCTAGGCCAGGTGAAACAAGTAAAAATATCTGTAGATCTGATACTGACAAACAATGATACAGTGAATAAAAGGTAGAATGCATAACAAATTGCCAAATTTGTTCCAAACATTGCATCCTCCCACATTTATTACCACTGATAAACACCATTTATAAATTTGTTTTACTACAGCCTTCATGACATGTCTGTTTTACATGTTTTAAGCAAAGATAAAAGTTCACCAAGGCCAAATTCAAATATTTTTTTTTATTCAATTTTCTTGCATTCAGTCAATTTATCCTTTAAATATCTATGTATTGATTTAAAAATAACAAATAATTATTGTTAAAATTATATTGTATACATGTGCCAGTGTAAATAAAATATTATGTCAATATTCATTTTACTGTACATACTGTACATTCATGTTTTATAGTGAATGAAAAACTTAAACATCCAAAACTTACAACAGACATTAATATTGTAGAGCTACTTGTACATGTACAAATATCATGAATATAAATAAACATTTGGATCAAATGTTTGATGGTTTCAATAATTGCTGATTAGGCCAAATCTACATCATGTACATTGTTAACATGGTTAATGCATGTCTGAGACAGTTTTTATTTTTTTTTAATCTGAAAAATTCATTTACAATACAAAATGTTGTACTAAAAACAAGATGGAGTTTAATACAAAAGAAATGAGATGAAGCATGCATAGTTGACACCAGAAATAAGCCGATATGGTCATTGGCTAGCCGTTATGGTTATACATGTACATGTATGTAGCAACAGAAAAACACAATCTAATTTTTACTCAAATACCATGAATACATCTCAAATCCATATACAGATATATGTGGATGCTTTTCGAGATCTTTTACCCTAGATATGTATACCATTTTAACAACAAAGCGATTCCCATTGCAATTGTTTTTCAAAGTGAATACTGGTGACAATTGACTTTGAAATTTCCATAGGTAACATTATCATTTCTGATGGTGAATCAGAGTGTTATCACTTTCATTCACCAGCAATTACATGTAACCTGTTCCAAGTCACTTCATATCAAAGCAAAAATTATCTTGACCAAATCCTAATGTGTGTACATTGTACATGTACATGTCTTGTGAAATTATTACAGACTGCATATGAACACCAACATTCAAGCTTACCTCGTAGAAACTTTGTAGGATGATGTATCTCGGACAAACGCAGTCACACTGCCAATTTTCTGTCTTTCGTTAATATCTACATGTATCTGCCATGGTCCATCAGCCTTGGCAATGGCTCCTGTGATAATAAGTCCATCACGAACACGACATCTACAATACAATTTCTTCGTTACATGTAAGGCCATAGTTATTATATTTTTAGTTTTACGAAATTTAAAAAAAAAAACAATGGGTAGGAGGACGAAAAAAAACATCAATAAAACAACTGCTGCTGCTGATTTTTATTTTAATACCAACCATCAATATCAATTTTTTTTTTTATTTATTTCACCAGGAGATTTTCTACTAGTGTAACAACTATTTTTTTTCTTGACAAGGTTTGAAGTGAAAATCAATGTGCAACAACTTACTAAATCACCAAGAGCATAAATTTAGATTCTTTCATGCAGTTATGAACTAAAATTTATTTTTTTTGCATGAAAAACACTGGGTTGGAGGAGAAAAAAAATTAAAAATCAACATTTTTAATTTTATTTTTTTTCCTATTTGGCAAAAATTAGGGTAGGAGGGTTCGTAAAACTAAAAATAAAAAAACTACGGCCTAATGTATATGAATTTGCAGTTTTAAAATACAGTCATGATGGTACATGCTACAAAGTATAGCTGTATACACATCACTTATAAAAACTATGGTTTAGTATATATACATGTATTGTATTGAATGTTTAAATCTTGAGGACACATGCAAGTCTAACGGCTAACTGTATGTTTCTGTACATTGTGTATTTATATTGTTTTTCCAGTAAGCTTTTCAATGCCTCAGGTCTAAAATAATGAATTTGTTACTAATAAACATTCTTAAATATTATATTTTTTCTGAAAATTTAACAAGTAAATTACATGTATATATACATTGTATAAATATGCACATTGTAACAAAAAAACTAATAGATGTTTTATGGTTTTGGATGAGGTTATATGAGGTTTAATAACTGATGTAAGGTTTTCTTGGTTTTAGTTTGTACATGAAACCTGATTTATTTTCTCTCAATCATGTCAATTGATTTATGACTTTTGAATAGTGGTATACTAAATACATGTATATATAGCTACTGTTTCCTTTATTTACTGACTAATTGATGATTCCAATGTCTACTTTTACTCTCATTGACATTGAGTATAATCTTTGCACAAACATGACATAATATACATGATATATAAATAGGAAAATAAATGAGGAAGATGGAATATTAGTTTTTTTTATTGTTGTACAATGTATAAAGCTGGATAATATGTTTGATGTATATATATACATTTTTATTTAAATAAACTTTGATAAAGCTGTTAATCAATCATCCCTACTGAATGTACTTCATTTTGTACTTCTTATAAAACTGTCAACATTGTGGGAGTTTTTGCCAAATTCATTTATTTATATAATACTTGATGACTAATTATTCACATTAACCGAGCAATTCCATCTCAGTTTTTCTCCCACTTTCTCTTCCTTTATTTATAAAAGAATGGTTTTATTTACACGTTCTTCATAATACATCAATATTTCACCTGAATGTTACACCTAATTTAAATGACATCAGACAATTTTTACTAATTCAGGCATGTCATTTCTAACTTTTCCCAATAAATTTCTGTAGAATGTTTTAATTACAAAATAGTGCAGTGTACAAAAAAGGTGTAAATTACGTAATTTGAAATTGTGGAGTTCTTTCTTTTCTCTGATCCAGTGAATAACTGAAACATCAAACAAATTCAACTAGCTTTAAATGTTTCTATGTTGTGGTTTAATATGCTTTGATCTTTTCCCTGTTCAAAATCTATTCAAACATTTCAAAGGTTTAATAGATACAAAAAAAGCAAAAAAAATATTTAATCAACTTGAGTGAGCTTGGTCAAACAAAGATCATGTTCTGCTCTTTAAATTGATACCGGTAGACTTTACCAACCTTAAAAAGTAAATATTGAATTAGGAAGCCTAGCACTTAAATGAAAAATTGGGCTTAATCAGGGTTGCACAAGAGACATGTGTACATGTATGTTATGAAATAAAAAGTGACATTTTGCAAAGTTTGGTTTTAGTGAGCAAGAACTGATTTTAAGAAGTTTAATTACGTGTTTTATATAACTAAGAGACATACATTAACATGTTAAGTACATTTTTGTATGTCTCACTTTCTGTCTGACATGGCAAGGTGCAAAAAATATGTAAACTCCAACAAGATTTTTTATTAGATTTTACCAATGCTGAGACAGAATTTACCCAGTATTCCTCTTTCAAAATTATCTTGTGACTAGCCACATACATGTTTACAAATTGTATATACAAGATTAAATCATGAGTACAAATAGGATCTTACCTCATCACAAACACTTGTATTGTTGAGTTTGACTCTAATTTTACTGGAATTTCAAATATCGTTTTTGGTTCAAATACTTCTGTTGGAACATAAATACGAATTTGTTCATCTTGTCGAACTTCAAATGTATTTCCTGGATTTGACAAAATAACACTTAAAATTAATTTCCTTGGACTGGTCTCTTCTTCCTTTTCTGGTTCTGTAAGAGCTTTAATAGAATTGGATGCACTAGCACATTCCTGGTTTTGATTGGACGACGATACAGCATAGTATACATCCACTGAACTATTTGAATGCCACCATGCATTTGGTAGACTGATAGTGGCAACACAGGCCTCTTCGTGACTTCCAATGACACAAATGGAAGATAACTCTGCTTTGGTGTTACGAACAAAAATGTGACCACATAACGTCCGAGAATAAACATTTGATTTCTGTCGATGCTTACTGTTTACATTAAATCGGGGACTAGCGTGAATCATAATTTGTAATTTTGGCCATTTCGGTGAAACTTTTTGACTTACAATATGAGCACTTATATCCATGTTTTCATATACAAAGTTGTTGTTATTGTTACCTGCTCGTTGTAAGTACGATGCCATGTCTTCAGCATCACTGCCGGTAACAGTTTTATAATCATCAAAAGGACCATTAAATGCATGGAAAGTTAACTTATCTGATTTTTGTGTAATGACGAAATTTTCTTCCTCGACTGCAGGATCCCATGGTTTATGTTTATCATAAATTGGTTTCAGAAAAAATCCATTTTCTTGGTTATTTATAGTTATGTCAACACCATATGAGAGTCCTAAAAATAATCAGAAGAATGTAACATTCTATAAAATGTGAATATCTTACAAGAAAATGATGCTTGCAGGCCAATTATTAGCAAATACTTGATCATGTACATGGAACATTCTTTTGAAATACCTCAGTGACTGATGTTTGCTTGATCAGGGTACAATGTACATGTATATGACATAAAGCTTAAGGTTGTATGATTTTTTTTCACAGGAAGAGAGATTCATTGTCAGTCAAAAGCTGTAGTGAACAAATGTACTTAAAATGTCTATATAAATACATGAAATAGAAGGCAATTTAAAATAAAAGTTGAAAAAATAGAAATTACCAAATCTATGTTTGTACATCATTTTACATGTATCACATAGCATTTTGCAAAGTCAAATTTACCATTTTATGCAGAACCAGTTTTTATCCTTTCTACATGCATGTAAATATATACAATATACATTGGAGCTTTTATTTTAGTTGTTTACACATATATATGAGACCTACATGTACAGCTATTCTTATAATTACATGTTAAAGAATTTATTATTATTCTATTATTACATAAATAGTATTATTATGTGTTTTAGGATAACTATTGAAGAATGCAAGACAAACTAGTACAAAACAGAGATCACCTTATTTAAATATCATCAAACTTTTAATTGGATTCGGCATATATCCCACGAAGTATAATTTGTATATTTATATTATTAATTTATCGATATTTAAAAAAACAATACCGTACAAAGAATTTTAAATCTAAATCTTATAAAAATTCAAAAAACAAGTTGGTTTAATTTAACATCAGCTACATTGCACATTGCCATGTTCATTATGTAAACATATATATATGTTTTACAGTTTCTTTAATGTCGGGTCTTTTATACCTTGCAGAATGGGTTTTGCTAATATACACACTGAGTGGCCTATAGTGTATAGTCAAATTGTTGCCAACATCTTCATCATATATATATAGAGTGGATACATTTTTCTGTACATGTACATGTAGTTGTTTAATTGGTAATTATATACATTGTACCAACCATATCTCCAGACTCCTTATTTTTAATTTATAAATCAATATGTTTGAAGGACCTTTTTCTGGATGTTATAATTGGGTCTCAATTTTTGAGGAAATTCAAGGTTTACCCTTTTAACGTGCATAAAGACTAAAAGAGATCTCAAGACTAAGTGATTAATTTTTCAGGATTTGAAGTAAGAAATGGCAAATTGTGGTTCAGTGTTAATTTTTTCATGAGTTTGGGATGATACCCAGGCCCGTAGCCAGGAATTTCCACAGGGGGGTTCGTTGGACTCACAAACTCGACTTTAACAGTCACAATTCGATCACAACATTGACTTTAACAGTGCTTATTTGATTTCAAGGGGGGGTTCGTCCCAACCCCCCGAACCCCCCTGGCTACGGGTATGATACCCTCATGTATACATGAATGATATTCTTATTTTTATGAGGATATCTACTTTTAAGACTTTTAAATGTACATCACTACATGTACATTTTTGTACATGTTCATTGTTATATTCAAATAGCTGCACACTGTCACATAATCTTGTATTAAATTAAAATGCCTCAACTTCCACCACTTCCCAAATGATAGATGTCATATAAATGTACTGTATGTCGAAAATGTATGGATCTACTTCAATCTCAAATGAAACCAATACACCAACAAAAATAAACAAATTTCAACATATTGATTAGGTCATTGTCTGAAAAAAAGTAAAATAAGTTGTGTATTGGGTAAGATATGCCGGTATACATTAAACTGGTTATCTTAGGATTATACTTAAAATTACAAACATAAATAAACATCTACTATAACGGCGTAAAAAGTGGTTCAGGCTCTCTAGCGCACCCCCCTTTTTTCGGAGAGCACCTGTCAGCCATCAGTTACTGCATCACATACTCACCTATCACCACGGTCCACGCGATTAAATAGATTGTTTTTCTTTTCCAAGACATTCTGGAATATTGTTTTGGGTTATTCCTACATTTTAACACACATTACAAACAACAAAATCCAACAGATATCATCGAATTTTGATACACATCAAATACGACCTGTAGCATCCGATCATTCAATACACAAAAATAGTTCCGGTAAAATGAAATTGTTTAGAATAACTGTCCTGCATGAAGAATCTATTTTTTGCCATATTCGCATTGAGAAAATTACTTGTTATATATTCAATCTTTAAAAGGTTAGATATGGCATGTATAAAATGTCAAATTAAATGTTGATTTTGGAATTATTTCTTTCAACTTTTGCTCTTTCGCGTATGAATATTTATGTTTACATTATTTACAGTCAATGAATGCAATATAAAGAAAACACGCTCATTAAAAAGGGAATACAACTCTTGAAGCTATTTTTAACATATATTATTCATATGAAATTTAACAAAATTTAAATTTTAAAGCATATATATTTTTGCTGGCTGATAGTTTTGGGTCTTTTGTTCGCTGTATCGTTTGACGTTCTTTTTCGGTACTTTTCTTAATCACAAAATTGTGACGTCACGATTATTTCACGGCAAAGAAGGTCGCACTGATGAACTTTGCAAGAAAGAACAGATAAAATGGTAAATGAAAACTAAATCTTCTTTTCTAAGAAATACTTTGCAAAGTTTTGAGCATTGAAGATGCGATAAATCATGCAGCTTTGGATTCAGGCATATACAAATAAGGGAAATGCGTCTTTCAACAGATTATCGTACGCTGTATTTTTTTTTTGGCAGAAGAACAGCTGGATAAAAAACAAAATTATCTTGGACAATAGTGATGAGAGGAGTAAGATACTTCAAGGCGTTCTATTGGTATTGTACCGGATACTAATTTGCTAGTTATCTTTTCTAAGGCACCGGGTCATTTTTATAGCTGCCATCCTGTGATTAATAATTTGAGTTTTGACGCTTTTCGAATTTTCTTTTGTAAAAGTGGGGACAGAGCCTGAGGGACAGTCAAACTCATAGATCGAAAATAAACTGACCGTGAGCGCCGAGTATGACTAAAATGAAAAAGACAAACAGACAAATAATATCACACATAACACAACATAGAAAATAAGCAACAGGAACCTCACCAAAATCTTTCTATAGTTTGTGCTTTTTTATATCATGATTAGGCCCTACCAGCTGGAGACCTTCCTCAGCTGGACGGTCAGGAAAACATATATTTTTGTTTGTCCGTCGGCTCATCTGCAGACTGACCGTCTAGTTCACTTGCGAAAAACTGGCCCACTGGTCAATTGAAAGTAACAACACAAAACTGGTATATAAAAACGGTATGGGTGGACCCCTTAGATAAATTGTGTAAGACTATACCACGATACAGATCCTTGGTCCAGGGAGGCCATTCTTTAAAAATAATCTTATCTCTATGAACTTTATGTAGACCGGCTGTTGCTGTTTGAAATAACGAATCATATTTGTTTTTATTTACGATTTATACTATTGTGTACATAAATGTGGCCACTAGTTTGCAAGTTTGAATTGTTTTGCATTTGTAATTTCGGGCCTTTTATAGCTAACTATGTGGTTTGAGGTTTGCTCATTCCGATTTGAAGATTTTAACTTTTACGTCATTTTGGTCTCTAGCGGAGAGTTGGCAATCATACCACATGACATGTATCTTATTAAAATGTTAAATTAGTATATACAGAGGATATTATCCAGTGTATGTTCATTTTAGTTTAAATGTTAATGTGTAAGACTCTAAGTACCTGCCTGTTTTTGTTTGTTAGTTCGTTTGTTACACTTAGTAGAACTGTGCCGTTTGATATTGTACCTGTTGCTTCATTTCACTTATCAAAAATACAGGCAAATGAATAACAGTAAAAACGTCTAGAACACAGTTACAAAACAACAAGTTTTACTGGACTAAATGTACGACAAGTAATGTCTCTTCAGAGGTGGTCGAGGCAATAATATTTTAAAATCCGAAACTTAATCTAAACGTTTAATAGCTGCAAAATCGAAAGAGTTAAGGGCATCAGCATGCCGCTTGCTATTCATTTGCAAGCTTTGGTATCCTCATATTAAAGCTTAATAAACTAAGATGTGTGTTTCTAGAATCTATGGACTTTAGTAGAGTTGACAATACCAACTGTATCATTTCCCTCCTTTTGTTTTGTTGTTTTTCATTTCCTGGATAGTGATGTTACTTTGGCTCGCTATTATAGAGTGTGTACATGGTCATCGCTATTCTTTTCCATATATACTACCTATCGGACATATTGAGCATTATTTTAAAAATACGATAAAAACAATACTTATTTTGGTAATTGGTCACACGTCGATTACATTGGATCGATTTCTGACTTAGAACTGGTGACAAACCGCGCGTTCGCTTGCCTATGTCGCTATCTCGTTGAATTTATCTATCCGATGTTTTGTTTTGTCCTGGAATCATCCATATTTGGTCTTACTAATGTTAGATTATAAACATTAATGTTTTCAAAAAATGGATTTTGATCCGAGTTGGTACACAGTTTGAAGTTACATCATCGATCTAAAAGAACGTGAATTTTGAGTTTCTGCAACAAAAAACGATACTTGTGACAACCCTAGGACGAATCGATCCACTGGATCCCAAGCGTAGTATAGGTGATACACGGCTGAAAACACATATTATATTTATTTACTAGTACTCTAAATATCAGCACAACTATGTTCAATTTGCGAATTTGTGTTCTTCCCTCGTCGGGATTCCATCTGATGCTATTGGGATATCGTGACAACACAACCTGCACTGTGACTAGCGCTCTTGACCACTAGCTCACCTAGACTGAACTATGAATTCAGATTTCGATGGCCTAGGCCTAGTCACTGGCTAGTGTTACTTTTCCTCGTCAGAAGAATCTAAATTTGTTACATGTACTTGTTTGGCCTTATAAATATTTTGATATGAGCGTCACTGATGAGTCTTGTCACGGTAGACGAAACGCGCGTCTGGCGTACTAAATTATAACCCTGGTACTTTTGATAACTATTTACACCACTGGGTCGATGCCACTGCTGGTGGACGTTTCGTCCCCGAGGGTATCACCAGCCTAGTATTCAACACTTCGGTGTTGACATGAATATCAATAATGTGATCATTTTAATAAATTTCCTGTAACAAAACTTTGAATTTCCGAAAAACTAAGGATTTTCTTAACCCCGGCATAGATTACCTTAGCCGTATTTGGCACAATTTTTTGGAATTTTGGATCCTCAATGCTCTTAACTTGTACTTGTTTGGCCTTATAAATATTTTGATATGAGCGTCACTGATGAGTCTTATGTAGACGAAACGCGCGTCTGGCGTACTAAATTATAATCCTGGTACTTTTGATAACTTTTTACAAATTACATGATGTTTTAGACACGAAGATGGCGGAATTTATTGCTAATCAGCTGAGTTATCTGTACTAGACCATCGTAAGATGCAGTCACAGAACTATTTTTTTTATTTAAAGAACGTATTATAAACAAGTGACACCTCTAGGACCGATTCATACACTGGATTACAAGTGAAGGTGATACACGGCTGAAAACCATGACATATGCATATTACAGACTAAATACAATCGTGTGAAATCTGCAATTTCGCGCAAAAGGGGATATAATAATTGTATCCCACTCTTCGTCCTTTTTTGCGCCCGTCCGTCCATCCGTCCGTTTGAAACTCTTCAATACCCAGAGACCTTTAAACAGACTTATTCGGAAAGGATATATTTACGATACTGTTGTAAAGTCATTAAGGATTGTATATTTTGGTATTAATATTGATTCACTCATACGTTCCTTGCATCGTAAATAAACACATTTATTCTAAAACCAGTTTTAGGCATCATACGGGTTATGTTTTTCTCATATATATTTTATGATGGTATGATACTAAACCCCTAACGTGAGGGATTGAACTAGAATACATTTTTTAGGGGCCAACTGAGGCCATCTCCGGGTGCGGGATTTTCTCGATGCGTTGTAGACCCATCGGTGACCTTCGGCTATTGCCTGCTCTTTGTTTAGATTGTTGTCTCTTTAATATATTTCCATTCTCATTTTTATAAGGTTTGGAAACTTTACTGTTGTACATGTAGTAACGTAATTAAGGCCATTAAGGGAGAGATCCGTTTGCGCTACCTGTTTTAAAATTACATGGTATCATTTGCACCAAAAATAAAACATACGATCGCGCCAATTAGAAAAATATACTTTCTTCCTCCTTTATTTGGACTTGGAACCAACAGTTCACACGGCAAATGTTTCCATTCTAAAACATACTTTCTTCTTACTGCAATTGCATAGGTATTTCCCAATTTAATGTATTTAAAAGTAGCTTGTGATTTCACCGTATTGTCCAGTCATAAGCTTCTGTTCTATACGTCTATCGGTAGATGGTTTTGGCCTAATTACGGATGGTGGGAACAAAGCACTGCGTCATCAACATATGAGGCTAAAACATAATCACCAAAGCTTCCATCTTCTTCTCTTTTGGTTTATCTTGTAACAAATGTTCAGCAAAACAATAAGTTTTCTTCTCTCTCTATACGTACATGGACTGTCTAATAAAATAAAATTGAGAAAGGAAATGGTGAATGTGTCAAAGTGACAACAACCCGACCATGGAACAGACAACAGCCGAAGGCCACCAATGGGTCTTCAATGTAGCCAGAATTCCCGCACCCGTAAGTGTCTTTTAGCTGGCCCCTAAAAAAATATGTATACTAGTACAGTGATAATGGCCGTCATACTCCGAATTATACAAAAAAAATTAGAATTAAAAACCATACAAGACTAACAAAGGCCAGAGGCTCCTGACTTGGGACAGACGCAAAATTGCGTCGGGGTTAAACATGTTTATGAGATCTCAACCCTCCCCTATACCTCTAGCCAATGTAGAAAAGTAAACGCATAACAATACGCACATTAATATTCAGTTCAAGAGAAGTCCGAGTCCGATGTCAAAAGATGTAACAAAATAAAATAAATAAAATGTCAATAATACATAAATAACAAGAGACTACTAGCAGTTAACTGACATGCCAGTTCCAGACCTAATTTAAACTGATTAAAAGATTATGTCTTCATCATATGAATATCAGGCACAATCCCTCCCGTTAGGGGTTTAGTATCATACTATCATAAAAAATATGAGAACATAACCCGTGTCATACCAACAACTGCTTTTTTAGAAATAAATGTGTTTAGTTCCGATGCAAAGACCCTATAAGTGTATCAATATTAAAGCCAAAATATGCAATCTTTCATGACCTGACAACAGTATCGTAACTATATCCCTTTTAAACATTTCAAGTGCATTTCAAGTCATTTCAATGCATTTCAAGTCATTTCTCTCCAGATGCTCATCTTCATGGTGAAATATCTCCGATTATATGATAATTTTTAAGACAAAAATAAGAACAGGTAAATATTGGCGCAATTGATACATTTGGAAAACCTTTGGCGCAAATGACACCCCTGAAAAACAGTAATTGGCACAAAAGGACTGCTGCCAAAATTAATCAGGTAATACTCAAAATTAACATTGACGGTTGACTGAGAAATTATAACAAAGCTTCATTATAATATTGCTTGTAGATTTCTATGTAGCGCTGGACATTCTTATTTCTAGATAGACATGCATGCATATTATTCATATCCTACTAGTTGATACGATATTCATTGGCTTACATGTACAGATGCAGCTAAGATATGTATAATAAAAGAAGATGTGGTATGAGTGCCAATGAATTAACTCCATCCAAGTCCAAATTTGAAGAACAAAAATCAACATTATTATATAAGTCAATATACGGATGAAGCTATTGAACTTTGTGGTAAAGTTGAAATCATCACTTCGAGAGTTTAACTGTGCCATCATGATATTGTTGTCTGTTATAGAACTAAACATCCTTAATTGTCAAAGCACAATCTCTTCCTTCTCGTTCGTTTATCGATTGCAATTTATCACTGCTCTTACAAAGAGCAATATGATTAAAACAACAGGTACTGTCTCGTTACTCCTCCGTAACACGACTTTGACCGCGGTTTCGATTGGGTCTTTGTTCCACAATCTTTAATTAATATGTGTGCAGTAGTTTGTAAACTGTCGTCTTTTTTTAATCCTTTACGTTATTTGTATTTCTGGTTTGAGGTATCTTCTTCCTTTTAGACAAAAAAGAACTTAGGAAAATGTGAATGACCAGATAAGGTTATCATTGATCTGTGCCTTAAGTTAACCTAACTTGTCGCATGTCTTACTCCAGTAGACTGTATCTAGTCCAAAATCAGGTGCTCCCACTTATCCGACATTTTTTGTTTCGTCATGTATAACAATTTCTCACACGCTTTTCCACTTTTTTACAGTTTGTCAGGAGAGTTTTAATTTGCTTGTTCATATGGAGTCTGTTTATACCAGGACAAGTAAGTAAAAAATATTTCCAAATAACAACTCATCGTCGTAAACATATTGATCACAAAGGAGTAGGTCCAGTAAGACCCCTTTTCGGCCCCAAAATATAGCCGTTTTACAAAATTGTTAAAATGTAAACTTGTAGTTATTTATTGGATAGTAGAATGGTTCTGCTACATAAATATGGGCTGTTTTTGACAATACAATGCACATATATTGGGTACTAGCACCAATAAGTCATGCTAAAAAGTAAAATCACAAAAATACTGAACTCAGAGGAAAATCAATTCGGAAAGTCCATAATCACATGGCAAAATCAAATAACAAAACGCATCAAAAACGAATAGACAAGAACTGTCATATTCCTGACTTGGTACAGGCATTTTCAAATGTAGAAAATTACTGAAATCTTCACAATTCCCGCATTTCAGTTAAATTTTAGACGGTTTCCTTGTAAAACGAAAGTGGCCGCATTCGTGTTCATCCAAAATATTGAAATGGAAGTTGTATTTGATGATAATACATAACATATATAAAGATTGAGGATGAACTCGGATGCGGCCACTTTCGTTTTTGACAGAAACCATCTGGAAAGTGACATTTTTTCGCATATTTGGTAAATTTTTCATATTTGAGCTTGAATCGGCACGATTTTTATTACTAAATAAGTTAAAAACTTTCACATAAATCAATTGAATCATATGAAACAGACACTTAAGTGTTTAAAAAGTGGTCAAAATCTTTCGTCAGATGAAACTTAAATTTGAGGCCAAAATCGGTCCTTACCGGACCTACTCCTTTCAGTTACACAAACATTCAGTAACTTATATATCTATAAGTCAAAGACAAACTCATGAGTATTTTCCGCCGATTGTATGTGCTTTCTTTACGAATTTTTAACTATTTTAAGAGGATTCAATGAGACATATATATTTTCCATATTTTTTCAATTTTCTGTAAAAGGTCAATGTCTCAATGAGCAAAATTGTAAGATAATTTTTTAGGGTGTCAACATACGGTCAATTCATTGCCTGCTCAAATTATTTTATGTGCATTAAATGGTCAAATGTTGTTTTCTGTCATTGAATCTCTAATTCAAACTAACTTTTTAAGTACTTGAAATTATATTACAGGCAGCAAAATCAAAAAAGGATAGTTCACCAGCAGCAAATGAAGAAAAGGAAAGTCCGACAGCACCAAAAGTAAAAAAGGAAAGTGCGCCAGCACTAAAAGAAAAAAAGGAAAGTCCACCAGCACCAAAAGTAAAAAAGGAAAGTCCACCAGCAGCAAAAGATAAAAAAGAAAGTCCACCAGCAGCAAAAAGTAAGATTTCAATAAAGAGTTGCAATAAAAAGTATTTATGACGTCTTTAAGTTCTCTCATTGTTTTCGAAGAGTTTCAAAGACGCGTTAAGCCTTACTGTGGGCATCAGGAGATATAGAAAATAGCACTTTATTGTTGATCCAACGCATTAAGGGATTAGGAAGGGGCAAGGTACCCGCCTCCCCTTTATGAAAAAATTGTAAGTAAGTTGGGCCCTTTGTCTTTAACAAAATTTCTAGATTTACAACTGCTGTTGGAAACTCATTTTTTTTCTGTCTAAAAGTCGTGCAAATAATGTTCCAAACGAGCCCGTACCAGACAAAATATCCAGCAAACATTTGTTTTACTTTTTACTTTTATAATAATATATATACATTTTCACGACAGAAAACCACAAAAAAGTAAAATACAAAATGAAACAACACTGTAAAAATCTTATGTTTGCAAATCGCATCTCTGCACTCATTCACATAACAAATGCCAAAAGCAACAAAAAACAACCAATAACTTTAAAGCTGGATACTGGGTATACCTAACCACGTCAAGAGAAATACGATAATCTGGCACAAAATTGTACAAAAACTTATAAAATGCTACACAGACTAGTTACATAGAATCTATAGCATTCGTTCGTTCGTCTGTCCCGCTTCAGGTTTAAGTTTTTTGTCAAAGTAGTTTTTGAAGAATTTGTAGTCCAATCAATTTGAAACGTAGTATACATGTTACCGTGTGTTGGTAACTCTGCCACAGGGATTGTGTATGCGTCTAGTGCAGTGGTGTTTAATACTCTAACATTGACGCTGGCAAACTCACTTGTGGGTGAAAAGAGAGTCAAATGCGTAAATCTCTCCTTCCAGTACAAAGCCTCTACACTGTCCAAGATTTCAGTGCCTCCCCGCGACAGCACACGGTAACTAGATATATGAACTAGGCATTATCTATAGAGGATCTCAGAGCAGCATGGGCACTAGAAATGCAGTATGTAGGCCTACCGGCGTGTGGACATGTCCTAGCACTCATTAGCCTTGCCCCAGCTATGGATTAAATAGCATCACTATAAAAAAGAAGATGTGGTATGATTGCTTATGAGACAACTATCCACAAAAGACCAAAATGACACAAACATTAACAACTATAGGTAACCGTACGGTCTTCAACAATGATCAAAGCCCATACCGCATAGTCAGCTATAAAAGCCCCCGATAAGACAATGTAAAACAATTCAAACGAGAAAACCAACTGCCTTGTGATTGGATTTTTGAATCAAAGGCTATGGAAGTAAATCCAGACAGAAAATCCGGGTAGATGGAACTCGTTAGCAACAGCAATCGTCTAAGGGATGGAATCCCCCACAGAAAAGCCACAGGTCCTCCGCCATTGCCGGTCTCAAGCACATATGAGAAAGGGAGGAGAGTTATGCATTGGGCCAGCACCCCTATCATGTAAAAAAAACCTACGCTACAGAAACCTCACTAGTAAATCATAATAACTTCACCGGTACTCAAGGAGACATTCATCAAACTGTTGATGGAATGACTGTTAATAGTGAAAGCAGAGATGAAGCTAATAACGCGAGAAATGGACTTTTGAGGCTAAAATCCCTACTTAGAGTGGGTGGATGGAATGTCCGCACCATGTACGAAGTAGGAAAAACTGTGCAAATTGAAAAAGAAATGTTGAACTATAACATCGATATACTAAGCAATATAAGTGAATGCAGGTGGACAGGTTATGGGTCAGTTATTACAACAAATGGACAGAAGGTTCATAATGAATACGCAAGCAAGTAAAGCTCTTATAGAATGGAGACCTATAGATGAGAGAATAATAACAGCAAGATTCCATTCAAAATAGGTTAAACTTACTCTGATTTAATGCTATGCGCCAACTAATGAAGCAGACATTATACCACTGTCCCAGGTTAGGGGAGGGTTGGGATCCCGCTAACATGTTTAACCCCGCCACATTATTTATGTATGTACCCGTCCCAAGTCAGGAGCCTGTAATTCAGTGGTTGTCGTTTGTTTATGTGTTACATATTTGTTTTTCGTTAATTTTTATACTTAAATAAGGCCGTTAGTTTTCTCGTATGAATTGTTTTACATTGTCTTATTGGGGCCTTTTATAGCTGACTATGAGGTATGGGCTTTGCTCATTGTTGAAGGCCGTACGGTGACCTATAGTTGTTTATGTTTGTGTCATTTTGATCTTTTGTGGATAGTTGTCTCATTGGCAATCATACCACATCCTCTTTTTTATATATTGAAACTAAAACTGACTTCTATGAAAAGCTCAGAAGTGTAATGAAAGGAGTACATGCCCATGATGTTGTACTGGTTAATGGAGACTTGGAATGCAAAAGTAGATAATGACAACATCGGAGTGGAGAGAATAATGGGTAACAACGGATTGGTTACAACGGATATGGAACTTGCAATGAAAACGGAAACCGGCTGATTGAATTTTTTGACTAAATGATCTGGTTATTTGTGGTACAATGTTCCAACACAAAGAGATACATAAACTAACATGGACATCGCCAAACAGGAGAGACAAAAATCAAATTGACCATCTAATGATAAATGGCAGATGGCGGCATTCAATGAATGATGTATCTGTAACAAGAACTATCTTCAAAAAAGATATTAGACGTATTTAAATTTGAGTAAATGATAACGTATTCTCTGTTTGTGTTCAGTATTCTCGGTCCTCGTATCCTTCTGTTTACATTCACCAAAACCACTCGGAAATCTCACATGCGTAGGTACGTTCTTAAAGTTATGTACATGCGTACAACAAAGATTACATTAAAAATTATATAATTGTCCCGAATAAACAGCTGTTGTGGATGCAAAGAGCTATCGGAGAAAACAACTATTTTAATAAAAATATAAATCTTTGCAAGATCTACTAGTAGTTCAAATATTTATAGTTTTTCACTTGCTTTCCATCCCAATATAACTATAAACGAGACGTTTTTTTCAAACACAACCAAATCACCCACCATGACAGCATTTTGTCCAATCACAGAAAGGATGTTCGAGCATGCGTATTCTGTTACCATAGTTAAGCGTCCTTAAGTTCAAAGGGCACAAACCGAAACTACACCGACTACGTCAGAAAAAGAGGGGTAGACTGTGGAAGTGAACACTACCTGATTCTCGGCAAAATTAAATTGAAACTCAAGAAAGCTTCGAAGATAAACGAGCTGAGCAGGAAAACATTTGATCTGCAGAGTAATACTGAAGTAAAAAAACAGATACCAAGTACTCCTTGAAATTGATGACAATAATGAAAACATGGGTGAAAACAAAACTGAAATTTGGGATAACATCAAGGACATTTATACTAAAACAGCTGAGAAAGTATTGGGTTTAAAGAACAGAAAAAGAAAACAGTGGCTGTCAGATAAGACTTGGGAAAACACCAAGGAAAGGAAAGCCATAAAAATAAAACTTAATGCATCTAAATCTAACAGATTGAAAACCAAATTGCAATTAGACTATAGAGATAAAGACACAGAAGCTAAAAAAGGGACAAACAATGATAGGAGAAACTGTGTTGAAGAACTTGCAAATGAAGCTAAAGAAGCGTCAAAGCGTGGAGAGCTCAGTGTAGTATATAAAATCACTAGGCAGCTTTGTGGAAAATCCAGGAATAATGATGCACAAGTACTATCCAAAGAGGGGAAGCTACTAACTACAGACAAGGAAAAGTTAGATCGTTGGCCAGAACACTTTAAAACTATCCTGAATAGGGCTGAAACCAACAATGATATACTAGACATTCAACCGTTGGGATATGCACTTGAAATAGACACAGAAGTTGTATGTAAAGATGAGATCTGTAAAGCACCAGGCATAGATAACATCAGTGCAGAATTACTAAATCAGGCATATAATCAACAAGTTAGAAACTACATTATCTATTTACCAACATATGGATAGATGAAGAAATACCAACTGAATGGGACAAAGGAATCATTATAAAACAGCAAAAGAAGAGTAATCTAAAACTTTGCAACAACTGGCGAGGAATATCACTACTTTCAATCCCTAGTAAAGTATTTCTTAGAGTCATCAAGAATTGAATTACTGTTTCTATTAACAGTAAGCTGCGTGAAAAACAGGCAGGATTTAGAAATAACAGAGGCTGTATTGACCATCTATTTACCCTCCGAAACATCATAGAACAATCCATAGAGTGGAAGAACAAAACAGAACTAAACTTCATTGACTTCCAAAGAGCATTTTGACAGTGTTATAAGAGAATATATCTGGGACATACTAAGAGCACATTGAGTACCATAAAAAATAATCAAGCTGATAAAGATATTCTACGACAAGTATGGAAGTATTACACAATGGAGAGCTTTCTGATTGGTTCTCAGTGGATACAGGCGTAAGACAAGGATGCGTAATCTCTACTCTTCTCTCCTTAATAGTTGTTAATTGGACGGTGTATGAGATCGATCTTAGGAAATGGAGACAATGGGATAAGATGGACACTCAGCTCCTCTCTTGAAGATTTAGACTTTGCAGATGATATTTGCTTACTATCCAGCAACAGAGCAAAATAAACATCGAGAAAACGAAAGTAATGTCAATCAACAACCAATCAAATAAAATTCCAATAAAGATTGGATCCTTAAACATCGAGGAAATAGAAGACTTTACATACCTAGGCAGCGTAATAAGTAGTAACAATGGGACCACCAAAGACATCAAAGCAAGACTGAGTAAGGCTATAATATCCTTTTGTCTACTCAGACCAATCTGGAAATCGTCATCCCTTGCAAGAAACACAAAACTTAAAATCTACAACAGCAATGTCAAATCTGTACTGCTTTATGGCTCAGAATGTTGGAGAATTATACAAACCGACTTCAACCAACTAGCCTCATTCTACAATACCTACTTGAGAAGAATATATGCAAAATCTTTTGGCCAAACAAAATATCCAACCAGGAACTATTCAAACTGACAACACAAAGAGACATAAGACTCACACCACATCTTCCTATATCTATATAAGAGATGAAATAAAACAAGAAGATGGAAATGGATAGACCATGTCTTAAGGAAGGAACCAGCAAACATCGCTAAAGTGTCACTGAGTTGGACTTCTACTGGCAAGAGGAAAGGTGGGAGGCATAAAGAAACATGGAGAAGAACAGTGGAAAGCGAGGTTGAGATGTCTTGGCGGGAAGTAGAGAAGAAAGCACAAGACAGAGTGTTATGGTGAGAGCTAGTGTCGGCCTTGTGTGCATCGACGCACGTGGAGGATTAAGTAAGCAAGTAATACATGGTACCTATGATATCATCTTTATTATTAAAAGGCCAAATTATAATTTGACCCCAATTTCACGGTAAACTGAACACAGAAAATGAGAATGCCAGTTTAGTTTTTAGTGAATGCAGTTTTTGATGAAGTTGAAGTTCAATCAAATTGAAACTTATTATACATGTTCCGCAATCTAATTAAAATTAATGCGCGACATATCAGAACAGGAGCAATTAAAGGATTTAATTTTAATTAGATTGACATGTTCCGTATGATATGATCTTTTTATTTTGAAAGCCAAATTCGATTTTTTACCCAAATTTCACGGTCCACTGAACATAAAAAATGATAGTTCAAATGGGGAATCCGTGTACTATGAACTCATTCTTGTTATGCCCCACCTGCCATAGTAGAGGGGCATTATGTTTTCTTGTCTGTACGTTCGCCCGTCTGTTCGTCCTCCCGATCGTTCGTCCCACTTCAGGTTAAAGTTTTTGTTCAAGGTAGTTTTGGATGAAGTTTAAGTCCAATCAACTTGAAACTTAGTTTACATGTTCCGTATGAAATAAACTTTCTAATTTTAATGCCAAATTAGAGTTTTTATCCCAATTTCATGGTCCACTGAACATAGAAAATGATAGTGCAAGTTTCAGGTTAAAGTTTTTTGGTCAAAAAAAGGTAGTTTTTGATGAAGTTGAAGTCCAATCAACTTGAAACTTAGTTTACATGTTCCCTATGATATGATCTTTCTAATTTTAATGCCAAATAAGAGTTTGTGCCCCAACTTCATTCATGGTCCACTTAACATAGAAAATGATAGTGCAAGTGGGGCATCAGTGTACTATGAACATTCTTGTTTAATTATGTCTTGATACATTACAATGATTTTTTTTTGAGAAAAGGGACAAGATGTGTCTCCCTGACACAATAAAATCACAAAGAAAGAACTTCATTTTTATGACAAAGTTACTTTAGAATGGAGTACCGGAGCATCATTTTGTTTAGTTTCTACAAGTTTATTTCCAATCAAGAGTCTACTTCTTTAAAATTATTTTCCCATGACGGCATCTAATTTATTCTGTAAGGGCAGACGTTCTAAGATGGGGTGTATAAGGTGTATTCAAGGACACTTTAAATAGCGATTCAATGAACAGAAAATAAAATAAACTCATAGACAGTCTTCAGGCTGATATGTTAATTCTACAGGCCCGGAGCTCAATTTCTCTTTCGTTAGATTCTGTTGGCCTGTAATATATGATTTTTACACGCACGAGACCAATTTTACAAGCCGCTGTTCAGCATGTAGACTGCATAGACAATATTAACACAACAAAATAGCTTTACAACATTTAGGCTGAGACCGTCCCTCAAAAAGTAGCTAACCAACAATTCAGCTAAGCATTCTTGTTTCCACTAGGCTCGTGTAAATGATCCAATGTGCATGATACTCCGACAGACAATACGTCTTGACCCTACCAATTGCTGATAGGCAACTCGTCTTGATCCTACTTATTGAACGTATGCAACCTTTTTTGACCCTACCTAAAATAAATGTTTTAGTACTGGAAGACCAATTTTTTGTATATGCTGGGGAATATTTAAGGTGGAGTTTTTCTTATTCACACAAGAAAGGTCCACATTTATGCCTACTATAATATGTTTTGGAAAAGATAGGTTATGCGACTTAAGGGCTAATTTCGACCTGAAACTAGAAGTACAGCTGAAAAAAAATCGACATTTTTTTAAAATCTCAAGTGTCTAAATTTGTCGATTCAACTGGTTTAGTAAGTTCGAAATTTTAACTGATTTGTCAACAAGGGGTAATTTAAGGTTGAATATGAAAAATCTATCAAATACGGTATGCAGGAAGACGTCACTTTTCAGACGGTAACGGAAGCGACTGCATTTGTGTTCAGTCTCAAAATAATATATACGAGTCTAAATTGAAAACTACGTTCAAACCTATGATTGCGTTGGATAAAAACCGCAATTTTTATACGTGTGCATGTAAAACAAATTTCGTTGTAGAAGGGTCTTAAAACAACACAAACAGCATTTTCCAAAAGACCAAAAAAGTGAAAAAGTATATTTAAACAAAACGCATTTGACTAACAGGTCAAACAACTGATGTTCTTTAACCCTGCTGACTGCCATTGGCGATTGCCAAATAAAATTGATCACAAGAAGTAACAAAATGGATCTTAATATAAATTTGATACTAAACAGCATTTTTTTAACTTGTGGCCATGATGTTATTGTTATGCCATAAACATACGGTGTCAATATTTTTTAGTACACCAGATCCGGATTTCGACAATAAATGTCTCTTCAGTGATGTTAGGGATCGCAACGGTATGTGGAAGGCCACATAAAAAGTGCCCCCATTTTTAGATAAACTCTTGAATTTTAAGAGTCAATATAGGATGAACGGATCATACAAACCGGAGGGAAAATATGATACAAGCCCAAACAAAAAAATATAAACGAGTCTAAATTGAAAACTACGTTCAAACTCATGATTGCGTTGGATAAATATATGTTAAATGTATTTGCATCAAAAGGTCATTGGCTACGAGATATGAAAAAAATAGAATATGCTTTTGTTTAAAATAATTCACTTTTAGCAGCCAATTTGGTTCAATTTTGTCAAATAAGCAAAGAAACATCGCTAATGATTTATTCACTTTCAAGTGAATAATTCGACTACACTGAAACTGTATTCATGTTAACTTCAATTTAACTCATTAACTAGAAATTGGTTATGCTTAAATTAGTTATGTTTTTCCATTTAAAGGATAAGAATGTCAACATTGAAAATGAAATAAAGCTAGGTAAACCATTTCATTTACTATTTCGACCTACAAAAACATTCTTATACAGACCAACATGTACATAAAGTTAATTTATACTTTAAACTATAACATGAAATAAAACAGACCCAAGGAAAAACAATTGCATGAAGTCGCTATCTATTTATATTTATGTTTATGTTTGCATCGGGTTATGTGACCGTCGGCAGTCTTTGGAGGTCATCTCGATAGTGAATTAGATAGTGTCTAGACTTAAATATACACGAAATTCTGATATATATTATCGAGTACATAAATTTTTAACTGTTATTTCAGACTGCTTGTAATTTGGATATACATAAAATATAAGAATCAGAGTCAAATCGGTAAGCATGGATTTGACAGCAGAGCTAATGCCCCTTAAGTAACAAATAATAACATTTCTTTGCTTTACTTTCAGAACCGAGTCCTCCAGCCAATGAACCTAGCCCAGATGATCCTAGTGGTATAGAGAGGGATGTAGACGACCCGAGGGATAAGGTTTTTCACGATAAAAGCGAGCTTTTGGCCACTCACCCAACATGTCATATTGGCGCGGGTAAATGTAGGAGAAAAAGGGAACTTGGTGTAAGTATTAATATCACGAAATTGCAAAGACGCGATTTGATTTGAATCTATGAGTCTTCTTTCAACATTGGTGGGGACCTCGTTGGCCGAGTGGTCTAAGAAGTCGAACTACTATATTAATAGCAATACCAAGGTTTTGAGTTCGAATTCCCCTCAACTTGAGGTCGGTGGTTCTCTCCTAGCACTCCAGCCTCATCCACCAAAAAAACCTCATAGCCATGAAGAAGAACAATAGTACTGAGTTAAACATACCTCAATAAATCAATAATATTATCACAAAAACACGAAACTGCTAAGACGTTATTGAATTTAATCAGTGGTTCTTCTTTCAAGATTAGTATAAACTATTCATTATGTAGACAAGGTAATCATATATCTTCGAAGAAGGAATCAGGTGGACAGTTAGTTTTCGTCTTCGCGTTTTACCGTTTTTGACCTATGGAGTTTGGAGGACGAAAAAAGCGATAACGCGATATGGCGACCATAGGACAGCTTTCCTTAGGTGGATTCACTTTCAAATTCTCCATTAACAATGGCAAAGATATATTTTCCACTGAAATGATAAAAAATGCTAGCAAATAAAGCAACTTTTTATAAAAGGACACACATAATAATGGTAGGCTGTTGTCAGTACAGTTGTGTTACTGAAATCGATTATCCTACTGGAGAACTGAATTAAATATTACCTCTAGCTTTATTTGGGTGCATGTTTGCCACTGGTTATCCCACAAGTTTTAGAAGAAAGTCGACATTTTAAAATTGGCATGTCTGTCCAGCTTATAAATTCCTTGTTCATTCTTTTCAATAAAGTTAACGGTACCAATTTTCTTGCACCAGATGCGCATTTCGACAATACATGTCTCTTCAGTGATGCTCGTGGCCAAAATATTTGAAATCCAAAGCTTATATAAAAATCTAGGACTAGGTGCGGATCAAGCCATTCTAGTTATAACCCCAGCAACACTATGAAATGTTCACATCATAAAAAAAGGAAGTAAAAACTGCGGAGTAATTCATTTATCACTTAAATACAGATTTTCTTCACATGCTATTTCTTGCTTTTGGACAATCTAGAGAGAATCATTTCCTGTCAAATTTTAAAAGGTTTATATCTCGAAAACAAGCACACGGACTGTTAAATGATGGTGTATGCCCTTTTAAATCCTTGATCAATATACTATCACTTTATTACAGTATTTTTAAAGAGCTTGTTATTGTGAAACAGAGTAGTGGTCAGCCTTCATCTAGTTTTCTATCTGAATCATTGATAATTGTTTGGTAAAATATATCAATTATAACAAATGCTTCTCATTTGATGTTTTCCAGAGGATAAAAACAGCACAGACAGAGGAAGGAAACGGCTTTCTTAAGGTTTATGAAACACATGGTAGCGAAAAATTGATTACAAGCATTATCTATTTCTTAGAAAATAACAAATGTAGTAAAGCAAGTAAATTGGTTGATCTGTTGTATAAGAAAGTAGTTCAGAAAGTGGACAATAATAAAAACAACAAATTTACAAATCCAAATCTGACCCAAAAATATGGATATAAGAAAAGAAGGTCTACAGTAGTGCAGTTAGAAGATGAAATCTTTAACCATTTTCAAGCCAACCAAAAACATCAACGACGAATGAAAAGATTTAGAGATATGTTTAGTTTGTCGGAAAAGACAGTTTACTTGACCACACCTCTTCGACTTCAACATATTATATCAGAAATTTACTACACAAAACCTATGCCTGTTACTCATATTGATGAACAGATTAAACATGAAAGAAATCATACGAACCATTTGAAAGATGAGTTTTTCAGAAAACACATGTTAGTTATTTTAAATGATCTAGAGAAAAAGACCTTACAAGACACTGGAAAGGCAATTAAAGAGATTGAAAGTTTATTTTCGCACTACCGTGACCTAAGGACGACATGGTTTTTATCAAAATTTATTGAATATGTAAAAGGTTACAAGAAAAAGAACATGGGCCCATTTTATGATAAACTGGCTTCGATGGATTATGAAAAAATAGATAGCATGAAGGAGGAAAATCTGCATCACAAACAGGAGTTATTAGAGATTCTAAAAGTGATCGACAACGAAACTAAAGCTCATGCCATGATAACAGATCTATTTAAACTACTTGCATTGCACAGTACAATTAATGATTCTCATGTGGATACACTGCATACCGACAGCTTTCTTGCTCAAAACATTGAACTGTTAATAAATATTATGAATCTTTTGAAAAACAATGAGTGCAACAAGGCGACTGTACAAATGAAAATTTTATATAAGAAACTGAAGGATTCAAAAGGCAGAATTTATAACATGCCCACTTCGCCAAAACAGAATCTAATAAGGGGAAATAATGTACCGAGACACAATGTACAAACGAAAGTTGTATATAAGACACTGAAGGATTCGAATGGCAGAACTAATAACATGCCCACTTCGCCAAAACAGAATCTAATAAAGGGAAATAATGTACCGATGGACAATGAGCAAGCATATAACAAGGAGAAGACGTTGTATAGCTTAATATATCTTGAGGATATGGTTGATCAATTAGAAAAGGGTCGATCAATATCGTCATCAAGTCATCATTTAGAAGAATTTCTGAAAAAACATCACACATTTAAAAATAATGGTCCTGTAAGAGGTATTTTACATCTTTTAAAAGAGAAATTGGTTACAAAAGCGCTGGGGTTAATAAAGCTGTTGCGGCAAAAAACACTGCCGTCCGTTGAAAATAATAGGAAAAGAAGATCGACGGTACCGCAATCGGATACTGTATCAATACTCCGCCGCATATTGTTGCTTAAATCATTTGGTGTGGATAGATTAAACCGTTTAGCTGATAAGCTTACAAAGTCTGAATTAAGAATTACAAAACTTCATCCGGATCCAAAATATAGATACGTTGTATTAAAAATTCTGAAAAATATTGTAAATGAGGAAGACAAAAGAGCTTCATATTTGTTAGACGATTTCTCAAATTGGTTAAATCCAAAAGGTATGAAAATAACAAAACATTCTAAATCAAGTACAAATAATCATTTATTTAACAAGCAACGCAATGGAACGATTGAGCCATTTTCAAGCTCGAACCACAACAACAATAACCTGGAATTAAACCGTACGTTCCCAAGTAACATAACTCTTACATTCAAGCAGAATATCAATATTAATTTATTTGGAGAAAAAGACAAATCCACGAAGAATATAGGAGGCAGTAATACAGAGAAATTAACAAACAGGCACGATAACAAATCATGGCAAGGACGGCAGGTATTGCCGAATAAAAACGAAATAAATGATTCCAAAGAAGTTAGACAGTGGCAAGACAATTGGAGGTACCTGACAAATAGCTACAGGAAATTGACAGATATGGAAAAAGAAGAAAATGAAAAGGGAAGTCAAAATAAAAAATTACCTAGGAGATTACAACCAACCGAAAACACCAAAGGGAAAAGTCGAAAAATATATGTAAATACACATAACCAGCATCTAAATAAAAATAAAAAAATGTCAGCATCAAGAACTCCAATAGATATAGATCAAACCATTTCTAAACTCACACCAATAACTCTGATGCACGAAAGCAAACAATATGAAAATGCAAATGCAGCTATAGAAGCAGAGAGACAAACAGTTAAAAGTTTACAAAAAGATCTTCAAACAAAAATTAGTGCGATTCTTCAAGCAGTTGAAGAGAAAAGTTACTTTAAAGCAAAACACCTTATTTTGCAATTAGAGGTTGAAAGAGAGTTACAAACGTTAGAAAACTTTTATTCTAGGAAAGGAAAGTATACTCCTAATTTTAAACAGACAAGAAAAAGTTTATCACCGACTAGAAATAAAGAAAAAATAGAAAAAGATACTGAAAGTAAAAATAAAAAGGCAACAAGGAAATTAAAGTCAAATAAATTGGTTGAAGAGAAAGATAAAATTTCAATAATAGAAAATGAAACTGAAAGTCAAAAGAAAAAAGCACCAAGGAAATTAAATTCAAATAAACTGGCTGAAGAGAAACAAACAATTTCAGAAATAGAAAATGAAACGGGAGGTCAAAATAAAAAAGCACCAAGGAAATTAAATTCAAATAAATTGGCTAAAGAAAAAAATATAATTGCCGAAATAGAAAATGAAACGAAAACGGGAAGTCAAAATAAAAAGGCACCAAAAATATCAAAGTCAATTGAAATGACTTCTCGAGTTGGCAATGTTCCGACAAAAAATAAAAAGATATCAAAGTCAATTGAAATGACCTCTCGAGTAGGTAATGTTCCAACAAAAAATAAAAAGGCACCAAAGATATCAAAGTCAATTAAAATGACCTCTCGAGTGGGTAATGTTCCAACAAAAAACAAACACGTGAAAGGAAAACCAAATATGCAAATAAGTTGGAAAAGTAAGGTTACGGTTGGAAATGAAAAAAGACAACAAAATCATCAAAGACCGGAAGAAGAAAACCCTCTAGAAAGGATGGTTTCTATATTATCATCTATTATAACTTTAAAAGAGAACAAGCAAACCAAAAGAGCAAACGAATTAATAAAAACAGTAAGAGGGAAAATGCAAGGATTTTCAAATGTTGTTAGAAAGAAGATTGACTCAATTTTAAAGTACATACTGGAGGGAGAATACATTCAAGCTAAATTACTTGTGATAGAGTTGGAACATCCAGAAGAATCGCCTACAAACAGCAGAAATGACAGAAACACTATAGACGTAAGTCAGGCTACTACAATGTATAAGTTTACTGATACCATTAACTGTTTACAAAGCTTTGAACTTTTCGAAATGTTAATGATTTTCAACCCAGTAATAGCTTGCTTTTAGAAATTTTGGTCCTCTAAGCTCTTCAACTTTGCACTTGTTTGGCGTCACTGATAGAGTCTTATGTAGACGAAACGAGCGTCTGGCGTATTACATAATAATCCTGATACCTTTGATATTACTATTTGACTGTGTTTGACAAAACATTTTTGTAATTTCGGTTCCTCATTCAAAATGCTCTTCAATTTTTATTATTTATTTTACCTTTACCTTTTTGTATTCGATCGTCACTGGAAAGTCTTTTAAACATGTTATTTATACATGAAAAATAAGCTTTTGTAAAGCGTAGAAAGTTGATTTACATAGATGGGAACGAGACTGTGAAATACATATGTTTCTACAACATCTGTAGGTGTGCGTTCATGGCAAAAACAAATCCTAATTCATCACCAAAGAGTAATACACTCAATATTACCAAAAAGTATGATGACAAGTTAATAAGCTTACAAAAGCACTTGTCAAAATTAAGAACTTTCGGATGCTTATTAAGGATGTAGCACATGTTTGAATAGTATTACTGATAATAATCATAAAAATTCGGTGTTGACATGAATATCAATTACGTGGTCATTTTTATAAAGGAGTAGGTCTAGTAAGACCCCTTTTTGGCCCAAAAATATAGCAGTTTTACAAAAATGTTAAAATGTAAACTTTTAGTTATTTTTTGGAAAGTAAAATGCCTCTGCTACATAAATATAGGATGTTTTTGACAATACAGTGCACATATATCGGGTACTAGTACCATTAAATCATGCTAAATTACTGAAATCTTCTAAATTCTAGCATTTTAGTTAAATTTTAGACGGTTTTCGTGTACTATTGAAATGTAAGTTGTATTTTACGATAATACGTAACATATATAAAGGTTGAGGATGAACACTGATGCGGCCACTTTCATTTTTGACAAAAAAACATCTGAAAAGTGACATTTTTCGGCATATTCGGTAGATTTTTCATATTTCAGCTTGAATCGGTGCGTGTTTAATGACTAAAACAGTTAAAATCTTTCACGTAAAGTAATTGATTCAAATAAAATAAACACTTAAGTGTTTAAAAAGTGGTCAAAATCTTTCGTCAGATGAATCTGAAATTTGAGGCTCTTACCAAACCTGCTGCTTTCCTGTTTACAAAACTTTAAATTTTTCGAAAAACTAAGGATTTTCTTATCCCAGGCATAGATTAACTTATCCGTATTTGGCACAACTTTTTGGAATTTTGGATTCTCAATGCACTTCAATTTTGTATTTTTTTGGCTTTATAACTATTTTGATATGAGCGTCACTGATGAGTCTTATGTAGACGAAACGCGCGTCTGGCGTTCTAAATTATAATCATCGTAATTTTAACTATAATGATAATAATGATGATACTTTGATTATTATTAATGATTTTTTTTTTTTTTTTTTTTTTATTTCTCTTGAAGTAATATAAGATTTGTGATTATGATTTTTTTAAATTATTTTGTTTGTGCACAATAAAGTTGAGTTTTCTTTCCCCTCATGAACATATAAGTAAAACAGGAACTTGCTGTTTTAACATCACAAGTTACTTTATTTAAAAGTTAAAATTAAAAGTCTGGAACTACATGGTAGTAGTTAATAAACTCTGAAGATTAGATATAAAGAAGCACTTAGCACTAGTCGTCAATTTATGAACCGGTACATATATATAAACTTGTTATATAGCGGTATACTACTGTAACTTTATTTTTTCTATTTCTAGGATAAAACGGGCTTTTGAATCCCTATTTCTTTTCTTTTGCAGTGGACTACGTACTTCTCAATATTATATAAAAATCATAAAAAACATATAACTATAAAACTTTTTCTATTAGCATTTGTATTAACAAGAAAAGTTTTATGAGATTTTATAGCAAATAATTGTGCTTTTCACATAACTTTTATCATATTAAGACTTTGTTTAATGGAAAAACTTCAAAACCTATACAAATGAATTGATAAATGAAATATGCAAATTTCGAATAAATATTGTAAAGTAAGTCTTAAATGTATTTTCCTTTCCGGAATATTGTTATTTTTTTGGGAGGTCTCTTTGTGGTGAGTGTTTTACCATAATAATTCGCTACATACCCATATTTGTAGTGATGTTTTAAATTTTATTTGTATATTTTGACATTGCAGAAGCTGAGAAGGTTATGGGTGTCTGAAACTATTTGTAAACCCTTATCACAAAATGTGTTGGTAGTCGTGTAGTTTGTTCTTTAGTCTGGAATTATTTATTAGTTGTTAAGCGTTTAACTAGTATTTGGTAATTTGCGAGTACCCTTGGCGCGTCACTCAGTCAATGAACTTAAGCCAAACGCGCGCACCGTTTACAGAAGAATCATCAGTGACGCTCGAGTTGAAAAGACCAAATAAAGTTCGATGTTGAGGAGCATTCAGGACTCAAAATTCTGAAAGGTTCTGCCAAGTATAGCCATGTAATTTTATCTATTCCTGGGAAAGAACATTCTTAGACTTAGTTAATTTTAGTGTCTTTTGTCTTTATATTCCTTGGTATTGTACTTTATACATATCTAATAAGTCAAGTTATTTCCAACAAAAATTTAATCGAAACATTACCGACGATGTTAAAAGATAGTGCAGAATTCTGACCTGAAGGCATATTATGAATAGAATCTCTTCAATGTAAATGACTCGCAGAAGGTATAAAATATCATATTGATCAGCATGTTTCCACTTTCGGGATGTAATTTGCTCTTGAATTTAAAAAAAGAAGAGGCCGAACAGCGACAAAGCTAGGTTAAAATAAAACTCTTCGGTATAGTTTGTAGGGGAGAATTCCTGTGTTATACAAACATTTACAAATAACACTGGTTATGAATAATAAACTCATCATAGATACCAGGACTAAATTTTGTATATGCGTATGAACTAGTTTGAGAAGGAAAGAAACATGTTATCTCAGCATGTTACGCTTAAGGTAGCAACATCAACCATAACATATTTGGCAAAACTTTTCGAAAATTTCAATTTTGGGTTTGCAGTTCTCTTCAACTTCGTACTTTATTTTGACTATTTCTCTAAATGATTCGAGCGTCGCTAAGAGAATTTTTGTAGAATGACACGCGTCTTGCGTACATGAAAAAGATTAATTACATTAAATTGCTCCAATTAGTAATTGAGGCCAAACAAAATAATATATATGTTTCCTAATACTATATCTTAAAATGACTATTTTGTTTAACATTCAGTAAGCGACATTCTGACCTTAACAGTGCTTATTGAAAAATAACAAACATTTTTTTTTAGGGTAGGCTTTTTTTAGCTTTAAAACGATAGATATAAGGTCGAAAGGAAACACACATATTTTTCTTATTTGGCCCTATATTCGATTATATTACCAATTCTTCACATTTAATGTTTTCCAGGGTTTAACAAATCGACGACAAGGAGATGAAAATCATTTACAAGGCAACCAGAAAAGTAAAAGCATAATAGAACATAATATCACATATAAGGATGAAAGAGTTCAACCAAAGGAACCTAGAAAAATGAGAAGACATAACAAACATTACCGACGACTAAAGAGATCCATGAATTGGTCTCATCAAGCTAAAACTGCTTTACATAACAAAATGCCAAATAAAAATGATCCACATGAATGGCAGAACAAGCACATGCCGACTGGTACAATACACAAAAAGATAAATGATCATGCGGTTCCACATGACTGGAATACAAGGAACATGCCGACTGAAACAACACAGAAAAAGATAAATGATCATACGGATCCACATAACGGGAATACAAGGAACATGCCGACTGGTACAATACATAAAAAGATAAATGATCATACGAATCCACATAACGGGAATACAAGGAACATGCCGACTGAAACAATACAGAAAAAGATAAATGCTCATACGGTTCCACATCACGGGAATACAAGGAACATGCCGACTGGTACTATACATAAAAAGATAAATGATTATACGGTTCCACATAGCTGGAATACGAGGAACATGCCGACTGAAAACAACCAGAACAAGGTGAATAACGACTTTCTTACAAGGTATGACAAAACAGAAAACGGAAAGTTGATTGAGAGTATTATTTACTTATTAGAAAAGAACAAATGTAGTCATGCAACTGCATTAACTAGTTTGTTGTATCGGAATATAGTGAAGAAATTCAACAAAAATAGAACCAAGAACAGTAATTCGCATATTCAAGCTGCAGGAAGCTCAACAACGCATCAGACAAGTTTGACTCAAAGAATAACTTACTTAAACACACCTGGTCGACTTAAATATATTATACAAGAGCTGAGAGCAAAACGATCGTATCTTAATGCTAAGCGCTTGATAGCACATGAAAGATTAATGTTCGAATCGAGTGGAGATGCACGATTCCAAAAAGAAATGAAAAATATTTTAGATCATCTTCAAAATAATAAAACCACACAGGCTGATCAGTTAATTGAAAGCTTAGTTGCACGGGACAGCGACTTGTGGACCGCATGGTTTTTAGCAAGATTTAAAGATTATGTAAACTACAAGATGTGGCACTTTTGGAACTGCGTTAGAGAAATGGTCTCTCGCGATTATGATAAAATAATGAACATTCCTGCAGCAAATCTGAAAAACAAAAAAGAGTTAATAGATATTCTTACGATTATATTCAGCAATAGAAACAAAGCCATTGACATGATAACAGCTTTATTTGAAAAACTTTTGAACACCGTGCCGGAAATAAGTCATGAGCACACAATCAACAACTCAAGTATTCACAAGTCTGAAAATGAAATACATGACACTGACAGCTTTCTTGCTCATAATATAAAAATGGTAGAACATATAATGTTATTATTAAAAAATAAGCAGTGCAGTAGAGCGGCTGTAGCAGCTAAAATACTATATACGAAACTAGAGGGTGCAAAAAAGAGAATTCAGAACAAAAGTCTACATAATGTAGTTAATGGGCCAATCAATGAAAAAGACAGGATGTACACCATGTATAGCTTAGTACTTCTAGAGGACATGATTGGTCGATTAGATAGGGCCAAATCCATTTCGTCAACAAGCCATCATTTAGAAAATTTTCAGAAAAAACATCCCACATTTAAAAATCACAAATCAATCTCAGTTATTTTAGATCTTTTAAAAAAGAAAAAAATTAAAGAAGCGATGAGTGTAATTAAACTGTTAAAACTTAAAACCCTGCCATCATTTGAAAAAGAGGAAGATCATAATAAGAGCAGGAGAAGAAGATCGATGGTGCGACGGAAATCGGATACTGTATCAAGACTTCGCCGAATATTGCAACTTAAATCATTAGGTGATAAATTCCATAACCGTATTGCTGATAAGCTGACAATGTCTGAAGTAAAAATCGCAAAACATCATCCGGATCCGGAATATAGATTTGTTGTATTCAAAATTCTGAAAAACATTGTAAATGACGAAGTCAAAAAAGCTTCATATTTGTTGGACAATTTTCCAAATAGGTTAAAGCAGCAAGGTATGAAGTCTGGAAAACCTATAAAAGGAAGAGTTTATTCTAAATCAGGGAAAGCTAAACATACATTTATTACAAAACACAATGGAACCATGAAGATAAAGAAACTAAGTAATTCCTCTGCTATACCATACAAGTCGATATCAAGCTCGCACCACAGTAAGAACGACAGTCAACATAAAATGTTTGCTAGACCTAAGAAGTTGGGATCAATTTACCACAGAAAACACGACAGTCCATACAAATTGGAAGCAAGCTCGAACCACAACAGAAATAACCTTGATTTGTATCAGAAACTCCCTGGTAACATAACACTTATAATCAGGCCAAAGTTCAATATTTTTCTATCTGGGAAAAAACTTAACCCTCTAAAGAATTCTACGGGTAACTATAAATTAGAATTAACAAACAGACACGATAGAAGATTACTGCAAGGGAAGCAAAGCGTGCAGCATAAACGAGAAAAAATCCCTATTGGTGAAGGCAAACAGAGTAAAGAAAATAGAAAATATGAGAGCAATAGACACAGAGCATTGATAGACAAGGGAAAACGTATTAGAAATACAAAAATAGAACATGCAACAGGAAGTCGTAAAAAAAATATATCAACTAAAGACGTACTTACCAAAGACGGAAAGAAAAAACAGACAAAAGACAACCAAAATCTTTCAAGATCAGGAAGTCAAGAACATAGAAAAAATGAGACAAATAGATACAGGGCATTGATAGCTAGAGAAAAGCATAATAAAGATTCGAAAATAGAAAATGAAACCGGAAGTCGAAATAAAAAAGCATCAATTGAAACCAAAGAGGGAACAGGAAAACACATAAAAGACAACAAACACTTATCAAAATCAGGGAGTCAAAAAAATATGACAAATCCTAAAATTATACAGTCATCTAGTACACAACATTTGCAGAAGTCACAAATTAGTGAGCGTATTGATCCTATAGATCGAACAATTTCGGAACTTACTTCAATAACTTCGATGCAGGAAAGTAAAAACTATGAAAATGCTAAAACAGCTATAAATGCAGAAAGAAAAAAAGTCAAAACTTATCCAAAAGATCTGCAAGGGAAAATTGGTGCAGTTATTCAAGCCATTGAAGAGAAAAATTTCTTTCGAGCAAGACATCTTATTTTGAAGTTGCAGGTTGAACGAGAGTTTGAAACGTTAGATAACATTAGTATACATGGAAAAAAGTCGGTTAGTCGTAAACAGATGAAAGGGAAAAATAAAAAAGCGAAAATGGAAAATGAAACGGGAGTTCAAAACAAAAAAGCACCAAGAAGATTGATATCAACTAAACAGACCAAACAGAGAAACAAAAATGCGAAATTAAAAACTGAAACGGAAAGTTTAAATAGAAAGGCTTCAAAGACAGTAAAATCAAACAAAGTGACAAAAGAACAGAATAAAATTCCAAACATTAAAAATGAAACGGGAAGTGATAAAAAAGCACCAAGAAAACTAAAATCTACAGCGATGTCCAAAGATAATAATAAAGCTAAAACATTAAAAAATGAAACGAGAAGTCAAAATAAAAAGGCTTCTAAGAGTTTGAAATCAACTGGAGCAACAGAACATAAAACTAAAATTGTAGAACGAGGAAAAAGACCCGGAGGTCAACATAAAAAGGCGTCAAAGAGATTAATTTCAAATGAAGTGCTCAAAGAGAAAAATAATCAATCAAAATTAGAAAATGAAACGGAAAATAAAAACAAAAAAGCTTCAAAAAGACTCAAATCAATTAAGATGGCCAAAAATAAAATTGAAAAAGCAAAAATTGAAAATGAAACGGGCAGTCAAAATAAAAAGTCATCAAAATCAACTGAAGTAACAAAACACAAGAATAAAGTTTCAGAACCAGAAAAAGGAAAGGGAGGTCAACATGCAAAGGATTCAAAGAGATCAAAATTAAAAGTACCTAAAGAAAAAATCAAACAGTCAAAATTAGAAAGTAAAATAGAAATTCGAAATAAAAAGGCACCAAAGATATCAAAATCAACTGCATTGGCTTCTGGGAAGGCAAATTCTCCCAAAAATAACAAACATTTGAAAAGAAAACCAAAGATGAGAAGAATTTTAAAAGAGAAAAATACACAAACGAATGGAAAGGAGAAAAGACCGGTAGGATTAAACTGGCCTGAAAGGATAGCATCTAGTTTATCATCTATTATAGCTTTGGAAGAGAAGATGCAAAAAAAAAGGGCAAACGCTTTAATTAAAAAAGTAAAAAGGGAACTAAGCCACCTATCGAAAGTTTTAAGGAAAAAGGTTGACTCAATATTAAACTACATAATGAAGGAAGAATACATTAAAGCCAAGTTACTCATTATAGAATTGGAACAATCAGAATTAGAAGTATCACCAGCAGCCATTGGCAATGACAGAAATACTGAAGACGTAAGTCAGCTTACTTCAAATAAATCAGGTATTTTATAGGCAAAAAGATGATAAAAATGAGTCGTGATTCTTTATATTCGGTTTCAAAGGCAATATTCATGTTAAGACCAAGTGTTCAACCCTTTTCTTACAAATTGATACAAGACTTACACGTAATAATTGTTTCTTTCTTGTATTTTAATTGTATATAACTAACTCAATAAAATTGAGAATGGAAATGGGGAATGTGCCAAAGAGACAACAACCCAACCATAGAGCAGACAACAGCAGAAGGTCACCAACAGGTCTTCAATGCAACGAGAAATTCCCGCACCCGGAGGCGTCCTTAAGCTGGCCCCTAAACAAATATATACTAGTTAAGTGATAAGGAACGCCATACTTATCAATACAAAATAAAGTGCTTTGATAATTTAAAATTTGGGAAAAAAATTAATTTTAATGATCAATAACTTCAATATAAACCTAAAGACAGGAAAATAATTTGTTTAACTGATGAACCACGCCCCACCGTACATTTTAAAACATTTAAAAGTCCTTTAACGACGGGTTTTTACTTATTTCTCCGTTAATATAGAACGGTTGTAGAAAATATTGCATATCACAATATAAATTAGTTGGATATGTATAGATGCATTCTTTGATATCATAAAAAAAATAAGAAAATAAGGAGAAACCTGTCTATTGATGTTCCGTCATTGTGCCGGATGTTAGATACCATCGAGCTCGAACAAATTTTGTCGTTGTTGTTTAGACAAAGTGTAAATATCGATGGCAATTATTAATGAAGAAAAAAGAATGTCATGTTACCCTTAGTTATCCAATAAGAGAAGCTAATTCTTAACCGATATATAATAAATATTGATATTGTAATATTCAAGTTGCTCGTCAAAGTATAAAGCATATTTGAACACATTATTTGGCTGCGCTCACTCGAAAAAATCTTCATAGGCTGACCAGAAATTGATATTTTACAGTAACAATCTGCAGAAAAATTGAAAAACGTTACTTTTTATATTACTGATACCTCAAAAAAAAATTGCACTAAAATTATATCAAGAATGTATGACGTCATGCAATTAGTGAAAACATGAACAGATTTTAATTTGGTTCTCGATGAAGCTTACCATACCATGATCATACCATGCGTGCCAATGAAATATATCGTCAAAATTATCTCCCCATTATGCCAGTTCATTTTCACAATCGTAGAAATGGAAGCCATTGTAGGAATGACACGCTACCAATTTTGCTCTTGGAAACCGATAAATTTATCCACATTGCACCATTACGATCCTTATATGTCAGTTGTATTTTAAAAAGACAAATGTATCAACTAGCTAATGAACATCTGTTAATAATCTTGTCTGCATTGATTAAAATTAAACCTATTATCTGGTCGGTTGTCAGGTGGAATTTTCGAAAATTCATAAACATTTAAAAAAATTCTAATTAAATATTTCGTGGAAGGGCAGACTAGATTTTTTTATTGTATGAAGACTCTAACCCATATATTTCATCTTTTAGTACTGTGATTTTTCTGTGTGTTAAAAAGTCAACCTGTAGCTTTAATATATAAAAATGATAGAATTTGAAGCGAGAGATGTATGAGATATTCTTACTTTGTACGATATCAAGACAAAAAACTAAACTCAAACACGCCCTAACATAAAAAGGTGCACTCGATTTTCTCTTTTCGGTACAATGGTTACCCATTTTTTGAATTTTTCTTCAGTCACATAATGGAAGGGCAGACACGAAAATTACTGAACTAATAGATTGTTTTGTTTTCCGTCCGTGGTATTTTTTTCAAAAAAATTGGAGGTTATGCATTTTCTTCATCCAACTTGAAAGATACCCATGTCGTCGACCTGATATCTAATTGTTCTGCTTAACTATGTACTAGATAAATTAAAAACCTATTCAAACGGTGTTTTTCAAAATTAAACACCTCGTAATTGAGAAGAAAATTGCAATTTTGTTTGTTTCTATGAACTTTTAAAAATTTTGTCACTATAGTAAACAATACAGTAAACATTTATCGCCTTCTCTAACAAAGAGCTTCGATTATTTTGTTCTATTTCAACCTGGTTTCCGACTGGTATGGAACGACCAATTCTAATTTCGGGACAAGGATCAAGTGTATTTTATTTTCATTTTTTTTAAGTGCTTCCTGCATTTTTTCCATTTGATTATGGACTTTCCGATTTGATTTTCCTCTGAGTTCAGTATTTTTTGTGATTTTACTTTACACTACTACCTCATCGAAAGACAATTTAACAACAAGTGGTGTTGTGGTATTTTCCTAAAAATATATTCTGATCCGTAATTTCATTGCAAAAAAATGTTGCGGTCAAGCAGATAACAAAAACAAAAATTCTAAATCCAGCTTTCCTCCAAAACTTAAAGTGTAAAATTTTAATAATAATAATTTGATTGACAGCGCCAAAAAGAAAAGAAAAAGTTCGTGCTCAGACAAAAAGTCATAACCACCTACTTGAAGATAAACGTTGCTCCTTTATTTATAATATAGTACAATTCTGCTTTTTTTCTGTTTTGAATGTGAGCTATCTGTACATCTTTGCCTGATTTTATTTTTTTATCCAGATCATTCGGCATGGGGCCCATGCAGTTCAACCTGTGGTGTCGGTAAGTCGGAAAGGAGGCAGCAGTGTCTAAAAGAAGACGAATGTAATGAACTTATTCATGTAGAAAGACGACCATGTTGGCTGGCACCTTGCCCAGACGAGTAGAAAATAAACCAAACATGGAAAATTGTAGAACTATTATATTGACCAATCAAAACATTTCTTTAAGATTAACATTAGAAAAAAACTATAAACAAAATAAAAGTCTTTGTCTGATTTAACTGATCAGTCATACATAATGTTGTAGAATATGATCACACATAACATGTGTTGTATTTATTTATTTATTTATTTATTTATTTACTTATTCGTTATTTAAACACATGTATACTTATTATTTGTCTTTTGTTAAAGTAGAACATAAGTTTGGCATATAGTAGTTTACCGATGTTAAAACCGCATTAATCGAGTAGAAAAAAGTAAAATATCAAAAATACCAAACTTCAAGGAAAATTCTAAACTGATAGTTCCTAAGCAAATGGCAAAATCGAAGACTTAAACACATCAAACGAATGGATAACAACTGTCATATTCCTGACTTGGTACAGGCATTCTCTTTTGTAAAAAGAATAGTGCATTTTGCCAGGTTGTCTAGCTAGCTAAACCTTCTACTTGTATTATAATCGCACGAAATTTCAATAAGGGAAGAGGCAAGCTAAGGTAACAAACTAAAGCTGAGGGACTCTGAATGTAGAATAAGGTAAGCGTCTCTTGTTATGAAACTATCTCCCGCCATGCAAATCATTTTTCATCCTTTCGTACGAAAAGCCTATATCTAACAGTTTATTGTAATACGCTTCATGCATACCCAGGTACAACTTAGGTACAAATCGTTTTTTACTAGCGTTTGTCTTGCGTCATCTAACCATCTTTTAAATATTTTAGGTAGTGCATTAAAACGCATAAAATATATGTTTCAGACTGATATTCATTTGTTATTGATTCCTTGGCTTTGTAAGCACGTTCGTACGAAAAATTTACATCATGCAGTCAGACATTTGATTAAAAGTTGTAAGAATTCATGAACTCCAATACGGTTTATTTGTGAAATATTGAAAAAAAAAAAAAAACAAGAATGTGTCCCCAGTACACGGATGCTCAATCCGCACAATCATTTTCTATGTTCAATGGACCGTGAAAATTTGGGGGAACCTCTAATTTGGCATTAAAATTAAAAAGATGATATCATGGGGAACATGTATACCAAGTTTCAAGTTCATCAAAAACTACCTCGACCAAAAACTTAAAACTGAAGCGGGACGGACGGACGGACGCACGCACAGCCCAAACAAATAATGCCTATTAATTGGACATTTAAAAGAAGCATGAATGACAATTAAACAGTTAAAAAGGAGATTAATTCTTACGGTGACCGTATGGGATTCAACAATGATCAAAACTCATGTTGTATTGTTAAGTTAAAAAAAAATGAATCAATTCAAAGGATAAAATCAACGGCCTTTCTTATGCTTAATACAATAAATGCAAAACACAAAAATCAACTGCAGGCTCCTTACATGAAACATTCACATGTGGTCGGATTAAATATGTGTATCGCTCTTTCTCTCATATACAATATCTATACAATTAAAACAAGATATCTAAAAATCAGTTGAAAGACATCGTACATCCACGAATTAGGCAGTTCCTGCTGTGCCTGCCCCATCCTTCATACGACAAAAAAATGCTTTGTCTTCTGCGAAGACTGAAGTCAACCTGCGTGAACAAAGTGTTGATTGGAGATTCCTAAAATGCTTAACTGAACCCCTTGATGAAAGGTATAATGGTATTTTCCCAGAAATGAAAGAACTTATTAGTAAATTTGACTATAACCTTAAAATTCTGTTGAGATGGAAAGGCACTGCATTAAATCCTTCCACTGATAACCGTGATATCAATTTCAAGAAACAAGGGCTATGTTTCTGCATATTTTGGAAGGAATGATAATAGTAATCAAAGGTACCAGGATTATAATTTAATACGCCAGACGCACGTTTCGTCTACATACGACTCATCAGTGACGCTCAGATGAAAATAGTTGTTAAGCCAAATAAAATCAATTTCAAAACAAGTAAAATCACAAAAATACTGAACTCCGAGGAGAATTTTATCGGAAAGTCCCTAATCACGGACAATGACTGTCATATTCCTGAACTTTTAAAAGAATTGGAAGCAAAGTGAACTCTAAATGTAGTTTTTCGTTTTTCTTTATACTTACATTCATGAGTTTATACTCGCAATCAATTAACAGATAAATGCATTGAATATGTAGGTAAAGGCAATATATTAGGCTAGATTGCTTGCTAACTGAAGTGAAGTCATTATCAGGTTAGGTATACTACCCTCCTTTAAGAGTAGATTAATCGATCTGACTATAGGACTATACCCCTCTGATATGAGGGTAGTATAGTTAACCTTGTAATGGTTTCACGGTTCAGCTTACAAGCAGGCAAGCCAAATATGTTTCCTGTACCTATACACTGAATGTATTTTGATGTAAATGTTAGGTATAAAAAGAAATCCAGGTCAACCAGTATTCTTCAACAATAAACATGTTTGGAAAGGTCTAAACGGCATGTTCTACTTATTATGACAGTAACCTGCAACATTTAATGAACCAATTGATAATTCAGGCATGGAGCAAATTACCTTGCAATGTAATGCCTTAAATTACAATTACTTTGACAAAAACATACACTCAATTACAATAACATTTGTTTTCCTATTGAATTTAGGTATCAAGTAAAATGTCTATTCAATACAACTATAACATAGAATTATTAACATCTTTAGGGTTTCAAGGTTTACATCTCTTTGTTTCTCAGTCGATTTAAGACTTGAGGGTTTCCTTTTTTTTGTTTGACAATGATATTTTTTTTGGTTATTTAATCATAAGGTGTTCATTGATGTTTTGACAAAAATAAAACACTTTTCCAGTAATGTCCTTCTTAGCAAAATCTCCATCAATCTGTGAAAGATGTCTTGTAAAAAAAGTAATGCCAGGTTGCAAGGTAATGCATGAAGTTACACAACTTTTTTCCCAAGTTATGCATTAAACTACAATTATATGTAATGCAAATTTTTTGCTGCACTACACATTTCGTGCAATTACTAGGACAAAAGAAAACCATGCATTACAATTACAAATGTGCATTACACACTTCGTCCAAATACTAGGACAAAAGAAAACCAGGCATTACAATTACAAATTTGCATAACACACTTCGTCCAATTACTAGGACAAAAGAAAACCATGCATTACAATTACAAATTTGCATTGCACACTTCGTGCAATTACTAGGACAAAAGAAAACCATGCATTACAATTACAAATTTGCATTGCACACTTCGTGCAATTACTAGGACAAAAGAAAACCATGCATTACAATTACAAATTTGCATTACCCCATGTCTGATTGATATAATTTAATATGACCATGTCCAGTTTACTGCTAAAACGACTGAATATACAATATATTGTTCATCATAATTGAAAGTTGTTCTGATCAGGTAAACTCCACTCAGTTATGCCTCAATGTACTGAATTTCTGTTGTAAGATTTAACATAAAGTTTAAAGGTCAGCTGTCCTTTTTAATGTCGATCAGGTGTTCGAATAGGTATACAATAGATTGCAAGTTCTGTCACTTAAGCAGAAAACGGGGCATCTCATATTTTTAAGATTGCAATAGTTGATACATATAATGCTATAGAATACAGCCAAGTTTGCCATTTCCCTGCTTTAAATCCAGTCTTTACAAAAATACTCCTCTATGGAGGGTTAATGTTATCCTTTTATAGAAAGAGTATCCCTTTATACAGGTAAAAAACCTGATAAAGGATACATTTGGGTATCATGTGTATGTTATAATTCCTGAGATAAAAACAAATTGGCGTTTACGTATAACAGGCATTTCTAAAAGTTTAGGTCTTATTTACTGTTACAAGTCCTGTAATCGTTTGAATGATAAACCCTTTATCTGGTATTTGTTTGTATATGTATCATATGATCTAAACTTGATATTATCTGTAAAAATTATCCAACAATGATAAAAAAAAATAAAAAAAAAATACTACATATATGAACTTAAAAGCATCAGATTTTAACTGGACAATCGGTATATTGTATTGACATTTTACCATTTGATTAGGGATTTTCCGTTTAGAAATTTCCTCGGAGTTCAGTATTTTTGTGATTTTACTTTTTATAATACAAAACATGTCCTTTTTACAGACTATAGGTGAAGCACAGACTGGGTGTCAATTCTGCGATGAATTCCCAGAAATTATGTGAAAATTTGATAACTGTGAACTGTTTCTGTGTCAACTGTGCAGTTCAAATATACATAGAAAATCAAAGGATCTAGTAAATAGTCAATTATCAATATTAAAGACTTTGAAATGGTGGAGTTTGCTACTTCAGTGCGTAAAGTAGGCCTTGAAAATATGGTTTGACAAAGCATAGTAAACAAAAATATTGTGTATACTGTAACATATGTAGGGTGCCTGATTGTTTAAAATGTTGAATGAGACTCATAAACTACGTGATTATAAGTCTTATAAATACCTTGATGAAATGTATAATTTAGGTATCTATGAAATGAAGGAAGAAATAACACAATTTGAAGAAAATCTTAGATCTTTAGAAACGAAAAAGACAAACTGCAGAAAGCTCTTTCCGATGGTGATACAAACTTTCAAAAACAAGGGCTATCATTCTGCAAACTGAGGAAACATGGAAGAGGCTACTTCAAAACATGCTAAAGATCTCTTACAACAACTGGAAGCAAAATGGAAAGCATCAGGAAATAAGATAAAAACAAACCTTTCTGAACTTAAAAAGTATGAAGACAAGTTGGAAACAATGACGAAAAATCTCCATCAAGCACTGCAATCTTATCAAGCAGCAGACATTTTCACTACAAATAAAAACTTTAACAAGGCAGTGCCAAAATGTTTTGTTAAAAATAATAAACCAAATAAGACAAAAATCATAACTAGGAGTATGCAAGTGAAAATAGAAAGTCAGTCAATGCTAGGGGATCTTTAAATGGTCCCAAATTTGGAACTCATAGACACTTTCCAAGTAATAATAGGAGTGTAACAAAAATACTGCCGTGTAGTACTGCATTTATAGGTAGCAGTTCAAGTGAAAAGAAAATCTTGAAATTGAAGTAGACCAAGAAATTGAATTAAAAGTGAATGATATGCCTTGGACACAAGGTGGAAAAATGCTTGTGTCATCTGAAGAAAGTGATATAAAACTATATACAAAGATCATATATTTATCATGTGATTTAATATGTGTATGACAAAATGAACACTGTGTAATCATTCCTTATAAGGAATATATAAGCCGATCGCTTATAGCACCCGAAAAAACAGACATATAAAGAAATAAATCTTAAAATTGAATTATGACCCTTGAAAATTAGGGCAAGGTCAGAAGATACCTAACAGTCAAACTGAACATAATAAGTCCATACCTAAAGTATAGATGAAGTGCAGTTTATAGATTCAGATTAAAGACTTCGACATGCAACCGAACCGTGTCAAATATTACTTAAAAGAAGGTCATGGTCAGATGAAACAGCCCAGACAGACTTTTACACCTTAAAATAATTACTTACACCAAACACAGTTAATAAATTGCTTATTTTACCTCAAAACAGAACAAACCAGAAAAACTTAACAGTGTCAAATTAACAATGAAAATGAGGTCAAGGTCAGATTAAACCTACCAGTAGGACATGTAAACCTTACACCTTACAATCATTATATAACCAAATAGCGTTGATATATTGCTTACAGTTCTGCAATACAGAAAATAATCATAACAAGAGTACAAACGCTGAAATGTCAGGTCTCCTTTGCTAACGATTGATTGTATGCTTATAGTCCTAAATATAAAGCTACACTACAAGCAATACTAAGATTTAAAATGAGGTCAAGGTCAAATAAACCAAACAAACGAGACATACATGTACACCTTACAGTCCCGCAATACCCTTAATATAGTTGACCTATTATTTATAGTTTCTAAGAAACAGACATAACCAAAAAAACTAAACATTGACCAATGAACCATGAAAAATTAAGCCAATGTCTCATGAACCATGTCTGACAGACATGTACATCTGACAATTAGTCTATAGATTAAATATAGTTGACCTATTGCCAAGAGTATAAATAAAAAACAAACTTAACCAAGAAAATTCATCATCAACCATCCAAATTAAGTCAAGGTCAAAAGATACCTGCCAGATGGACATATACACCTTACAATCTTTCCTTACAACATATATAGCTGACCTATTGCTTAAAGTTGAAGACAAACTGACTAAACACAAACTCTTAACACTGAACAATTGACCGTAAAATTGAGGCAATGTAAAACAAAACATGCAAGACTGACATGTACATCACAAAATATTGCCATATATAAATATAGTTGACCTATTGCAAAGAGTATAAGAAAAAAGACCGAAACTCGAAAACTTAACTTTGACCACTTATTACCATGAAAATGAGGTCAAGGTCAGATAACACATGCCATCTAGCCTCACAACCATTTCAAACACCAAATATAGTGGATATATTACTTATAGTATCTGATCTATTGACGTGACCACGAAAACTTTGTTCACAGATCTATGAAATGAGATCGAGGTCAAATGTAAACGAAATGATGGGCATGAGGATCTTGCAAGCTACGCACATACTAAACATAGTTATCCTATTACTCATGATAAGAAAAAAATAAACATTACAAAGAATTTTAACTTTTCAAGAAGTCACACAATCGTAATAATGACGTCTAGAACAATAGACCTATGACAGACGGAAACTTAATAATATTAGGCGTCTTAAGGGCATACGATACAGTTTTGATCCTGTATTTACAAGTTCATGAAAATTTGCATATAGGCTATTTTTTACCTGATTAAATCAAATATGTAATAAAAAATATACCTTCATGTGCTACTTTTTGAGTGAAATGAAGTCGAAATTTTGTATATTTGCTCGAAATTCAGATTTGTGGCCGTAATTTCTTTTTCCGAAAGAAAGGCATAACTTTTTTGTCATAAAAGATAAAAACAAATTGTTTTTTGTTAAATAATCGGTAATTTCTGTATTTTATAAATATCTTTCAAAAATTTGCAATTTTTTATTCAGAAATAACTCATATGTATCAAATGTTCATGAATTGAGGAAAAAACGTCATTTTTTACTGCATGTTTATCACAATTAAAAAAAATCCTCTATTTACAGTTTTATAAAATTTGGGTCACATAATCTCCCTGCAAAATGAAACCAAATGCCGTTTTGAAAAATAGGTGTCCATGAACTCGTTTTCAAATTAAATCAGTTTGAATGATAAAAATCAGTCGAAAAATGCATCTTTTCCCGATATGTCACAGTTTGACGTCGCGAAAATAACAAATTACGTTAGCAACGTCATTACCTTCCCTGTAACTGTATCGTATGCCCTTAATACAATTCTAATAAAAAAAATTTAAGTCACACTTTTTTCATTGGATAATAGTTACCATCAAATCCACAGTTTACAAGTCGTAACTAAGGGGGACATTTTGAATTCATTGGATCAAGAAATATTCGATTAGTTTACTACAATATCATCGAAAATAAAACAACACCTACAAAAAAATCGCTGTTTTTAATCGTAGAAGTAACCAAAAAACCTTTAGTTGGTAAGTTTTCATTTGTAAAACCTCATGATTGAATCAGATTAGTCAAGACTTTTTTATTAGCCAAAATCATACATGAAGTTTCACATTTTTTTTCTTCTTCTTCAAATAATAATCTATACATTTTTTCAAGCTCTAACATATTTTCTTTTTTTGTAATGCATTTGAATCGAAATACCAGTACTGTAGACCCACCATCAATTTTAATTATATAACTCTAAAACTGCAGTTAAGTATTGTTATTCCTTAAAAATATGACGTATCCAGGTCTTCTACCTTCTAAAATATAAAGCCTTAAAGAAGTTAGCTAACACCTCCAACCTCTTAACAATATCTCTATGGCAAGCTTTCTGCAACAAAAGTCGGATGCTCAATAAAAAACAACATGGAAATCAAAATATTGAGCAGCATGAATCCTGTCAAAACCAGGGATGATCTGGGGTGCTCCGGTAGGGAAAGCAGTTCCTGTTCAACATGCATGTGGCGCCTATGGTGTTGCTCATGCAAGTTCAAACTCTGTGATCAGACTAATTTGTTAGGTCACATTTAGGGGAAAGGTGGAAGATATTGTGATAACAACGATTGGAAAATATCAATTGTCTTAAGGTGGTACCTAACACTACAGGGAGATAACTCTGTAAAGTCTGCTAAAAGTTTTAATTACGTTGTGCTGTAAAAGGAATATTAAGCTTCTCTAAGATCAAAATTGGTGTTTATCAAATTGCTATATAACCAGTGTAATTTTTCTGACAAAGCAGTTGCTTCGAAATACCAGTACTGTAGACCCACCATCAATTTTAATTATATAACTCTAAAACTGCAGTTAAGTATTGTTATTCCTTAAAAATATGAAGTATCCAGGTCTTCTACCTTCTAAAATATAAAGCCTTAAAGAAGTTAGCTAACACCTCCAACCTCTTAACAATATCTCTATGGCAAGCTTTCTGCAACAAAAGTAGGATGCTCAATAAAAAACAACATGGAAATCAAAATATTGAGCAGCATGAATCCTGTCAAAACCAGGGATGATCTGGGGTGCTCCGGTAGGGAAAGCAGTTCCTGTTCAACATGCATGTGGCGCCTATGGTGTTGCTCATGCAAGTTCAAACTCTGTGATCAGACTAATTTGTTAGGTCACATTTAGGGGAAAGGTGGAAGATATTGTGATAACAACGATTGGAAAATATCAATTGTCTTAAGGTGGTACCTAACACTACAGGGAGATAACTCTGTAAAGTCTGCTAAAAGTTTTAATTACGTTGTGCTGTAAAAGGAATATTAAGCTTCTCTAAGATCAAAATTGGTGTTTATCAAATTGCTATATAACCAGTGTAATTTTTCTGACAAAGCAGTTGCTTCAAAGTTTTTAAATTTTTAAATTTTTGTTAAATTTGACAAATTTTTATGAAAATTAAACGAGCCAAATTAATTATGGATTAAAATGATTTAGGTTATTGACTTGCAAGCCAACGATACATCAGTAATGTTTTTATAGCTTATTTGACTGACTGGTAACAGCAAATTTTACTTCTATGTTCTGCTTTTAGTGTTTTAAACTAAACAAATCATATCTCATTGTTTTCTGTAAATAGGGGTATAAAAAATATTATACCTGTGTTATCCCCATTACAACCATACTCAGGTCAATTTTGAGAGTTACAGTTTTATAATTACTGTAAATTCAGAAATTAATGCAAGGTTTTTATTTTTGCAAAAAATGCGACAGAGTTGTAAACACAATAATTTTAACTTGCATTTTGAAATATTTTATATGAATTAAACATGATTTTTGTCAACATCGAAAAAACTAAAATCGCATTTAAGTCTCAAATGACAAAATAGCAATGATAAATACATGCAATAATTTCTGAATTTAAAGTAATAGACAATTTTGTTTAATGGCGTATAATATGATGTTTCCATGTTATGTAAAAAGTAAAATCACAAAAATACTGAACTCAGAGGAAAATCAATTTGGAAAGTCCATAATCACATGGCAAAATCAAAAAGTAGTGAACAATAAAACTGGCAAACAATAAAACAAACAAATAGGAAAATTATCAAATATACTCATTTTCTATTTTATTCAATAAAATTCTTCATTTTAAAGCAACAATGGTAAATAACTGATTAAAATCACATAAAAATTATGGAATGTTTTAAACATGTTAAATATAGTTCACATATGAATATGAATATAAATATGCAGAAATTTCTCATAAACAAAAATTACCGATTTCATGAAAAGTATCTTTTTCCTTACAATATAACACATATAAACATTTAAAAATCAAGATATTTATAAATATTAAGATTCATGTATAGAAATATCAATGTAAATATAAAAAAATCTGATTAGAAAAATTACAAATTTAATCACAAATGTGACATTTCCTTAGTGATCATATAATATATGTACAAACAAACAAAAACAAAAAATGCTTCCTAAGGGATCTAGGTATCACCTCTTTAAATCCTATGTGTGTGTGCATAGTTAAAATAAAAGAATTATTAAAATATTATCATCCTGCAATAAGCCTTTTTACCATACAAATAAAGATTATGAAGGTAGGAATGCCCTTTAAAATACTTTTTGATTTAAACATTTAAGTTCATATGGTATACATATAAGTAAATATCACAATATCAAGAAAGACAAATTACATATTGTATGCCTCCTGTTTATAATTGCCCATTAACTAAGAGAACTTGTCAAGGGTTCCACAGAGTCATGTGTCTCACAATTCTTGTCTGCTATTGTTGCTGTATGAAAAGTGCTTATTAAGTGCCAAAAAAAAACTAATTCAATTTATCAGTAAATTTAAAGAAAAAAATCTTTTTTATCAAGATGCTATTTCTTGATCTAGCAGGAGCTTTTGTCCCAAGTTTCATAATATTCCATGATGGTTGGACAAATTTATCAATGTCTACATAAAAAAATCCAGACTGTATTTAAATGTGAACTGAAAAATAACCCTAAGTTCTTTAAACAGTTAAATAGGAAACAATGATCAAAGAAAAAAATAAACTTTGATAAAAAGATAAGCTTCAGTACACAAAAAGTACAAGTTTCATAAAATCACATGAAGGTTTTACAAAGCTATTGATGCCAATTAAAACTTATAAACAACAGACAACCTAAATGTTGATGTTGACAACCAAATGAAGGGTTGCTTTATCATGCTTCTACAACAAATTACTGTTATTAGAAGAGGTGATATGAGTGCCAATGAGACAACTCTCCATCCAAGTCTTATTCTCATTTTTCAGCATCACAATGGTGGAATTTAAAATACAGTTAAAAGATGATAATTGTTAAAATAATATTATAACATATCATTTATATATCTAATATAAAAAAAAATAAACATAAAAAGCAATGATAAATATCTACTACAAAATAAGTAAATATAACATACTAAATATAAAAATGAATATTTTTTTATTAGGAACATTAATCATATTACAAAATTTTCTGACATTTATAAATATCAGTGGAATATTTTCAAAGGTTCATTCACCAATACTTAACAAACAATAGACTAATAAAAATGATTTTGCCATTTATAAAAATAACTTTTCATCATTATTTTACTCCTTGCTTTCAAAACCTATAAATTTTGGATTTGATGCTCTAGTTTATCCAAAGAAAGAAATTATTACATACATATTGCATTAGAATGTACAATATACACATTTTCTAAAGGCTTGTATTCAAACTTTTAAAAAAACAGTAAATAAAATAATTAAATATTTCATGTTTTCTATACACAATAAAATCATTGAAAGACAGAAAACCTTAAAAAAAATCACCTTTATATGCACACAGAATAAGAGAAAGATATTAAAATGAATGCCATTCCTTTTTCATGTCAGGAAACATCTTGATTTGGTTTTCAGTTATGAGGTAGAGTATAAAAAAATAGTTGCCGATCATAGCCAGAAAAAAATATTTTTAAGTACCAAATAAGCATAGCAAGAAAAAATAATTTCAAATATCATTTTCATTACCCTGTTAAAAATATCGGTACATAAACAAGGCAGTGATTTCCTTCCTATTATTATAATTAAAAATTTTGTATAAATGCAAAGGAAAAAGGTTAAAATACAAACTTTTGGCAGCAACATATTTTGTACATTTTTTTGCTTCGTTGTGACTTAAAAACAAATGCAAATTACAACAACATTTAATCTGCAGTGGAGGCTGTTTCGTCAAGCATAGTTCTGATATGTGTCATTATGTAAAATATCTGTAACAAAAACAATATGACATGATTAGTTTGACTGAGTGATTGTTGCTTGCAATTAACTTTAGCAGCAGATATTTCCTGCAATATTTAGAATGACTGTATTATTTAACTATACTTCACTGGTTTGTTTTATGTTACAATAAAATGCAAAAAATTTCATTATTTGTTTAAACAAAAATTCATTTCAGTTATACTTTTGTGTACAAACACAACCTGATGTAATTAGTTTCAAGAGTGAAGACACAACTTTATTTGTACTTGTAAATTGATAGTCAAAGTTGATTATTTCACAAAAATAGTTTCTTTATTGAATGATGATCAAGTTCTTTATATATAACATTAAAATATCCTTGGTGCTTTGTTTTGTTTGGTTGTTATCTCATTGGACTATAAATACACTGCATTTCAATTCCTTCCTACTCATACAATTTCTTTTAAAAAGAGTTAAAGATATTTTTTTAACTTTTTCTTACCTTAAGAGATTTTAAATACAAATATGCATAAGAAGTTTTGTATCAGGCACAATTTCTTTGGTTTGTTATCATCATTTTAGTGGCTATTCATCGCTATTTTACTGTTTTATTTGGATTCTGCATAAAATACATTTACCTTGAGGTCAAGGTAAATTATAAATAATTTTGACATATAAGTTGGTTCAAACTTACCTCAACCCTTAAAGCCAATAACCTGCCTACAACCAATACTGCAGAACCTGTGTATTGTAACCACAAGTGAAGGCCAAGGTCAGTCAAGAAATTAGAATCACAGGCATACAACCAAACAGGTAAACAATGGACCCCTGTCAAAGCTATTATACCTAGGGGTGACTTAAAACCTGAAATAAAATATACCAATGTTTCTTTGTTACATCTTACTAAGTCTATACAAATAATCTATTGCAAAGAATGCAGCATAAGCAGGCACTATGGTGTGTCTTAAACTTGCAGTATAATGAGAGTTTTTGTGCTCTGTTTTAAAGGCTTTGACTTTGAAATGAAGAAAAACAATAAAAGTGCTGTTTCTTTTTTTGAGTGGATTTGGTGTTTTAAGTTTCTGTGCATGTACTGATTTTATGTCTGACTTGGATGGGATACCCCATATTCTTTGTTTATCTAATCATTAATTAATTAACGTTGAAAAAGGCATATATCAGTTATTATCATAAATAAGAATTATTAGCAAATATTATTTTATTTGTCCATACTTCACAACAGCAGGTCATATAGTGATCTGCAGAAGTGATATTTATTTACCATACATACACTTTTTTTTATTTACATGACTAATGTACAATTTGCTGCCAATTTTATATTTTGGAGAAAACAAATTATTGACAAATCTGATATTGTGATAAAACAGCAATAACATATTTGAGGTTTCATGTATATAAATAGTTCTAAATCAAACAAAAACTTAGCAGCATCTTCTTACAATTCTGCATAACAAGTTTACAAAGTAATGGAAAACTTTCATCTGGTATCCTCCAGTTAGCTCCCCTTTTATGAGTACACACAAATGTCAGCCATTCAATCAGAATAACACCATAACCCCACTACAAAGAAAGTAAACAAATAAATGAAAATGTTAATATAACTAAACAAATTTTATCTAAAGAAAAATATTATAATTCTATAGTAGTTAAATAAAAATCTGACAAGAATTGTACACAAAAGAGTGCTAAAAGGACAGAACAGACGTCTCCAGTGAACTGTGCCCTGTGCAATGTCAGACATGGGGGACAACAAACCAAAAAAGTCATATAATCATGAAACACACTGTCAATATGAGACAACTAATTTGAAAAACCAATTAAACCATAACTTTAACAACAACACAATTCCCAAAACTTTACTTCTATTTTTCTCCATACAAATGTTGAATTCTTGGCTTACTTCATGATGCCAATTTTCAACTACATATTATAGTTGTTAATGTCTGTGTCATTTTGGTCTCTTGTGGACAGTTGTCTCATTGGCAATCATACCAAATCTTCTTTTTTATAATAGCACGAATTATTACCTTGTAAAGTAAGCACCATAGAAATCCTCTACTGATGTTGTCTATAACCACATCAAACTAAAATTAGAAAAAAAGTAAACATAAAATAAGTATGTAAAAGTATTCATATATACATGAAATGATTTAAGAAAGTGTAAATATTTTAATGAGACAGCAATCCAACAAGACATTGGGGATGAGTGCCAACTGGATGGTATCAAATGGATGTGTGTCTGAGTAAAATAAGAAACAACACCAGTGGCTGTATTTTAGTGACTTTTGTCTTTCAGAGAAGATGTGTTGATGTGTGATCTCTGGTATGTTTTTTTTTTACTTCTTGTCTATTACCTTGTGGTTATAAAAATAGCATAATTAACCAATCAAAATGCTTAATTGGCAGTTTGGAGCAAAATTGTGAATAACTTAGGGAAACATAGCATGGTGTTTGCCATGTGTTTATCATTGAAGAGGGTGTACAGACAAAATGCATTCACTAATACCAGAGAAAAGAATTACTCCAGTAACCTGATCCATGATTATCGGAGCAGAAATTGTATTAATGAAACCAATTAGACAACTTATACTATGGTTATTTTCCTTGAATTCCCGGGAATTAATTCCATGTCTTATTATTCTTTTCCTAGCTAGAAAATCTGTTGTGCAATAATGAATGAACAGTCCTCCAACAGTCTTTTTCCTAGCCAACATACATTAAACTCATTTTTTTTTAGGCAAAACTTGTGCCATTAAGTTTGAAATTATAAATTTTTAGACAAAAATGAAATATCAGATACATTTTGCAAGAACTTTTTTCTATCATTTATAAAATTTTTTTATCATCTCCTCCAATTTTGCTAATTCCAGTAGATCTAACCCTGAATATATTTATTCCCAATTCTCACCTACCCATGCACCAAATACAGATGTCTGGTTCAATTTCCTGGCAAAATAACCATCAAAGCCTGTAAAATATATAATTCTTCTGGTACAAGAAAACAGAATTTCATATTTGAATTTAACATACATTGACTCTGTGGTTATATAAAAACATCATGCTTTGAACGACATAATTATTTCATTTACTTAAATTACTCTTACTTATGGATTTTTACATACTATGAATGATAAAATTATTTCATTCATTAAAATACTTTAAAATTTCTGTTAAGTCTGTTTTTTATCTTATACATTTGACGTGATACTGTACGTATGTATCCCATCATACTTTGAACCACACCTTATTAATTTATTTTTATTACATTTACTGTTGAGTCTGTTGTTTGTTATATCAACTTGACTATGCATGTATGTATACCTTCATACTTTGAACGACACAATTATTTTTATGTCTACCTGTGCGAATTTCAAACGCGCAATTTTACACCAGCTATGAAAACCTTCTATTCTTTCCGGGTAGCCTTTATATAGATAAATTAAGTGGTATAAGAAAAGCAAAATGAGTATATTAAATTTGATGTATGCCTTTTTGTGCTTCTTCGTTACATTTGTTGTTTTTATAGTGATGCAAGTATGTTTGTTTTGTTCATACTTTTAACGACAAAATTATTTTTATGTCTACCTGTACGAATTTCAAACGCGCATTTTTACACCAGCAATGGAAACCTTCTTTCCTTTACGGGTAGACTTTATATACATAAATTAAGTGGTACAAGAAAAGCAAAATGAGTATGTTAAATTTGATGTATGCCTTTTTGTGATTCTTCGTTACATTTGTTGTTTTTATAGTGATGCAAGTATTTTTGTTTTGTTCATACTTTTAACGACAAAATTATTTTTATGTCTACCTGTACGAATTTCAAACGCGCATTTTTACACCAGCAATGAAAACCTTCTTTCCTTCACGGGTAGACTTTATGTACATAAAGTAAGTGGTACAAGAAAAGCAAAATGAGTATGTTAAATTTGATGTATGACTTTTTGTGATTCTTCGTTACATTTGTTGTTTTTATAGTGATGTTAAGATGATAACACAATAATGACTGCTGTACCCCTATTTTTGACATTTTTACTCTTTGAGTATGTTTGTTTTGTTCATACATCGTTGACAATGTAATGGAATTTGATGCGACTGTCATACAAGTGAGAGGTTTAGCTAGTTATAAAACCAGGTTCAATCCACCATTTTCTACATTAGAAAATGTCTGTACCAAGTCAGAAATATGACAGTTGTTATCCATTCGTTTGATGTGTTTGGACTTTTGATTTTGCCTTTTGATTTTGGATTTTCCTTTTGAATTTTCCTCGGAGTTCGGTATTTTTGTGTTTTTACTTTATACATCTTTCATAATTTTAAAACCTAGCTGCCAGACAAGAATCTTTAAGATTATTTTTATCATGGTTCTGGTTTATTTTAAATGGAAAAACATGAGATAGTAACATAATAACACAATTACAGACCAAAAACAAAACTATTAAAACAGGTTGCCATACAGGTTTAATGAAAGATCAATTTTCCTTTTTTGTTTAAACTTCTTCATAACTTCTAGAGTTCATATAATTTTTTTAAGGTGGCACCTAACACTACAGGGAGATAACTCTGTAAAATCAGCTAAACGTTTTAATAATGCTGTGTTTTCAATATTAATGGAATCTTAAGCTTCTCAATTATCAAAATTAGTGTTGTTCAAACTGCTATATAACCAGTGTAATTTTTCTGATCAAGTGGTTGGTTCAAATTTTTTAAAATTCTTATATTCTTTTCAAAGGGTCAAAGGTTAAGACTGTGTCAAAAAATTATGAAAATTAAACGAGCCAAATTAATTTTAGTGAAAGTGTTGGGTACCACCTTGAATACTGTAAAAAATAATTATAGCCTCATTTCTATGATGCTTTTACTAATTTTACAATGACAGTCTGAGAATAATCAAGTTAATGTATTTCTGCCCATTGTTCAACAATTGTATTAATAGCATTTACGAAAGTCGATGAAAGTTATAGTCAGGGATGCGCTAATCAAAAATGTAAGGTAATTAAGTGTAATGCATTACAATTTTCCATGTAATTGAATGTAATGTGTAATTGAGCATTTTTAATTGCATGTAACGTTAATTTAATTAATTACAATGAAAAAGCAAATAATGCTCAATTACTTTTGAATTACATTTCAATTACATGTACTTTTATGGTGTCAATGATAAGGATTTATGTTTAGTTGCATTCAATGTTAATTGCTTTTCTTTAAGTTTTATTTGATTATTATATTTTGTCTATATATTTTCTAAACAACTTTAAATAGATAGCAGATAAAGCTCTCAACAATGAAGATTGATTTCATTATGATGTTTTGTGTTGGAGCCAAATATAGAGTCTGAGGCTCTGAGTAATTTTGTTTGCTTACCATCTAAAAATGCTGACAGGCCGTATAGGGAAAGGAACCAGACAGGGTTACTGTAGAACCATAAACTGGCACATAGTAAAGCTAATCTAAAGTAACCTGCAAAAAATATAAAATTAATGAAAATCTAGAATTTGCAAAAACATTTAAAACACTGCACATGCTGGGGTTATTTTAATAACTGCATTTAATTGGTTTTATCTATATATCTAACTGTATCGCTTATAATGCTTACTATGCCTATCTGTCAAGAAATGTTACAGTTTGTGATACCATTCATGTTATATATATAGTTAAACAAAGAAAGAATATGTCTATACATTCAATAACTGTTAAGATTTCTAAACTAGAGGCTCTAAAGAGCCTGGGTCGCTCACCTTGGTATATGTGAATATTAAACAAAAGAAGCAGATCGATTCATGACAAAATTGTGTTTTGGTGATGGTGATGTATTTGTACATCTTCCTTTACTGAACATTCTTGCTGCTTACAATTATTATCTATAATGAACTTGGCCCAGTAGTTTCAGTGGAATATGTTAGTAAAAATTTACAAATTTTATGAAAATTGTAAAAAGTTGACTATAAAGGACAATAACCATGATAACTCCTTAGGGGGTCAATTACCCATTTCAGTCATGTTGACTTATTTGTAAATCTTACTTTTTTGAACATTATTGCTGTTTACAGGTTTTCTCTATCTATAATAGTATTCCAGATATTACCAAAAACAGCAAATTTCCTTAAAATTACCAATTATGGGGCAGCAACCCAACAACGGGTTGTCAGATTCATATGAAAATTTGAGTGCAGATAGATCTTGTCCTGATAACAATTTTACCCCAGTCAAATTTGCTCTAACATGTCTAAATGCTTTGGTTTTTGTGTTATAAGCCAAAAACTGCATTTTACCCCTATTTATAGCTGAGGCGGCCATTTTGGATGGATGGCCAGTTCACCGGACACATTTTTTAAACTAAATACCCAAAAAATGATTGTGGCCAAGTTTGGATTTATTTGGTCCAGTAGTTTCAGAGAAGATTTTTCGTAAAAGATTACTATAATAATTTTTATTTGTCATATATAAGTAACATTATACTTGTGACATAAACAAAAGTAACAACAACAATAAAATAACTGAGTTGAATAACACATATCTATATATACACACAAGCAAAACTAACTCTAAGAGTCCCCTGTCCTCAGCTATTAGGACTGTTTTATAAAGGAACCTGTTTTTTTCACTTGGTTTATATTAGAAGGATTTAGTAGGTCTACTAGTTTTTGTGTATCAGATAGATTTGGAAACATAGGATTATCTATTGCCATGTCATTAAAAAGTTTTATACATAAAACGTTATTAATTTGACAGTGGAGGAGAAAGTGATTTTCATCTTCTAAGGTTTTACAAGTTGGACATGTTCTATTGTCTCGAGGTTATTTTAGATATCTGCCCTTCTCAATGAGCAAATTATGGTCACTAATTCTAATTTTTGTAAATAAACGTCTAGTTTCAAAATTTTGATATTAAAGATAAAATTCTTGGTCTTGTTTGACTTGAATATTTTTGTAAAGAAAAAGTTTGTTATTTTCGTTCAAACTATTTATTTTATTTTCCAGTAGTTCTGAATAAAATTTACTTGTAATATTCTTAATCCAAATCTTTAGTTTGTTAACTTGTTCCATGTTTTGACAGGACATTACTTTTTGTATATCAATATTCATTTCTTGTGTTGAATCTTCTACAAAAGTGGACCAATAAGATTTACCAAAAATGGTTAAAAATTGACTGTAAAGGGCAATAACTCTTAAAGGGGTCAACTGACAAATTCAGTCATGTTGACTTATTTGTAAATCTTACTTTGCTGAACATTTAGTACGGTGACCAGAATGAACATTTTAAAAATTTAATCGTCAAAAATGGTATACGGCTGTATCATATATCATTCCAATCAAAAATTTATGTATTTTAAAATTAATTTGGTCGTCAAAACTAAATATGTTGCAGTTTTTCAGAAATCGAGATCAAAGGTCAAACACCATTTTCCATACATAATTGCAATGGATATTAGATAGCAACTAAAATACCTTATCGCATATTTTTTTAGCAAAACCGCATGGGTTCTGTTTTTTTCATTCAATTTTTCACCCATAAATTAAAAAATCATCCTAATATAAACTGTTTCGATAAAGTGAAACACTTTTAAAAAAAGGGGGATGATTTTTAACTAAAAAAGAAGTATGTTTTCGAAACAATCATTATTACTAGCATCAAAACTATAATAAATGAATATAAAATACGAAAAAACATGTCTGCTTTAATATAAATATCTTTTATTACCCAATATAAGCTAAACAAATAAGTTTTGTACACTTAGATTAGGGTTGGTAGACGCCAAATTGACAACAAACTCTATAAACACAGACTGATATGTGGCTTTCAAAAAACTTTTTATATGTTCTACTATGCATTACAAGGAACACAACCCAGCGCAGAACATATACACAATTGTAAAACGTATTTTGGATTACTAGAACTGCATTTAACTGTGTGAAAACTTTAGATTTTTAATAAAGGTATCAGAAATGCACATTCAATTTGCAAATCGCACCAAATGCGCTAGCCTTACTGTCTGTTAGGGCATGTGTATGAAAGTTCTTGCATGATTCTGATCCTTGGCAGGATCATAAGTCGGTACATGCAAGGTTTTGGTCGACACAAACACACGACTTTTTACATTATGACTTTCCCTTACACGAACACACGAGGTCATGAAGAAAATCTGCTGACATGTTTCCTTCAAAGTAGACAGGATGCAATGAATCTTTGAATGATTTCCATCCCTATTCCAATAATGAAGGCAGGGGTGGTTTTGACAGTCAGGGGTACTACTTGTACAAGTGTATTTTATTTACTTGTAGAAGTAAAAATAAATATACACATATAAGTAAATTTGTACGCTACTTATACAAGTGAATTTTATTTACTTGTATAGGTAAAAAAAATATTGGCTGAGTTATGTCCCTTAGACATTCAGATTTTTTTACTTGTAGAAGTAAAAAAGTCATCCTATCTTCTTTTATTGAAATCTTTGGATTTCTTTGCTGTAATAGAATTTTAAATTATCTGCTCTTTGCAGATGTCTTTACTAATCATTTCAGTGCAATTTCATGGACAATGAAAATCTCATTTGTCTGTTATCTTCAGAACACTGCTCATTTACAAGCCCCCAAGGAGCAATTTTTGAAGGCCTTGCGCAAATACTTAAGATCTTTGCGCAATCAGTTTCTTTGTTGAACTAATGAGATGAAACATTGAACTTTAATTAAAAAATTTGAGCAAACCTGGGAAAAATCATTAAAGGCATGATTTTACATCTCAAAACTTGAGGATTTTTGTTGGATTGTAAGAAAAATTTACTTATACAAGTAAATTTTTAAGAAAATGAAGGGGAGATTATTTAAACATTATATATTTACTTATAAATGTATATTTTTTTTTACTTCTTCAAGTAAATAAAATACACTTGTACAAGTAGTACCCCTGACTGTTTGAAAGACAAGAAGCATGCCAAATTTTGGTCTGAAATGAGGCACTAAGGATATGCTGTCGAAGCGCCGTTTCAGAGGGTGGCAATCTGACCAGACTTGAATCCTTGCTTGTAGCAAACTAAACTCGAAGTTTGTTAATGTCCTGATGGCAGGATGCATATTTCTGCTTTTGGTCGTAAAGTCTTGCCACAAACCGTCTAGAGCGTGATATAGCAGTCTCTGTGTCGGAATCTCCTAAATTGTACAGATCACTGAAATGTCCAGGGAGCACTAATAGAGGATTTTAATGAACTTGACCAGGAAGTCACCAAAAAAATTAATGAGAGCCTGCTTATTTTCTTTAACAGAAAAAATTTCTTCCAGTCGGGGACATTTCTACCTTCAATTACTTGAAACACATTTGCATGAGCAGTGACTTTGGTACACCGCTCTCTTTCAGCTGACTTAATGGAGTGTTTTACATCATACCGATCAAAAACTTCAGCTACGTATACTTTTTGTGCTTTTGTAAAACAACTTGCTAAATAATTGCAATAGGCAAGAGCAAGATCTCCAAAGGTTTTATGTTTCTTTGCATCCATGCACTGAACTATAGCCATACCATCTCTAATGTAAATTGTCAACGAAGGATCAAAATCTGGCAAAGAAAGAACCGCGAGACTTCATTTTCAAACTGGTTTACTAGATCTGATTTACACGATTTTCTCATGGAACAAAGAAACCGGGATAGGCCCAAGTGGAAGTGAGAGAATAATTTCAATAGTAACATCATCACTGATGTTAGCTAAAACCAGAGCACGTCCAAAATCAATTTCTGGATTTATATGGCCAGTTATAATTTTGCCAGATTAACACTTAAGGGTTGTCTTAGCGTTTATATTTTCAAATGTTTTCAATTTGAACTTGGTAATAGGACTATAGAAGCTTCCGGATAGGTCTAAAGAAAGCGCGCTCTTAACAAATTTTCTGCACATATTTTCTCCTTCATCTACTACAGAAAGCAAAGAATCCTGAACTTCTCTAGTAGCATGCATGCCTGTAGAGATATTAATGAGACAAGGAGGGTCTGCATCTATATCAAAGGGGTCAATCATGGTTTGGTTCAAATGAGTTATTTTTGCTTGTTCAGTGCCCATATCACTCCATATGTGCAATTGAATGTGCCTTGCTTTTGTCTGATAGAAAACTCCCCTAGTTTAAAAGCTGGTTCGATCTCTGTTGGTAGTTCGAGCATATCAAGAATATATACAGGCATCCATCTAGAGTAATTTGTACGGTTGGTAATGTAAAAATAAGGCAGCATTTTGGACGAAGACATCAAATCTGCCGACCAATTACCTTGTCGTTCTGCTCGTACATTTGACAACATAATTTGAACGGCAACGAGGAACATGTCATGTCCCAATATTTGAAAGTAGGTGATGCATCGTGACCCCATTCTTTGAACAGACCAATAAGAGGCTGTACATGATCTTCAAACAACTTTTCCAGTCTAGTTTTAATGTCTGAGTATTGGTCCGTTTGATCACATATACCTGTATGGAACTCTAACAACACATTCCAGAACGCAGAAAGTATCTGATCGAAGTAATAGAGACTAAGAAACACGACAAACTGTGGAAACCACCAAGCCTGAGAATATGGCGATTAAAAATGTCAGGCTTCGACCATTTGACCTGTTGTGCGATTGCATAGAGTTGCTGGTCAAATGTTTGAATAGCGTAATCCTGTCCAGCATCATTAGACATGTCAAGACATTTCTTCATGGCAGTATACACTGTGGTCATATCATTCGGTTTAGTCTATAATTGGAGGATATGCTACAACTGTAACATCGGCGCCCTTTTTAGACAAAAGACTATTGTACATTGGTCAAAAAGGAATCCTTTAAGTAAATTCATCTTTACGCTAACCAGCTGCAGCAATAAACCGCGATTTTCTGATATGTGTAAATAAAACTACTGTTGCATTACTGCTTTTCTGGCAAATTACACATTTTTCTAATATTAAACTTGGTTTCAGCCGCTTTGCAGTACTTGGGCCAAGTTTCAACGAACTTCACTGTTGTGCCATCTTTTAGGGGTTAGGCCAGACCTCAATTTCTAAAAATAACTTTCAACTAAATAATTTATATTCCTTTTAAATAAATCAAACCTAACAAACACAACCTCAAAATTGAACAAACAACAAACAAAAATATCTAATACCCAAAACTTTGACCAAATACAAGTAATATCAAGTGATAATTGCTATATAGTAATCGAACATATGGTGCGCTCGAAGTTCAAAATCAATAAGGTTTATAATATCAGATCACCTGTACCATGTGTACCTGACACGACTTTCCGGAAATTAAGTAAGATTGTATTTTAATAGTGAATATTTTGAATGCTATTTTACATCTTTTTGTGAAATTTATTATGATAAAAAATTATGTCACTGAAAAGAGTATTTGCTGAATTTTCACGTTGTATGCATTAGTTCATAATTTAAAGATGCGTGTGTTCTTGCAAAGTATTGAAATCCGGTGAAGCGACAAAATGTCCAAAGTTTTAGAACTTTGTATCTTCATATTTATTTAACAAAAAACTTATAATGTTACTTTTATTGCTTAATGAATAACATATTATACGTGCTATTCAAATCCTATACGGAATACATATATTTGGTAACGATTTAAAAAAAAATTGCCGAAATTACATGCCTTGTAGAGTCCACATTTCATGTCAGTTTTGCTAACAAAACGGCAAATTAAAAAAACTGCACCGTACGACTTTTTGAAGACCAGTCTAAAATTAAAGTAAACTCATTTCTCTAGATGCATATCAATATTTAGCCGTATACCCTAAAGTGAAATTAAACTCTGTTAATAATCGCCTTTTCACTATTCCGTCACCGTACTAATTATTGCTGTTTACAGTTTATCTCTATCTATAATAATAATCAAGATAATAAACCAAAACAGTAAAATTTACATTAAATGATAATTTAGGGGTAGCAACCCAACAATGATTGTCCGATTCATCTGAAAATTTCAGGGCAGATAGATCTTGACCTGATAAACAATTTTCCCCATGTCAGATTTGCTCTTAATGCTTTGGTTTTTTGAGTATTAAACCAAAAACACCATTTTACCCCTATGTTCTATTTTTAGCCATGGAGGCCATCTTGGTTGGTTGATTTAATAATTTTAATCTGCGAAAAAAAATATTTTTAAGGTCTAGCATGTTATTATCACCACCATCTTGTTTAAATTAGTTAAGAAAAGATATTCGGTCAACGTCATCTATCCAAAAATAACCAACAATGTCTAGATAAACTATCAGAAGTTCTCTCAAACAATCATATCAATGTATTCCCTATTATGTAAAGCATCATATATATAAGAATTATTGTGGTGTTTGACACGTTGGAATTTTAAAACACTTCGTATTGTTTTTACTTGGTTTTTAACAATATATGTTGCCTGATTTCGGTGGATACTTGTTTTCTTCACTCTTGGAAAATTATTTTCAGGGTGTGAAAACTGGCATTATAAAAAATATGATTTTGTCTTGTAAAAGAAATAAAATATACTATTTTTTTCCTTCTAAAACGTGTCAAATAAATGCGTGTCATTTCACCTATTATATTAGGAACGAAAAATAAAACCTCTGTTCCCATTTTCACGTGCCAATGTTTACATAAATTTGTCTTGGTCTAATCTGCGCTTGAATTAGTAAGTTCTGGCAAGATTTTTTACCAGTAGTAAAATATACAATACAACTAATCACAAAAATCTATAATTTGAAAGTATAAACCACTACGGACTAGATATGCCTACCTTTGTTATTGCTGTAGTATGTCCGAAACAACAATTATTTCGTAGTGCACTTTTTAAGAACATCAATGGAAATTTAAAAAATCCAATCTCCGGAAATATTGATAAACAGTTGTACAATAATCTTTTGATGCAATATCCCTAGGCTATATTTTCGTATAGGAAATACTTCCAATCATACCTTAGCAAGCACGTCCCTGCGCTTTATCATAATCCACGCAACGAAGTTGTGGAGGGTATAATGTTATTAAGGGCATACGATACAGTTTTGATCCTGTATTTACAAGTTCATGAAAATTTGCATATAGGCTATTTTTTACCTGATTAAATCAAATATGTAATAAAAAATATAACTTCATGTGCTACTTTTTGAGTAAAATGAGGTCGAAATTTTGTAATTTGCTCAAAATTCAGATTTGTGGCCGTAATTTCTTTTTCGAAAGAAAGACATAACTTTTTTTTATAAAAGATAAACACAAATTGTTTTTTTGTTAAATAATCGGTAATTTCTGTATTTTATAAATATTCTAAAAAAATATGCAATATTTTAGTCAGAAATAACTCATATAGGCTATTTTTTACCTGATTAAATCAAATATGTTATAAAAAATATACCTTCATGTGCTACTTTTTGAGTAAAATGAGATCGAAATTTTGTAAATTTGCTCTAAATTAAGATTTGTGGCCGTAATTTCTTTTTCGAAAGAAAGACATAACTTTTTTTTTTATAAAAGATAAACACAAATTGTTTTTTTGTTAAATAATCGGTAATTTCTGTATTTTAAAAATATTCTAAAAAAATATGCAATATTTTAATCAGAAATAACTCATATTTATCAAATGTTCATGAATTGAGGGAAAAAAGTCATTTTATACTGCATGTTTATCAAAATTTAAAAAAATCTTCTATTTACAGTTTTATAAAATTTGGGTCACATAATCTCCCTGAAAAATGAAACAAAATGCCGTTTTGAAAAATAGGGGTCCATGAACTTGTTTCCAAATTAAATCAGTTTGAATGATAAAAATCAGTCGAAAAATGCAACTTTTCCCGATATGTAACAGTTTGACGTCGCGAAAATAACAAATTACGTTAGCAACGTCATTACCTTCCCTGTAACTGTATCGTATGCCCTTAAGGTGGTACCTAACACTACAGGGAGATAACTCTATAAAATCAGCTAAACGTTTTAATGACGTTGTGTTGTTAAGGGAATAAAAAGCTTCTCAATGATCACAATTAGTGTTTGTCAAACTGCTATATAACAAGTGTATTTTTTCTGATTAAATGCTTGGTTCAAACTTTTTGATTTTTTTATATTTTTGTCAGATGGTCAAAGTAAATATATATTCAAAATTTTATGAAAATTAAACGAGCCAAATTGATTTAAGTCAAGGTGTTGGGTACCACCTTAAATCCGTCAATCCGTTATTCCATCGTCCGTCCGTCAGTCCGTCAGTCCGTCAGTCCTATTCTTGTCATCGTAACTCCTCTAAAACCACACAGCATTATTTCATGAAACCTTTTTATATAATAAGGACATACTATGCAGATTTTTTTAGGAGTTACGCCACTTGGAACTTATTTGTTTCAATATATTACTGCATTAATAGTTATCAAAGGTAACAGGATTATAATTAAGTACGCCAGACGCGCGTTTCGTCTACGTAAGACTTATCATGCAGTGACGCTCAGATCAAAATATTTATAAAGCCAAACCAGTTCAAAGCAGTTTGTCATCGTAACTCCCCTGAAACCACACAATTAACAGATGTTCATGAAACTTTGTAGAAAAGATTGTAGAAAAAAAGGACATACTATGTAGGAAATTATGATTCAGTTTTTTTTCTAGGAGTTACGTCCTTTTGAGCGTATTTGCCTCAATATACATGATATACTTCTGCAACAATTTGTCATGTCATGGCAACTCCTCTGAAACCCCACAACAGAATTTCATGAAACTTTGTGGATTTAGATCTGCATATCGACCGGAAAATATGATTCATTTTTTTTTTATCTTACAGTTATTTTATGTGTTCAATGACAATATGGGGGCGTGGGGAATGTGAGCGGGCTTACTAAGATTCTTTAATTTTAATAGGAATATTTGTAACGAAAGAAATGCATAATTAAATAACGGAATTTTTAATTGATATATGTTTTTAAATTGTTTAACAGTTGTCACTATTTCATTTTCAAAGAAAAATACGGTTGTTTGGACGTTTTCCGTAGGAAAATGCTTTCACAGACTTTTAAAGATCAAATAAATATTCAGCTAAAAAAATAAATTATACTTTGTCATAAGGTGTGTTTACCGATAGTCAATCTATGTCATTACCTTTATCAGATAAAAAGTGTTTGTCTTTGGCTAACTGAATGTAAATTTGTTCCATTTTTTTTTCTAAAGGTAACAAAGTTCGTGGTCATAATTTTACTAGAAAAGCAAGTCATGATAGGACAACTTTAAATTTTCCTAGCCGAAAAATAAATGACTAGTCCTATTTTACTAAATATATGGAGTTATTTTTCAAGGAAAATTCATCCTGGGATTTATATTCCTAGTTAAATTATGATTAAATTATGATTAAGTCTGAAAAAAGTCCAGAGGACATAATTTACTATTGAAACGAATTAACTGTTACAGCTACAGTCAACACAGCTTCACACAACATTATTTTTCAATAAAATTTAAAAAGAAACATGAACTACAGGTAGACATAACTTTTTTTTTCTTTGTGAACTTTTTAGAAACTGAGGATGCTTGCGGACACTGTTCATTTTCTATATCAAATATTTAAAGGCACAAGTTGGAACAATTTTATTTCCGTATAGAAATTATAGAAACTGGATTCTGCATTTGGGATTAATTGGCTATATCAGCCAGGTTGACTTCATTTAGATCCAAAATTTGCTGAACAACTTTGCTTCTAGCTTCTCTGTGTAATTATGTCTGCAAAAATTGTGATATCATCTTAAAGGTTCAATTCTTATTATTTAAAAAAAAAGAGGACAAATGGATGATTTCTTTCCATGTTTAACTTATTTGTAGATCTTAATATTGAAAATGGAAATGGGGAATGTGTCAAAGAGACAGCAACCCGACCATAGAGTAGACAACAACAGAAGGTAACCAAAAGGTCTTCAATGTAGCGAGAAATTCTCGCAACCGGAGGTGATCTTCAGCTGGCCCCTAAACAAAAATGTATACTAGTTCAGTGATAATGAACGCTATACTAAACTCTAAATTGTACACAAGAAACTAAAACTAAAAATAATACAAGACTAACAAAGGCCAGAGGTTCCTGACTTTGGACAGGCGCAAAAATGCGGCGGGGTTAAACATGTTTATGAGATCTCAACCCTCCCCATATACCCCTAGCCAATGCAGAAAAGTAAACGCATAACAATACGCACATTAAAATTCAGCACAAGAGAAGCCCGAGTCTGATGTCAGAAGATGTAACCAAAGAAAATAAACAAAATGACTTTAATACATAAATAACATCAGACTACTAGCAATAAATGTGTTTAGTTCCGATGCAAAGACCCTATAAGTGAATCAATAATTAACGCCAAAATATGCAATCTTTAATGACCTGACAACAGTATCGTAACTATATCCCTTCTTAATAAGTCTATATAAAGGTTTTGTTAGCTTCTGAGGTGAATACTGACATTTTTGTGCTTTATAAAGAATATTTCCATAAAATATTGGATGTGAAATACCTGAACGTATTTATAAGAAGTCTGCATGTTGAGCTATATTAACGAATGATGTCCTTATATCGATGATAAAATTTAGTAAATGTTTTGACTAGTTTGTGATATCGAAAACCCTGCATGGTGTAATAGTTTTTTTAGTAATACATAGATTTCTCTCGTTAAAATCTAAGAGGGATAAAAGACCGAAAAAACCTTTCTGTCAAATAATGAAAAAAACTGTTTTTCAAAATAATAAATAGTTTAGACAAAAATCATAGTTTAGTGGTTACAATAAATAAAATATGTTACGCGGGACAGCCTAAACATAGCCGGTTTTTAAAAACGAAGCGTGTCGCATGCTGTTTTTTTTTGGTTTTTATTTAAAAAAAACACATTATTTTTTAAAATATGTACAATAGCTATGAATATGATATCACAAAGTTATATATTTTGGACTTGCATCTTGCCAGCTACACCGATTTTCCAATGATGTACGAACATCGCGCGTAACGTCTATACATTTCTCTCTTGAATGCCGGCTCATTAAACTTAACTTTTACAGTTGGGCTTATTGAAACCTCAATTGAGTCACCCAGTAAACTTTCATCTTGTATATTTGTATATTTCTAAGTTGATTCCCTGCATATCAGTATCATATAGTATTCAATATGTTGAGCAAAAGATTTAAAAGTGCAAACAATTGACATTAAAGGTTCAATAACTCAAACTATATCGTTCTAAAATTTGAAAATTACATAATCTTGAGATCTGGTAACTTTGAAATCAAACACATTTTCTTAAGATTTCACCTATTTTGTATGACCCCTCTTAAAAAAATCAAAAAAATTGACCCCCCTCTATCAAACATACCAAAATTTTAACATTTATGTTATTTCACAAAAATATTGCAAACATCAAATATTCTCAGTGGAGATTGACTATAAACAAACATATTTTGCCTTGAAATAGGGCTCTTCCATGTATATTAGTAGGTAGAGCAAGCCAGTGCTTGGCCCTTTTTATCCTTCTTTTCTGCATACTGGATCCGGACTATTAAAGAAAACTTGATTCTTAGTAACTCTGTAGAAAAGTATAAATTAAAAAGTAAACTTTTTGAAACAGTACATTATTTACTGGGTGGGATCTATTTGACCTACTCTTGAATGCCGGTTCATTAAACTTAACTTTTACAGTTGGCCTTATTGAAACCTTCATTGAGTCACTCGGTAAACTTCCATATGGAGTTAAGTTCATACTTTCAATTACTCATTTATTGTCACATTTTATTGAAAAATGTGTTATAGTAACCTCAAAATTTTGATTTAATTGCCGTAAAAGTACAAATTTTGAGAAAATCTTGTAATGGAAACAAAAAGGTACATTAGTGGTGTCAGAGACATATAAAACATATAATACATATTGTATCATATGTCTCTGTTGGTGTTTCTCATCTTAGAATCCGGCATCTTTTGTATCAATTTTTATCTTTTGTATGCATATAAGATGAATATTTGATGATTTATTCGAAAACTTATTGCTTTAAATAGGATTTGTATAGCTATACAAATCTTTGTTTATACTATATTCTCACATGATTTTTTGATAAATTTTTGCACAAAATGCAATTAAAAATATAACGACTGACGTATTCGGTTTATGAAGCACCTTTGCATTTTATATGACACAAAAAAGCAGCTTCCTACATTACCATAGTCTTGTACAGTAATGTTGATGGTGTTAACCATATACATGTATTTCGATTTGACTTTTGTAAAGTTAATTCTTCTTGACATTTTGTCTTATGATGTATCATTTTAACTATACTTTATTTTTTCCATGTGCACATTTTTTATGTCCCCTCTTTGAATTTGTAAAAGAAATTGAACCCCCATTTTCCACACACACAGAAAAAAAAAACTTGACCCCCTTGCATTTTGACCAGCCCACCCTCCCCCATAACCCTCCCAGTTAAAAAATGATAAGTCCCTTAGGTTATCATTGTCATCTCGGTCAGTAATAGCAAGGATTTGTATAGTTAAGCTAAACAAATCCTTGCCGGTAATATAATAGTACTATATTTAAAAAAAAAGGTTAGCAACATATAATTTATGATTGTGCTAATCTGGCTAACTGCAACTCTTTCAATTTTATCCTAATTATCAATATTTAGCATTAGAACTGCTAAACAAATATTATTTGTTCGTATCGTTAATAAAAAAAAATGGGGTACGTTGTTACATATCTCAATAGAGGATAATGCCAGTGTACTTTGTTATATCTAATAGAATACTGTCAAGGTACTGTATCAACAGAACGTCATGCAGTCACAACTTTCTGGGAATCAATCTACATCCGGTTTTGACGTAAATAAATTGCAGATGGAAAATGTCCCACCAAACTTTACTTTACACTTTTGTTCTTCTTGTGTGCATTTTAATAACTTTTGCAGAAAATCACCTTTCTTCTTTTAAACCTGACACTTCTAGTTATCACCATTATGACGAGCTGTCGAAGTTTCTACAGGATATGGAGAAAAAATATCCACATATTGCCAAACTCCATTCAATAGGAAAAAGTGTTTTAAAGAGAGACATGTTAGCTCTTCAGATAACTGACAATATAACAGATGTAGAACCTGGCGAGCCTATGTTTAAATATGTTGGAAATATGCATGGAAATGAGGCTGTTGGCAGAGAAATTCTTATTTATCTTATTCAGTATTTATTAGAAAATTATGAAAAAGATGACAGGGTTACTAAACTAATAAAAAATACTAACATCTATATAATGCCAACAATGAACCCTGATGGTTTTGAAGAAGCACGTTTGGGTGATTGTAATGGTGTTATTGGAAGACCAAACCATCGCAAGGTAGATCTAAATAGGAATTTTCCAGATCAGTTTCGTAAACACAACCCTGTAGTTGAACCAGAAACAAAGGCAATGATCGATTGGATTGAGAACAACAAATTTGTTTTATCTTCTAATCTCCATGGAGGGAGTGTAGTGGCCAGTTATCCTTTTGATGATACAGCTGCACACAGAGATGTTTATAGTCCAGCTCAAGATGATGCCATGTTCAAACATCTAGCAAGAGTTTACTCAAGTAACCATAAAACAATGCATAATCCTGGACAATGTGGTGATAATTTTAAAGAAGGAATTACAAATGGAGCAGATTGGTATGATGTACCAGGTAAAAAAATATTACAATGTTCATATACATTGTATATTTGTACTTACATTTTTGTATAAATGTACATGTATGTATCAGGGGTGTGGAAATATTTGTTGTGAGCACTTGTCCCCGGGCAAGTGAAACCTAAAATTTTACTTGTCCGGAAAAAAATTTACTTGCCCTGATGATCCATGAATAAATATTGAAGTATTTCTTGTTAGCTAATATATGATTCTTAATTAGCACTGTTGTGCATCACAAACAAATGAAATCCATTTGTTTATATGTGTAAAAAATTAGGGAAAGTAGGAAATGGGTTATATTAACATCAATGGGACAGAAACCTAACAGAAAACAGAAACCTAACAGAAAACCAACCAATGAAATGACATATAAAGGACAATTTTGCAGCAGTTTTTGAATAAAAATTGTAGCCAGTAGGAACATATACTAAATTTGAGGACAGTGATTGAAGAAATGTAAACTTGATAGATAAACTATTGATTTTGTGGTGTTTCTCTCAACTGACACACTTGTTTTTTTCTTGATTATTTATTATTGTCTTGATGGGCAATTAAAACGTCCCTTCTATTTACCACTTTGACAACAAACAATGTTGACCTTTCATCTATAAATAAGACAAAAACTCAATTTATTTTCCGAATTTCCATAGATAGCTGGGCAATCTGATATCCACGATGTCTGAAATTCTCGCTTCCGTTTTTTTTAAATACTCTGTGTCCTCCATTTGCATTTAAGATTTTCTGTTCGACTCATGACTATTTTTGTCTTGCTTGCCCAGCTTTTTATTAAGTATTTATCAATCTGAATCTCGATACAAAACTTAAAGAAATGACACTTCCTGTAAATGATGAATAAAACCTAATCGACGATCCCGGGTCAATGGACAAAGCCAATTGCAATGTTACACGACTCGGGTTCGCATACTTATTTTTATTTATTTTGGTAATCGATCTATTTCCGGCATCATGTAATAACATTGATGTTTTTACTTGCTGAACATTGGTTTCTTTTACATAAATTAAACATCTTTATACGTCTTGAAATTTATTTAATGTTTTTGTTGGATTTGAACTTTGTCTTGTATATTTTTTTACTTGTCCACTGGCAACCAAGACAAAAATAATTACTTGTCCGGTTGTTCAAATGTACGAGTCGGGCGAGTCGGGCATAGCATTTCCACACCCCTGTGTATAAAAAAAAGAAGATTGGGAATTTTGGTTCTTCAATGCTCTTCAACTGTTTACTTGTTTGGCTTTATAAATATTTTGATATGAGCATCACTGATGAGTCTTATGTAGACGAAACGCGCGTCTGGCGTACTAAATTATAATCCTGGTACCTTTGATAAATATTTACACCACTACGTCGATGCCACTGCTGGTGGACGTTTCGTCCCAGAGGGTATCACCAGCCCAGAGGTCAACAATTCGGTGTTGACATAAATATCAATAATGTGGTCATTTTTATAAATTTCCTGTGTACAAAATTTTAAATTTTTCGAAAAACTAAGGATTTTCTTATCCCAGCATAGATTACCTTAGCCGTATTTGGCACAATTTATTGGGAATTTTGGTTCTTCAATGCTCTTCAACTGTTTTCTTGTTTGGCTTTATAAATATTTTGATACATGTATGAGCGTCACTGATGAGTCTTATGTAGACGAAACATGCGTCTGGCGTACTAAAAAAGAAGATATATATAAAAGTATGGTATGATTGCCAATGAGAAAAATCTCCACAAAAGACCAAAATGACACAGAAATTAACAACCATAAGTCACCATATGGCCTTCAATAATGAGTGAAGCCATAACTAATCATGCTAATAGTCATGATAGTTAGCTATAAAAGGCTCTGAAATAACAATGTAAAACGATTAAAACAAGAAAACTAACCGCCTATAGCTAATTTTTGTACAAAAAATGACCTAAAAACAAATATGTTGCACATAAACAAACGACAACCACTGAATTACAGGCTCCTTACTTGGGACAGGTACATACATAGTATGGTTCATTTCTACAATCTTGACAATTACAATTACAATTAACATGATAAAATGTAAATGTAATTTCCTCATAGAATTGAATGCTGATGAAGTTTTCATGAAATGAAGACGAGTGACATTCACATTTTGATCTTGTGCACAAACCTTTTAAATACTTTGTACAACATGTACAATATAAAAAAAAATAAGGCCATAATAAATAGTAGGTTTGTTTGCCCAAACGCTACCTACCCAGAAAAAAGCTGCCTACTCAAATTCTTTTATTGTCTTGATTTGAAGAAGTTTTTTTTAATCAAATAGGCATGAAGACTAATAAACATCTAATACTTAGATATCTTTTTTTGAAAATAAACATTATATATCATGATTAAAATTAAATATGTACATATATCATTTGTATATAATAATGTGTTTTTTAACATACTTAAACTTTTTTGTAAAAAATATTTCAGGAGGAATGGAGGATTACAACTATCTTCACAGTAACTGTTTTGAGATAACAATAGAATTGTCTTGTTGTAAATATCCAGCTGTTAACAGGTTAGCCATAGAATGGGACAACAACAAACAATCTTTAATGACTTATATGGAAGAGGTTAGTATTACCATAGCAACTGTTACCATAAAGCTGATAAAATGTGTTTTATGATGAACTCCTATCTGCACTTTAAAATGAGAATCCATGCCCCAAAAATGTATGCCATTTTAAAGGTCATACCTCCAAACTGAATAAAGGGTATGTACATTGAAGGTAGGGAATTTATTTAACTTTTAATTTTATTAATTTTTTAAACAGATCGATTGGGGTACTAAAAATGTAAGTTTCAGGATAGAGGATATTTTCAATTTAATCCTGTGAATGAATCAACACATTCATTAAAACAAGCATTCAGTTGTACAAAAACTCATTTGAGTATTGCTTTTACCTGTTATCAATTTCTGGTTTTGAAATATTAAATACAAACTAGTTAACATATTCTAATACTGGCAGCATTGTTTCATATATGTCATCTTGACAACTTTCTTTCGTTCATTCTAAAGTAATCTTTATCTAAAGTAATCTTTATTTTAAAGGTACATAAAGGTGTAAAGGGGTTTGTTCGTGATGATTCCACTAAAGCTGGTATACCAGAGGCTGTGATTATGGTGGGAAATATCAAACACAACGTAACAACAGCAGGATATGGTGATTACTGGAGACTTCTGGTGCCTGGAAAATATGAAATCACAGCTGTAGCACCAGGGTAAAATACAGGGGACCAGTTGTGTTTTATTATAACATGGCTTGGTGTGATATTAGCATGAAAACCTAAAAGGACCAAAATAAAATTAAAAATTAAAAAAACATGATACAGAAAAAATAGAGATCACATATTTTGACCTAATTAACTAACCTGCACGCTGCATTTTCTGTAGATTTTGACATCTAAAGATTCTAAAAGATTTCGAACTACAGATTGTCAGATTGCAGATAGATTGTAAATAAATAATCGAAAAAAAATAGATGTCAGATTTCATATAGATTGCAAAAAAATAATCAAAAAGATAGAAAGAAAACTAAATTGTAGAATTTTAGTCTAGAATATTTAAAGATATCTTTGATAATGTGCTTTGAGAAAATATATTTAAAAAATTGGTATCAAAGGACTCATTTTCTTGCAACAAAACAAAACAGGTTTGCATTACATATTCTTTAATAATTTATCTGACTTTCTTCTCTTTTTTTGAGAAGTTGGAACAAAGATTGAATCACAAACACAAAAAAATTGTTTTGAAAAAAGCTCACATTGATAAAATTAAATCAAATAATTTACTTCATTTAGAGGATAAATCTTACAAATGAATTACGATACATGCTAGTTCTCTCTCAAAATTTGCACAACCAATTACAGATAGATTACTACCCAAGATGGTGGAAAATATCCAATTTATCTAATGTTGTATTTTGTATAAATGCTCAGAAAATGTATAAACTTGTTTTTGTTTATCCCTTAGATATGAGAAAGAAAGTAAATCAGTTGAAGTTAAAGATGGACCAGCTGTAGGTATTGACTTCAACCTGAAAAAAATTAAGCAGGACACAGAACCAGAGAAAGCAGCTGAAATCAAATCGGCTGCTGAAGCAAATATGCCTAAAGAAGCTGACACTCTAGAGGTTCTAGTGTGTCATGTCAACAAGCTTAGGGATGCATCACATAGGGAAAAACTTACATTTATAGAACCAACAGAATTCAAACATCATCACTATAACGACCTTGAACAATTCTTAAAGAATATTTCTCAAAAATATCCAGAAATTACAAGATTGTATTCCGTTAGGAAATCTGTACAAGGGAGAGAACTTTGGACAATTGAAATTACAGATAATCCTGGAAAACATGAACCAGGTATATGTTTGTTTAATGAGAGGAAAATTAGTATAAATAAAAAAAATCTAAATATTTAAGGTTTAACTAACTTTATGGTTTCTAAATATTCTGGTGTATACTTTATTTTGAGTAAGCCCTTTCTAGCCCACTAAGGATCAATTTAATTTTATGATCTTCTAATTTCTTTGGTGTAGTTAGATCCAAGTTTTATATTTTGGCGACAATTTATATTCGCTTTATTTTTATACGTATAGCTTATAGCACCTATTTCATTGTTATAATCTTAACTGTGTATATAAAAATTATATTTTTAGGTGAACCTGAATTTAAGTACATTGGTAATATGCATGGTAATGAGGTAGTAGGTCGTGAGATATTACTAAACTTGGTTCAATTGCTATGTGAGAATTATCAACATAACCACTTCCTGTCGCTGATGGTAAACTTTACGAGGATACATATCATGCCCACAATGAATCCAGACGGCTATGAAAAAGCTCAGGAAGGTAATATTATCCTGCTGTATTTTTATCGCTTTTAATTATATTTTCTGAAATTTAGAAATCATTCTGAGGTTGTTGTTTACATTAAAATGGGACTTGGTAAGTATCACTGGAACAGAAATTTGAGTTCTAAATTTGATTCATAGGTCTGTCTAAATAAATCAAAATAACTTTTCTCACATTTTTATTCTTCAAACAATGTTACCCAAACTTTTCTCACAGTATAGAACATATGACAATTTGTGTGTCATTACTGCCACACTAGCCTAACTGCTCAGTGTACATGTATGTCAAAATATTTTGCAACGACTAGTCTGAAGACCAATGATTCAACATTTTCCTATTGCATCTACACAATTTGTTTTGCAACTACATTATAGTCTGAATAAACTTCTACTAGTCTGTGTCTAACAGCTTAGACTGACTGCTGATCTTCACAATTACTTTTTTAGTCACTAATCATTTATTTATTTTTAGGTGATATGAGAAATGTACTGGGACGACCTAATGCCCATAATATAGATCTGAACCGTAACTTTCCTGACCAGTTTGAAAAAACATTCATTAATGGTCACCAAGAACCAGAAACTGTTGCAGTGATGAATTGGGTTCAGTCTTTACCATTTGTTTTATCTGCCAATTTACATGGTGGCTCTCTGGTGGCTAATTTTCCATTTGATGATACAAAGGAAGGAACAACAACATACAGCAAATCAGCTGATGATGCAACATTTATTCAGATTTCAGAGGCTTACTCACTGGTAGGTACTTGATGATGCAAAATAAAGTAAACGATTCATCTTTTTTTTTCAATCCACGAAAGTTAATTCCTATCCAAAGTAAGATGGGTATCAACTTTTGCAGAATGGGGGAAAATTCTATTTACATGAACATTTCTTCTCATGGCTTTGCTTAACTCATCATATAAGCCTAAGAAATTTGTACTTCACTGAACCTCAAATTTGCAGATTAATCATGCAAAATATGGCTTAATATAACAATGATTGATTTTAAAAGAAAAAAGTAAATGATATGCATTGCAGGATTGAAAACTTTGGGTGAATTCAATATATGTATTTCTTTTTATCAAAATCAATGAAAAATTAAAGCTTAAGTTTTTAAATTTGACAATAAAGTAATATTAGTTCTTTAAAGAAACTTTTTAAGTATAACATTAGCAAGATTTATTGTGCAGTTGATTTACCAAATGAACAGTACTTTGAAAAAGAATTAATTACTGTTCTCTTAATTATTTTCGTTGGTACTGATTTTTGGTGAAATGGGGAAAACTTGCATTTTTGTTTATATTTGATTTTGTGGTTTTACCAGTTTCTGAAAACACAGCCTATAGAAAATTTGCAATACGTTGAGCCTTTGAATTCGTGGTTAACAAGGAACCATGAAAATTGGTATCCAACTAATAAAAATGAATCCACAGTATTCAGTACATATAAATATTTTGTAGAGGCATATATTCAAAACCAAATTTATATTTTACAGGCCCATTCCACAATGCATTCAGGCCATCCATGCCCTTCTAGTAGTAGGGAATACTTCAAAGATGGAATTACTAATGGAGCCAAGTGGTATAATGTAGCAGGTCAGAATAAACCTACTATCATTATCCATTAGAAAAATTGATAGCTTTCAATCATAAAATTGCAGTTAGAACTCAGGCTTAAGTTAGAGTAAAGAAGTTCATCTGTCAGACTGACAGATTTTTTCTTCTTCAGAAAACTGCCATCACAGTAAAAATAGAAAATAACAAAGATTATAAATTCAGAAATAAATTTTGCGATTGTTAAAGAAAAGGACAGTGTGATATTAATTATTGCGATTTCATGAATTGCTTCTAAAAAAAGAGGCGACTGATACCTGATATTTAACACATTAGTCAAAAACAAAACAGACAATGCCATGAAAAAAAATAATGAAAAAAACAATCAAAAGGCAATCAGCAGTACACCAAACATAATATAGAAAACTGACAACTTGGCAAAACAATCCTCTTTATAAACTGGAGGTGGTCTAGGGGTTCTGGAAGGATAAGCTGAATTTAAATTACTAATAAAATCTTTATTTGCTAGGTGGCATGCAGGATTGGAATTACCTGAACACTAACTGTTTTGAGATCACAATAGAACTTGGCTGCTATAAATATCCCTGGGCTAAAGATCTGAAGTCCTATTGGACTGCCAATAAATATGCCTTACTAGTGTATATGGGGCAGGTAAGTTGATATATAACAGAAGCTAACAGTTAAAGTAAGGATTAGGAGATGTGATATGATTGCCAGCCTAATGAGAAAACTTTCCACTTAATTCAAATGAAGTGAATGTAAGCAATTATAAGCAACCATACCGCCTTCAACCATGAGAAAAACCCATACAAAAAAAAAATATAAATAAAAATCATGTATCTAAGACTTAAGTATTAATCAGAACACATCCAACTTCCAATTGATTAAGTGTAAAGATGTCATTAACAGTAAGAGAAAAATATGATCTTGTGCAATTCCAAACAATAGGTATAGAATAAAAATGATGCCAATTTTTGTGGATTGAGGTAAACTTGCATTTTTGTAAATATTTGATTTTTGTGGTTTTGCCACTGCAAACAGTTCTAAAGAAGATTTGTAATTGGTTGAACATTTGAATTCATTCTTCTTACCTAATGAACAATGAATAATAATAAATCCACAGTAATCTATGCTGTGTAAAAAAAAACTTGAAAATTGCCACAGGATCTTTAATGAAAGACCCAGCTTAGCATCACGCCATGTGAATTGAGTTACCCATAATGATCCAAAGTCAATATTTATCTTGTAGATACATAAAGGTGCAAGAGGGTTCATCAAATCTAAAGAGTCTGGAGATCCAATAGCCAATGCTACCATTATGGTGACTGGTATTGATCATGCTATAACTTCAGCAGAAGATGGGGACTTCTGGAGGTTGCTCTCCCCAGGAACATATGAAATCACAGCCTCAGCTCAGGGGTAAGTTATCAGGTTAGAGGAAAGGGGAGATGGTGACCACTCAAGGTAATCACATCCTCAGCTCAAGGGAAAGTTATCAGATATCAGATTAAAAGAGAGGGGATATGTTACTCTCCAAAGAAACATATGAAATCACTGCTTCAGGAATATGACAGTTCTTGTCCATTCGTTTTTGTTGTGTTTTGTAATTTGATTTTGCCATGTGATTATGGACTTTCCAATTAGATTTTCCTCTTAAGTTCAGTTTTTTTTGTGATTTTACTTTTTACATACTCTAGAAGTGATATCAAACTAATGGCTTGATAACAAAAATAGTGAATTGAGAACTTTTAAAAATAGATCTAAAAACATTGAATTGAGAACTTAACTAGATTTGGAAATGCCTTCCAACAATCTTGTTTATTTGTTTTGTATAAAATCCCTTCCAATCACACACCTTATATTCCTTAAACATTTAAGTTGTTTTAATTTGTCAAATTTTAATAAACTATATAAATTTAATTGTTATTTCAGATATTCATCACAATCACAGCAAGTTGTTGTCACATTTGATGCTGCTATTAATGTGAACTTTACTTTGGAGAAAGATTCTATTATCTCATGGTCCAAAGGAAAAGACTTTGACATCAAAGAAAATATAGAAAATACAAAATATCTGAGTCATACAGAAATGGATACTGAACTTGAAAAATTAGCCAATGAAAATAAAGCAATTATGGAATATAAAATTATTGAGAAGACTCCCAAAGGAAACTCCGTACCATTGGTTCATCTTTCTTCAAATCTAACCAATCATGAGGCTGGAAAACCTCATGTCCTGCTGATTGGTGGTCTCCATGGTAATGAAACTGTTGGTGCAGAGTTGTTGATGAGATTTGTCAGACATCAGATAACAGGTTTGTCATTTTTTAAGCTGTCAGGTTATTCAAGTAAATTTTATGCTAATCACAGACCATTGTAACATGTCTCATACAGAACCACTTCAATGACTTTAGATAATTTGAAATGAATATTACATGTGCAAATTGGTTCTTTGAAAGAGGTTCTTACATCATTATTACAGAAAATAGTGTATAACCATGGAAATACAAATTCTGGTGAAATTTCTGAAAAAAATATTAAAAGATTATTGAAGTTTACAAAGAAACGTCAAAGTATCTTATTTTCAAAGTTCAATCTAGGGAAAGAAACATTTTTTTGCAAATTTCAATAATGAGCTTTGATGACAGCCATTTATTGAAAACTGCGATAACTGGCATATTTAATATTGACATTTAAATGTATTTTCATATATTTTAGGATACAAGCAGAAAAACAATGAAACCCTGTCAATGTTCAATGAATTCCATATCCATATCATACCTCACCTTAACGTAGATAATGTAGATACAAACCCAGATTGTAAAACAGATGTCAGTCTTGATACAATGGAACATGTTAACATGACGGTAAATATCAGTTGATGTGTAATTGTCTCAATTTTGATAGTTTAGCAAATACATACCTGTCAACTGACCCATATTCTGTGGGTGTGACACGAGATTTTTACAATTCTGAGGGATCACCCGGGACACCCGCTGGGTCATTGAAATAACCCAAGAATTCCGAAAATGACCCGATTTCACCCGTATTTCTTAGCCTTGAGATTGTTTCATAAGTAATATTCCTTTGAAATACCGTCAAATTCGTAATTCTTCCATGAACAGGAAGTTCATCTAGCTATGTAAACTGTCAATTAAGTGACCCATTAAGTGCATAGCTTTACTTGACAGCTTTGGTGTCAAACACACTGTTAATTAACACCAATTACCTTAGCTTTAGGTCGTAAATAAATTGCAATATTTCAACTATAGAGTTACTTCCCCTTATTTGTCACCATTCAAAATTATTCCTTATATTTACGTTTTATGGATGAAAAAGATAAAATCATGAAAATATAAAATTCAAATACATATTGAAATATATATGGAAGTGTTTAACGACCTTGACTGGCTTTTCAGCCCTCCCACGGTCGGTATATTGAAAAATAACTTCATTATTTTTATACCTTTAAACATTTAAAAAAAAAAAGTTGAAAATTATTTTTTACATATACTTCCTTTAACTGTATTACTATATTTTATTATAATCTAATTTCCTTCTCAAACGAGTTGAAAAGTTTAAAAGCTACACAGCCAGTAGTCTCAAACATTTTAAAATTACATTTGAAAAATACTAGTATTTCATAATCACAAAAAGTAAAGAACAATAAGGTGGTGACAGAGTCTTTACATTACAAAAGGATAAGATTAAAGAAATTTCTAATTGCGTAAAAAATCCATTTTGGAAAGACATATTTGAATGTCTATACATGGCAAAGCCTTATACAAAGTTATGTGTTCCAGCAATTTTGTCATTGGATATTTTAAACTTTATACCATTATCTGAATATCCTGTTTATACGAAATGGAAATTATATGGTATACAGTTTATAAGGGACATTGTAGATAGTCAAAGTAAATCACTACTAACATTCCAAAAAGTAAGACAAAAACTAAATTTTTGGAGATACTATAGTTTATTATCTAACATTCCAAAATATATCAAAAAATACATCAAAGATTATTGTGATTTGAACTTAGAAAATTTTGTTCCTTTTTATTCATTTTCTAAACGGATCTTGGAAAATAAGAAGTTAAAATTTGTATACAGAGATCTTGTAGATAAAGTATGCATACTCCCAAATGAGAAATTTTTAATATGGAAGGATGTAACAAATTCTGAAATCTCAGAATGGTATAAGTATTTTTCTCTTTTGAAAAGATGTTGTAGGGATACATATTTAAAGAACTTTCAATACAAAATATTACATAGAATTATACCTACCAATACATTTTTATATAGAATTAAGCAAAAGGAAACAAGTCTATGTACCTTCTGTAATGAGGAAGAGGAAACAATAGAACATTTATTTTATGATTGTAATGTTACATACAATTTTTGGTTGTCATTTTTACAGAAAATTAAATTATTTGATGAGCATTTCAGCATTAGCAAGATGGAAATTTTATTGGGATTCATTACTAAGAGTTTGTTTATAATTTGTTAATAATTAAAGCTAAAAACTACATCTTTAGATGTAAGTTAAGAAATATAGCTCCTAGTTTTATAGGACTTAAATTCAGAATAAAACAATACCAATCAAATGAATTTTATACTGCAAACAAAAATAATAGAGCAGCATCTTATGGAAGATTCTGGTCCCCACTACGAACAATTTTTCATGATTTATTATCATTTATACTTTAAATTAAACTATAGTGAGCAGTGGTATTTTGAATTTTTACTTTACATATAGACATGCATGCATACTAATGGTAAGATTGCAGCAGCTGTGTGTAAGTAGTGAGAGAAAGTGTGAGTGTGAGCAGCTATATTCTTTTTTTCTTTAATAACTGTATTCTTGTATTATGAATATAAATTTTAAAAAACCAAAATGGATAGTCTTGTATATAACTTTCAATATTTACCCCTAAAACCATAGTCAGGTGGTGGTTGTAGGGGTATTGTAAAATCCTGACTATTGAAAAACAAATAAAAGATTAAAAAAAAAAGAAGTAAAGAACATAACACTGTGTTACACAAATTTATAAAAATCTTTAAAAGTGCAATGTAATAATAATTAATAAGATTTAAAATGACTTAACCAAGTGAACATGCATTGATGTTTTGGTATCTTTGATATACATTATAAGAAAATGTACCATAAATACTGAAATTCAGCTCGAAAAAGTTCGTACACGTTATGACCTGAGATTTGATTCTTCAATGCAGGTCATGACCTGCATTTTCATCGTCACAGGTTGACATGTATGCAAATATGAAAATAAGATGTGGTATGATTGCCAATGAGACAACCCTCCACCAGAGACCAAACAACATTAAAGTTTTCAATAAGGTCACAACCTACAACAATGAGCAAAATACATATCTCATATCTTATAGTTAGGTCAAAATGACACAAGCTAAACAATTCAAATGAGAAAACTAATGGCCTGATTGTCTCTTGTGTGATGGAAAATGATGAAACTTAAGTTATTACTTTTACTGTTGTTCAACAATTGCATTTAAGGGTTTATAAAAATTTCTGAATTAAAAGTTATTATTTATAAAATTAAACCATTTTATTCCATGTACTAGGAAATTTGCAAGAAAAGTAAATGTATATAGATATAAGAAGATGTGGTATGAGTGCCAATGAGACAACTCTCCATTCTAGTCTCAATTTGTAAAAGCATTATAGGTAAAAGTCTATAATCAGGAATTGTATGAATTATTTTTAGAAATGCATAAAGCTGAAGTGATAATTTCTTAAAAATTGGAAACACTTTTGAAGATAATAAGTTTAAAACTTCATCTCTTTTCAGAGTCACATTGTTAACATCTTGTTGAGCCAGATGAAAGAACATAAATTTAGTACTGTTCTGAGTTTAGATAGTGGTGGACTTTTTATGGTGTAAGTATATTCTTAACAAGTTATATATTTATGTTGTATAGCAATTATTTTGTTAGATTTATAAAAGTTTGATTTTAGAATTAAGAGGAGGTTCTCTCATTAAAAGGTGATTGTCCTGAGATGAGATATAGCAGTGAAACTTCCAATAGTTTGAAAGACTATAAGTAACCTGTTTAAAGCTATTTCCAATTTTCCAATGAGGTTAGGTAATGATGTCATCACATTCTCACTCTACTCAATAAGAAAAAATAGTAAATTAGCACATGTCAATTGTTGAGGATTGTATAATAATTCATTGTCATGTAACCACTTCTTGTATTCATATTCATATTTAGAACATATTATGAATTGCGAATGTCATCAATTTTCAAGAGAATAGAATAATTATGTTGATTTAGTGTTTTCATTAACATGATTTGTAATGCCACTAATGACATGTTCTCATGCAATTACCATAGATTCAAAGATAACCATTGGAATCATTGTATACCCTTTCAGATTACCATGGCAACAAAGTAGAGATGGAGTAGCAGTGACTCCAGATGATGAAATATTTCAGTTACTTAGTCGTGGTTACACAGAAGCTTATCCAGACATGTACAAAACAGATGTCTGTAAAACATCTAGATCACATGGAATATTCCATGGTGCTGATTTTGGAACAGGATCAACAGGAGTTCTTGATAAAATGTACATGGATTACCGCAGTTATATGGTATGTTGTAATATTAATATCACAGGTAACCTTAGCAACAGGATCAGCTTCTTTAATCACATGATGCTTTAAATGTATAATTATTGCACCTTTATACATTATTGATATTTGTCTTCCATTAATGGCCATCAGAGATGGTCTGTTAATTTTGACGCCTTGAAGAACAACTTCCTAGCACAGCTATTTATTTACACTTATAAAAAAAAATCTTTTTGTATTGCTTTCAATCATGTACATATGACCAAATACTGATTTCAAATAGACCAATGATTTTTTTTTTAAAGATGTTATTAAGATTTTTAGCTCACCTGGCCCGAAGGGCCAAGTGAGCTTATGCCATCACTTGGCGTCCGTCGTCTGTCGTCGTCCGTCGTCGTCGTAAACTATTTCAAGAATCTTCTCTCGAACTACTATGCCAAATACTTCCAAACTTTAACTGAATGTTCCTTAGGGTATCTAGATTATAAATTGTATCCGCAGTTTTGATCTATCAACAAACATGGTCGCCATTGCTAAAAATAGAACATAGGGGTCAAATGCAGTTTTTGGCTTATAACTCAAAAACCAAAGCATTTAGAGCAAATCTGACATGGGGTAATATTGTTTATCAGGTCAAGATCTATCTGCCCTGAAATTTTCAGATGAATCAGACAACCCGTTGTTGGGTTGCTGCCCCTGAATTGGTAATTTTAAGGAAATTTTGCTGATTTTGGTTATTATCTTGAATATTATTATAGATAGAGATAAACTGTAAACAGCAATAATGTTCATCAAAGTAAGATTTACAAATAAGTCAACAAGACCGAAATGGTCAGTTGACCCCTTTAGGAGTTATTGCCCTTTATAGTCAATTTTTAACCATTTTTCATAAATCTTAGTAATCTTTTACAAAAATCTTCTCCTCTGAAACTACTGGGCCAAATACTTCCAAACTTTAACTGAATGTTCCTTAGGGTATCTAGTTTATAAATTGTATCTGAAGTTTTGATCTATCAACAAACATGGTCGCCATTGCTAAAAATAGAACATAGGGGTCAAATGCAGTTTTTGGCTTATAACTCAAAAACCAAAGCATTTAGAGCAAATCTGATATGGGGTAATATTGTTTATCAGGTCAAGATCTATCTGCCCTGAAATTTTCAGATGAATCAGACAACCTGTTGTTGGGTTGCTGCCCCTGAATTGATAATTTTAAGGAAATTTTGCTGTTTTTGTTTATTATCTTGAATATTATTATAGATAGAGATAAACTGTAAACAGCAATAATGTTCAGCAAAGTAAGATCTTCAAATAAGTCATTTGACCAAAATTGTCAATTGACCCCTTAAGGAGTTATTGCCCTTTAAAGACTTTTTTCACAATTTGTTCATCATGCTGACTTACTTTAAAAAATCTTCTCCTTTGAAACTGCTGTATCATTTTCGGCCAAACTTAGGCTAAATGAGTTTCAGAGTATCTAGTATAATTTTTTTATTTTATTTCCTTGTATGTCAAGAAACATAGCTCCTATGGCTAAAATAGAACATAGGAGAAAATGATTATTTTTTTTGGCTTTTGAAGAAAATAGGACGATCCATAGAACATTTAGATAAATTGAAAAGCCAAAATAATCATTGATGAGAGATTTAACCAAAAGAATTAAGGTGAGCGATTCAGGCTCTTGAGAGCCTCTTGTTTTAATACCATACTGATTTATTATTTTGACAAGATAAGTCTGATTTCTTTTAACAATAAGATTCAATTAACTTAACTAATGCATTAAATAAGGCAGTAAATGGAATTACTTGATTTGACTGATTTAAAAAATAAATGAATGAAAGAACCAAAGGCCTTGTTTTGCTAATAAATTTTTTACTCACTTTGCCTTTAAAACTTGCATTTCATGCTTTATTTTCAAATAGGTATCTGCACATATAAGTTGTTGTAGAGTACCAGAAGGGAACCAGCTTGGTCATATTTGGATGTCTAATTTACAATCAATTATGAACTTTATACACAGGTCAAAACAAGGTAAGTCAAAGGTCAATGTTTAACTCTACCATTTTAATTTGCAATAATTAATTTTAAACCAATGAAAGCTAAGGGAAATTTCCTTTTTGCCAAATCAGGTGAAAGAATATAGCTGTAGTTGCTATATTTATCATTGAAAAGTCTGAAGTAATGAGATAATATAAACATTCTATCTGTGAAAAAACAGGTCAAATAAACATTATGATTATTAAGTGGATTGAGTTTCTCTAACTGGACAATAAATATGACATGCTACAATACCAATTACTGAAATAAAAAAAATATGTCTGTTTGGTCAATTTTTAAATGTATCTGACAAATGGAACATAGGTTATGCCAAAGTACATAATTAAAAATGGCACAGAAATTGTAAATTACATGTTTTGACATAATTTTTGTCTGTCATATTATTTTTCGACTGATACACATGATTGATATGTCTCAAACTAACAAAGCTATTTGGAGTTATTGTGGTTAGAGACCAGATAACTGTAAACCAACTTATTTTCATGGATACTTTATTTCATTTTTGACTCTTTCTAGTCCACTTCATGGCTAGTTAGTTTCACGATTTTCTAATTTACTTGGTGTAAAGATCAGAGTTTTACATATTTGTGACAATTTACTTTTATGCTAATTTTCTAATCCCAAAATTCGCAAAAATAAATCACTCACAAAAATAAATTGTTTTACAGTGTATCAGTTTTCTCTTTTATATGATTTATCTGTTTGAATGCTATTTAGTTTATTGATTATCAATTTCAGGTGTATATGGGATTGTTTATGATGATAAAGGTAAACCAATTGGTGGAGCTACTGTTAAAATTAATGAAAAAGAGACTGGTTTATCAACCAATGAAATGGGAGAGTTTTATTCCATTCTGACAGAGGGAAAACACAACCTTGAAGTTGCAGCCCCAGGTTTGTATGAAAGATTTTAAACGTAGAAACTTGACTGTGAGTCGAAGAATCAAGGATTTAGAATATGAAGTATTTTGAAATTTTAAATGAAAATGAAGAATTAATGAATATTAAAAATAATTAGTTTTATAAAGGAAAGTGACAATTGGCATCTCTTTATTAAACATTTAATATATTTCTCAAGGATTTTTTTTTGATTAAGTAAAGAAGACCCCTTTTAGGCCCCAAAATATAGCAGTTTTACAAAATTGTTAAATTATAGATTTTAAGTTATTTATTGGACAGAAGAATGCTTCTGCTACATAAATATGGGCTGTTTTTTTAAAATACAATGCACATATATCGAGTTTTAGCACCATTAAGTTGTGCTAAATTACTGAAATCTTCAAAATTCTAGCATTTTAGTTAAATTTTAGACAGTTTCCGTGTAAAACAAAAGTGGCCGCATTCGTGTTCATCCTTAATATTGAAATGTAAGTTGTATTTTATGATAATACATAACATATCTATAGGTTGTGGATGAACACGGATGCGGCCACTTTCATTTTTGATGACTAAATCAGTTAAAATCTTTCACATAAATTAATTGAATCAAGTGATATAGACACTTAAGTGTTTAAAAAGTGGTCAAAATCTTTCGTCAGATGAACCTGAAATTTGAGGCCAAAATCAGTCCTTACCGGACCTTCTCCTTTAAAAGCTTTTTTATTGGTCACAAAAGTACCAGGAATTATATTGGACTAACTGTACGTTAATTAGAAGTACTCATCTGTAATTATCACTTTTAGATAACATCAGAAAAGCAGGTAGTCAGGTTTTCTAAAGACTTTTTAACCATTTTATTTATACTTGTTTTGTTTTTTTTGTTTGTCATGTTCTATAGTTGAAATGTTGATCAGCTAAATGGAATTTGCTAAGCAAACATCTCTTTGTTTGTTCATACTTTCATGGATTATTTTGTTTGTAATTAAAAAATATATTACAGGTACATCTAATTTAGATCTGATTGTATGAAAAATCTATATTTACTTTTCAAATGTCATTAAAGAATAAAACATCATCTTTTTTAAAAGTTCCAAGTTCATCAGATTTTTTTATAATTTTTATAATTCCTTCACTGGCAATCCATATTTAAACAATGTAAAGAATGTAACAAGAAATAAATAAATAAAATACAATTTTGAAATATAAACTAGCTCAACGATGCAAATGCAAGATTTATTTAAACTGTTTTCCAGTTTTCGCTGAATATATGATTCATTATTATTTGTTGGATACCAATTTTCGTTGGTAAAGTAGGTACAGGTGAACCACAAATACAAATGTTCAACAAGTTATGAATTTTCTATAGGATTTGTAGGCAGATTGACTAAATCACATAAGGGTTATTCCAGAAAAAAATGTAGGGGTTGGGGGTTGGAAGGCACATTGTATTAATCAAATATTTTATTGTCATATAAACTTTACAGTTTGTGACCAACATATATTAATACAATAAACACAATAAACATATATACATACATATTAAACATACAAAATATGAACAGCATTAAAATTTATAACAACAAACAAGTTGTTAAGAGTCCCCTGCCCTCAGTTCTAAGAACATAGTAATACATAGGTGATGGGTATCAGAGCAACTGTTCACACTATAATGCACTATAATTCTCAATTACAATTGTTTGGGTTGCGGGGTCTGACAAAATGCGTTCCAACACACCCCCCCCTACATTTTTTTATGGAATAATTCTAATCAACTATCCACAAAAAAAGATTTCCTCCATCCACCAAAAATTGAAACCCATGAAAATTAATTGAATTCATAGTTTACTTTATTTTAATTTTATATCTATTTATGTTTCTGCTTTAAACTTTTTCATGGAGTAAATAAAAATCTAAATGTTTAATGCTGAAACTTATTTTAAAGAAATCCATTCTTTTGACTATTTGAATTCTGAAATTGTCTTGTGAATATTACAGGATATGAACCACAAACACAGCAGATTATAATTAAACCATATAACACATCAAAGATCATGATTGATTTGAATAAAGAAGTAGAGAAAATAGATTACCACAGACCATTAGAGATGATGTCAGCTCTCAGGAATGTCACCAAAAACTGTTCTAATATCATGACATTAGAGAGGTAAGGGTCAGGTTAGGGTGTGACGTGTCATAAAAGATCCAGTGGTTTTTTGCCTGTTATAATTTTAAAAGTTGCTAGGTTAGTAGTCTTATGTCCTCAGACCTATTGAGAAATAGAGTCCTGATATGGTAGTTAGCTGAGAACATCACAATTGGTGGCAGCTCTCTGGAATATTAGATGCAAAGAATGACGATAGATATAATTGTGTTTCAATTCAATATTGCTTTTAATTTGTGTTAAGATGAAAAAGTTTTAAAAATAAAAGGAATAATTGTTATTGCAGATTAATTGTTTAAGTATTCTACTGATACAACTCATAAGGCTGACTATATATACATAGCTAGGCAGTAGTATTATGGTCACATGATTTTTCCCATCTGGTAATTTGACTTATGGAGAGGGGAGGGATCTTGGGTGCTGTGTATCAAAAAGTAATATGCAGCCTTAACAATAACATGTTGTTTTCCATTTAAATCAGAGAAAACCAGAGACATATTTAGTTTTTATCAGAAATATTGTTCTTAAAAAAATGGCATTTATATTTTATGAATTCTATTTTCAGTCTTGGTAAAACACAAGAAAAGAGAGATGTATTGATGTTGAATATAGGTCACAAAGATAACAAAGAGAAATTTGTATCACATGTTCTGATGTTAGCTGGTATCCATGGAAATGAAGCAGTCGGTCCAGAACTTTTGCTGCAGATTGCAATTGACATATGTGAAAATAACGGAAAAGATTTTATGATTTCTAAGGTTTGTATTTTTGGAATTACCTTGACCACAGAGCCAAACAAAAATATGTTTATAAATTAAGAATTACATTTGTAAAGCTATACTTTTTTTTTGTGCTTAAATATTTTAACTTGGTTAGTTGTTAGGAATACAGAAGTAAAAATCTTTCCCACCTTTGCAATGTACAATTGCATGAGTTATTATCTATTCATAATAAGACTATTTGGATTATTGAAAATCTTTATTCATTGGTTCAACAAAAAAAATCAGAACAAACCAGCAAAACACAATGGGTAAAATAAATGGGCAAGCATTTAAATGCCATAATTCCTGAGGATTTTTTATGCCCCATTTATTATGCCTTATGTTTTTTGGTCTGTGTGTCTGTTCGTCTGTCCTTTAAGGTAGTTTTTGATGAAGTTGAAGGCTGATTCAAAGTTAGTCAACATGTTCCACTGAACATAGAAAATGATAGTGTGGATGGGGCATCATGTAATTGGGATGCATTCTTGTTTTTTTTTGTTTTTTTAAAGTTTCTGTAAAAATGACACACTAAATGTAGAAACAGCTACAGTTTTTAATGAACAAGTCATTATTTGTTATAATTTCAGATGTTTGATACTATGGAGCTACACATTGTGCCCATGTTAAACCCAGATGGCGCCAGGATAGCTACTGCTGGACAGTGTTCTGGTCAACATGGGGTCACTAATGGCAAAAATATTGATCTTAATACTAATTTTCCAAGTAAGTAACTATTGGTATATGTATTAAGTAGATGAATTTTTATAAGGAGTCATTATGACTAGGAGAGTTATACTGAATGAATTAGAATATTCAATATAAAAAATAACAGAAATATATAAACGGAACGTTTGACAATAAGGAAATTGTCATGCCTCCCTTATTCACAGGCCTTGGCATTTAGTGTTATCTATATAAGTCCTATCACTCTGGCATTCTGAAATCCAACAGCATCCATATTAAATTTTGCCATGTGTGGGTACTGGGTTTATATTTTTGTCAGTGAAAAATGTTTAGACATAGAGTGAGTCCAATTTCACAGTTTATTGTAGTTGACCTTTATTAGCAGACTTTCTTGCTACATTGAAGACCCATTGGTGGCCTTCGACTGTTGTCTGCTCTATGGTTGGGTTGTTGTCGCTATGACACATTCCCCATTTCCTTTCTCAATTTTATTATCTTCAGAACTTTACACCATACAGGTTGAAATAGTTTCATCCTGTAACACAAAGCTAAAGATATTTTAAAGATTAAAAAAAAGTCAGTTGCCCTTTTTATAAATTACTAAAATTTAGGGCAGAAAATCATTAAGAAATTCATTTTGAATGGTCGAAGGACAATTTTACTTAGTCAAACTTTTTTCAAAATGTTTGGAATAATTGCTCCCATATGACTTTAAATGAAGACATATTGTCTGATTGTTGTGTATACCTATTACATAGATATATACGTAGTGGCAATGAACACATTAAAAATAATAGCGCATGTATTCTAAATGAACTCTTACAATCCTTTTATCAAAAACATTGCATTCACATCTATAAATGTAATTAAAGCAAGAATCTATGGCTGAGTGGTCTTAGTTGTTTATCTACTAAATTGCTAGTTTGTCAACTGTTTAGTTGTGCGAATCCTGCACATGGCAGGTGCACTCAACTATAAGATTAATTGAATAGGATTGTCCATTTTCATGCTCCGTTTCGGGCTTTTATCAGCAATAAAATTTGACCACCATGAAATAGCAATTAGTGCTGAAAGTAGCATTAAACCCCAATTAATCAATCTATATTTGATTATTCACAAGTAACATTTCAATTGTATTTTGTATTTTAGGTATGTACAGTAACAATACAAGTGGGAGTCAGAGAGCTGTAGAGACCAAACTTTTAATGTCCTGGATGGAAAAACACCATCCCAGTGTCACCATTATACTCAATGGAGGATCTCAAATTATAACACACCCATACTACTCTAAAGGGCAGACAGGTAATTTAACTCTCTCACAAATCGACCTCTATGCTACTATTATAGGTTTCATAACAAATGAGAATTTTATATTCAATTCTAATATGACATGCTTCTTTTGCTTTGTGAACAAACCCATGCTCTAAATCCAATAAAATATTGACTACTTCAGAATAATGAATTTTATCAAATTGTCATGCACTTAATATATTACCTAAACTTTAAAACACTTTCAAACTCTGAAATGATGAATTTAAGAATTAAATGCACATGATGTTACTAATTCATTTATTATGACTGTAATGCGTTGCATTCCGAAATTGACATATTTGACCAATATACGACGACCGTTCATGCTGGCTGTTCAAACTCCTCCCTTGGAAAATTCACAGCGCCAGCCTTTTGCTCCGGCAAAATTAATCATGAACATAATGCCTACCCATGTTGAAACTACAATAAAATATAGCTTGCCTCAATTATTTCTTAATTTGTTTGATATCAACTCAAGTTTAAAATACTGTGGATTAATTATTAATTAGTAGGATACCAAATTTTTGTGGATTTCATGGGTATAGCTGTTCAATGATTTTTAAATAATTAATTAGTTCAAGCTAATATTAATTTTTATAGAAACTATTTTTTTTGGATTTCTTAGGTAATGCTTTACAAAAAAATAAATGATCATCAATTTTTAGCTTTCTATTGGATTGCTTGCTAACTTTGACAAAATTACAAATTCAATTATCTAGGAATATATACAATTGGCTCTCAATCCATGAAAATTGTAACCCACGATAACAGATGAATCCCTAGTAACTGATTTCAGTATGACAAAAGAAGAGTCTCAGCTCGATATTGTATAAAAATGGTTTTCACTACATGCATTAAGATATATTTTTTACACCACAGACAATAAAATTACACAAATTTAAACATCAATGCTTGATAAACATAAATGTATCTCAGTAGTCAAATTGGAGATATATCATATAACACAAAAAGCCTGTTTTTCTATTGGTCTTTGGATGACTTTTACACTAAAGTTTTCCTTCTTCATTTTATTTGTAAAATAAGCTTGTTCTTTCCATGTTTGGTTAAAAGTATTGCCTGGTTTTATCATAATGTCACAAACACAACATTTGAGAACACCAACCAAAAAGAATATAAAATTAATATTTAGTTGATCTATTTCAGACAAAAAATTTGGCACTGTAGATAATGCAGCCACTGCTACTTTGGGATCTGCTTTTATCAAACATCATGAGGCCCTGAAATCTGGACTGTTTGGTTGTAACAATACTGGTAAGTCTAAAATAATAGAATAGGAAGATTTGGTACGTATGAGTGCCAATGAGACAACTCTCCATCCAAATAACAATTTATAATTATAGGTCAAGGAACGACCTTCAACACGAAGCCTTGGCGCACACCGAACAACAGGCTATAAAGGGCCCTAAAATTACAAGTGTAAGACCATTCAAATGGGAAAACCAACGGTCTAATCTATATAAAAAAACAAGAAAGTCTGAATCATTTGTATAGAAGTGATTTATATATATATATATTGTAATAAACAATTTTTCAGGAATGATGTACATATTTAATTTCAGATTCTGTGAACATGTAATTGAAACCCCTGATTTTTTTTAAAGGGCATCCAATGGACTGTATCAATAAAGATGATGAATAGCAACAGCATGTTATTCACAAATGGGTATTTTTTATTAAGGATATTACAAAAGCAGATATATTTATAATTTTCTTGCTAAAACATGTTTCAATACTGTGCAGTCTAATTAATTTAAACCTTATATTATGTGTGCTATTTATGATAATTATATTTTATATATAAAGTTTGACATGATTATATTATCTTTGAAGGTGAACATTTCCCAGCCGCTATAGTACCAGCTAGTGCCTTACACTCTCATGATGGCAGCTTACTTGTGAGTACAAATAAACTTGTTGAAGGCCGTACTTTAACCTATAATGGTTTAATTTTTAAATTGTTATTTGGATGGAGAGTTGTCTCATTGGCACTCACACCACATCTTCCTATATCTATCATCATAGATACCAGGACTAAATTTTGTATAAATGCCAGATGCGTGTTTTGTCTACAAAAGTGACGCTCGAATCCAAAAAACTCAAAAAGGCAGAATAAAGTACGAAGTTGAATGGCATTGAGGACCAAAATTCCTAAACGTTTTGCCAAATCCAGTTAAATTAACAGGGTTTTTTGACAATTTTTAAAGAAAAGATAAAAGCATAAAAAGAATTTTTGGATATTTTTGATTTTCAATCTCTAAAATAAAAGAAATATCAACTGTATGTATAGAATTATGAATCTTGGATAAACATATAAAAAAAAAGCTTTGTTTTGATTAAAAAAATGAAGCTTAAGATTTTTATTAGAAATATATATATATCATTTTCATATACAAAAACAACTGGGACTAATTCATTGAGTACCACGAAACAAAGAATTTCATAGACATACTTTTTCTTCCCTTTTTATATAAAATTCATTCATTCATTTATTATTTTGTTGGGTAGGTAGGGTAACTGGAACCACACATATAATCATATTTTGGCCCAAGAGGAAAAAAATAATTCTGTAACTAAAAATCAATATAGAAAACATAAATTGAAGCAACTGTTATGATGGGTATAGTTTAATTGTGTTCTCAGTTATGAATCGAACAATATACAATATAAACATATAACATAAAGAAATTAGAGCATCATCGCACAACGACAAATGACATTGAAAAAATATAGTTTATTTTTTTTACGCCAAATGTGATGCTATCCAAAATTTCTGGGGAGAAACTAATCTTTTCCTCTGGTAGTTATTCACTGATCAGATTTTTAATTCAGAATGAAATTTTTATAGGACTATGCCTTTGATTATATTGGATCAGTTGCCATGGAGATATACACAGGATGTTGTGACTACCCTGACGGACATCAACTACTTCAGTCTTGGCATCAGCATCGCCAGCCTCTTCTTCATCTTCTGAATGAAGCAGGACGAGGGTTTACAGGAGTGGTACAAAACAAAGAAGAACAAAGACCCATGGAAAATGCAACAGTCACAATAAAGGGATCTTCTAGAAACTTTTCTGTTGATGCTCAAGGTCGTTTCCATGTCTATCTTCCTCCAGGTCATTATGACCTTGTATTCCATTGCCATGGTTACCAAGATTTTACACAAGTTAGTATGAAACAGATGAATCTGTCTTTCTAAGGCAAAATATTTTATTTTGGGTAGTTTCTTCATTCAGCAAGTAAAAATGTAATATCTTTCATTAATGGTTTTGCTGTCTTAACATTTGTGTGTGTGATGGGTAGTGTGTCTGTGCTTTTCATGAAACATTTTAAGCATATTTAAGCCAACAACCATTAATCATGATGATATGATACAATTATTTAAGAATACCTGTATACCATTTTAAATCAACTCTAGGGATTTTCCAAATCTTGTTGTAAGATGTGATCTAATGATTTAAAAGTATTGTGGCATGAGTACTTAAGGAATAACAAATTTACACTGTATCTTGTATTTGTAAAAGGGTAATTTTATATAATAAACTCATCATAGATACCAGGACTAAATTAAGTATATACGCTACACGCGCGTTTCGTCTACTAAAGACTTATCAGTGACACTCGAATCCAAAAAAAATAAAAAGGCCAAATAAAGGACGAATTTGAAGAGCATTGAGGACCAAAATCCCTAAGAGTTTTGCCAAATACAGCTAAGGTAATCTATGCCTTAGTCTTTCAAAAAATTAAAAAATTTGGAAACAGTAAATTTTTAAATATAACCATATCAATGACAAATAAATCAATTTTGATACGGTATACAATAAGAAGATGTGGTATGTCTGCTAAATTTAAAGCTTCTGAGACCAAAATCCAAATGATGTTGATGCATTAAAGCAACTTGCATGCTTATAATCCTTGTCCTCTTAAAACCATAAGTATCTTTTATAAATAATTTTTGAAAATGAATTAAACAAACAATTATCTAACTTTTTTTCAGAAAATCGTAGTATCAAAGAATTTTGGAGAAGAGAAATCCTCAAGCAGGGTAGTGTTTTTAGAGAAAGAAGAAAATATTTTAGGACTATCTCGTGCAAAAGTGATGATGGTTATTGGTAAGTGTTTAGTTACAGGGTGATATATTTAGTGAAATATTTGAAGGTATACCTTAAACTAGGTCATAATTTGATAAAAAAAAATTAAGAAGGTGAAGTAGGATTGCCAATGAGATCACTCTCCACCAGAGAGACCAAGTTATGTAGAAGTTAACAATTATAGGTCATGGTTTACAAAGTATGACTTCATAAAACAAAATGATTGAAGGATGTTAAGCGATTCTTTAGGTTCTTTAACTACTTGATTAACAATATTTATCAATACATATGAGTCTGAGAGCAGGCAATACAATAGATTATTTCCAAGTTGTAAAAAGTTAAGATATCAAAAGGATATGAGCAAAGACTATTTGTTTACAACTTATACAAAAGAAATAAATTTTATTAGAAAAAAAACCCCAAAAAAATCAAGTTATGGCCAAGATAGCATTACTTGGTACAAGAACCAAAGATTTAAACCTTGTGCACAAACTTCCACTTTTTGTCAATCTAGATAAAACAATAAAACACAATAAAGTTTGTAAAGCAGTACTTTTAATAATTTTACTGTTTCTTTCTTTTTAAACAGCTGTTGTAGTTTTAGCAATAGTCATACTGGTAACCATGGCGATGTGTGTCAAAAGTCGTTATACACCACAACACAAAGGCTTCAGCAAAATACGATTTGACGATGACGATGAAGAAGACGATCACTTTGACCAGCCAGTCAAAAGCAAATTGCTTAACGGAAGATTTGAATATCACGATGAAAGCTCGGACGAGGAAAATGTTCATGAATTGTATAACAAAAGTTTGTTAAAGAGTCAGCATTGATTGCCTTATAAGTAGCTGTACTTATTTTCATAATGGTTTTATTGTGTATTTTTAAATATATATATATAAATGCATATCAAGTCATAATTATGCTGTCCTCTGTAAGCAATCATTTTCAGCTTTAATTTATCTTTGATATTAAACAAAATTGTATTTTTGAAATTATGAAAAAAAATGAGTTTTTTTTTAAAAGTGTTGTGCAGATATAATTTTAAATTTAAATACTGTGAATTCAATGTCTTAATTTGATTGTCATTCATACAATAGCACAATAGAATAAATAGCACAGTATTCAGACAATATTGAAAGATTTTTTTGATTTACATGAAAATTAGCATGCACTAAATGACAACTGATGATGCATAGAATTTCTTTTTTTTTTTAAAGTGTGAGGTATCCATTATATGTATTGTGCCAAGCTAAGATACTTTTCAATATCTCATTGACTAAGTTTGTATCCATTATTTGATCAACATATCATTGAAAGAATTAAGCGTACATTGTTGAATTATTTTGTACAACAAATAGCCAAAACTACACAATATATATATATTTATATATGAAAAAAGATATGTTTACGTGTAAGAAATCAAGCAAATGAAATAACTTAATGGAAATAGATACAGTTACAGTATTGTAAACAAGATCTATGCAGAATATATAAGGCTTCCATATTGTTCTTATATAGTTTCATATATATAGCTGTTTTGTTTTATTATTATTTTATAATTTTATTATTGTTATTACAAATTCTTCTATATAGATTGAAGAACTTTAGTGTTTCAAACACCATAAAGTAAATGAGGGTTATAGTCTTGTTCTAAAAGATCAGTTTATTGTTTTGTTTAAAAATGAAGAGATTTGTATTTCTTACAAAGCAATAGTTATGCTAACATTGTTATACTGATAGTTGTATAGTTTTATAGCAGTCTTTATTTGTGTAAATACCAAATTCCAAGAATTTACTATACTGTGGATTCATTATTATTCGTTGGATACCAATATTCGTGGATTTCGTGGTCAGAGTCCAACCACGAAATTAAATGTTCAACGAATAACAAAGTTTCTATAGTCTTGTATGCAGACTTCGGCAAAACCACGAAATTAAATATCCACGAACATGCAAGTTTTCTTTAATCCAGGATGGTAGCCACGAAATAAGTGAATCCACAGAAACTTAACTAGATTTTATGCCAATTTACCAAACAACTTTTGCAAACCTGTAACAAATTAGCATCACATGTTTTCTTTTTCTGTAGTGAGAATGCAAAATTCATGGAAATACTTTCACACACTAGAGGGAATTAATCCAAAATTCATGGAAATTACTTTTTCACACTAGAAGGAATTAATCCAAAATTCTTGGAAATACTTTCTCACACTAGAGGAAATTAATCCAAAATTCATGGAAATACTTTCTTACACTAGAGGGAATTAATCCAAAATTCATGGAAATACTTTCTCACACTAGAGGGAATTAATCCAAAATTCATGGAAATACTTTCTCACACTAGAGGGAATTAATCCAAAATTCATGGAAATACTTTCTCACACTAGAGGGAATTAATCCAAAATTCATGGAAATACTTTCGCACACTAGAGGGAATTAATCCAAAATTCATGGAAATTACTTTCTCACACTAGAGGGAATTAATCCAAAATTCATGAAATACTTTCTCACACAAGAGGGAATCAATCCAAAATTCATGGAAATACTTTCTCACATTAGAGGGAATTAATCCAAAATAGGTGTTTCTACATTTTTTTTTGAATTTCCAATCAAATCAGTAAATCTTACTTCATTTTAATCTATGTAGAATTTGGTATTTCTTAACACTAAACAACAAATGTACTCTTTTGAATCCTCTCATGGTAATGTTTCTTGTTACATTTATGTTGAATATTAAATTTGAAGAGGAATTGCTATGTTGAAGCAGAAATATTACTTTTTTATCCATTGTTGTCTAATAAACATATTGCTGTCTCACAAAAAAAGCTGTTGTTAGTGTTTTATGATGTCATCTTTATTATATAAGAAAAATATGAAAAAAATAATAATCATTATAACATGATTAATTGATGAAATTGTACATATGACTTTTATATAAAGATCATATGCTCTTTGGGTTTGAATGACGTTTTTTTGGCTTGATAGGGTAATTCATTTGCTAAGACACATTAGATGGGGACATCAACTGTGATTTCACTTTCAGTCTTCCATTATGTTCTGCCTTAACATAGTACTAATTAACATAGAACTGTTTTAAAAAAACAAACTTTGTAAAATCCATAACAAATCTATGATATTATCTCACTCAATAAAAATTTCATGACTTTGCCATTTTCTCTGAAATATTTCAAAATTAAAATGTGCATGACGACAGTCAATTACAAATTAAAAGAATTGATAAAAGGATATAAATGCCTCCAATAAGATTTATTGTAAGTTCAATAAAAAAAAACCAGGGTATCGTATGAGCTATAGAATGATATAATATTTATTTCTTAACATTTCTATTTTTATTGATAATGAACCGTAAAATTAAGATTACAAGGATAATTTATTGGGAAGAAAAACAGGTGTTCATTGAATGTAGCATAACCATAAGGTGAGACCCATACAAATTTCTTTATACGCTGCATGTACATATAAGGCTATCTATGATATTATATAAGAAAATCTTAGTCTGTGATCTAACCAACAACATCATCCACCGTCCAAGAAATTCATATTTTTTGGAAAAGAAATAGATTTTATATTTTTTTGTGATTTTGTCTATAAATAGATTATAAGCGACTGTTTTCTAACTTTTTGTATATAAAAAATAGATGACATACTTTTCATAGGATTTGGTTGTAGAATTTAAAAAAATGTGCCATTTTGAATTGGTTTCATAATATACTTATAAATTTTCATTTTTATACTAGCATTGTTTAGAATAAGACATAAGATAATAATAGTGAAGAGGTGAAAAGAATTTTTGATTTGCAACAAAAATTTCAAAGGAGAAGAGCTATGACTTTTAAAACTATTTAGTTGGCTCAATGTAAGTTGATGTAAATCACAAATATTGTATAAAGATGTATATTATAAATATCTGCTTGATATTGAAATTAACTCATTATTTACGTCTGGATTTTGATTAACGATTTAATACATAAATAAATGAATAAATTCAATGTTAATCATTCACAATTGTGACCAATTTGCTTACAAGTGGTCAGTTCAATTAAAATTGTTTATACAAGTACAATTGTTTCCACTTTGTCAATTGAATTATAATTGTAAAAACCGAATTCAAACAAATTGTAGCTGCATTTGTGGAACAATTTTAATTTGATAGAATTCTTTATAAAATGTATTTGACCACTTTAAGGTAAATTGGTTTAACAATTAAGTTTTTTAATGTAAAATATAGGTTAATCAATGTGTGACCTATAGCTATGAATACCTATGAATTATATATATCAGAAAGATTAGGGCTTTTACCATTCAAGGTCAGTGTTATAGATATTAAGGTCAAACATAGGTCATGAGATTATAAAACCTTGTTGTTTAACAATTAAATGTGTTGTAATCAGTTGATGTGTAATGGCTCACGTTATAAACCACAGCGTTAACCAAAGTTAATATATTAACGATATTTTGTTGTTTTTTAAATTTTTTATGAATTTGAAAAATCATAATTAATGTGTTATCATATGTTTGCTTAATTTATCATTTGTTTTTGCTCCCATTGTAATATGTTTATATGTGTATTTATTTTAAGGCTAATATTTTGAGTGTGTATTTATTATCAAGCAATAATAGTTGCTTATTTGTTCACTGAACCACGTCTTCTCTTATAATTAGTAGCGGTAAATATAGAAAGAAAGATATTGCTGGTAAAATTGGTTTTTATATACATTTCTTAAATCACTAGTTCAATGATTTGTTTAACAATCATGATACAACAGATAGAAAACAAAAGTGCAATTAGTTTCATGGTTCAATGAACAAAAAAGCAGTCATAAATTCATTGTACTTTGTACACACTAAAATAGTTAAGAAATATGTTATTAATGTACAAATGTATGATCAGTAAGATCCAACATTTTATTTGTTTGTAAATTAATTTCTTCTTTGTTCTTTTTCCGTTATTCTTCTGTAGTGATTGTAGACATCTTGTTTTCTGATATCTAAACTTGTTTAGTGTGTGGTCCATTGCTATCTGTAGGCTTTGCAATATTTCTAATGAAAGAATATTTGCAAGTCAAAAATATAACTCTGAACTTATATAAATAATCTTCTGTTTCTTTGTCATTTACGTAAGTTCACAAAATTGATACACCAAATATCACCAATAAGGCCACATTAATTTACTTTATTGAGTCTGCTATGCATCTTGCAGACCAAAAAATAAGTTCTATCAATTATTTTCAACTTTTCTACTTAAAAAAGTTGAGTTTTAAACACGGATAGCATTAAAGAAATAGAGCCTGCATCAATTCAGAAAATGAATAATAAAAAGTCTTTCATATGTAAAAAAGATAATGTTGTTTTGTTATTTTATTATTGTTGTTGTTTCACTTCGTTAACTTTGTACATTTTGTATATGAAATACTAGTATTTTCAAAATAAGGGTTGGGAGAATTTGTTTTTTTATTCTTACATCTTCACATTTTATGAGAAAAAAAAATATGCTTAATAAAAATAAATCACATAAAAATGTTTTTTGTTATCTTAGTTGATATGAGTCTAGTAGATAGTTCTGAAAGTGAATAGCAATATTGATATTTAGATCATGCTACAACTTTATGAAAAAGATGTTTTCGTGTTGTTGGGTTGCCGTCTCATTGGCATACATCCACATTTGATTTTTAAATGTCGTAGTGTGGACTTGGTTCAGACATTTCACAGTTGAATTGATTAATTATTGTTGATTTCATCTGATGCTTGAATCAATGCAGCCATTTGTAATTGGAAGAGGAATCTGTGGTATCTGGAGATAACCTCTACCCTTCATTAGGAAAACTGATAATCCTAGGTTAATATTCAGATCAGAGACAAACATCTATAGTGATCTTTATTTCATTCGGAAATAAAAATTACACTACTAATTTTGTGCTTTCCAAGTGCTTTTCTGGAGCACCAAAAATGCTCAAATTAAGAAACTGCAAAAGTTTGAAAGCCAAGTATATATAAGAGAGGAGATTTTACATTTTGCCAAAGGAATACCTGGTATGTCGATAAGGCCCTAAAATGGTCCCTACTTCTCTCTACAATTTCAAGTTAAGATTTATTGACCAATATCACAATGAGTTAGCTTATAACACAGCAAAAAAGGAAATATGTCTTCGTTGAAAAATTGTGTACATAATACCTACAAAGTAGCGTGGTCTCAGGAAGGATAATCAGATCCTGATTACTAGTGATACCCATTGTGTAGCTCATGGCAAGAAAAATTTTACTATGTGTAGGACTTAAAAATTGTCAGTTGGTATTCTATTCATACCAATAAAGGGAAAGAACCAGTCCCATTACAACCTTCATATAAAGAAAGGAATGTAGTCCTTTCAACATAATATATTCAAACCTGGTATATTTGGTCACAAGTTGTTTATAGAATTGTACAGCCGTCACATATCCAGAAATTTTAATGAGGGGGGCCAACTGACTTCCCTAAGAGGGGACCTGCTCTGGTTATGCTTCAGTGATTCTCTATATAATCAACCAAGTTTTTCCAAACAAAATTGGACCCAAGTAACAATATATCAGGAAGGTGGTTTTCTCAGTTGAATTTTTGCTATTTATACTGTGAATTCATAATTGATCGTTGGATATCAATTTGCACAAATTTTATTGGTACTGGTGAACCTTCAATTTTAATGTTCAACAAAGACACATTTTATATAAGGTTGTACGCAGACTTTCGCAAAACAAAGAAATTAATTAGCCAGAAAAATTCAAGCTTTTCATAATCCATGAAAATTGACACCCACACAATAAATAAATCCAAAGTAGATTAATATTTAGTATGAATTTTGCTCATTGATGAAGGTGGCCTAAAGTTGCTTATATCCATATCATTTAAAACAGGGAATCTGTCAAAGAGACAACAACCTGACCAAAGACCACTTATTTTTGTCTTTGATTAGTTGATGTCTCACTTCCTTTTATTCATATCCATAGCTCTACATTTCAAATTTAATTTGCAAACAGCAAAAACTGTATGACCAAATCTTCCTTTCTGTTACGTTTAGGACAAAATACTATGATCTTCTAGAGTGGCCATCTTGAATAACTGATTGCTTCTAAAGTGTAATTTCTTCTCATTAGGTTCAACTCAATACTGCTTTGTTGAGCAAAAATCATGACTTCAACTTATCTGTAACATAATTTATTAAAACCAATGAAAGCATACAATATATCAGCAACTATTTACATCTGGTAACCATGGTAACAATATAACAAAGCAGGAAACAATAATATATGGCAATCCTATTATCATCAAATTCATCTACATTAATGCTGGAGATTTTTATCAACAGCAAAAATAGATGACTGAGAGGTCAAGAAAACATGAATTTAATAAAATTCTTGAATCAATGCCTAAAATAAAGCAGTATTTTTCATAGTATTTTAGCAAAGGTAGCAATAGGTATCTTTTTGATTTACAATATATATATTTTTCAAATGAAAAATAAAATAAAAAGTTTTAATAAATGCTTTAAGGGGGCTCCTGGGTATAAATGATTTTTTTTTCCTAATATAGGATTTCGATATATTTTTTCATAAATGAACTTTATCATATACTTAAAAGAAAAATGAAATAAAAAAATGGGGTCACCGTTCATTTAAGCTAAAATCTGCCTCTGGAAGAAGCATACATTTTTGTTAATGTCCTTTTTTTCTGTTGAACTAATAGGAGAATAAGAGGAAATATGGAAATAAAAAAATAACCTAATATAAGAAATCGCCTAAATTTTACAATTATTTAGTTTATGTACAGCTTATTTGAAAACAATAATAAAAAATATATGTAACCGTTGAGTTAAAAAGATTTTTCAAATTTAAGGCCAAAAAATGGCATTTTTGCACCAAAGGGAGATAATTTGGAGCTTTTTCAATTTTTAAAGTCATCTGGGGCCAAACCAAATCCATTTTTTGGGTTGTTTTTTGTACCATATCATAAAGTAACAACTAATAGTGTAATAAATAAAATTTGTAATGAAAATATAAAGGTTTAATTTTTTGCTAAAATTTTTGTACCCACGAGCCACCTTAAATAAATCAATTCTATTTTTTTTTTATTTCAACATCATTTTGAATTTTATTATCTGTAAAATGCTTATATTTATCATTTAGATTTTAAAATAACACCTTCTCATGAAGTCATAGCCAAAACCATATTGCTCACCTCTTGCCAGAATTGTCAGATGGTGTCTACAAAGTAACAAAATTCCTATGGCAGACTATATTGGTGAATAGATCAAAAGATCAGGTTATATGGCGTGAATAGATCAACAACACTCATATGGCAAAATAGGTGGGGTGGGGGATACAAATGCATTTATATCTATGGAAATATAAAAGCACTATCTTGTATAATCATAATACATAAGGATATAGTATACAGCAAGTACAGAAATTGATAAATTGCAGAAAAGACTTGTACAATAATAATAGTACGCTTTAATATACTTTTAAAATATACAAATAAGCATATATGCTACGATTGCCAATGTGACAACTATCCACCAAAGCTCAAATGTTTAACTATTGTTTATTTGTTGAATATATGATATTTTAAGGATTAGTTACACACATGTAACAAAATAGTATTCCAAATATTGGAAATCTTAAAAAAAGTGATTTCTACCAGATATCTGGTACCCATGGTCCATTTGCTGATTAATTACAGGGGACCAGAATTATATCAATCATGTATGTTGTTAAATATTAGTCAAGTTTAACAATTTATAAATGTATAGTACATTTAGAGGAAATTTAATTTGCTTATTCTATTTTTTTTGATAAAGCACTATAATTTCATACTTAGGTTTAATAAAAGACAAACAGACATTGACAGACTGACATAATCTGGAGTTTTTTCTACAGTCTCTGTACTTAAAAAGGATGTGTACACAACCAACAAATTACATAAAATACTACTTATACAAAGAAAACATTCAGTAAGAATGTAATCTTCAGTTTCATGAACGTTCAATAAAACAAATTAGATTAAACACTACATGTACTACCAAAAGAAAACATTTCTTCAAATGTAACCTTTTGTTTTCATAACAATTAAACTAACTAGGTTAAAACATTAATATAGTACATCTTATAAATAATAATTGCTATGGTTACTGTTGTAGCAAAAATACTAATAGTTGCTAAGGTAATTAATAAAGCTTTAAAATAGTACAACCATCACTATATTAACAATCTCGACACAAACAAAATATATAATAAATAAACCTATACATATCACATATAACACACACACACACATATGGTTTTACATTTGATGATAGCCTGGATGATGAATAGGAAGTTTTATTTAACATCGCTATAAATAAAAGACTGATAAGTTTTTCAGTGCTGCTTAGGCTTATAACACTGGTTAATCATTAATGATCAAATTATTATATAAATATATCTCATGGTCAAAACTCTACAGAACATTATGTTTCGTCAAATTATGACACTTATGCTACAACTTTAGAACGATCAGTCTAGAATATGATCACAATAATTATAATAATTCAATTCTAATTGTGATAACAACTCTTGCCGACAGATAATTACGTTACAATATAAACAATATAAACTATCTATTTATTAAAATGTTCCCTTGATAAATGCTTGCAAAGCAATTCATTATATTTCATATTTAAATTTACATCACTAAAAAATAAATCAGTAAAATCTCTTAGGATAAGAAAAGCTTTCACTTCCATGAAGTAATTTTATACACACATGAGATACAGTTTCTGCATTTCATTAGACTGGAGATCCTCTTTACTATAATACTTTTTTTCCAAAAATACTGTACATTGTCAGTCAACACTGCAACTTCTATAAATTCACACACCAACTACAACTGTGCAGAGAATACATATCTTACATCTAACATCATAAAGGGGAAAAAGAGAAAGAAAAAAAGAACCTCCTAAATTTTAGTAAATATATCTTATTTAGAAAGGTAAACATCTTTACTTTCTTGATTATTCAGATAGAGATTGTTTATTAACTATTTAAAGCATCTAATGAATAATTGATCTAATAAATAAATGCTTTACAACTGCAGCAGATCTTTCACACAATATCATTAATGTATATGGCTTGTTATCTACTAAGAGGATCCTCTCGGCAATTTATAGCATATAATAATCTCTGAGTCATCAATTCTTGTGTACTATACTGTGGTAGTTTAATCATGAACATACAGGTTTCTACTCTGATAAACCGTGAATCTGGTGGACCTATAAACACAAATAGATTAGGTAATAAATCATTTTTGTTGCAATTTCCATTTTCACATATCTTCAACTTGATTTACTTCAACCATAAATTTGTAATGAATAAAGTTCTATTATCAAACTGAAATGCATTGCTACTATTCTAATGTCGTACTGTTTCATAAATATGAAACATTTATAATTACTTTAATAGATAAAAGAAGATGTGATAAGAGTGCCAATAAGACAAGTTTCCATTCAAGTCACAATTTGTAAATGTAAATCATTATAGGTAATTTATGGTCTTAATGCAAGTAATTTTACAATTACCAGTATAACACACTAGTGGTGTTATTTCTGTTATTTGAGTTTCTGCAACACATATCAAATTGCCTTGCTATCATAAGAAGGCGGCAAAAACTACATTCTATTATACTGAATTTGATTAATTGTCATAATTTCACATGTTTAAAATTGTATTCCTATACTAAGTTCAATCTGAAAAAATATTTAGTTATATATAACAGTGAATATAATTTCATAGGCCATCGAGAGCAACTTTTATTGGATAAGAAGGGACATGTCTGTAGTACAATAATTATAATTACCTGGTCCATCTGGTGGAGCAATTTTCAATGGATAAGGAGGGACATGTGTGGTTTCTGCTCCGCCCTCTTTACATGGACAGGTCTGTGGAATTCTCTCCTGGTTACAAGAAAACTTGATAAATTTACAGAGATCCTCCTGACTAAGTGACTCCAGTGTATTCCAGAAGAATTCTATGTGTTTGTCACTCTCCATCAGTCCTACTTGATACATAGTGTGTGCCTGTAACATATGGCATATTTTACTAATACATGTATAGATATGTACATAAAGGTTAAATAAGGGTATAACCCTTTGTTCTTTTAGAAAGAGATGTAGTTGGTTAAAAAGCATGTTCTTTGTACCGTTATCCATGTTACAACTTTTTTATAACTTATATAAAATCTATCAATCTACATGTTCCATAACATTGGTGTTATAATGTTCTTGACTATACATGAGAACCTTGCATAGGCAGTCATCTATCTAGAACTGTATTAATAACACTCATATTCTGTAAACCAACTTATTTTTCACGGATAATTTATTTCTTGTCTTACCCTTTTAAGTCCACTTCGCGGCTATTCAATTTCATGATTTCAAATTTACTTGTTGTAGTTTAATAAGTTCCATGTTTTACATTTTTGCGATGATTTATATTCGCGTTATTATTATACTCGCGAAAGTCGCGAAAATAAGTTGGTTTACAGTGCTAGTATATAATTTTGAATAAAAAAAAACAATGAGCTATAATACGATTTTTAACATAAGAAAATTTAAATTTTAAAATATTTCTTAATGAAACAAGATATTTTAAAATTTTCAATCAGGACTTTTGAAAAAAAAAAAATCAAATATGTAAAATATTTAGCACCCCTGATCAGTTTTTTCCCTTGCTAAATGATCCTAATCATAAGTAAGTTCAATTTTTTACCTTGAGAAAAGCTAGGTCCACTTCAGGTAATCCACATGTCCTGATTTCTAGATCTAAAGGTGAGAGTATATTCAATAGCTGTAGAGGTATAAGTGATGCTAAACCACAATGTAATGACTGCACTCTATGTTCTGGTAATAACTCTGTCATTCTCAATCTCTGGATGGCTTCAACATATTCTTGTCTATTCTCCCAACTAAAAAATATATTGCAATTGGTCAAAGGTTTTATATGTTGAAATCAAATCCCTTTTGGCTATCCTTATCTGCTCTTTTTGGAGAGGAATATAAAAAGTAGTAAAGAAAGTCTGCATAATTTGATTTTCAACAAACTGAGTCTGTTTTTGAGAATGTTTCTATATTTCCCATAAAGCATGGAAAATAATGTTTTATAATAAAATAAATAGGGAATGTGTCCATAGGGACACATATAATGCCCAGCTTGCATATAACATTATAGAGGGGCATAACCCTAGAACAGTAGAAATGACGCCACCAAAATTCAAGCTTGATTTGTGTTTTGTGGTAATAAGCATTATGTATATATTTCATAACATTTGGTTTAAACTAAAGTTAGAGAACGGAAACAAAAAATTGAGCAATTTTTCCTTTTGTAAAGGGGCATAACTCTTGAACTGTAAATGTGATGCCCCTTAAATACAATCTTGACCTCTGTGTTTTGTGGTAATAAGCATTGTGTATAAGTTTCCTACCATTTGGTTGAGGCAAACTAAAGTTAAACAATGAAAACCAAATTTGGGACATATGTAAGTATCTATGGACAAGGGTAAAACTTAATGTCCTCTCTGCTACAACAGGTTAAAAATCTGCGTAATCTTTTTATTTCAACTTACCAAACAGAGACTTTGTGTCCATTAGGTATTAGTTCTACTTCTTCTCCAGACAAAGTTGAATAAACAAACTGTGGATAGACATCAGAACACAATGCTTGAAGTTCACTTTCTGACTCAACCTATAAGTAATTAAAAAGCACAAGGATTAAAAAGATGGGGATACTATCAATAAAAGGCATAGTTAATATGTTATTTTACACAATTTGTTTGGGGTATATAAACAGATTTCAAGAAACATTTTTTGATACGTTAGTCGACAAGCATTTTTATTAATTTTCAAAGACTAGTTCAATTTCAGATTTTTTTTTTCATTTGAACACCTGATAAGAACTTATAAAAAAGGTACCATTTCAATCTTTTTCATAAAGCTGTAAGTAAGAGGGTCAGCCTCCTGTAGATTGGTACTTGGATCTTCATCGTCAGATACAATGGCTTCCCACAAAGACTTCAGTAGATCTAACCCTAGAGGTATGTCTGCTCTTATAGTAATTCCTAAAATCTGAAATTTAAACAAATACAAAATGCATTAAGGAGCAAGATTTTATTCAACTTTTATAGAAAAGAATATGGTCAGTTCCATTCTAATATACATTGCACCCAGGAATGCTACTTAAAATAAATATGTATGAAGAACTTTATAGGTCTACTTGTTGTTTGCATTTCCAAAACTAAAAAGTTATGGGATCTACTGATTTTACCATTTTCAACCTGGAACAGAAATATTTAAAATGGTCAATTTCATTTCATTTAGACCTGTGAGAAATAATATTTCAATGCTTCATATCCAAATATATGAAATAAATAAATGCCTATATTTCTCATCTTGAAATATAATTTCTCTGGCTGCAAACATAACCACACCCTATACCCCTCTTGTACTAATTAAAAACCCTATCACCAAACTACATGTATCACCAGCACTAGAATTACCTGTCCAAAAAACTGTGTTAATCTTTCCTCTGGGAATGTCATCTTCTCTGGGTGTAGTAGACATCTACTTTTGTAGTTACTATTGTTACAGGGGACTATCAACTTAAGAGTGTGGAGCTCTTTGGCAATTTGGCTCAGGAATTGTCGGAAAGAACCACCTGAAAATTCAAATTTTAATTTGTCTTTAAATCTGACATGACAAAATTAGAGCATAAAGGTGGTACCCAACACTTTCACTAAGATTAATTTAGCTTGTTCAATTTTCATAAAATTTTGACAAAGTATTAACTTTGACCCTTTGACAAAAATATAAAACTTTCAAAAAATTTGAACCAAGCATTTAATCAGAAAAATTACACTGGTTGTATAGCAATTTGACAAACACCAATTTTGATCATTGAGAAGCTTAATATTCCTTTTACAACACAACGTTATTGAAATTTAGGTGATTTTACAGAGTAAGGTCCCTGTAGTGTTAGGTACCACCTTAAGTAAATTTTCTTACTCTTCTTCATTTTGTACTTGTAATGATTTTGAAAAGTGTGCAAATCAAAAAACAACCTACTATTTGGTGAGAATGATTTGTTTCAGTAAATTTTAAAGTTTGTGCAAAATGTCTCCACAATGAAGTCGTGGATAGAAAACTGTAAAAAATCTGTCTTTTTCTTCAATGAAATAAACACATTTCACATCATTAAAACAATTGTGTAATACATTCCTATTTGTTGATTTTATGCATTTCCATATATTTTGAGCAAATGTGAAGTAGTTCTCTATAAAAATAAATTTTGATAACATAAACAATCAAATATCTTTATTACAAACACTATTGTACTAACCATTATCAAAACATGCCCTTAAAACTTAAATAAATGCAAGATGCATATATCTAATACTATACAGTTATAGCCTTTGTATGAGGTCGATACAAGGATATATTAACCTGAAAGAAGTATATTGACTGAGGACAAAGTTCGAGTTTGATATACTTCTCTGGGTCAATATATCCTGCATTGACCTCATACATAGGCTATTATTGTTTTATGATTAATTTTTGACAATATTTGTATCAAAATCATCATTTGATTTTGTAGGAATTTTAAAGATATCATATTGTCTCCTAGATAATTAAAACATATTAGTTGTTATTTCATTTATTTTTTTGTTTGCTCTTTTTTGTTTTGTTTTACATCTTATGTATTTGAAGATTTTTGTCTTCAAAAATCGATCATAGATATTTTTGATAAAACTTTGAAAATTATCATGAAATTCATTATTTGACGTCACAAAGTATATCGGTTTTTAGAATTTAAAAAAATAACTGTGCAATATGCCTCTTGCTATGCAATATAATTTTTACTATGCAAAATGCTTTTTACTATGCAATATGCTTTTTGCTATCCGCCCTTTTCTATGTACCTTCGAAACAATAGTTTAAAATGTAAATATCCCCAAACGAATCAAATGAGTTAAAATATATGAATTAATAATAGAATTTGGTTGCATGTTTATAATGGGTAAATAGACAAACGTTTTTTTCTTCAACAATTCAAACATGTTTAATTCCTACATTTACAGTTAGGCCAGTTAAGCAGGAACAAAACTTACTTGTTCCATGGACTTCTTCTCCAGTTAATCTGACATTAAAAGAATAGGTAGGATCTCCACCACTAGCTAGACGTACACACAGCTGTTTGGATGGTATATTAGATAATTGTCTGAAAGTCTGACAATACCATGTAACTAAAGAAGCTTTCTCATCACCTGTAATAAATAAAAAAAAAAATCATGGAAAACATTTTTCTTTTGTTTCTTTTTAACTGACATTCATCTTTTGGTTTTCTCATTTGATTTGTTGTCATGTCAGGGCCTTATAGAGTTTACTATGTAGTATGGGTTTGCTCATTGTTGAAGGTGCTTACATCAATGTTTAATTAGTCTCTGGTGAATATTTATCTCAGTGGAATTGTAAAAACTCTCAAATAGAAAAGCCTTGTAAACAATTGATGTATAAATGTTTTCAATCAGCAACTATAACAATATAAATTTTTCAATAAGATCCAGGGTAATAATGAGGGGTGCTTAGTCTGGTACTCTTTCTTACCTGATAAATTTTCCAAGGGATCCAGTGTGACTTCTGGTGCAGCTTGATCTGGTTTTCTCTTAGCAGTTGCATTCATAATACGGTTAACAAAGTTTACTTTTGAGTCATAAAATATAAGTCCTCTGATTTTTGACAGGGCAGAGGCTGTACTTCTGTTGTAAGTTTTGGCAGGACGTAGGTCAACCATCGGCAAGAAAATAGTTTCAAGAGTATTGTTCAGTGACTGTAGAAATGCAAATCTTAATCTGACACTCTCAACAGGAACACCTGAAAAATACAGATTTATTTCATTATCTTCTCCAGGACAAAGCAAACATCTTAAATAATGTAGGAATAAAAAGTAAATCAATTGAAGATAGTACACAGAAACTTAGATGATCTCCAAAAGTTAAGAAGGTGAAGTAATGTTTAAATATAAATAGTAAAGCCATAGTCATTTTTTGTTTTATGGAGGTTTTTTTATTGGCTACTGCTTGACAATGCTTGATGTCAAAATCATGCACACATTTCATACGTCACCTCAAGAGTATGTTTTAATATGAAATATTATCCCCTGCTTAGTATATTTCTAGGATTTCGATTGGTTAACGCATGTCGTTACAAAACCCATAGATCTCGGGTGTCGCTAACCCATTTCCCCGGACGTTGCTAACAATTATCCCGGGGAACTTCACACAAGTTTTCCCTAGTTCCATGATTGCACCTTGTGAAATATAGAATTCTGTAGATTATCCATGCTGTTTGTAATTAAATATTTAATTCATTAACAATTTTGTCCTATTATGCCAATAATTTACACTCAATTCATTAAATGCATCACTTAACTGCCTCATTTTCAAGGAATGGGACTACTGACCTAGCTATGCAAATGACCCACGTAGAAGTCACACCATCTATGACGTAACTCTCACAACATTGAGTGCCAAATTTGACTCAATCCAGTTTCTCTGTCTCCGTATTTAAAACGTCTTATATTTGACAAAGGTAGTACCCTACATCCCGTAAAAAATATGTAAAGTTTCCAAATTTCACTAAAACTTGTTTTTTAGATAATGAAAAATATGTTGTTTTCACGTTACAAGTTGTACCTGAATTTCCATAAAACTTGCCCGATTTGGACTTAAACCGGGGATTAATTCGTTATCTACGTTCATATCCGTAGATATGGATATTTTAACACCCTTCAGGTCCCTGTACACCCTTCAGCTACGCCTAATGGTGTACTGGGGTACTTCAGGGTGTTAAAATATCCATATCTACGTATATTACTTATAATATCTTCCTACCTTGTAAACAAGCATATTTTTAATTGGTTAATATCTCCCTACCTTGTAAACAAGCATAAGTTTCATTGGTTAATACCTCCCTCCCTTGTAAACAAGCATATGTTTCATTAGTTAATATATCCCTACCTTGTAAACAAGCATAAGTTTCATTGGTTAATATCTCCTCTGGTATATTCATCTCATGTGGATGTAACCGTGAGGGAGCCACTCCTAACTTCTTAGCTGACATGTTTACATACTGGCCCAAAGCTGAGTCCATTTCTAATGTCCACTGTGTGGTCATCTGTAAAGCTTGGTTATTGTCAAGACATGCACACCTGTGGAAATGTAAAGAAAAGGTAATTATCTTGTTAAGTAATTTTAACAAACAAAGTTTCTTTTGTCCAGGTGAGCACACATAAAATTTCTGATTTTTACCATTACCGGTAAAAAATATGTTATACAATCCTTCATGAAACCAAATATATAATTGCATTCTATATCAAATTTTAAATTTTTATGTGAAAAGAAACATCCCCAAAACGTCTGGTGTTTTGAGCAACTTTAAACTTTGTCAATTAAGAACCAGGAAGAACACATTGCCATAAGTTGAGTTTGAGCTTACAACCTAATGGTTGATAGTCTAGAAATCAATGTAGATAAACTACCAAGACCACTTAGCCAACGTTACCCCCTTTTATTCAAACATCCACAATTTCTCAAATATATTTGGGAAGACATTACCTTTTTAAAATATTATTAGTTATTTAAGATTGTTTGAATACTTACACTGCTAATTTTGCATAGGTACTTTTTCTGTACAAAAAATCTGTAGTACTGGAAAATTACTTTTAAAATATAGTACTTTTTTAGTACTTCAAATTTATTGTAATATTTAAGTACTTGTTTTTTACAGTACTTGATTTGTACTTCAAATTTTAAGTACTCAATTTGTACTTTAATTGTGTAGTACTAAATGTGTACCTCAAATATTAGGTACAAATCAAGTACTGTAAAAAACAGGTACCTAAATATTACAATAAATTTAAAGTACTAAAAAAGTACCATATTTTAAAAGTAATTTTCCAGTACCACAGATTTTTTGTACAGAAAAAGTACCTATGCAAAAGTAGCAGTGTAAGGAAGCGATTTTTACGGCATTGCCATTTCTTTTCTCTAGGAAAAGTCTTGAGAGATATCTGCACCACGTTGTTTTATGAACCTTTAGTACATGTATGCCCTGCTGACTGCACATTTTGGGGTCGATTAGACTTGTAGTTTCAGAGAATAACTGATAAGAAGGATGTGGATTTTTTTTTCAGAAGAGATGTAAGAACAATATTGAAATTCAATTCTTCTTGAATAATTGATCATAGGTCTTTCCTTCCATATTGTTTTAATGAAACTGTCATAAATAAACGGTCATACATATTGATTGATTGGTTGGTTGGTTGGTTGGTTGGTTTGTTTATTACTTAAACACTTGGGATAGGGTCTCTTGAAGCAACCAGAAAAAACTGAGATCTTGGACCCCGTATTGAACACACGAGACGGAAACATGCACTGATTTATTGATTGATTGATTGATTGGTTGGTTGGTTGGTTGGTTGGTTGGTTGGTTAAACATGTTGATTGGTTGATTAAACACGTTGGTTGGTTGGTTAAACACGTTAGATAGTGTTTCTCGAAACAAGCGAGAAAGAAACTAATGAGATCGTGGACTCCATATTAAACACATGAGACGGAAACATGCACCGATTGGTTGATTGATTGGTTGGTTGGTTGGTTGGTTGGTTGGTTGGTTAAACACGTCTGATAGTGTTTCTTGAAACAAGCTAGAAAGAAACAAATGAGATCGTGGACTCCATATTAAACACATGAGACGGAAACATGCACTGATTGGTTGATTGATTGATTGATTGGTTGATTAAACACGTTGGTTGGTTGGTTAAACACGTTGGAAAGTGTTTCTTGAAACAAGCGAGAAAGAAACAAATGAGATCGTGGACTCCATATTAAACACATGAGACGGAAACATGCACTGATTGGTTGATTGATTGGTTGGTTGGTTGGTTGGCTAAACATGTTGATTGGTTGATTAAACACGTTGGTTGGTTGGTTAAACAACACGTTTGATAGTGTTTCTTGAAACAAGCGAGAAAGAAACAAATGAGATCGTGGACTCCATATTAAACACATGAGACGGAAACATGCACTGATTGATTGATTGATTTATTGGTTGGTTGGTTGGTTGAACACGTTGATTGGTTGATCAAACACATTCATTTGTAAGTGGGGGTAAAAAAAAAGGGGGGGTGGGTCCTAGGGATTTTTTTTTTATATAAACGGAACAGAATGGTTAAAATTGTCGTTTTACAATTTAAATCAATTGCTTCTAAAAAGCAATTGTAAACGGTCTTGCCCCCCCCTTTGAAACATGATTGATTGTTATGTGTGTGTGTGTGTTTGTTTGTCTGTCTGTTTGTTTGTTTGTCTGTTTGTTTCTGTAAGGGGTCTATATTATTCCGGGGAAGTTTCATGTTTAGTTCGGAAAGTTTTTATTTTATTTCAGGTCCAGCGCGCGCGCCAGATTGAGGAGACATCACGTGACGCGGGTTGATAATAACGAAAACTCAGTCTTTTTATTTCTTTTCAGGTGGAGACGTTGAACAGACAACATCTATAGAGATGGAATGTGCACAATGTAATTTCTTTTGTCATTGTAGGAAATTGACATTTCGGTCACAGTTCACCAGCAGTGCATGATTTGGATTTTATTGATCCGGTGTAACTTTAAAACACGCGTTGCATGCTTATTTTCATGTAATGTACATTTTTCAGCACCAGTTTGTAACACAGATAAGTATTTTAATCTAGGAGCGAACATTTTATTTTAGGATTTCACTGAGATTTACGGCCCTGCACTGCTAATTTTGCATAGGTACTTTTTTTGTACAAAAAATCTGTAGTACTGGAAAATTACTTTTAAAATATAGTACTTTTTTAGTACTTCAAATTTATTGTAATATTTAAGTACTTGTTTTTTACAGTACTTGATTTGTACTTCAAATTTTAAGTACTCAATTTGTACTTTAATTGTGTAGTACTAAATGTGTACCTCAAATATTAGGTACAAATCAAGTACTGTAAAAAACAGGTACCTAAATATTACAATAAATTTAAAGTACTAAAAAAGTACCATATTTTAAAAGTAATTTTCCAGTACCACAGATTTTTTGTACAGAAAAAGTACCTATGCAAAAGTAGCAGTGTAGAACACTTACATTAAAATACAATTACTGTAAATATAGAAAAAGCTATGATTTTATTCACACTCAATTTTAAACTCTATTTTCATCTCTCTTACCAAAAACATTTATAACTTGAGGAGAAGATTTAAGTTCAAATCTACAGGTTAACTTATTTCCTAATGTTATATCATGTTACATATCAACATATTGGTACTTTTAAAGAGTCCAAACCTTTCAAAGAAAAGATCAAATCCACAGGCTAGGAGAGCCCTCCATACAGATCGTATATCTTGCTTTGCCAGGTCTATAACATACTGTAGGAATCCTTCCAGAGTTAAATGCCTTGATTCTTCAACAGGCCAACTCTACAAAAATAAAAATGCTAAATACAGTATTTTGAAAGCCAATTTTAACTTTTGGTAAATTCAATGAATGCAAAAGGATAAAATATATACTGTGGATTCATTTTTATTGGTGGGATATTTTTCAATTTTTGTGAATTTTGTGGGTGAAGTTGAACTGCAAATTTTCTGTAGGTTGCTATGAAGACTTTGCCATTTGAACGAAAGGAAATGTCCACATACATTAAAATTTTTCTCAATCTAAGAAAATGGGTATGCACGAAAATAAATGAATAAACAGTAACTCATGCTGCATTGATAATCCACAGAACTTTACACTACTACTCCTAAATCACCAACTTGCCATATCAAAATATTAATTTATTCAACCTCTGTTTAGTTTTTGTATGTTTCAGCCTTTTACCTTTCCAGCTTTAGCACCTTGTTCTGCTCCTTCCTTGTGTGTTTTCTCTGGCATGTCTTTACCCTTCAGCTTCTTGTCACGGTGTGGTGGTCTGAAAACAGAATATTCAATTACCACTAATCACAGTTCAAGAAATTATGTTAACAGGCAGAGTAGAATCTTTACTGATAGCCATTATTTGCCTGTCCTTGCCATTGATATAAGAAGTCCCTGAAATTTATATTTTTTTTTTTATATATTGTTGACCTAAGTACCAAATTTGATACCCATTGTTAACCTCACAAGAAACTGTCTCCCATAATGGCTTTCAACTATTCAAACAGGATTCTTCTATTTTAAATTTAAAGAATATCTTTCTCTATTTAGACTTGATGGATGTTCAAATTATCTTACTGTATTATATGCCTGAACCTTGACAAAAATGAGAAAAACATGACATCATAGAAAATTGAACATCAATTTTTAAACCTACAGCAACAGTTGTTTGGACTTTAATTCTTCACCAAAGTCTATTTAAGCTGCTTCAGTCTGATAATAAAGTGTTTAAAATTTGCCAAAAAAAAATAAGACAATTTGCACATCAACCTTATTTTCAAAACTTTGTGTTGTATTTTAAATTCTTACTTTTCTGTGACACCCATTACCACTTTTTCTTTGGATGATTTTGGAGATCTCCTGGGTCCTTTTCCTTTACCATTTCTGTCTCCTGGTGATCTGTAAAGTAACAAAAAAAACTTAACACTGATATATCTGCTGAAATTGCTTTATAATCAATGAATAAATTAATGCAATTGAAGAAAAACAGCTGCAGATAAATGACACACTGTTTTTGCGTTGCAATCAAATCTAAACATTACCCAAAAATTCTGAATTAACAGGATTTTCAATTGGATCAATGTTTGATGGAACAGGTTTTTTATTTACAAATATCAAGGTTTCTAAATTTTCTAGTTGTAGATGTTGATTCAAACATCCTTTTTATAATTACCATGTGTTTTCTCCAAATAATTTAGAGGAATTTATCCTGATGGATTAGTTTTCAATAATGCACTGCAATATTTCTAAGTTTTTCCATAACACAATATAGCTTGAGATATATCTATGTAAGATCAATGTTTGATGGAACAGGTTTTTTATTTACAAATATCAAGGTTTTTAAATTTTCTAGTTGTAGATGTTGATACACAAATCAGTTATCAGCATCTTTAGTTCTAATAAATACTAATTTGACACATCAGATCTTTAAGTACTTTTGGTACACTTTTGTGTGTAAAATGAAACTTACCCTTCTTTGTCAGGTGATTTCAGCATGCCATACTTCCTTAACACCTGTGTGACCTGTTCTTGTAGGGACTTCTTTGGAGGTTTAATATTGTTGAAGAAACAGAACAACATATTTTCCTGTACATGTTGAAGAATAAGATCTTTACTGAGACATATAAATCCTGAATCTTGACGGAAATCATCACTACAGTGCCTCTGATCCATGATAAAACAACTATGGAATATTTCAATGAGAGCCAGTGTACCAGGCTCAGTTATTTCCTCAAGATTAGAACCGTTAAAAAATTTATACTGAAGATATTCCTCCAACGTGCCATTAGCTTGAGGCTCAGCGGTAACTAACATAGCATTGACAGTGGATATAGTCATCATTTCTTCAGGAACATCAACCAGCTCATCATGACCGAATGAGAAACTTTTTACTAGTGACTTTTTAATATTTTCCACTTTAGACTTAGAATTGATATTTATTACTGCTGTACCTTTAATGACTGCCTCCATCCTTTTTGGAGCAGGTACTTCTTCTGTTGCCTTGACAACACCTGCTGCCTCTGTCGTCTGCTCTGACACATTTTCACTTTCAACTTGACCTTGAGTTTCTGTCTTTTCTACAGCTCTGACCTTTGGACTTACAGTTTGAACGGGAATGAAAATATCGTTCCTGTCAATTCCCCCATTTGACTGACATGCTTTCTGAACAGCTGAATGTACATTGTCTTTGGATATCTTATCTGGTATTCCTGTGATAACTAATACTCTATTGTATGCTGATGGTACTTGAAGAACGTGTGCAGCATCCAGAATGGCTGTGTGTAAGAAACTTTCACTCTGTTTCTCTCGGAATGCCAAATGACGAATAATCTGAGACACGGTCAAAGTTCTCTGAAACCATAATAAATCTTCTGATTTAGTACCAGTAAGTGATGTCTTACTAGATTCAGCGGTTGGTAGTGATGAAGATGATGATGAGTTTTCTGATGTAGGTAGCGATGAAAATGATGATGTGGATGTAGCTGATGTGCTGGCTGATGCAGAGTGAGACACATCACTCTCACTCACACGAGGACTGGACACAGGAGTACGTTTAGGTACAGCTCCTCCCCTTTCTTTATCGCGTTTAGCCTTGACCTTTTTCTTCTTGGCTGATGAAGTAGGACTTCCTAAAGTATGAGAAGATCCTGAAGCTGAGGAACCGAACGCACCTGCAGACATCAATAGCCCAATGAAAGTCTTTGATCTCTCATCATATCTTGTTTCAGCAGTAGCCAAAACCACTTCTAACAATGAATGAAAGTATGTAGAGAATCGTCCTTTATCACACACCCCAATACCCATACCCACACCACTTGCTGTTGACATAGACTCCCACCCCTTGGTTTCCTCTTCATATAATTTCCTGAGCTCCATTTGTAGTTGTACAAGTAAACCAGTGTTAAGATTCAAATGGGGTTGCAGAGCCAGGAGTACTGACCCGTTACATCCCTCGCTGTAATTCAGAATTCTCAAGGATTGTGCTAAAAGGTGGAACATATACTCCTTAATGAGAGATGGAATACTACACTTCCATAAATATCTACACAGGAGTTCAATCATGTGTTTAAATACCCCTGGTGTAATCTTGATGTTATCCACATTCCATAAACTCTGGTGGTTATCCTTACTTATCAAGCTAGATGGCGTACCAGCATGTCCTCGCATGCCACAACTTTGTGTGCCACAACCATACTTTTCTTCTATTAAAGTTTCTATGTATGCCACAGCCAGTAAGAACTGTGGATATAAAGCATGTATTGTCAACATGACCCCTGGGGGTGGGGACACACCCAGTTTAACATGGACCCTATCACAGGGTATAATAGCAGGTGTATATTGTTCATTCTGGTTACTGGTTGAGCTGGTATCCCTTGGATAACTAACACAATCCAGTTTGGTAGGTTGTCCTGTCTTCCTTACATGGTTACCAGTGTACGATAGAACTTTTGCCCATGGAGATTTGTAGAGTGATGTGCTAAAAAAGAAAAGTGGGTTTACATTATTTATAACAATTTACTGTTGTATAAACTTCTTTAAAGAAAAATATATCAATGGACATTCTGTAACTTTATTTAAACTACAGAATATTTTAAACTAGCATAAACTATCAAAATTTTTTTGTGGTTGAGCTGATTATATTTACTTTTCTTCTCTTTCAATTGCTTATTTTGTAAAAAAAAAAAACTTAACGAAAAAAACAACATGATTGCAGTAAATAAGGTCTGTTACCTTCTGTTCTATTTTTAATTTTTTTTTTTTCATTTTTTTGGTGGTCAGTAAAAAGTATCAGCTTAAAGCCATCATCAACATATATATTTTTTAAGGTCAAGTTAGTCTTATAAAAATGAACTGTCTATGTACAACTACTTTCTTTAAAACCTCATGTGTCAATGATTTTGTAATGTGTCAGTGACTAAGTAATTGACTGTTTGTGTCTATTTGACAATTAATTATGGACTTGGAGGGACAAACATAATAAGGGTTCTGCTCATCAATGCAGACTAAACTGTGACTCCTAGTTGACGTTTTGGTTGACTTGTTTTTTTCAGATCAGTTAATATTTCTCATCTATAGTTTCCCCTCATCACATTTTATCATTAGACATTACTCACTCTTTCTTTGCTACTTTAGGATCAGTTTTACAAGACACAACCAAACATGAGGCCCCTGGGAAATGTACATCTGTGTTGACCTTCACCTCTGTTACTGGGAACTCTTCATATGGGAACATTTCTGGTGCAATCTGCAAATGCAAAATACATGAAATCTAGCTAATAACTTGGTGAAATAAGTCAATTTCTTAGCAATTTTATTGCTATAAATGTCATACAAGTGAGAGGTTTAATACCAGGTTCAATCTACCATTTCTTCATGAGAAAATGCCTGTACCAATTCAGGAATATGACAGTTGTTTTCCATTCATTTGATGTGTTTGAGCTTTTGATAATGGACTTTGCTGTTTAGAATTTTCCATGTTTTTTTTTATATTAAACTTTTTTTCAAAGTGTTTGTATTTTTAAAAAAAAAAGGATAAATAAAGTTTCAAGGTCAAGTTTTTCTGTAGTTTTTTATTTGTTCATTCAATACATGTTTTCAATTTTTTGATAGATAGATTGGTCTTTGTATCTAAAGGTTAATTTGTTTTCAATCCATTCCTTTTTGGTACACACTCATTTACCATGAAATATATTTGTTTTTGTAGTTTTAAAACTCTCTATAATACTAAAAATCAAAGAGCTGAAAGCTCTGAGGAAAAATGACGCCACTGTCTCTAATATTGGGATATTTATTATGCATGTCTTGATTTTCACATACCGTAATTAATTTAACAATGCAACATGTCTTGTTAGCATATAATTGATATTCGTATATATGTGTGTGTGTGAAGTGACTGTTTTTTTTAAGACGAATGAATAGGTCAAGACTACCTGAATTGTACAAATAAATACCGTAGAAAGGCTTGTATATTTCTCACTGGTACATAGTCCCTTCTCTCAGAAAATTTTAATTAATTTTAAATAATCTTTTTGTTACTGTTAACAAAGGTCTAATGAAACTCAGGTAATTTAAAAAAAAATTATAGTCAAACCGCTGTCATATGGTATTTTGAACCCCCTAAAAATTGACCCCGGGGTCAAAATACCATGCGGTAAAATGACCCCGGGGTCATTATACTGCATGGTATTTTGACCCCGGGGTCATTTTTCACATATGGTATTTTGAACCCCCCTGCGGTATATTGAACCCCCCTGTTTTTAAGAAATAGTATTGCAGATAATCTTATTTACAATTTATTGGCTATTATTTTTTTTTATTAGAGGTTATGAGTAGGGGGTTCAATATACTGCAGGGGGGTCAAAATACCATGGCTATATAAAATTTTGCAAAATATCTTTTCCAGTATGCCAAATACATATAAACTACTTATTGGAGTATTATAACTATGTGAAGGAGTTAGAATAGCTTGGATTTTTGAAATTCAAGGTCTATAGTAGGGGGTTCAATATACCCCAGGGGGGTCAAATTACCATGGCTAATTAAAATTTTCAAAATATCTTTTCCAGCATGTTGAATACATACAAAATACAATTTGGAGTGTTATTATGAGTGTTATTACTATGTTAAGGAGTTAGAATAGTTTGAATTTTTTGGTAGGGCGTTCAATATACTGCAGGGGGGTCAAAATACCATGGCAAAGTAAAATTTTCAAAATATCTTTTCCAGCATGTTAAATACATACAAACTACTTGGGGGGTTCAATATACCGCAGGGGGGGTCAAAATACCATGGCTAAGTAAAATTTTCAAAATATCTTTTCCAGTATGTTAGATACATACAAACTACTTGTAGGAATATTATAACTATGTTAAGGAGTTTGAATAGCTAGAATTTTTGAAATTTAAGGTCTATAGTAGGGGGTTCAATATACCGCAGAGGGGTCAATATACCTTGGAAATTATTTTTTTTCAAAACATTTTTTCCAGGATGTTAAATGCATACAAACTACTTATTGAAGTATTATTACTAAGTTAAGGAGTTAGAATAGCTAGAATTTTTGAATATTAAGGTCTATGGAAGGGGTTTCAATATACCGCAGGGGGGTCAAAATACCATGGCTAAGTAAAATTTTCAAAATATCTTTTCCAGTATGTTAAATTCATACAAACTACTTGTAGGAATATTATAACTATGTTAAGGAGTTTGAATAGCTAGAATTTTTGAAATTTAAGGTCTATAGTAGGGGGTTCAATATACCCCAGGGGGGTCAATATACCATGGAAATTATTTTTTTTCAAAACATTTTTTCCAGGATGTTAAATGCATACAAACTACTTATTGAAGTATTATAACTATGTTAAGGAGTTAGAATTGCAAGAATTTTTAAAATTTAAAGTCTATGGTAGGGGGTTTAATATACCGCAGGGGGGTCAAAATACCATGGCAAAGTAAAATTTTCAAAATATCTTTTCCAGTATGTTAAATACATACAAACTACTTGTAGGAGTATTATAACTATGTTAAGGAGTTTGAATAGCTAGAATTTTTGAAATTTAAGGTCTATAGTAGGGGGTTCAATATACACCAGGGGGGTCAATATACCATGGAAATTATTTTTTTTCAAAACATTTTTTCTAGCATTTTAAATACATACAAACTACTTATTGAAGTATTATAACTATGTTAAGGAGTTAGAATTCCAAGAATTTTTGAAATTTAAAGTCTATGGTAGGGGGTTCAATATACAGCAGGGGGGGTCAAAATACCATGGCTAAGTAAAGTTTTCAAAATATCTTTTCCAGTATGTTGAATTCATACAAACTAATTGTAGGAATATTATAACTATGTTAAGGAGTTTGAATTGCAAGAATTTTTAAAATTTAAAGTCTATGGTAGGGGGTTCAATATACCGCAGGGGGGTCAAAATACCATGGCTAAGTAAAATTTTCCAAATATCTTTTCCAGTATGTCAAATGCATACAAACTACTTGCAGGAATATTATAACTATGTTAAGGGAGTTTGAATAACTAGAATTTTTGAAATTTAAGGTCTATAGTAGGGGGTTCAATATACCGCAGGGGGGTTAAAATACCATGGAAATTATTATTTTTCAAAACATTTTTTCCAGAATGTTGTATGCATACAAACTACTTATTAAAGTATTATTACTATGTTAAGGAGTTAGAATAGCTAGAATTTTTGAAATTTAAGGTCTATAGTAGGAGGTTCAATATACCACAGGAGGGTCAAAATACCATGGAAATTATTTTTTTTTAAAACATTTTTTCCAGCATTTTAAATACATACAAACTACTTATTGAAGTATCATAACTATGTTAAGGAGTTAGAATTGCAAGAATTTTTGAAATTTAAAGTCTATGGTAGGGGGTTCATTCTAACATGACGTCCTTCAAACGCTTTGAGTACACACCCGTGGTAAAATATGAATATATTGCATTGGCTGTTCCGATCGTACACCCACGTCATATGTTTTTTCATGAATGAAGTACACGACGTCATAGAATGATGACGTTATAATTTAAGCATTTTACGGGAAAATACACGCTTTTGATACCGAAAATCATCACAACAACGAAACGTTAACAAACGATGCTGAAATGTGGTATAAGCCCATTTTTTTATATACATAGAAGACATATAAGAAAGTTATCATTAAAATTCATCCAAATCTATCTAAATAAGTTTTGTGAATAGTTTGAGCATGTCACTTATTCTGTTTGCTCCGTTCTTTTACACCAATGTAAAAGTGCGTTAATTAATGGGAACGGCAAATAATGGCCTCCACCTAGAGCGCTTCGATCTACAAAAAATGCCGTATTTGTCCTATTAGAATCGAAATAATTCATGGGGGCTTGAATATATCTAGATTTTACCACGGGTTGTCCCTTTATGCCGATATTTTACCCCTCGCTATCGCTCAGGGTAAAATATTTGTCATAAAGGGCCAACCCGTGGTAAAATAACGATATATACAAGCCCCCATGAATTATTTCTTAAATATACCGCAGGGGGGTCAAAATACCATGGCAAAGTAAAATTTTCAAAATATCTTTTCCAGTATGCTAAATACATACAAACTACTTTTAGGAGTAATATAACTATGTTAAGGAGTTATATAAGCTAGAATTTTTGAAATTTAAGGTCTATAGTAGGGGTTCAATATACCGCAGGGGGGTCAAAATACCATGGAAATTATTATTTTTCAAAACATTTTTTCCAGAATGTTAAATGCATACGAACTACTTATTGAAGTATTATTACTATGTAAAGGAGTTAGAATAGCTAGAATTTTTTAAATTTAAGGTCTATAGTAGGGGGTTCAATATACCGCAGGGGGGTCAAAATACCATAGCAGAGTAAAATTTTCAAACTTTCTTTTCCAGCATGTTAAATACATACAAAGAACTTATTGGAATATTATAACTATTTTAAGGAGTTATATAAGCTAGAATTTTTGAAATTGAAGGTCTATGGTAGGGGGTTCAATATACTGCAGGGGGGTCAAAATACCTTGGTCAAGTAAAATTTTAAAAATATCTTTTCAGGCATGTTAAATACATACAAAGTACTTATTGGAATATTATAACTATGTTAAGGAGTTATATAAGCTATAATTTTTGAAATTGAAAGTTTATGGTAGGGGGTTCAATATACCGCAGGGGGGTCAAAATACCAAGGCTAAATAAAATTTTCAAAATATCTTTTTCAGCATATTAAATACATACAAACAACTAATTGGAATGTTATAACTAGGTTAACGAGTTCAAATAGCTTGAATATTTGAAATTCAAGGTCTATAGTAGGGGGTTCAATATATCACAGGGGGGTCAAAATACCATGGCTAAGTAAATTTTTCAAAATAATTTTTCCATCATGTTAAATGCATACAAAGAACATATTGCAATATTATAACTATGTTAAGGAGTTATAATAACTAGAATTTTTGAAATTGAAGGTCTAGGGTAGGGGGTTCAATATACCGCAGGGGGGTCAAAATACCATGGCTGAGTAAATTTTTCAAAATAACTTTTCCATCATGTTAAATGCATACAAAGAACATATTGCAATATTATAACTATGTTAAGGAGTTATAATAGCTAGAATTTATGAAATTGAAGGTCTATGGTAGGGGGTTCAATATACTGCAGGGGGGTCAAAATACCATGGTCAAGTAAAATTTTAAAAATATCTTTTCCAGCATGTTTAATACATACAAAGTACTTATTGGAATATTATAACTATGTTTAGGAGTTATATAAGCTATAATTTTTGAAATTGAAGGTCTATGGTAGGGGGTTCAATATACCGCAGGGGGGTCAAAATACCATGGAAATTATTTTTTTTCCAAATATCTTTTCCAGCATATTAAATACATACAAACTACTTATTGGAGTATTATTACTATGTTGAGGAGTTTGAATAGCAAGAATTTTTGAAATTTAAGGTCTATGGTAGGGGGTTCAATATACCGCAGGGGGGTCAAAATACCATGGAAAGTATTTTTTTTTCCTAATATCTTTTCCAGCATTTTAAATACATATAAACTACTTATTGGAGTATTATTACTATGTTAAGGAGTTTGAATTGCAAGAATTTTGAAATTTAAGGTATATGGTAGGGGGTTCAATATACCGCAGGAGGGTCAAAATACCATTGAAATTAATTTTTTTCAAAATATTTTTCCCAGGATGTTAAATGCATACAAACTACTTATTGGAGTATTATATCTATGTTAAGGAGTTTGAATAGCAAGAATTTTTGAAATTTAAGGTCTATATAAGTAGTCAAAATATTGAACCCCCTACCATAGACCTGAAATTTCAAAAAAATCTAGCTATGATAACTCCTTAACATAGTTATAATACTCCAACAAGTAGTTTGTATGTATTTAACATGCTGGAAAAGATATTGGGGAAAAAAATAATTTCTATGGTATTTTGACCCCCCTGCGGTATATTGAACCCCCTACTATAGACCTTAAATTTCAAAAATTCTAGCTATTCTAACTCCTTAACATAGTTATAATACTTCAATAAGTAGTTTGTATGCATTTAACATCCTGGAAAAAATATTTTGAAGAAAAGAATATTTTCATAGTATTTTGACCCCCCTGTGGTATAATGAACCCCCTACTATAGACCTTAAATTTCAAAAATTCTAGCTATTCTAACTCCTTAACATAGTAATAATACTTCAATTGGGAGTTTGTATGCATTAAACATCCTGGAAAAAATATTTTGAAAAAAAATAATTTCCATGGTATTTTGACCCCCTGCGGTATATTGAACCCCCTACCATAGACCTCAAATTTCAAAAATTCTTGCTATTCTAACACCTTAATATAGTAATAATACTTCAATAAGTAGTTTGTATGCATTTAGCATCCTGGAAAAAATATTTTGAAAAATAATAATTTCCATGGTATTTTGACCCCCTTGCGGTATATTGAACCCCTACTATAGACCTTAAATTTAAAAAATTCTAGCTATTCTAACTCCTTAACAAAGTAATAATACTCCAACAAGTAGTTTATATGTATTTAAAATGCTGGAAAAGATATTAGGAAAAAAAATAATTTCCATGGTATTTTGACCCCCCTGCGGTATATTGAACCCCCTACCATATACCTTAAAAATTTCAAAAATTCTTGCTATTCTGACTCCTTAACATAGTAATAATACTCCAATAAGTAGTTTATATGTATTTAAAATGCTGGAAAAGATATTTGGAAAAAAAATAATTTCCATGGTATTTTGACCCCCCTGTGGTATATTGAACCCCCTACCATAGACCTTAAATTTCAAAAATTCTAGCTATTCTAACTCCTTAACATAGTAATAATACTTCAATAAGTAGTATGTATGCATTTAACATCCTGGAAAAAATATTTTGAAGAAAAAAATATTTTCATGGTATTTTGACCCCCCTGCAGTATATTGAACCCCTTCTATAGACCTTGATTTTCAAAAATTCAAGCTATTCTAACTCCTTAACATAGTAAAAATACTTCAATAAGTAGATGCATTTAACATGCTGGAAGATATTTTATAGAAAAAATATTTTTGTGGTATTTTGACCTCACCCCTCCCCCTTACCATTGTATATTGAACCCCCTACTATAGACCTTGAATTTCAAAAACCCAAGCTATTCTAACTCCTTAATATAGTTTTAATACCCCAATAAGTAGTTTGTATGTATTTAACATGCTGGAAAAGATATTTTGAAAATTTTACTTAGCCATGTTATTGTACCATGGTATATTGAACCCCCTACTATACATCTAAAGACCTTTCATGTTAAAATATCTTGCTACTGTAACTCCTTTAGATATTTATTATACTCCAATAAGTAGTATGTACACCGTATTTATTTTATTAGCTTGAAAAGATGTTTTGAAAATTTTACTTTTTAGATTAACTGAGCCATGGTAATTTGACCCCCTCCCCCTTTTTTACCATGGAGAATTAAAATTTAAAAGTCTACCATTCTATATAAAATTTTTTAATTTCAAAGAATTAAAGTGTCCAAGCTACATTGTTTGGTTTTAATGCTATAAGAAGTTTTTTGAATGAATTTTTGTTGGTTAAGACTTCAGAGCGATTATACCAAGCAAATATTTTTCTTTTAACCAATCATTGAAAATTGACCTCCCCTTTTTGTATTAATGATTTTTAATATTTGATTAGCTTTTATATAATGTTAAATGTTTTATTAATCATCTAGAATGAAAAAAACAGGGGGGTTCAATTTACCATGGGGGGGTTCAATTTACCATAGCGGTATTTTGACCCCGGGGTCATTTTACCATGGGGTTCAAAATACCATATGACACCGGCACCTGGTCAAATCGACACCCTATATAGTCAATTTGTCACCCATGTTAAATATATTTTTTTAACAGTATTTTAAGCAAAAAGAGTAAAAATAAGAAAGGGCTTGCCAGATTTGTTTTTAGTATTTAAGCAAAAAGAGTTAAGTACCTAAGGAAAGGATTGTCTGAAAATATTTACTTTCACATTTTTGGGGGTTCATGTACATTTTGTATATATTTATTTTTCTCCACTAAATGTGTATGTTCCAGACCGTAAGAGTATTTGGACCGTACACGTGCGGTCTGGACCGTATGCATGCGGTCTGGACCGTATGCGTACTTTTTCAAAATAATATGATTAATATCATTAAGAAGTTGCTTAAGTTTATAAGTTACAAATGCATGTAAAGTTCATTTACAGCTCAACATAACTAAACTCTCAAATTAATATGTAAAAGTTCCAATAGTAATTGGAATAAAAACGTAATTTTTTAACTAATACAAAAATTCACGCTTATTATATCTGTTCATCATGTTAATATCTTGTATTTAGCTTGTCGATCAGTAATACATTGATTGAATTATGATCATAGAAATTTACATTATCGGAAGTTAACATGATGTGGAACTACAATTTTAGAATATTAGAAACTTTATAAAATAATGCAAATGCAAAGGAACATGAATGAACTGCAAACATATAAATGTAAATAATTTATCATTAATTGTGGTAGTAAGAGTCACCATGGGAGAGAGTACCAAAATAGGATTCAGATATTCAATTAAACAAAAATTTAAATTCAATTGTTCAATTATTCATTTGATCCATCTAAAAGTAATTGTAATGATAAAAATTTATAAAAAATAAAAAATAAAGATTGTGATAAATGGTTAGCTAGTACTGGACCATACATGTTTACTCATACGGTCCGACCATACGAGTATTGTCAGACTGTACGAGTATACGTATACCGTCCAGAACGTACAGTCAAAATACTCATGGTCTGGAACATGTATTTTTAATTATATATATGAGGTATATTTAGGAATTAAAGGTATTGAATATTCATTTTTTATGCATTTTTTAACCAGTTGAGCATTTTACAGGATTGTTCGTTTGATGTTGTTTAAACTTTCCTGAAAAAAACCACCTAAAATTAGCTATTATTTGGCATGAAAGTTAGATTTATTGAAAGGGACTCATAGTTTTCCATTTTATTTTTCTAATTGTTTCATTGTTAAGTAACAGCTTGGGTAAGGGCTTCGTTGTTTACCTTTATACACAACAACTAATTAACTATGTACTTTGTAAAAGTTATAAGTTGATTGAATAGAAAATATCAAAACAAATATTATTGGATGCCAAATTGACTTCAAATAGGTGCCGATTTGACTATATGCCGATTTAACCAGGTGCCGATTTGAGTTAAACATTTCAAATCCTCTGCGATCGTTTGCGGTATTTTCTTGAGAAACCCTGTTTTCGATCATCAAACAGAAGTAGAAACTGTTTTAAAATGATTCTAGAACGCTTCATGATTGTTGAAATAAGTTAAATTCACTTAAAAAACAATTTTGAAACTTTGCGATGTTTTGAAAGGAAGTTTAAAACGCACGTGTAAAAGAAGAAATTAACCGGTGAAAGTCGAAATCCTTACATGACAGATATCACTATAATACGATTTTGAAAATAAAAAAGTTCCATCCTTTTGTAAAACAGTCTTTAATATACCTATCACATTAATGTTTGAAGGGTCTAAGCTTATACAAACCAATTTTAAGTCGGTATGAAACATCAAAACGGAATGAACAATAACCGATTACGTTTTGTAGTTTACAAATTCTAAATGCATTGAACAGAAAGGAGAAATTTGTAATGAAAGGTTTAGTTTTTATATTTATCACTTTTAATTTGATATTTAATAAATAGAAATAACTTATTAATATGGACGAGTTAAAATAATTAGTTTGAAAAATCATGAGAGCGCCCTCTACAATATCAATAACAAAGATGGCGGAATGTAAACAAACAACCTCGCCGCGAATATTGAACTTGTTCTCTTATTTCTTGCTAATTGTACTATTTAGTGCGCATCCCCACTGGAAGGTCCAATTGTTGAGAATAAAAGCGCGGACTATACAAGACTTCCTATGGACAGGTCAACATTTTTGTTGTACTAAATAAAATAAAGTATGTAAACTGGTTCCTGTCCGACTAACACACTTTGTTCAAGTGTAGAGGAATACAAGCAGATACCAGTTAGTTTGTAAAATAGTAAATATGAAACCAAGTGCGGTAGGCAGAGGCAATAATCGACTTCCTGTTGTTCTGGTCAATAGTAATGGAAGAATGCCGCTGACGCGTCATTTTCCAATTACTCTATTAGAAACAAAAGGCATATACCAACCTGCAAACAAATACAAATCTGATTGGTTAGCTCAATCAAGTAATCTTCTCCCTGATTGGCTGCTCTGGCAATGGCCACAGAAAGCTCCCTTTTTAACTTGTCTTCATCACTGTACAATAACTTTGTCAGAGAACAAGAACTAATGGCCAGACAATGTTCTAATGAGGAGGATGTGATCAGAGAGGCATTCTGTACTGTTCCATGAGGTTGAGGAGGACATAGTAGTTCCTCTGACAACAGCTGGAGGTTTTCTATGTCTAACTGCTGCAAGAGGGCAGCACTGGCAGCCATTCCTGACCCCAGACTGGCAGAGCATGAGTATATCTCCATTGCTGGTGAGTTACAATGGTCAATGAGTTTTAATAGAGCAGTTCTACAGTACATCCTAGATAATATCCCTTCACATCTAAGTAACTCCCTTTAATAAACAAGTAGTTGGAATTAAATGTGAAAATATTATTACACAAACGCTCTCTGAAAAAAACAATAAATTTAAATCTAATGTGAATGTATTATAAATACAAACATCAAAAATAAAACTACTTTCTCATCTCTATGTATCTCTCTGTTACAAGCAATAAGTTTTGGATGTATGTCAAAATATTAAAACAAACATAAGAAATGAAGATACTTTCTCACATCAAGTATCTCTCTGTAATAAGAAATACATTTGAATTCAATGGCCAAATATTTACACATATATTAGAAAATCAAACCACTGTCGATGTTATGAAATAGCAGCTTTATCACAAATAATGTCTACCTCCCTAGCATCATATCCTTTCATCAATCACAGATATTTAGATAATTTTTTTTTTTTCAAGCAAGCATTAGAAATGTATGAGCAAACATGTTAACAGAGATAAATGGGATGAACGAACGGACAGACAAACAAACGAACAGACAGACGAACAGACGGAAGGATGCACAGACCAGAAAACATAATGCCCCTCTACTGTTGTAGGTGGGGCATAAAAAGCATATCCATAAAAATAATTATATTAAATCATTTCTTTTCAAAGCAATGTGGATGACCTTTGGCTATTGGTAACCTCTAGATGTCTTTGAAAATTTTGTTGGGTTGCTGTCTCATTGGCATTGATAAATTAAGAAATTAATAAGAAATTAAGATTCCATCTCCCTCAGCTCAGATGATTGACTCTTATTCTAACAAGACGTCCATCAAAGGCTTTGAGTACACACCCGTGGTAAAATATGAATATATTTTCTAGGCTGTTCCAACAAGGAAATGTAAACAAAAGATGCTAAAATGTGGTATAAGCCATTGTTTAAACATACAGGACATTTAAGTAAATTATCATTTAAATTCATCCAACACTATCTAAACTCCTTAATAGTTTAAGCGTGTCACAAATTCAGTTCGCTCTGTTCTTTTAAGTCAATTTAATAGTTAGTTTATTTATGGGAAAGGCAAAAATTTGCCTCCACCTAGAGAACATTGATCCAGAAGAATTGATGTATATGTCCTATTAGAATCGAAATAATTCATGGGGGCTTGAATATATCGTGATTTTACCAAGGCTTGTCCCTTTATGTTGATATTTAACACCTTGCTATTGCTCAGGGTAAAGTATTTGTCATAAAGGGCCAACCCGTGGTAAAATCACAATATATACAAGCCCCCCTGAATTATTTCTTAATTAGACAGCTGGCTTTTTAACCTACCTATGGATGTATATGTTTGAAGTATCCAGTATCTGCCCTCCTGTAATTGAAGATTTCCTCAAACCTTGACCTGGTCTCTCTAACATGTCTATAGGGTACCAGAATCGTATCAGTACTCCTTCACTACGAAGGTAGGTTTCTACTTGTACCAATTCATTCGACTACAAAATAATAAATATACATTAAATAAATATTCAGCATTAATTCACTAGTAACATATAAGATGGTAACAAAAGGATTGTTTGTCTTCCTTAACAGGAACCATTTGATCAAACATAGTTGTATTTCACAAAATGCCCCTCCTTTCAATTTTCTCTTCTAACTTTTGCTATGTATTTCATCTTACAAATATATTTATACCTCACTATGTAAGTTTGGATTTAACTTCATCAGAAATACTTAAAACAAATATTTAAAGGCTGACAAAGTATCAATTTATGTGACCAAAAATAACATGAAAAGAATACACCTTATCGATAATACCAGCTGACTCCACCGCTTGAACTTTTGATGCATACAACAATCACTTTTCGATTGTGGCTTTAGATATTTTGTTTTATGACATCAACATTTTTCGGGAACCTGTGTGGTATTCAGAAATGGCGGACAAATAGCGATGAGGTGTATAGCCATACACCTTTTAATGTCACAACTACTCACATTATCAACATCCAAGACAGTCCCTGTAAGACCAAATGTCCTCAGCATACTCCTAACAGCAAACATAGGCAGCATGGTGGTCCCTGCTGTACTGGTCTCTGCTGTATTTCTGACCACGACAACTGTCCCTTTTCTGACCCTCTCTATTGTAAACTTAGCTAGGTCCTCCTTTATATCTTCTGTAGTGGGAAGATGAAGGTCACGAGGGATTCCCCCGTTTTCTTCATAAAGGAATTCTACTGTCTGTCTGGCAATATCAGTCATACCTTTTTGAAATCAAAATGATTGTTTTAATGGATATATTGACTGTACAAAAGGATTATTCCTTGTTTCTTTCAAATGGAATTCCATTTTCATGAAAGTGTTGATTGTAATCTAAAGGACTAGCTGCATTTTAATTTCTTTTAAGGTATTCAAAACTTTAAAAGTCTAATTGTAGATTCATTTTTTTTAAAGGTACAAAATGTACAACAATTTGTGTGTATTTTTTTGGTAAAGGTAATCCACTTTCTTTAATGTTCAATTACAAGTACAAATTTTCTATCTGCTTGTATGCAGAATTTAGCTAAACTAAGAAATTAGATATTCACAAAAAATACAATTTTTCATCAATGAATGTAAATTGGTATCCACTAATATAAATGAATCCACAGTATAAAGATCGATTGCAATTCTATTACCAATGCAATAAATCATGACCTTACTCTCACCTTATATATATTTTTGGACATTTTATTCCTGGACATTGCTTCCATTGTTTTTTTTGTATTCTAAGTCTTGCATTGTTCCCCTGTTTTTTTGTTTTTTTTTTGTTTTTTGTTTATTGTTTTTCAATTTACTTTCTTTCTGTTAAAGTTTATCTTGCCTTTACTTGTTCATCAAATAAACTTATTTCATTTAAAGTTAAGATTTTAGATATTAGCACATGTATTAAATTACCCAGCTGTAGTGCTCCTTTTATTTGTTCCAGTCCATCCTTTCTCTCAGCCTCATTTCTAAATCTTCTTCTGATAACAGGGAACACTTTCTGTTCCCATGCCTTTACTAGGAGAGCATAGTGATCTTCTGTCTGTGCATCATCTTCAACTGGTTCCTCATCAGACTCATCTTCCTGTGTTGCAGTTGACAAATAGTTGGGACCAGTAGACAAAAAGTTGTCATAGCTACTGAACAACTTGTACTGTTTACATGAATCTGTATCATATTCTGCAAAACAAAACATACAGACAATATTTGAAACAACTTTTAACATCACTGGATTCATATTGGATACAACTAGTAACTTGAAATCTACCAAAAAGAAGAACTTCTTCAAATATATATGTTCAACACAATTGTTTTTGTATTCAAAATAAAAATTCTCAGACAGTCTAGTTTTACAAAAAATTTGATCAGTACATGTAATACATATTAAGCAGGGACAAATACATGATACATATCTATTGGTCTCAACTATGATCCAAAACATTATGTGTTGTGCTTTTCTCTTTAACTTGCATGTTAAAATAAGAAATACTAGAAGTCATTTCTAACCAACCATGTACCATATTATACCATTTGTAAATGATCTATATATTAGTAATATAAAGGTCAGGATCACCTTATATAGAATGAACATTCTTAACTTGAGGTAAAAGAACTATTTTTTTCAGTTGAGACATGCATGGCTTTGTTTTTAGACCTACAAAATTACAAATCATACAGAAATAATCCTTTTGTCATTAGATGCATCAAGTTGTCCTCAATAAATCTACATGCCTTAAATCTTAATAATTTAAATTAGTAATGGGAAAGGGGGCAAGCTGTTTTGCAATTTAGGAAACATTGAAATGTCTAACCCTGAGTGATTTCATCTTTCTTCAGTTTGAGTTTTTATGATTTTTCATGAACAAAACTGGTATCTTTAAGACTTTACAAGGAGGAACCTTTAGGAATTTTACCTTTCTGTGGTTTGGGTATCTCTGGGAATTTACATGATGGACCCTGTAGGGATTTTACCTTTCTGTGGTTTGGGTATCTCTGGGACTTTACATGATAGACCCTGGGGGATTTTACCTTTCTGTGGTTTAGGTATCTCTGAGACTTTACATGATGGACAATATGGGGATTGTACCTTTCTATGGCTTAGGTATCTCTGGGACTTTACATGATGGACCCTGTGAGCATTTTACCTTTCTGTGGTTTGGGTATCTCTGGGACTTTACATGATGGACCCTTTAGGAATTTAACCTTTCTGTGGTTTGGGTATCTCTGGGACTTTACATGATGGACCCTTTAGGAATTTAACCTTTCTGTGGTTTGGGTATCTCTGGGACTTTACATGATGGACCCTGTGGGAATTTTACCTTTCTGTGGTTTGGGTATCTCTTAAACTTTACATGATGGACCCTGTGGTGATTTTACCTTTGGTGGTTTGGGTATCTCTGGGACTTTACATGATGGACCCTGTGGGAATTTTACCTTTCTGTGGTTTGGGTATCTCTTAAACTTTACATGATGGACCCTGTGGTGATTTTACCTTTGGTGGTTTGGGTATCTCTGGGACTTTACATGATGGACCCTTTGGTGATTTTACCTTTCTGTGGTTAAGTTTTCTCTGGGACTTTACATGATGGACCCTTTGGTGATTTTACCTTTCTGTGGTTTAGGTATCTCTGGGACTTTACATGATGGACCCTGTGGTGATTTTAAGTCCTCTTTCTGTGCCACTTCTGGACTAGCCACTGTTGGTTCTTCATCCTCACTCTCAGAGGCATGGTGGAATGGCAGGTGTCCAAAACTCTCTCTAATCTCTCTGGTTAAATCATTAGCTTCATCAGCAGCATCCCTGTGCTGTTGACCTTTGGCATAAGCAAATGGTCTGGTTCCAAAGTTTGCTCTTAATCTGGTGCCCTACAAAATTCAACAAAATATTTATATTGATTGCACTTAGAATGCATTGTCCCAAGAATAATTATTATGAATATCAAAGGACCAAACGGTGGCATTGGGCTGTTTTTTGCTTTTAATTGAATTGTTGTTTCTTTGGCATATTCCCCATTTTTATTCTCATTTTTTTTCAGTACAAACCATCATATTTTCACTCCTCACAAATGACCCTTTGAAAGCAATTAATTTAACCCCATATTTCAAATACCTTTTGCATGGTAAATGTATTAAAATACATAGGATCTTTTCATTCCAGTACAGTATAAGAGCCCATACATCTATTTTTTTATGTACACAACAGGAGTGAATATAATATGTTATGCATTTTGCTTAAATATATTCAGATATCTCCTTTTGTACATAAGTACAAATGAAACCAAAACCTGGGAGATTAAATTTGGCTTATGACACTAACCTTTTTCTGAACATGTACAACAGGAAACATGCCTCCAGACACGTCCTCCATGTTGGAACTAAGAAGTCTTCCTCTGTAGGTAAAGTACACACGACCTTTAGGTGTCTGACCTTGGACAGGAGATTCATCAGTTCTCTCCCAACCAATACCAGCAATATCTCCTGCATTTAGGGTTACATCAAGTCGTACACTCCTCCACTGCAGTAGGCTGGCTCCATTGTAATGGACAGATTTACCATTACTAAAAAAGTAAAGTTTTAAAATCTTGGTAATGATAAAAAACTTGTACCATGAGAACTTATTTTCATAAACTTTCTTTTCAGTGTATTTCCTTTCAGGAATGTTTACAATGAGGGATTGATTTTTTCCAAAAATATATTAGGAGAAATGTTTTATGAAAGCAATTCAATGGAAAAAGAGGAGTCTTCTTCTTATTGAAAGGCTTATCAGTACAATATCTATTCCCACCATCCACAAACAAATAATAAATAATGAAAAATATTATCAATATGACCAAACATTTTATTATTTTTTCCTTTTACAAATATTTATATACTTTCGACTATCATATCCAGCTTTATTGAAACTTATCAAACAACCTTTTAGTGGTTGTATGGGCATTAATGAGAGTTAAAGACAAACAAACATGACAAATGAATGGACAGTCAAAGATTTTTAAAATCTTAAAAACTCAAGATACATTTTCAGAGGTACATTTATTCAAGACCATATAAAATCAATTATATAGTCTTTATTTAATAAATTTCCTGTTACAAAACTTTGAATTTTTAGATAAACTAAGGATTTTCTTATCCCAGGAATAGATTAAAATAGCCGTATTTGGCACAACTTTTTTGGAATTTTGGGTCCTCAATGCTCTTCAACTTTGTACTTGTTTTGTTTTATAACTATTTCGATCTAAGCGTCACTGATGAGTCCCCTGAAGATGAAACACGCGTCTGCCATTATAATCCTGGTACCTTTGATATCTATTGTTTAACAGTCCTACTTACTTAAGGAACAGACATGTTCCAATAGGATTTGTCCATGCTCCTTCTTTCTTCTCAGCAGAGGGAGCAAATCCAAAAGATATAACAGCACCACTCTCATCCTGGCTGTCTCCAAAAGATAAAATCTCTAACTCCCAATAAAATGATGGTGCCTAAATTACATACAGAAAAATTTTATGGTATATTGAAACAACACCTGTAGGACAATATGTCTTACTAGCACTATCACATTTTGATGTTTAGTGAATACCGGTAACCTTAAATATATCTTCAAAATATCACATTATAATGAACATACGAAATAATTTTTATGTTGAGGTGACCACAGCTTCTATAATAAAAGTCCTTAAGTTTGGATGTACTATGTATATGTATGCCAGCTGCACATACACAAATATATCTAAAGCTGATATGTAGCGTAAAATTTACTTTAAAATCAGAAATGAGAGTGATATCATTAATGCAAGAAATGTGACTCTGACTCAAGTTTTTGCTTAATTATGCTATAATATGTACTGAAATCTATTAACTTATCACTGTGCACATAAACCCAACCATATTTAGTGCCTATAAGCAGTCAGCTATCTGAACCTTATGTTGTTCAATGTTGTTTGTCTCTGAATGAATGTCTGTTTTTTCGAGGAGTCAAATATTGGTGATTTCTCTAATTTTTGTGCTCTTTTCACATTTCCTGACTCGCGTTTTAAATATTTAAATTTAACTGTCTCGAGTGGAGAAATATTGCAATACACTTGTTGCAGTTGTGGAATGTATATTTCCAATTATCCTTTTGATGTATTAGTTGACGAAATATTTATATATATAGTACTTACCTGTTGTGGAAGAGACTGGTTAGCATAAACAATAGTTCCACGAGGCAATCCACTTCCTGTATTGGGATCTCCAAGGAAGGTAACTCCTGTCATACTATGGGAGAAAACACATGTCCGTACTGGTGGGAAAATTCTGTTAGGATCCCATAACATTTCTTTATTCTGAAAACAGGAAATGTTCATTAGTGTATAATTGTATAACAATATGGAAGACAACACTTGAGGATCTGATCAAATAAATTTAAACTAAAAAAAAGAAAATTCTGGATAATGAAAAATACTTAACATGTCTATATTCCGGTCCAACGATTTACAGAAAAGAGCGACGAATTACAGAAAAGAACCGAAAAGAACCGAAAAGGACCAAAAAGAACCGAAAAGGACCAAAAAGAACCGAAAAGAGGATACATATATTTATTGAAAAAAGTTAAAACAATGTATTATATTTTTTTTATATTGTTAACAATTCTTCGTAATAATAAAATTAAATGCATAATTAAAAATTTAGATTGTGCATTTATAAGAATATGTGAATTTACAAAAAAGAAACAATTTAACATGTTTTTCTAGTTAAATTTTGTTTAATACATGTACTATGCTTAATTATTTATTTTTTCATCAAGGATTTTAATCACATCAACAAACGACAACAATGCACTGAACATCAGGTTCATAAATTAGGACAGCATTTTAAATGTTTATACTAATACGCAGTAAAAATAAATGAAAAGCAAATATTATCGTACTATAAATGTTTATCCTTACATTTAATAAAAACTATTTCGTTTGTTTATATTAAGATGTCAACATATTGCCCGGTGGCATTGGGTATGGTAATATAAAAAATATTCATGTCAGCATCACCATTTCCTCTCGGATGTTAGATGTCAAATATATTTGTTGCACGTGATTAAACACGATAATCGTCACTTTAAAAAAATAAAAAGGCTTGTTTCCTCACTTTTTTCAAAATTACAAAAAATGGTGAGAGCACGTAGTTGTAAATCTCGATATCGAAAACAGTACCCTTGCTGTATCTGTAGTAAGGATTGTGAATGCACAGAATCCGTTCTCTGCTTTGGGTGTGGAAAATGGGTGCACAGTGGCTGTGTCGGCAATGGAATGTCATCAGAATTAACAAAACAATGGGCAACGAGAGGACTAAAATTTTACTGCAAATTTTGCTGTTTTGATCAGGAAAGTTTTGACTGCCAGCAGTCCTTGTTAAGGTAAATATTTAGAAAATACAATTATAAAAATATTGGACGAAAATTTCAAGTCCTGCTACATGTTAAACTTGCCAAACTTTACGAGATTCTTGTTTAGTTTCAATTTCTTAATTCGTAAAAACAAAGGGCTACATGGGAATAAAAAAAGATTTTTTAATAAAAAAAAATGACATCATTATTAGATCGGATTATGATACTAAATTAGTATAGAAGTCCCAATTATTAGTATTTTATAGTCTGTTCGTTTCGTCTTTCATAGGAAATATAGATAAATGAAAAGCGCACCCGCTCTCGGTATAATTAATAATTGTTAACCTTATAATTAGCGTATAGATAAAGGGTGTGAAAAAATTAATGGCCTGTTGATTTCTATTTATTTTATCTAATAAACCACTTATATATGTAGATTAGCGAAACGATGTCCGATGGTGATAAATATTTGCCTGCGCTACATGTATCTATTTTAGATAAGCTTGTTCATGGAGATAACGGGACCTTTTTTTTAACGATTTCAAACCATAGACAAGTTTAACGTGTCAAAGTCATAATTAATGAGAATTAATTTAACATGTAACACACTCACACACACACAACACAAACAAAGGCAAACAAATAGAACAAAGTACTCAAACTTATTAGTATTTATTCAATAATTCCTGTTAAATTTCCTTCATGTTTTATATGACGTTTTCTATTTTACGTGATATGCATATAATATATATACTCATTCGAAAAACTTTATAAGGAATTGTTGAAATGTTCCAACTAATTAAATTAGCGACCGAGATTGAACAAAACAGTGCATGTATTATAATTTATAAAATTTAATTCATGTAGAACAATTGTTTGACAGTCATAAATTAATATTTCTTATTCACTTGTATATCGACAATGACAATTTTATCTTGCTATATTATAAGGTAATACATGTACATTTAACAGAACCATATAATATGTCACTGATGAAGGTATGTACGTCTTTTTGATAAAAAAAAGAAGTAGAAAATGAATGATATAACCGCATTTCGTTCTACATGAATTATATATGTATAAATTATAAAACAAGTATAAAATGTCCTGAATTTGCAAAAAATATTTGCCACTGGACGTTAAGCAACCAACAATCAATCATATTACCGCATTTCGAGACCGTTAATTATCTCACTTTTCAAGTTCAAGTATATATAAAAAGGACGAGAAAATTGATACTAATTTGTGCTGATGTTAATTTTTTGGCATATTTCAGGTTAGAATCTACATTGAAAGATGGAAACACCTCACAAATAACCAATACTGCTACATCTGAATCACTTTTATTGAAGACGTACGATATTAAACTACCGGAACAATCCAATCAAATTTGTCTGGAAAATGTCGATGAAGTCTCTGCAAATATTTTACGCGGTTTTGCACCAGCGGTATTGGAAACCAGAACACCAATAGAAACTATAGGCGACGGCAACTGTCTTTATCGCTCTGTATCAACTGGACTTTTTGGAACGCAAATTTACCATCATCACCTCAGACTCCTGACTGCATTGGAAATCATAAACAATAAACAGCAATACGATACCTCATCTAAAGGGTACACCGACAGGATTAGGGATAACCGTGTAGTAACCAGTCCATATGAACAGCTTGTCAGGAATGCCATAGTCATAGGAGCATATTCCGACATGCAACATATGTATGGGTTGAGTGCTGTTATAAACAAGCCACTTCAATCATATTATCCACCTTTGGTATCTTCAAACTACCATACAGAGCCATATCACAGAAAAATAGTTGGGAGAACTGTTAATGAATGTGAAGAGGCTGCAGTAACAATAATGTGGACTATGAAAGTAAGACCACAACCATTCGCAGTGTTTGATCCAAACCACTTTGTACCTCTTTTGAGATTACATACACCGACTTCACAGTTCGTGGATCTGGACGACAGTAGTGATCAGGACCATACAAGCAACCAAAGGAATGCCAAAAACAACAAATGCAACAAAGAAGGCACTAACCAAGACTACGAGACAAGCATAGACCCCCACAACAGAGACAACAGCAGCCAACAGCACAACAAACACAGTGATACTGTCGACAGTACTGATGCTACATACAACAATGAAAGGTATGATATAAATACTTATTCAATGTGACAAATGACATTGCAATATCAAAGGGTATCACTCAGTAAAATTCAACATTCATTACATCACATGATCTTGCTTCTCACGACAACGTCACACACTGCACTCATATTAAATATCTATTGTCTATGTATTGCATATGTTATTGTTTGTATGCTATATGCCCTCCTAGGGGCCCTTATTTGGTGAATAAAAAAATATTTTCTATTTTTCTATTCTATAAGTTAGGCATCCTACCCTACCAGTAATTTCCACATATATGTGAGTTAAAATTATTCTGTCACAGTATAAGGTTTTCAATGATTAAATGCAATTTGCTTATTTCCTTCTATTACAAAAAAATCGATATTCTTTTCGGTTCTTTTCGGTTCTTTTTGGTCCTTTTCGGTCCTTTTCGGTTCTTTTCTGTAAATCGTCGCTCTTTTCTGTAAGTCGTCGAACCCCTATATTCTGTTCAAAGACAAGGGTCTTTGATGGACTATATCATTCCTTTTTTGCAAGTATTTTGGAAATGTGAAACTACCCTTCTGAGTAATGTGGGTTTAAAAGAAGACTACACCTACCATTCTGTTATCCACCTTGCTGGGAGGAGGTGGAGGTTTAGCACAGTCTCTGTAGAGCAGCCTCAGTCTGGTACAATGATCTTCTATCACAGCTAGTCTGTCACCTAAATATATATCAAAGAGATTTTGGCAAAACAAGTGAAACTGTGAGCTACTGCTCACTGATGATACCCCCGCCGCAAGTGGATAATATTAATAGTGTAAAAATATGCCAGTGTTCGGTAAACAGGAAGTTGTCGAGTGATGAATCTGAAAACGCATCACACGGTATAGCTGACTTATATAAATCCTGAAACCAGACTTCAGAAATCCTTGTATTGTAGTTCCTGAGAAAAATGTGACGAAAATTTTCAACTTGGCCATCATGTGTAAAATCATACAAGTGTTCGGTAAACAGGAAGTCGATGAATGATGAATCTGAAAACGCATCACACGGTATGGCTGACATATATAAATGTTGATACCAAATTACAGAAAGGGTGGATGAGTAGTTCCTGAGAAAAATGTGACGAAAGTTTCATGGGACGGACGGACTGACGGACGGACGGACTGACAGACAGAGGTAAAACAGTATACCCCCCTTTTTTGAAAGCGGGGGTATAAAAATCTTCTGAATTGTAAACTTTACAACAATATTAATATTTTGTTTTAATGCAATGTGTTAAGGTTTATTTAAGAAACTATGATTAGTAGAATAAACAAGTGAAACTGTGAGCTACTGCTCACTGATGATACCCCCGCCACAAGTGGATAATATTAATAGTGTAAAAATATGCAAGTGTTCGGTAAACAGGAAGTTGTCGAGTGATGAATCTGAAAACGCATCACACGGTATAGCTGACTTACATGTATATAAATCCTGAAACCAAATTTCAGAAATCCTTGTATTGTAGTTCCTGAGAAAAATGTGACGAAAATTTTCAACTTGGCTATCATGTGTTAAATCATACAAGTGTTCGGTAAACAGGAAGTTGTCAAGTGATCAATCTGAAAACGCATCACACGGTATAGCTTACTTAGATAAACCCTGAAACCAAATTTCAGAAATCCTTGTATTGAGGTTCCTGAGAAAAATGGGACGAAAAATATTCATGGGACGGACGGACTGACTGAGGGACTGACAGAAGGACAGACAGAGGTAAAACAGTATACCCCCTCTTTTTTAAAGCGGGGGTATAATAAGTCATACATATTTAATTCTTCAATATCCAGTGGGAAAGTCTTTATTCTGGATAAGATTTTCTACTCTTGATTACATATTTGAAAAATTTATTGCAGTTAGAGACTATAACTCGAAGTAACTATTAATTTTGACTATTGAAAATCCAAGAACAATAGAAGCACATATTGTTAATTGTGAAAATTAACAAAAGTTTAGCAAATGTATAAACGAGTTAAAAAAGTATAAAAATAAATAAAATATATAACTCCAATAACCTGTATTGCACTCCTTAGCAAGCAACTTCAATACATCTATAGTACTGCCACAGTGTTGTATAAACTCCTTAGAAAAGCTGAGATCATTGAGGTATGATGCTAAGACCATACATGCCCTTGTCTGTAACTCTCCAATGACACGACAGGTCACATTGTTTATTGTGTTTCCGTCCCCAGTCACAGGGAATGTCTTCTGTAAAGTGGATAAGTTGTCGTCCTGTGGGAGGAGTATAGATTTGATTGCCATGACAACTGCTTCTGTACTCGGCAAGTGGTGAGATTTGTAGATCTGAAATAATAAAATAAAGATTCTAATATGATGTGCTTCTTTCGCTTTGTAAACAACACTGTGATAAAATTTTCGATATATCTATACTTAGCGCAGACTCAGTGGTGTATATAATAATTGCTGTTACAATATACTTCCCACGTAAATCCACATGTATTGAAACCTATTTGCAAACCCTTTGCCAATTGTATTGTTTTAAAAATTGCAATTAAAAAAGAAAAAAAATCCCTTTTATTCTTATCCAGTTGCATAACAAAAAGAATTAATGCATAAGACGTCAGAGGAACCAACAAAACAAAAATAAAATAAAATTCCGCGAAAGTCTATTAATGTTTTTGGTGCATTTAAGTCATTTCAAAACATGACGTCATACAAATGAAAACGCTAGAGTTGAAAGTTTTCTGTTACGTGAACTATTGGAATGTTGTTTACTATTGTATTAAAATTGATTATCAAGGTAGGTTTTGTTTGATTTTCTATTCTATTGCATTATTCGCATATTTACTGATGTCAGCAAGTCAACATGGCGGTTCCTAAGTAACAAAATGTCAACTTTGGATTTGACGGTAGCTTACGAGAAAAACATGTAAATTAAAATGACAATTGTTGGTTTTGAGAATGAAACAGATTTTTATTTTAGCGGTTGTTCACGAAATAATCCATGCAAGCTACAGATTTATTAGAATGTTTGAGCTTTATCTAACAGGGAGTAAAACAGAACAGCCACACACAGCTTTCCCCACCCTCGCTTCAGTTTTTTATGATCATATTTGTCCTATTAGAATAGAAATAATTCATGGAAGCCATAAATTATTTGAAATTTACACCTGGCCTGGGCCATGATATTCGTTTTTTATCCCTCGCTAACGCTCAGGATAAAATTCCAATAATCTATGGCTTCCATGAATTATTTCTTAATTATAAACTGATAGTTTTGATTGATTGCTTTATTCAGTTTTATAGTAAATATAACTGCAATGTACATAGACAAATAATTTCAGGGATATAATAGACAAACCTTAATAACACACTGAGAGTAAACTAAATGGCTGAATATTAACAATGTAAAGAGAATAATCTGCCGCTGACTTCTTAAATGAAAAGGTTAAAATCAAGCTTAAACATTTATGCAGATGAAATATCCATAACATTGTCAGTTCAAATCAGAATAAAAACCAGATGCTCCGCAGGGCGTAGCTTTATACGACCGCAGAGGTTGAACCCTGAACGGTTGGGGCAAGTATGGACACAACATTCAAGCTGGATTCCGCTCTAAATTTGGATTGTGATTAAATAGTTGACACAGCATAGGTTTCTGACACAGAATGAATGTATTCAAATGAACTTAAAATTTTTGTTTTCTCTTAGAGCAATTCACTATGCTGTTGAATATAAATCCTCTCAAAAAAATGTTTGAAGATATTTTCTTTTTATTTATGAAATTTCAAATGAGAAAAATTGAACCCAATTTTTTAATCACATCCCCCTTTCCCTTATTCCAAAACTAATTTCAATTAAAATATTCTAATGGAGTTTGCAACAATTACTACTCATTTAAATACATCATAAAATATTAAGATGTAAAAAAACTGCTTGTTATCACTGAATGGTAAAGATTATTTAAATTTATCAGTTGGTAGTAAAAAGTGAATATACATTGTATATTGTATATAACAAAGATTTAAGTTAATTCTGGACAAAGAAAAATAACTCCAATTAAAAAAAAATCTTGCAGATATTTCTTGCTGACAAAGAAAGATAACTCTTAATTAAAAAAAAAATTGCTATTTCACAATATTGTGAAATTAGATATTTCTTGCCATTGCACAATACTGTGCAATTGAAAAGACTTGCTATTGCACAATACTTAATATAATAATTTTAGATCCTGATTTGGACCAACTTGAAAACTGGGCCCAGAATCAAAAATCTAAGTACATGTTTGGATTCAGCATATCAAAGAACCCTAAGATTTCAATTTTTGTTAAAATCAAACTAAGTTTAATTTTGGACCCTTTGGACTTTAATGTAGACCAATTTGAAAACAAGACCAAAAATTAAGAATCTACATACACAGTTAGATTTGGCATATCAAAGAACCCCAATTATTCAATTTTTGATGAAATCAAACAATGTTTAATTTTGGACCCCGATTTGGGCCAACTTGAAAACTGGGCCAATAATCAAAAATCTAAGTACATTTTTAGATTCAGCTTATCAAAGAACCCCAAGGTTTCAATTTTTGTTAAAATCAAACTAAGTTTAATTTTGGACCCTTTGGACCTTAATGTAGACCAATTTGAAAACGGGACCAAAAATTAAGAATCTACATACACAGTTAGATTCGGCATATTAAAGAACCCCATTTATTCAATTTTGATGAAATCAAACAAAGTTTAATTTTGGACCCTTTGGGCCCCTTTTTCCTTAACTGTTGGGACCAAAACTCCAAAAATCAATACTAACCTTCCTTTTATAGTCATAAACCTTGTGTTTGAATTTCATAGATTTCTATTTACTTATACTAACGTTATGGTGCAAAAACCAAGAAAAATGCTTATTTGGGTCCCTTTTTGGCCCCTTTTTCCTAAACTGTTGGGACCTAAACTCCCAAAATCAATACCAACCTTCCTTTTGTGGTCATAAACATTGTGTTTAAATTTCATTGATTTCTATTTACTTAAACTAAAGTTATTGTGCGAAAACCAAGAATAATGCTTATTTGGGCCCTTTTTTGGCCCCTAATTCCTAAACTGTTGAAACCAAAACTCCCAAAATCAATCCCAACCTTTCTTTTGTGGTCATAAACCTTGTGTCAAAATTTCATTGATTTCTATTAACTTAAACTAAAGTTATAGTGCGAAAACCAAGAAAATGCTTATTTGGGCCCTTTTTGGCCCCTAATTCCTAAAATGTTGGGACCAAAACTCCCAAAATCAATACCAGCCTTCCTTTTATGGTCATAAACCTTGTGTTAAAATTTCATAGATTTCTATTCACTTTTACTAAAGTTAGAGTGCGAAAACTAAAAGTATTCGGACGACAACGACGACGACGACGCCAACGTGATAGCAATATACAACGAAAATTTTTTCAAAATTTGCGGTCGTATAATAAGGAGAAGTATCAACCAAACACCAAATGTAAACAATTACAGACCATAACACAGCCTTCAACAATGAGCACAGTCCATACCATTTATTTAGTGATCTGTGAAAGATTCATGTCCTCTATAGTAAATAGATTTCTTTTTTGCCAACAGACAAATCTTTTATTATCTAGTCTGATTGACATGCATTTACATAAGAATAACATTCATTTAACATTCATGTATAGTATTTATTTAACATTCATGTATAGTATTTATTTAACATTCATGTATAGTATCAGGTTTGAGTTCAACTTACCTTATTCCTGACTGGTTCCAGCCTAGTAACAGGAACCTGTATAGTATCACTGTATCTGGGTGGTGATTCAAGGTCAGAGGTCAACTGTACTGTTACTTGTCCAGTCTGTTCAGAAACACATAAAACTGTTCCTTCAGTATTGTGGATTCCTGGACCAGTTACCTATAAAAGAGTTTATATAAAATAGTTCACTATCATAAATGAAAAGTAGGAAAAAATAAAATGTAAATTAAACATCTTTGTTTAGAAATTATAAAAATTTAGCATCCCAATTGGGTTCGACGACTTACAGAAAAGAGCGACGATTTACAGAAAAGAACCGAAAAGGACCGAAAAGGATATCGATTTTTTTTTGTAATAGAATGAAATAAGCAAATTGCATTTAATCATTGAAAACCTTATACTGTGACAGAACTAATTTTAACGCACATGTATGTGGAATTAACTTATAGAATAGAAAAATAGAAAAGATCTTTTTTATTCACCAAATAAGGGCCCCTAGGAGGGCATATAGCATTCAAATAATAACATATGCAATACACATCGTCTGCATTAGATATGCCATTTCTTCCAAAAATGCGTTGCTCGATATCTAATTTATGAACCTGATGTTCAGTGCATTGTTGTCGTTTGTTGATTTGGTTTGTGTTTCTTGTTTCTCGTTTTTATATTGATTAATCCGTTGGATTTCCCGTTTGAATGTTTCTTTCAATAGTCATTGTTGGGGGCCCATTTCAAACTTGCTGTTTGGTGTGTGCAGGCTCCGTGTTGAAGACCGTATTTTGACTTTTAATAGTTTAGCTGTACAAATTATGACTTTGATTGGGAGTTTTCACACCTTCTGATATCTATAAGAACAAATATGTAAATGATAAGATTAAAATCCTTGATGAAAAAATAAATAATTAAGCATACATGTATTAAACAAAATTTAACTAGAAAAACATGTTAAACTGTTTCTTATTTGTAAATTCACATATTCTTATAAATGCAAATCCAAATTTTTAATTATGCATTCAATTTTATTATTACGAAGAATTGTTAACAATATTAAAAAATATAATACATTGTTTTAACTTTATTTAATAAATATATGTATCCTCTTTTCGGTTCTTTTCGGTCCTTTTCGGTTCTTTTTGGTCCTTTTCGGTTCTTTTCGGTTCTTTTCTGTAATTCGTCGCTCTTTTCTGTAAATCGTTGGACCGTCCCAATTTGATTGCAGTAATTAATTTTATATTTTTACAGTCTCTTCAGCTGTGTACTTTTTATACAGATTATATAGTTTTGAAATCTTTAATATTATTATCTTTGTTCTTAAATTTTTCTAATTTTTTCTCTACAACTCCTTGGTTCTGAAGCTAAAGCATTCTGGGAAATGTTTTCAAAAGCATTCATTAAAACATTGTGATTGGTTAAAAATGTCTTAAAGAAATAATGAAACATTTGAAGAAAAATGAAATTTAGATTTTAAAAGGCGAATTAATAAGTATAAAATTTCTAATGTTTTCAAACTAGTTTCTATAAAACCTACTCTAACATCACATCCAGGTTTGATGATTTCCTTAAATCCTCCAAGGGAACATAGAGCAGCATTTCCCAACTTGGCCATAAATAACAGCTGTCTACTGCTACATCGTGGTGAACTCAAGCTGTCTATTGATGTTAGAAGTAATGGCAGACATGACAGGGCATTATTCAAAACCTGAAATTCACACAAAAGAGAGTTATGTGTTGTATATGTATCTACAATGTTAAACTTTCATCTGTAAACCTACAATGAGAGTAAAATAGTACTGCTGTGATTATGTTGTTAACTTAGTAGCAGATCCCTGACGACTGTGTGTATATGACAATATCATTTTTTTTTAACTTGATATATTTTCATTGCATTGGCAGCCATTCTGAACTTTGAATCCGCATTAAATTATACATTCACAGAATTTCTAAAATAGGTTCATTCATGAAAAGTCAATTTCATTTTCCCTAGTCTTTTATATCACCTTACATGTAATACTTCATAAGCTAAGTCTTCATGGAATATTCTGTAAATTTATCATTTTTATTATCATTGTGAGAATTGCAATGGGAAAAGTTTCTAACTTTATTGGCATTATTTATATACAACATTTCCTTAAAATGCAATAAGAAGTCAAGTATTTGTGTCTTTTGTTCAAATATTACAATATGAAGTTACCATACCTGTCAACCTGTGACGATGAAAATGCAGGTCATGACCTGCATTGAAGAATCAAATCTCAGGTCATAACGCGTACAAACTTTTTCGAGCTGAATTTCAGTATTAATGGTACATTTTCTTATTATGTATATGGAAAATACCAAAACATCAATGCATGTTCACTTGGTAAAGTCATTTTATTCTAATTAATTATTATTTCATTGCACTTTTAAAGATTTTAATAAATTTGTGTAATACAGTTTTATGTTCTTTACTTTTTGTAATTATCAGATACTAGAATTTTTTTTCAATTGTAATTTAAAATGTTTGAGACTTTTGGCTCACACAGCAACTCTGAACAAAGTAGGAAATTAGACTAAGATAAAATATAGTAATACAGTTAAAGGCAGTATAAATGTAAAAAATAATTTTCAACTTTTTTTTTTAAATTGTATAAAAGTATTAAAATAATGAAAAGTTATTTTTCAAAATGTATTTGAATTCTAATTTTTTTATCATTTTATCTTTTTCACCCATAAAACTTAAATATAAGGAATAATTTTGAATGGTGACAAATTAGGGGAAGTAACTCTAACTCTATTTGTAAACAAATGTAGAGCAGTTTATTTACGACCTAAAGCTAAGGTAATTGGTGTTAATTAACAGTGTGTTTGACACCAAAGCTGTCAAGTAAAGCCATGCACTTAATGGGTCACTTAAATTGACAGTTTACATAGCTAGATGAACTTCCTGTTCATGGAAGAATTACGAATTTGCCGGTATTTCAAAAGAATATTACTTATGAAATCAATCGCAAGGCTAAGAAATACGGGTGAAATCGGGTCATTTTCGGAATTCCCGGGTGATTTCAATGACCCGGCGGGTGTCCCGGGTGATCCCTCAGAATTGTGAAAATCTCGGGTCACACCCGCAGAAAACGGGTCAGTTGACTGGTATGAAGTTACTGAAATATCACTAATCTATGAAAAACTACATACTCTCTGTACAGCATTGGCCCATGAATGAGCTGTGTTAGATTCTGGAGCAGTCAATAAACAATGGAGTAAAGCTATCACTTCACCTGCCATACTGTTAGCAACATGTCCACTTATAAATGGTCTCACTGGATCAGTTCTACAATTTAACAAAGGGAAATATTACAAGTAAAATCCATAGTTGTTTTACTTGCTGGAAATGTTTTCTGAAAGTGGCAAAACCTGGTTAAAATCTTTTAAACTGATTTTTACTCTGCATATTGCTATGTGTTTCTTTATTCTACATTGGCTAGAGGTATTGGAGAGGATTGAGATTTCACAAACCATGTTTAACCCTGCTGCATTTTGCGCCTGTCCCAAGTCAGAGGCCTCTTGCTTTGTCAATGTCGGTCTTGTAAGTTTTCTAATTTTAGTTCATTTATATGTTTTGGAGTTTATTGTGATGTCCATTTTCACTGACTTAGTACACAATTTTATTTGGGGGCCAGCTGAGGATCAGTTCAGGGACTAAACTTAACTGTTTTTCTCTAGGGGCCAGCTGGGCCCCTAAGATATTTTTTTCAGGGGCCCGCTTAAAATTTTAGGAGCCCACTAATATTTATACTAAAATAAAACAAAACTGAAAATTACTTAGTATATACTTACTAACAGTGTTCCAGCTTAAATCTCAGGGCAGAAGGGTGGTAGTTTTCTGAAAGGGCACTTTAGCGCAATAACCGGGATTGTAAGGATACTTTGTATAAATTACCTTGAATATTGCTAGCTATAGGCTCAGCTGGAGAACATTAGTTGTATTTAAACCTTATTCAGAAATTAATATGTTCTTGATGTTGGTTCCAGTCAGATTTTTTTTTATCAAATTATCATACCATGAAGCAAAGCAAATCATTTTGATGTTTATGTTAACAAACTTGTACATTTGTTAAGTGCTCCCACGTAAGGAGGATCATTCATACAAGAAGTAAAACAGGAAGTAGTCTTCTTATATATGTTCAAATACAAACTTCTTTGATTCTTCTTTAAATGTATGTTCATGGTATGAAACAAAACAGTTTTTCTAATGAAGCCTTATTGTGAAATCCTACTTGTAGTCTTGAAAATGTTTTCTGTGGTAACCATTATAATATTTGAATTATTGCCACCAAAAATGTATCATAAGATTTGACAATCAATATCGAATATTTATTTTAGGTTGTTTCCTAACAAAATTATCTCCCTTCATATTTTCAACTTCCTGTTGACCTTTAGACAATATGGCTCTTTCTTTGAACATTAAATATTATCTCAATCCAAGCCATCCTCTAATAGTGTTGATCAAAATATATTTTTCAATAAGTTTTTAATGAAGATTGGAAATCAAACTAGATATTGGGATTTTTTATTTACGAGATTTTAAATTTCGTTTTTTATTAAATATTTTTGTAAAAAGCGATTCAGGAACAAGTTACTGTCTAAAACACAGGCTTGTAATGACTCACAGGACAATAAGAAAACATCCCTTTCATGATGCTTATTGAACAGTAAAATAGAAAACACTGTTCAATAATGAAATTATCGTAGAACTAAGAAAACATGCGAAAAGAAGAAGGTATATATATATGCAACATCGTGACTCCGGATTGAAAACAAAGCTATTCGACTGGGTTCAGTTATTAGAAATAACCTACTGGTTTTCGGAAATACTCTATATTTCTATATCGCTTTGATAAGACGAACAGGTTTCCTTTTGGGAACAGTCTTTTTTAATATCGCGGGGAAAAGGGTACAAATGGGATTTACTTCAATTTTTTTACAGTCACCAGCTGGGCGACCATGATGACTAAATATATTCGCCCAGCCGAAAATCTGGTCGCCTCGGGCGCCCTGGCGAGCGTTAAGTTTAGTCCCTGCAGTTCTGGGTGCAGGATTTTCTCGCTGCATTGAAGACCAATTGGTGGACTACGGCTCGTGTCTGGTTTTTGGTCAGGTTGTTGTCTCTTTGACATATTCCCCATTTTTTTATTTTAATAATAGAAAGCAATGCTTATTCTTATTTTACAATTTTTCACAATCTTCCAATACTGTGAGGATTTTGAAATAAGCTGTTGACAGGAAATAGAAAATCTGTTAATATCAACACTAACAAAAAAAATCTGCAACATTAAATCAAACTATACCATTTAACGAAAAGTACCTTGCTAACTCATTATTTTTCTCTCTGCACACAGTAACAGCATTTTGTTTTTTCTTGTCCCCATTAGTGGCCTCTGGAGGGGTAGAATCCACTGGAGAACCAGTAGAAATGACAAGTCCTGACTGTGCCCACTTGGCTGCTTTCTTCAATGCAGTTACTGCATCTTCTGTACAAACATCTGCTTTCCCAGACTAAAAATAAAAAGATCTCATCTCAATATAAACACTGCTTTCCATTCATAAAATTTAAAGAAAGCTGTGCCTGCATTTGTCATAATTCTTTTTTTGTGAAACGTTTTTTGTTCATAATTAATTATTCATGTTTATTCCATTTCTTAATTATAAGGGTCTGGATGTGATTCAATTCTGTATTGTTTTAGTTTTTAACCATTTTTTCTTTTCTTTAAAGGGCTTCGTTGGCCGAGTGGTCTAAGCAGTGACTACTGTAATCACTAGCCAGTCAACACTGAGGTTATTAGTTCAACTGATCTTCAATCTTAATTGACTAGGATTGTCAGTTTTCCTATCAAAGGTCAGTTGTTTTCTCCTCAAACTCCAGCTTATTTTTTTTTTACTATTTTCTTGAAGTATTGTGCTATTATTCACTATGTTAGATCTTGAATCCCAATCCAAATATTACATTATAACCTTCTTTTATACTAGAGGGTGTATACATGTACCTTATTCAGTTCCCTGTCCATTCTCACAGCTTTCTCTGTCAAAAGACTTCCAAGTCTACTCTGTCTTGTGTCAGAACTAAAACCAGTATGTAAGTAAGTAAATTATTTTTTATAATGACATGTGAAAATATGTAGATTATGTACACATAATTTATGATAAATATTCATACATTAAATATAATGGAGGTTAGCACTTTATTAAGTTTATCACAAATTACCAAGAAATAATTTGTGGCTATAACATCTATATCTATTATGAAGAAAACTTTATTTTACTTTGATTCGCAAATTTTTAAATGATGACTGCTTGATGAGAAAAAAGGTAAGGACAATAACAATCAAAACCAAGGAGTAAACAAAGACTAAAAAAAAAAAAGGACATTTACATCAACAATTATAAATAAGAAATAAGAAACAACACAAACTCTAGTGAAAACCAGGAGTGAAATCAGGTGATCCAGAATGGTAAGCCTTTCATGCACTGTATACGGCACCCATCGTGTTATTTCATTGTTCAGTTTGGTAATGATGGAAAGGAAGTTTTCACTATGAATAAATATTGCATTCAAAGAGAATACATGTAAAGTACTATAAATTCTGTACATTTTTTTATTGAAGTTTCACAAAAATTGTTGACAGAACAGAATTTTCTCATTTTGAGTCACACAATATATTGGCACCTTAGAGCACAGTAACAATTACCTGAGTGTTTGTGGAGGTAAAAAACTTGGTTTCTTCAATTGTGTTTTTTTTTTGTCAGTTTGTTTTTTTCTATGGATATTGCAATGTTGTTTGTTTTTGTTGCACTTCAGTGTATCTGTTGTTCCATTGCTTTCCTCTTAAAGGCAAACGATACAGTAACAGGGGAGGTAATGACGTTGCTAATGTTAAATGTTATTTTCTCGTTGTCAAACTCTGACCTATCGGGAAAAGATGCATTTTTCAACTGTTTTTTATCATTCAAAATGATTTAATATGAAAATGAGTGAATGGACCCCCAATTTTTAAACCAACATTTTGTTTCAATTTTCAGGGAGATTACGTGGACCAAATTTGAAAAAACTGTAAATAGTGCAATTTTTTTAATCTTGATAAATATACAGCAAAAAATTACGTTTTTTTCTCAATTCATGACCATTTGATAAATATGAGTTGTTTCTGAACAAAAAATGCATGAATTTTAAAATTCTGATTATTTCTTTAAATACTAAAAATCACCTTAAAATAGCCTGTGTGATTTCTTGTGATAACTGATCACTTCTCTTATGTACAAACACTGTCAGTCGACCACCCTGAATGTCACAGTCTTCATTCTTATCTCTTTCTCCACTGATGTTACCATGGCTACTACTAGGGTCAGTTGAAGGTCTCCTACTACACACTGTACTGTAGTCACCTTTAAAATGAATATAAAATATATAATTCTACTATTTTTGATATAAAATGCTTTTAAAACTTCCAATAATGTGAAAATCCAATCTTAAAATTTACAACAGAAATAGAAATCTTTCTCAAAATCTTTTCTTTATAGTTAATTCCCCTGTTTTCGTTGCTTTGTTCTTTTCATTGGATATCCTTGTTCTCTTGGAGGGGAAGTTAATTGTTTATTCCCTTATATTCTATTTAAATATATCCATTATCAATAACCATACTGACTGCTTGGTTAAATTTTTTATACATTATTTAAAAATGCTTTACAGTACGACCATACCTGGCACTAAGAAATCTCCCAGCTTGGCCAGTAGTAGACTGACAATCTTAGCTGGTGGATCTGAGATAGACTCTGCTGTACTCCAGTGTGATGAATGCATGTGTTGTCCCCAGGAGGGAAGTTCTAGATAGTCACAGTCGTCTGTACTCATCAGTGGCAGAGCTACCCGGCACAGCTGGAGTATGATTAATACTAACTTTGGTGATGGCCTATTGAAAGAAAAGTGTTTTTATAAAAGCTTTATTTGCTTAAAAGCTTTTTGTGGTTATCAAAAGTCTTTCCTTCTTCATTTTCAGCATTATCAAGGGAACAAGTAATTGAAATGCAAATGCAACCTGGGAAATTGATCTTAAACTATAATCTGACAAGAGTAGAAGAAAATTAACAATTATAAATATCAACACCCTGCTGAAATTTTTAATCATTCTAAGCCCATTTGGAGTCAAGTTTTTTTTTTATAGTTAGCTGTTGGCAGGACATTTCCTTCCATCTTATTTTTGTCAAGGCAGTTTATTGTAATGTCTAAATATTACTAAAGTTTACCCCATCCTATTTTTACTTGATTCTTAATTATTACCTCTGATCCAATAACAAAGACAGAAGTTTGGACACACATGCTGGTTGACTTAGTATAGCTTTGCCCATCTTACTACGTGATAGATTGTTCAGTAAACTAAGCACATCCTGTAATGCTTCACTGCCTGCAGCCTCATTTCCACCAGATTCTGTGGCTCGAGCAAGATGATTGGTTAATAATACTGACACCTGTCTAGCCAATCCAGAGTGTTCTAACTGTTCAAAATGTGAACCTGTCAATGAAATATGAAAACTGATTAGTAAACAAATCTGACACATGATACATATGAAAAGCTAATTTTGTTATTGTTTTTTATTTGTCCTTCAATTTTGGTTGTGATTAGGATTAGAAACTTCAGTTTCTTTTCAAAAATCTCATTTTGTTTGTTTTATTTTTTGTCTTTTTTGTCTTCAGTTTTTAAATAACAATAGAAAATAATCATTAAATCATATATAAGACACATCTACCCTGCCATCATTTAGCTCATATATAGTGATGTTTAGACAGATATTTTCAAGTTATAAATAGACATGATGTAATCTTACCATCTTCCGTTTCCCACATGACACATCTGTTGGCCAGAACTTGGAAGCCTGCCCATGCCATGGCTGAAACTTTCTGATGAGTTGATTGTGTTTCTTTGTTGTCTAATCGGTAGTTGGCTAAGCTACACAGTTTGTCAAGAAGATGCACCAAACCAGATCTTACTAAACATTTCTCTTCAGCTCTGGAAAATGAAACATTTTGATGTGTTAGTTTTATAACAGTATAATAGATTTGTTTATGCAATTAATTCCACATTGGGTTAAAGTTCATAAACTGTCAACTATTTATAGAAATTTATGGTCCGTTAACTATGAGTCAAATTTGTATATTTCAAGGACATTTCCAGGCGTTGAATGATTGAAATAAAATTCCAGGCATTTTTCTAGTTTCTAATGTAGAGTGGGAACTCAGAAAAATTCATATGAAACATTAATCAATTAAATGGAACAAAACAAATGAGACACAATTTCACCCTGACCTTGTAAAAAGAATAATACACATGAGACTCTTACCTTATTAATGGAATAACACACGTGAAACCCTAACTTTATAAAAGAAATAAAACACATGAAAATCTTAGCTTGTATATAAAATAAGACATGAAACTATTACCTTGTATATGGAATAATACACATAAGACCTATACTGTTACAGCAGGCTATAGGATATCTGGCTGCCAGTTGTACAAGTGATGTCATAGTCTCAGAGAAAGCCTCTCTAACATGGTCAACCATACCACCACAAGTCAATTCATCAACACTGAAAAAATAAACAATTTGAAACGGTAAGTTTTTTTATCAACCTAATTTACTTAATGTTTATAACAGTTAATCCACTTTCGCCATGTAGTCATTTCCATTTTTTACATATATTTATCCTAACAATTCTTGAAACACCCAATAAAATTTTAATCCTTTGTATATAGGGAAATGTTTTGTTTTTCAATTTCTCACAAAACCTAGCCAGGCATATTTTATAAACATTTATTCAAATAATATTGCTTGAATATGAACCAAAGGTATAGGGCCAAATAATCTCAATGGAAATATGATGAGCCAATGCTTATTCAACTGCATACCACATATGCCTGATTTATCATTACTTGCTCTCCTCTAATAGACCATAACCTTAAAACAGCATACCTAAGTCTTGGTTTTTTGTTCTATAAAGGTGACACAAAATTGTATATAATTTTTCAGAAAAAGGTTACCATGGCCCTCTCTGTAAAACAGATGTGACTGCTGCCACCAAATGTGTTGTGCCACCCACTCTTGCTGCAGCTGTCAACAGTTCTTTCATGTGGACCAAAGCCTGCTTCCTTGTGTGTCCACGGCGCCATCTTGTCTGTGCAGCAGATAAAAAATCCTTGCTTGAAATCTGAAAACCAAATCTAAACCATGCTTATTAAGCCTCAATAGAACTATTTTAAATGAACACAAGACACTAAAAAATTAAAGGATAACCTTTTTTTATATAGTCTATTTAATGTAACTGGCATTTGTTCTGTGATTAAATAACAAAACACTTAATGTTATAGTTATCTGAGAAACAACAAGACTTATTTCCATGTTGACACCTTATTTCATCATTTGAGGACATAAAATTTCCATTCCAATAACTTTTCTTCTCTGCTTTTGTTGCTGTTGGTATGTTTGAGATACAATGCAGTTTGGACTGACTAAAACTTACCGTATTTTGAGGATCACTACCAATAAATGAGAATAACTGTTCTATCACTGTAACATAGGGTGGTCTGTCTATAACTTACCGTATTTTGAGGATCACTACCAATAAATGAGAATAACTGTTCTATGACTGTAACATATGGTGGCCTGTCTATAACTTACCGTATTTTGAGGATCACTACCAATAAATGAGAATAGCTGTTCTATGACTGTAACATATGGTGGCCTGTCCTTCTCTTCCTCTTCTACCAGGTCCTGTAAGATGTGGACTGGACCTTTCTTATATTTCTGCTGTCTTCTATTTGAAAATAATTATAGATTATCGTTGATCATCTCAACAAGATTGATTTTCTCGCTTGAGCTGGAACAGCAAAAATGAGAAAAGCAATCGAGCTGAGATGACCAATGATAATCTGCTTATCGCTATTTTACCTGTGACGACGTTGTCAATTTCAATGTCAATTTCGTTAGCAACGCCACGTGGTCTCCTTAGTTTCTAGCAATAATTTTTCCATATCAAGCAAGAAGCAAGATATGAAAATTATCACAAAAAAAGATCAAAGGAAAAATGCACAAAATAGCGATAAAGCAATTTATTGGAAAACAGATAACATTTATTGGAAAGCAGATAACATTTATTGTCAATCATCTTAATCATTTACCCTTGTTTCATTAAATTATCTGGAAATAGAGAGAGATCTATGTTAACTTTGGAAACGTACAATATTATTTGGGAACATTGTTGCAAAACAAGATGTTATTCGGAATATAAAAAAAGAGATCAAGTACAATGAGATGAGAAAATAATTGTATCCCTTACTGTATAAAAATATAGATGCATTTTAAGTAGTTAACAATAAATCCTGCCAAAGGAAATTTTCAATATATTTACAAAATTTAATTCTTGCATAAGTTTTACATATTTATTTATTCATAAAGAAATTTGTTCATTTCAATTCTTTGGAACTACTCAATATAATGTGCTTTGATAAGTATACAAAGAGACACTTAAAATACTGAATTGATGAGAAAGATTAATTTTACTGGATATTGAATCTTATATTACTTACTTGTGTTTGATATCTTCTCTGGAAATATCAACTCCATTGGGAGCAGACATACTTCTTGACAAGCTGTATGATTGCAATACAATGTCTGTGTCTGACCTCACCATCACACCTAAAATGTACAGTGAAATATCTCAAGCAAATGTTATTTAATAATTATTATTATATGACAAATTCAGGGATTATTGAAAGGTGTTGTAGAGGATTTAAAAGTAAAATAACAAAAATACAGAACAAGGGAAATTTTAAACAGAGTCCGTAAGCAAATGGCAAAATCAATGTATAGATAAGATTATTTTTTTTCATTTTAATATTTTGTGGACTTTTTAAACCATTAATCATACTTTTTGTAGTACGTGAAGTAGTGGATCTAAATGGGCAAAAAGAACATTTGCCTTACCCTTACAACGGAAATAAAGTTGTCAAAAGAATTTTTGTGCCTCTCTTTGGTCTGCAATATTTTAACCATTACCAACAATTTGTCCTCTTTACATAAACCCTTGATCTGACCCTTATAGTACTGAATTTTATGTGTATTAGGTAGCCAATGAACCTTAACTATTTCCCTGACAGAAAGTTTGACAAATTTGAATGGCTACTTACATTGTAACCAGCTCTCTTTACTAGTATGTGAATACTAATCAAAATCATACAATATTTGAAATCAAACTCTTTAATGTCAAGGTTGCACTATCATGTACCAGCTTTTAATGTTTGGTTCTCTTTGTTTACAGTTATTAAGCCAATAAGGTCAAACTATCCACACTATGTCAAAGGTCATTGAGATTTGAAGGTCATACCTGTTTGTGTTGGATCCAGCATAGAGTAGTTTCTACTGTATGACACTCCACCTTGTGGCTCAATGTTGACTTGTAACAATAAATCTAGTCTTGACAACAGACCTTTGACAATATGAGAGGTGAAGGTCATAGGACAAGTCTCTGCAAACTCACTACTTTGTACATCAGCATCAAACTTTTCTCTGAAATTAAAATGTTTTTAGCAATTATTAACTACTTCATGACAATTCTTTATTGAATAATGATATCTTTTAAAAGTTCAATAGACTTTTAAAGCTAATTTGTATGCAAACATAAATGAATATAAGTGACCTTGTTTAAAAGTTATCTTACCTCAGAGCTTTGACAGACTTTTCATCATCTCCATTATCTGGTTGTATATTCTTGACAAAACATAACATCATCAATTCTTTATATTGTGACTGAAAAGGATCAAAATACAGTTAAAATATATTATTATCTCCCCTTCTCCCCTCATGATAGTGTTGTTGCTAGTTCAAACATTTCATTTTGCCAAGACTTTCAGATCTGTTTATTTTTCCTATTATTCTAACAAGAGAGCACACACTTAATGTCTCGCATTCTTTACTAATCATTGATATTATGTTGGTAGTCCTAAGTATAAGCCCTTTATTACAACTGTCACATAAACTTAACATTAACCAAGATAGCTAAACAAAGACCAATGAACCATGAAAATAAGGTCAAGGTCAGATGAACCATACAAAGCAGACATGTACAGCTAACAATGCTTCCATACAACAAATATAGTTGACCTAATACTTGAAGTTTTAGAAAAATAGACTAAAACACAAAAACTTAACACTGTGCAATGAACCGTAAAATTGAGGTCATGGTCAAATAAAACCTGCAGGACTGACATTTAGATCATAACATATTTTAGTACACCAAATAAGGTTGACCTTTGGCATATAATATTAGATAAAAAGACCAAAACTTAAAAAATTAACTTTGACCACTGAACCATGAAAATGAGGTCAAGGTCAGATGACATCTGCCCGCTAGACATGTACTTCATTCCATACAACAAATATAGTAGACCTATTGCATAAAGTATGAGAAAAACAGACCAAAACACTAAAACTTAACTATATAACCACTGAACCATGAAAATGAGGTCAAGGTCAGGTGACACCTGCCAATTGGACATGTACACCTTACAGTCCTTCCATACACCAAATATACTAGCCCTATTGCTTATAGTATCTGAGATATGGACTTGCCCACCAAAACTTAACCTTGTTCACTGATCCATGAAATGAGGTCGAGGTCAAGTGAAAACTGTCTGACGGGCATGAGGACCTTGCAAAATACACACATACTAAATATAGTTATCCTATTACTTATAATAAGACAGAATTCAACATTACAAAAATTCTGAACTTTTTTTTCATGTGGTCACTGAACCATGAAAATGAGGTCAAGGACATTGGAAATGTGACTGGCGGAAACTTTGTAACATGAGGCATCTATATACAAAGTATGATGAATCCAGATCTTTCACCTTCTAAAATATAAACCTTTTAAGAAGTGAGCTAACACCGCCGCTGCCGCCACCGCCGCTGGATCACTATCCCTATGTCGAGCTTTCTGCAACAAAAGTTGCAGGCTCGACAAAAACAATTAAAAGATCTGTATTTCTGATATATACTTATTACCTAGTTGATTGATGCATATTCAGTACAGTATTTTCTTATTTTTTTCAAATTTTGAACATATTACTCCCATCTACTCATATCATGATGTAAAAATGATCAGTTCTTCTATCCCTGAAATACTACTTACCTCCTGCAGATGATAATCATGAAAAAATGGTGGTGTATCCTCTGTGTTCTCCTGTTTATGGTCTAATACATCTGTATGCCAATGTTGTTCCTGGCCTGCTAAACTCTATAAAAGAAATCAAGACAACTAATTTTATTAACTTTGTGTACCCTTCTGTAAATTACTGTTTAATGCATGTGCAACTTTTCAGTCATGGTCCTCTGCTAATAATATAAAGATGTAAAGTACTCATGCCAGTTGTTCATTTCATTTGAACAGAAGGATATAAGTTTGAAGTAAACACTTTTTGGATAAATGATATATATTGTGGCAAAATTTAAAATTTTGAATTTTACAAACATGAAAATTATCATTTTTTTAAAGGTCCTTGATGAGTGCAATACTTTTAAATCCCCATTGTGTGAATCTATAACATTCTGTAACATTTTGACCATTCTAGCTTTTTTATGGTTCAAACTGGACATGATGAACTGTACCTGCAACTGTCTAATCAGAGCATCCAATCTTTTATAAACTTCTTGTAGAACAGACTGTAACAGTGAGAATTCCTCAGGGTTTTGGTTTTCAGCTGAAGGTAGTTGGTGCACAATTTCTGTCAGTGATAGATGTTTTATAACAGTGGATATAACTCTTTCTTCAAGTATGTCTGGCTGAATCACTTCTCTGAAAGTAGAAAATCAATAACACAAATTACGCAAATGAATTTTAATTCTCAGCTGTACCCAGTTAACTATTTCAGACTTTTTAAAATAATATTTTCTTGTGGGGCCGATCCATGGTTCAAGGAAACTAGGGTAAGAGCTAATTTCTGTAATAGTAATAAAAGCATAAAGCGTAATGAGCCCAAAACTTTTCATGATGATTTTTGCCAAAAAGGAAATTTTTTCCAATCAAAAGGGGTGTGATACCACCTGAACCTACTCAAGTATTATAATGATGTGGGAACTCAATTAATAATTATTTCAGATTTCAACTCTTTGCTGTAGGTTTACACTGAACTTTTTGTATCTACATATACAATATCTTGGAATGAATAGTGTAACAAAGTTTAGAAATCTTAAATTTTATTCACTAAGAAAACACACAAGTTATTTTGTTGTAACTTTGACCTAGTCCACACAACGAACCATTATGAAACAGACATTTAGATCTACCTTACCTTATACTTGGCCTGAGTGTTTGTGTTGGCCTATGACAGAGTTTTCTCAAGTTCTGTATAATATCAGATGGAAGTTTGATTCTTGGTAGAGATGTGTCCTCTATAATGGTAAGGTCGTGGGAAGAATCAGGAGAGAAGCCTGGAATAGGTTTTCCTGTATCTGACTGCCATACACATCTGTTAAAAGAAAAACATCATTATACAGAATTTAAGGATGCCTAATGATATACCTATTCTATTTATCTTTTCAACCAGTGACTTTCAATTAGTTTTAGACAGCAAATAGTCAGTAATCATACAAGAATAAAAGGGGATATTCATATACAATGATATAACTGTTTATAAACAATTTAACTATAGCTACAATGTTCTTTTTATTTACAATTTTTTATGTATTTCTGATTTTTGAATATATTTTTTTTTGTTTGCTATACAAATAAGCTTACACAGTTAACAAATATACAAACCTTTGTAATAATTTAGATCTTAGTAAATGTGTACAACTGATTTCTTGTTTAGATTTATCTGGTCCCTCGTATAATAGTTGTAGCATTGTACAGGCCAGGACTGATAATCCTAGAGCTAAATCTGCTAAGAAAGGAAGGCCAATAGATACCTCTTCTGTAGATTCCTGCAAATATTATATACAATACATTATTTTTACAATTTCAATACAATATTTAAGTCATTTTTTCACCAACGGTAGAGAAGATAATTGAAAATAATCCTAATTTGATATTGAGCACATGACCACCAATACTCATAACTCTTTTATTTCATTTTTTATTTTGCTTAGTTTTATGCTGTATCATCTCTCTGAAATGGGGACTCAATTAATAATTCTTTTAGATTTCATCTCTGAGCTTGTTCTTTAATTCTAATTTTGTTGTTGTTGTAAGGGTGTTGTTTTTTGAATAGCGAAAAAAGGAATAAAGATATAACAGGATAATATTTCACCATATGCACTTGTCCCTAAACATCTACTCACATTTATATCTGAAACATAATGATGTGTCTAGTGTATTATGATGGTTTTATCACTTACCCTAAAATGAGACTTGACAGTGCACAAACACTACCTTCCCCCTGTTTTAATGTGGCTTTCTATGTACTTTTTAATATTCATTTAGTTTTGACTTACCTGCGCCCTGACAGTACACATAAATCCCCACATGGCCTTGTCTGGTGTGTTATGCTCTCTACCACTTCTCATCTCAAAAGAAAATGTTACTGTATCTCCTTCAACCTATAAAGTAATGTTGTAAAGTTAATTTAATCAGTCAGATTTACATGTTTACAAGACTATACCTTTTCCGGTATATAAAGATTTCCTGCCTTTCAAATTTGATTTCATACATTTGAGTAATCAATGCCTTAAAAATGTCTAAACACTTGTTAATTTTGAAGAAAAAAAATTTAGAAAATAAAATAGTCATGCTTAAAATGTTCTGCAAACTCAGAAATTAATGTGATGTTTTGTTATTGGAAAAATGCTACAGGGATATAATCACAATAATTTTAAACTTCCATTTTTTTTTTTTTTATAAGATTCAAACATGATTTTTTCTCAATAGAGCAAATGCAATTTTAATCTAAAATGACAAAATTGTACAATAAATGCATGCACTTATTTGTGAATTTACAGTAAAATAATTGTCACATACTTTGACAAGATCTTTAGGCCATCCAGATCCCAGAACACTACGACTGCCAAATCCATATGTATTCCCACCATACTCAGCTACCTTCTTAGAGTTTGTGGTTGGGCCAGCATACAGTACTAACTATAAAGATAAATATCAGCAATATGTATAGCAAAGCTTTCAACTGTGTACAGGACATAATGAAGAAAAAATATAAAATCAAAAGAAGGGTTAAAATCAACTTGAGGATATTTATGCACAAAGGTCAAGTTGAGAAATTACATCTATGTAAATATAATGATTTTTTTTCTGTCAGACTTCTACTTTGGACTAAATTGTCCATTTTAAAATACTTTAAATACTTTCATTATCACTGGACTAGTATATATTTGTTTAGGGGCCAGCTGAAGGACGCCTCCGGGTCCTTGAATTTCTCGCTACATTGAAGACCTGTTGGTGACCTTCTGCTGTTGTTTTTTATTTGGTCAGGTTGTTGTCTCTTTGACACATTCCCCATTTCCATTCTCAATTTTATTTAAGGATACTGTTTAGTCAGAAATTATTTTGTGCATTTTTTATTGCGATTTTAGACTTAAATGCGATTTTAATATTTATGATTTTGAGAAAACTCCTGTTTAATTCATATAAAATATTTCAAAATGCTAGTTTAAATTATTGCGTTTACAGCTCTGTTGCATTTTTCACAATAATGAAAACCTCACAATAATTTCTGAATTAACAGTAGTCCTACTTGTTTTATACTTCTTGTAATGTTAGTGTTGTTAGCTCAAATTCAGTTACTTAAATTTGTTTGCTTCCAAAATCAAAATAACAAAATTTTCCAAAATGACATTTTTCAATATTACAACAACAAAAAATTATGGGTAAATAAAATGTTTTGTAGATTTTTATCTTAGTTTTTTTACAGATAGATATCTCCTTGATATATTTTATGTTATATGTTTTAGCAGTATATCATTTAGTAAATACTTCAATTGAAAAAAATAGTAACTTATCATGTTGCCTAGCCATTTATTATGAAACTTATTACAAGTTCTAACAAAATTCTATTTCTGCAAAAAATTGTTGTGAACTACAAATTAGCAAAACACATCAAAATGTCTTCTTACCTTATCGTAATCATATTGTGAGGCACATCTGGGGTCAAATCTAAGGTACAGACACCTTGCCCCAGGGATATGGACACTTTCCTTTAACTTGTAATTGTCCCTGACAGGATGTATACTCTCTATAGCCTTCCCTGATGACCAGGGGGCAGGGATCTTTAGTCCAGCAAGGAATCCTTCCTCTTCTTTTTCTTTCAGATCACAACTAGTTAATAAAAAAAAAAAAATTGTACAAATATATCCCTACAGAATAATTCAAATATAAAACAAGCAACAGACATGCAACTTAGTAGTTTATTAATCTAAAACCAAATATTGCTCAACTGTAATATGAGCTTTGTGGGATAGAAATCCATCTATGCAAGTACACATATTCATGTATATGTGAAAGATTGTGCTTGATTTTCAAACATTCAAACAAAAATATGAAATGAACTTTTTTTTGTAGGGTTTTGTAGGGTTCCTAACTCAATTTTCATGCTATTATAGACCTTGCATGTAGGTTTTTTTTTCCAACCCAAACAGATGTATTGATATTCCTTTGCATAAGGTCGATTTTTATCTGAGGGAGCTTATATATTAAAGGTTATAACTTGTCTTTTTTTCAACCTTGTATCATCCAAAGACTCCCATCTCAGTCACTGGTGGAAAACAAATGCTTGAAAAAGTTAAATTACACAGTGGGGAAAATACTTTTTCCCTTTCTCTGCCAAAATGTTATCATTCTTATGAAGCTCCCCAGCAGTTCCAAAATTTGTTTCCATTACAGCTTCCAAGTGCAAAACTGTCAAAACTCTGGATAATGGACTTTTTAAATTCTAATGTACAAACTTTTACCATTTCAATATTTTTTTATGTAACATACTTTTCTAAATTGACAGCTTGACCAATCAGCTTGGCTACATCTATATCAGAATCTTTTTCAAATATCTCCTGTTGCACAGCTTGGACTTGACTTTTCAACAACAGAGCAGCCTAATATAAACAAGATACAATATTAGTAAATGTACCATGTTTTATGAGTGCAGGGTTTCAAAAGAATTCTAAAGAAGTTAAAACAGTTCAAAAACATATACACAAAAAAGAATGTACTTCTGATATGCTTCATAGCAGTAAGGCATTGAAATAATGAGGTCTAAAAGATCTTTAAAAAAAATCTTCTTTCTGAGAAGTACCATTCCCTACAATGACAATGAAAAATCAAAGAGCAGAATGCTCTGAGGGATACGATTGCCATAGTTTTCATTGACACATGTATAGCAGTTCTGCCAAATTTTCATTAAGCAAATACATGAGATTTGGCCAAAATTGAAAAGATCAAAGAGGAAAAAAATATATCCAAGGATACTGCCGCAAAAAAGCATGAACATGCGTGAGTCTCAAGCATTTTTGGCCGGTAACTCAGGTACAGCTGGATAGTATTATTTTCAAAACTAATTCAACTGCACATGCAAAATGTAATAATCTGAATAATCACTCAACTTTAAGAATAGCCAATCCCAGTAACAAGTGTATGAGCCATGTACTTATTGTGTTTTATAGAATTATAGTTATCCCGTACTATTGTAAACTCGTACCACTAAAAAAAACCTTGTACTTATGCAGGCGTACCACTGCTAACTCGTACCAACTTATTTAAATGCATTTAAATGGTGTTAAATGATGAATATACATGATATACGTTACTTTCACTCAATACCTCTTAAGTCTGTAAAATGTATATAATTTGAAAGTACAATGACCAATTTGTAGCTAATGTTCCTTGTCTATTGGATAGAAAATACTGTGGCAGATGTAGATAATTAAAGTATTAACCCTTTCAACGCTATACACGGCATATGCCGCGATGACATACGCCGTCCGCCACTGCTATTCGCGGCATATGCCGCGATGACAACGGATTTTTCATAAGGACTCTTTAACCATTCGGTTTACATTCTGGTCCTCTCTAATTTTTCCTTGTATGAATCGAGGATATGCAAGGTCTCATTTGCGCTTGAAATCACGGCAATTTTTATTGTAAAATCATGCAGTAGAAGGAAAATTGAAGGAAAATAAAAACAAATATTTTGACAAATGCAAATGGCGGAAATCGGAAACGAAGCTGTAAATATGGAAATATTTCAGCATTTCTATGGCGAAACTGACGACGAGGATTAGTTAAAAGGTTTCTTGCTATCTCAATGTGTTTAATACATTCAAATCGTGTGGGAAATATGATTTGATCGATCATTACGAGACGTAGAAAAAGGGGGGAAAACGGAGGTTGACTGAAAATTTTGAGGACGGAGCCACTGATTTGTGCCATGATTACATAATACGTTGTGTATGGTGCAATACGCTACGGAATCGAGAAATTGGTGTCTTTTTTATGATATGGCAGATAAAAAAACAAAATAGATGAAGACTACAAGTAGTTTTTATTCAAAATTCAACACAAATGTAATAAATTACACCTTTTACCTGTTAATTACCTGAAAATGCAGGTAACCTGATAAAAATTTTACTGAAATAACTGCTTAACATTACAGTTCATACTCTCCTGTGCATTTTTCATGCAATAACTTTTTCTGTATCTCTTATAATAAAAAAGATACAGCAGTCTGAAAAGGAATATACTTTTCTAATGAATGAACAAAAAAAAAATGCAGCAGCAGCAGCCATTTTTCTATTTTTTTGTGTAGTGTTGAAAGGGTTAACAGTTTCACCTGAAGAAAATATTAATTTTTCATGAATAATTAAATCTTAGCAGTTAGTCAAAATGATTGCCAAAATTATTTTTACTGTCTATAAATAACAATGAAATGTAACTGATTCCTGTTAAGGGGTCCAGAATTTTCCCGCCAAAAAAGCACATGGCTTTCAACAATTGTAAACATAGCATTCAATTTGTGATCGGCCTATGTTCTAGTTTGAAAGATCACAATAATGCTTAAAAACATTCTTTAATTTTGTCTAAGTTCCTTTGGGTCAGAGGGCATGACTCCTTTCCATACACACTCCTCTGTTTAAATTGAGATCGTTCTTAATATAATACGACGTTTATCGGCATTAACGAGTTAATTTTTCTTGACATATTTAAATTATGCATAAATGATTTAAAATTATGCAACAACAAAATAATCCTCAATAGCAGACAGACATAGAAAGAATCCCATGAGTTTCAAATTAATCAATGAAGCGGGGAATCACTCAATCTGATACCCCTTGAAATCAAGAAAACTATACGCATGCGGGGTCTCACTAATTAGCGACAAGAAAAGTCAAGCGTCAAAAGCGACAAGAAGAAAAAATGTAGTGACAAAAAGCGACAAGAAGCTATTTAGCGACAAGAAAACATTTTTTTTTTTTATCAAATACATCAAAATAATTTTTTAGTATTATATTGATAGATGAAGAAATTAAAAATTTGCGAGGAAGGGATTGTGTAGTTTTTATCATCATATTGAGAGATGAAGAAATTAAACATTTGTAAGAGCAAAGGAAATGTAAACGCTATAAAATGAAAATAAAAACAAAGATTTGTCACCTTCCCTTTGAAGGATTTATTGAAACAAAAACATGAAATATTATTTCCTTACTAACTGTACAATTAATATTTTCTGATATGACCAACATTAGCTGTGGCTTCACCCTAAGGTAATACACAATTAAGAGCATCAAATGAGATTAACGAGGCACCTGCCCCCTGTTTTATTGCTAAAATAACATCCAATTAACACCTTCAACAATTACACGCGCGAGAATATACTGTGAATTATTGTAAACAGTGAACACCTGTTGAAAACTCAAGATTGTCATCAATTTCCTTTAATCTTCAATCAATATGCATAGACATGATAAATATCATCAAATGAGACAATACACTAAATAAAATGATGAAAAATATTCACATTTTAATTATGGTTTCCTCTTGTTTGATTTCAGTTTTTAATTTGTATTTCACAATTTGTGTATGTATTTTCTGGACAATTATGCACAAATAATGCATTTTGCAAGTTAATTATATATTGTACAAAAGATAGTTTTAAAAACAAATTATAACACAAAATATATTATTGTTCTAAAACACAAGTAAAAGTTATACCATAATAAGACAGGGTAAACGTAATACTTCCTGTGAAACCTAATAAAATATCATGCAAATAAATGTAGCAACTGAATTAGATTTACAAGTTTCATTTTTTTCTCTATCAATATTAACTTTCCTGTCGTCGAAATGGTTTTCTTTTGCATATTCTTTTAATATTTATTTTGAATAAGTAATTTAAATAAAAATAAATGTTTACTTGTCGCTAATATTATTCTTCTTGTCGCTAAAATTCTTCTTGTCGCTAATTAGTGAGACCGTGCATGCGCATTAATACATAAACAAACCGCGACTTGCGATTTGGAACAAGAACGTTTATTAAATGATATGATGAATGGTTCTCCATTTCTTTATGCAACTACAGTATCAAATATCAGTTTCATAACGGTAAAATATAGAAATACTCCACTTCAGTTCTTATGACAGAAATAGAATTATCGATGGAATTCAGAGACCTCTCGCAAGTTATCAAAACTGGGGAATTCCCTCTGACGTGATTCTAAATTTATACGGTAAAAACACTAAACATAAATACTGTTTAATTCTGATTTTCCGCGTTGTTAAAAACCCGCATATAAGTCAAGGAAAATATCACACATAATGATTATGAGAAGAACATTACATGGAAGTTGTTTATGTTCAATCCTTCTGCTTGTTTTTACCTTTTAAAGCAAGACAATCATAAGAATCTGAGAAGTTGCTGAATGTTTAGAATAAAACGAATGACGTGAGGGAATGTAGCATGAGTCAAGGGTAAAAGTCTACAGATTGCTTGACAGCAATCGTATCCCAAAAAGTAATTTATTGTGGCAAGTTCACATAACTAATAATCAGACAAAATATGCCTGCATATTATAGAGTAACCATAAGAATGTTATCTTGGTGGTCAATTCTTACCTGGCTGGTTAAAACAACAAGGTGAACCAACTGTGACATCAGATTATCACCAAATTGTAGACATCGTAAGTTAGGATGTGTCATGGCTGTCAGGAGGACAGGAAGTAGATGTCCCAACACTGTGGCTTTAGCCAGTCGTTCTAATCCTTGTAACCAATATTCCAAGTCCTCTTTATGTTTTGATATTACTGTACTACAGGTGTCTAATAAAGCTTCTAGAACCTGATAAAAAGAAAAAGAATTAAGGTGGTACCTAACACTACAGGGAGATAACTCTGTAATTTCAGCTTAATGTTTTAATTACGTTGCGTTGTGAAGGCAATATAAAGCTTCTCAATGATCAAAATTAGTGTTTGTCAAACTGCTATATAACCAGTGTATTTTTTTCTTTTTTTTTACATTTTTGTAAAAGGGTCATAAAGTAAATACTTTTTCAAAATTTTATGAAAATTAAACAAGCCAAATTAATTTTAGTGAAAGTGTTGTGTACAACCTTAAATATTGCATACCATACCTTTATTTAATATAACGTTAGGAAAGCTTTTTCTATTCTGATTTATGTCCATTTAGAAAATTACAGCACACAGAAATTGTTATGTTGGTTCACATGCAATGCTGCATTAGAATTCTACATTCAATCTTATAACCTGCTACAGTGGAGATACCATGCTTGATGATTTTTTTTATAAAATACTATCTTTTTGTGGATTCATTTAAGGATATCAGATTTCAAAATAGATATAAGAAATATTATAGCTCTCATTTCTTTTTAACTGTATTGCTTGTAGTATGTATTGTGCAACACAAAATGCATACCAAACAAATTGTGAATTTTGTTAAATTAGACTTCTGCGCTTGGTTTATGTAACATACTTATACTGATAAACAGCTAGTATGATTTATTTTACTTACTTGGTAAGAACCTCTAAATACTTTTGAAGCCAGATTCATGATGGATATTTGTAATTCCTGTTAAAAGCAAAAAAAGCAATAAATATGATATATTAGGATAATATAATCATAGCAGTAATACTGTAAATTAAGAAATTATTCAGAGGTTTTTATTAATACTAATAATGTGACTACTTGAGTATCGCAATAAGTACTTGCAATGTCATATCTGATATATGTGTATGTATATAGCTTTTCTTAAAATCAAAATAGTTAAACTCTCATTCTCGGTCATTTAAAAAAAAAATGGCAATAATTAATGCACATATCAATTTCATAATCTAGAAGGTTAGCACTCTCCCAGTTATTTCCACTATCATGACCATGAACAGGTATAAATTGTATAATTCAAGTCAGACAAAGTGCAAACCTGCCAACTTTCACAATTTATGGGGAGTTTTCACCTTTAGAGGTGATGACCTGAAATCTTTATGACATAAACTGAACGCCTCATAGTTTAATCTCTTTTTTTATGTTCTGTAGGAATTAAACAATATTCATTTGAAATAAGAGCATTGTGCCTCACAGACTTTTTTTTAAAGGTTTCAAACTACATTTTGCATCTTCAAAACATCCCAATTTAATAGAGGTGCCTTCTGACAAAAACTGATCCCTCCTTTAAACAATTCTTCTAAAAATAAAAACCTACTCAAGGGTTAAAACTTTTCTCACCTTCAGTATTGTATTATCCTGTTTTGTAGAATCTTCTGATTCTGTTTTAGACTTGTACAATATGGCTTCCCTCAACAGAAATGACTGAAGTGACATCATATACCTCAAACAAGATGAGGCTACCTACAAAACAAATAACTTATTTTATAATATTAAGATTTGACAATTGTGTAGTACTATTTCTATGAACATTATAATCAACATCTGGAAGTTATATTCTTCCAAGCGTAAGATATAAATAGATATATTTTCTATCACAAATAGATTATATCAAACTAAGACGAAAATATATGACATTAGTTTGAAAAAATAGATTAAATTTGCTTTATTTTCCAAATATTTGATTTTATTCAAAAGCTATTTTTTCAAATTTTTTAAACCCAATACAGCTCTGAAACATGTTAATTCCTATGTCAGGAATCTGATGTTCAGTAGTTTTCGTTTTTTGGTTTGGTTCATAAGTATTTCTTGTTTTTTTATATAGACTAGACCGTTGTTTTTCCTGTTTGAATGGTTTACCACATGTCATTATGAGGGGCTTTTATAGCTTGCTGTAAGGTATGAGCTAATGCTCCATGTTGAAGACCATACAGTAATGGTTTACTTTTATAAATTGTGACTTGGATGTAGAGTTGTCTCAATGGCCCTCATACCATATCTTCTTATCTATTTAAGTGGAGTCTGGAATTTATATTTATCTGTTTCAGAAAAAAATATGAATGATTATGTAGCATCTAAGTCAAATATCATAAACTAGGTATTTCTGACATTTTCTGTTCAATATCTTACAGGTACTCGAGCTTGTAGTTCTTCGAACTGGTTTTTCCCTATGGAAACTGATTCCTTCAGTAATTCACAAGACTCCTTAACAGCTATCTTTAGTATTAAGTTGACAGTTTCATCATTAAAACTAAAAAATAAATTTGTAAATGAATTTGTTGCAATATAAAGGTACAGACTTAATTCATGTAGATTGTGTCAACAAAAAATGTTAATTCGTTAGAGTAATTAGTAAAGTGAAAACTGATGCACTTTTTCTATAAATTTTCCTGTATAACATTGATTCAAATATTTATGGCAACAAGTTATTTTTCATCCAACATGCAGCACTTGCCCAGTTCTTTTGTGACAGTTTAAGGACTTCAAATCAAATTGTGAACATCATTTAGTCTCTTATAAGACCAATTTCTTGCAAAAGACCAGCATCTAGATTGCTGCATTGTATTTTTATGCAATTAGTAATTTTACAACAGAAATAAATAGATTCCATGCTTGTAAGAGTCATTTCTTAAATAAACAACACAAACATAATTTATCCAAGTCATATCACAAATCTATTTGTGCAAGATTTACAATTTTTCATTATGTCATTGTACCATTTTTGCAATTAAACAACTAATTTTATGATATTTATTCTTATATGTATTTACCAGAGATTTTTTGATTCTGTGTTACTGTAAGTCATTCCTCTCAAACGATCAGCAAAGTCCACAAGAATCATATCTCTCAATTCTATATGAGCTTCATAAGAACTATCCAGTAAACTCAACATTAGTCTATTTTTAGCACTTTCTGTGGGATATAATACATTGACCCCATTGGTTAAGACATGACATGCTTCAGTGATCACAGCTGACGTGAAATCTTCTTTGTCAGTTGGTTTGTCTAGTTTATCTCTAGATTTTAACAGGTTCCACACTAAATCACTGTAAAATAATAAAATAGGTTACTGCAAACAGAAATAAATGGAGAATATGTCCATTATACACAGATGATGCCCCATTTTGCAAATAAGATTTTAAAGGGGTATAACTTCAGAACAGTAAAAGAGATGATACCTGAATTCAAACTTGATCTGAGTTTTGTGATTATAAGTATTGTATATAAGTTTCATAACATTTGAATGAGAAATTCAGAAAACTTGATGCCCCGTTTATTACTATGAGGGCATATAAACCTTATTTACGATATATAAATATTTTTTTTGTAATTAATAATTATATAAAAGTGTGAAAAGAAGTACAGTGTGTAATAAACATATTCCATAAGTGGAAAAGAGCAATTGTTCAGATTTTTCAAACTATACATTTTGTTTTTAAATTCTTATCAGATTAGAGATCTATTTCTACCTTAATCTCTGGAGTACATCCTCTTCTTCCTTGGATTTCCTTTTGAAGATACTGACTCTGAACACCAACTGAAAATAATTAATAATCATTACAGTTAAGATACTGACTCTGAACACCAACTGAAAATAATTAATAATCATTACAGTTAAGATACTGACTCTGAACACCAACTGAAAATAATTAATAATCATTACAGTTAAGATACTGACTCTGAACACCAACTGAAAATAATTAATAATCATTACAGTTAAGATACTGACTCTGAACACCAACTGAAAATAATTAATAATCATTACAGTTAAGATACTGACTCTGAACACCAACTGAAAATAATTAATAATCATAATACAGTTTAGATAATAAGCACTGCATTATATGAAGTAAAGCAGATGTATAATATGCAAATACTATAAATATGATAATATTAATAACTGCTTCTCAAATGACCTGCTTCTTTTTTATTTCATGGTTTTTAATATCAATCTTCTAATTTTATTACTATTAAAATTGATTTGGTACTGACATAATTTTATATATATTTTTACTGTAAAAATTTCAGTTAATAAATCAACTGTGTTTAGAGTCCTTTATATGCCAAACTGACATAAGTAATTTCTTTCTGATTGTACTGAAAGCCTTTTTGGATTTGATGCTTTCAAAATTTTGTTAATGGGGTCAAAAACTTTTGGTCTTGAAGCAACATGATGAATGTTTTTTCAACAACAAAAAAAGTCTGGTGGATAATGTATCATAATTTAGGTTTATAAAAGGCATGTGCATGGCAAAGAAGATTGTACATTCTATCTTTAACTAAATGCTTAACTGAACACTTACTGGTTGACCTTTCTAGATTAGAATATCTGTGTGCATCATTTTTTGCAAATTTTTAAGAGTGAACAAACATTTTAGTGTAATTGAAAATCTTTGAACAGCTAAACAAGAGATATTAAAATGCGAGTTTTTATATTTGACATGTAATTTTTTATTGCTCCCTTGGTAGTCACTTTATACCTCTATATGGGACTTTTATATTATGTTACCTGTAAAACTATCAATGAACACAGAATAATCTGGTTGTCCTTGACCTCTAATGACCTTTGTAAGATGTCTACAATTCTTCCCACATGGACAAGGTCAGCTGAGTGTTGCTGTAGGATATATGACCCCAGAGGTGTGTGGAGGAGGTCATTGTTGATCTGGTGTAAACACATACTGCCAACATGTTGTAACAAATCTTTGATTACTGCTTCTCTATTCTGCTCTAAACTCACTAAAAAATTAAAGGTAACTTAATACAGCAAGTTGCTTTAATTTCACTGAATGAACACTAAAGGCTATATATTTCTTTGATTGTGAAAATTGAAGATTATGTGACACATAATCTAGAAACTGTAGGTTACTTTAAACTAAATGTGCATAAATAAGTAAAAAGTTATATCAGAATGCAAAAATTACCACCCTCCGCCAGAGATCAAAAGACACAGAATTAGACAAATGTTGGTATGGCCTTTAACTATATAGCTATGAGCAAAAACCTTACACCAGTCAGCTTTAAAGGGCTTTGATTTTACAAATGCAAAACAAATCAAATGATAAAACTAACATCCTGATTTATGTAACAAAAATGAACAGAAAACAAATATGGTATACAGCAACAAATCTGTCAATTACACTATCTATGACATACATACCTTCCTTACTGGGATTCTGTAGGATTCTGAGCCGTCTGTGTATGTGATGTTGTGCCTGATGAGCTGGGTTATAGAACTGGTCAACCCAATCATTACTGCACATCCATATAGAATTGTTCATCACATCAAAACATAAACCTGTTGAGAATAAAGAAGTGAAATGATTTACATATCTACACCTAGCTGTCCAATGGCATCTGATGAAACGAAGAATGTAGGTTTGTGAATAAAATTTAGATGAAAAAAACATGAACATTTTTAGTGATTCTATTCCTTTGATCAATTAAATAGACAACTTTAAATTATTCATTAGATGAGAGAAAATGGATCATTTAATTGAACCATTCAAAATTTACTGTGGATTCATTTATATCGGAGTACCATTTGATTTCATGATTCTACCAAAAAACTTGTGTGTTCACCTATAAGGTAAAAATACACAAATATTTTTTGGTGGGGTTAGTGTTGCTCAGTATTTAATTTTCTTTGTTGTGTTTTTGTGTACTATTTATCTATTTGTTGATTCAGTTTTTTGCCATGGCATTGTCAGTTTTTTTTTGACTAATGAGTTTGTGTTTCCTTTGTATATTTTGCCTATCTATTATCATATGTCAAAATATGACAAATATTTGTTCTGAGAGTATTGTATGCCTCTTACCAACAGCAGAAATGGCCGCCCCTCTACCAAGAGAGCATGTAGGAGCATCACTGAGATCTGTCTTTGTAGCATACAGTCCATCTTTAACATGGAAACACATACAGGAACCTAATGCTACAAAAAAAAACCCAGATGGAAATGTCTAAAAGAAGTTAATTTATTGCGACAACATATGTATTTAATAGCAGTAGATAATAAAAAAATTGTTGAACAAGATGTAACAAATTAATATTTTCTTACAAGTCGAGAAAACTTCAAATTCAACAAATTGATTTTATAATAACCATTTGATAGGCAATAAAATCACAATCAAGCAGTTTACAAACCAAAATTACTTAGGCCACGGTTTTTTAATTTGTTGGTTTACGGATTTTCCCCATGAAAAAGTCCGGTCGGTCGGTTGGGGAAAAAAAAAAAAAAAAATCTTTCAAAACAGAAAAAAAAATGCAAAACAAATATACATTTCACCTTTCTTACAAAATGTTTTTATGCTATTTTGTCATCATTTCAAATTTTAGTTCGATGAAATATTCTTGCTCAGCTGTCATAAATATCGCATGACATTGTCTAATGATTTGCCGTAAAAAGGGGGGGGGGGGTGTTCACAGACAAAGACGAAATTAAAAATTAAATCGTCTTTTCACAAACAAGAACAACAAATTCGCGTAGCTCTGAATCAATTCCAGAAAATTTGGTGAGTAATGATCTTCAAAAACGAAAACTGATAATGAAAAAAATGTAAAAAACGTCTTACAAAAATAAGTTTCAACACACGTGTCAAAAACGTAATGGACTCGTCCACGGAAAAAAGAGAATATCGGGTTAATCAAGGATTTGTATACAAATCCTTGGGTTAATCTAGTGTCATGCATTCCCGTTTTTAATCCAAATGGACGATTTTTTTTTTTATTATCCATGAATCAAGAAAATTCTAAATGACTTGTTGATATTCAGAACTTTTACTTCCAAGGTGCTTTCCAGCTGTCCACATTTGGACAAGTCTATTTCTATGAGATTATGCATCTTACAGACTGATGACAAATAAGGGAAACGAACTTATTGTGTGATGGGTTTTAAACACAGATTTCGTTCTGCAAAATTATTTGCGTAAACAACATTTCAAGGTCAGTTATAATTGATTTGTCTATTTTTAGAAACGTAAACTGGAAGTTTTATTTTTTTACAACAGAGAGTGTTATCAATTTTGTTAGTGATTCATGCATTTCATTTCATAAAAAAAGAAGAATTTAATTATTTTTCAGGGATAACGTATTTATTTGGGTCGTCGGGAATAAAAAAAGCATGAAAAGTCAATTTTATTTTTATTCTAGGAATCGGCAAAATCGGGGCGGCGGATCCGTAAACCAACAAATTAAAAAATCCTGGCCTTAGTTCTATTTTTAGTACCTGGGCTTGTTTCACTTCCTTGATAAGAGAAATTTCCCAGTGTGTTTCTGTCCTGTTAACCAAAAATACTTATTAGTTCCTGATGAGTTGAGATGAGTGCCAATTTTCAAAACCATATCTTTTATGACACTTGTTAAAAATTGAAAAGTGTGTTCCTATTTTTCTGTCAGACCAAAAATACAAAATTTACAGTAGTTTATAAAAATACCCTAACATCCCTCTTTAAAGTTAAAGACTTACTCCTTAGTCCTGTCAAACCAGGTCCTCCACCAAACAAACCTCTTGAGGCAGAACTTGTTGTGGCGCCACCTGATATTGAAGTCAAAAATAACACATGGCTACCATCACAAGTGACTGGAGTTTTTACCAAGTTTTTTAGAGATATTCCACAACTTGTACTCCCAGCAAGAACACCTAAAATATAATTCAAGAAAAATTCTATCATAAAAGAGTATTTTTTGTAATCAATTAAATAAATCCTGCTGATTTTCTAGGGTAGTATGGTCCTGAAGTTATATTAATATTTGAAACTGGATTCAAATAAATAAGAATCAATAAACCCATCATTCATGGAAAAGTTTAACATAAAAAACATTTTACCACTTTGGCCTGTAAATAAACTCCATATGATATAATGATCCTGATGAATTCAAAAGGAGAGGTCTAAATTGCTTCAAATTAGTATTAGGATTATTTAAAATTAGATATTTTATCATGTTCATAGAAAATAATTTTTCAGATTTTACAAAATTTGTATTTTTCAGAAATGAAGAAATGACCAATTTTTTCTGCATACTACTAAATCACAATAATTTTCTATGCAAATTCTAAAAAAAAAACAAAAAATTTACCATCATCTTTCCTGGAGGTTATAGGGTCAAGGCCAGTAAGGGCTGCTAGAGTAATGGATGATGAACTTCCTCTAAAGGGCCGTAACTTTGCCAATAAACTTTCACTTAGAGCTTTTGCTGTTGATTCATCCTTCTTCTGCAGAGTAATTCTGGATTGTTGTGGTACAGCTACCAATTGCTCTGACTAAAATTAAAATCGAAAAAACATAAAATTATAATAACCCATCCTAATAAATCAAAACTATCTTATTAAGATTCTAATAATAGGTTTGTAGTGCCATTGAAGAAATTCCTTTTTTCTTAAGTGTGTATACAGCATTAATTATACATCGTTTTTTTAATTTTCAATACCACTAGTCAGTTGGTCAAGCTTTTAAAATTGCATAAAATTTCTGAACACTTCTGAAATTTTCAAGTTTTATCTAAAAGATTTCCTAATTTGTTAAACATTATAGTAACTAAGAAACTCTTCCCTATGCACAGATGTTAATTAGTGTGTTGTCCCTCCTGGAGGATTTATTTTCATTCCAATTCACTATATAATGCAATTAGGATAAATAGTAATAAGCATTGTGCCAAATTTTTCCATTAGAAAAGGGACATAACTCTAGAATAATAAAAGTGACATGGTCAAAATTTAACCAGGATCTGTTTTTTTTTTAGGTAATAAGCATTGTGTATTAGTGTTATAACATTTGGTTAAGGCATACTTAAGTTAGAGAACGGAAACCAATTTTTTGGACATACAAATAGACATACAGACAAGGGTAAAAAGCTGAATGCCCCTTCCGCTAGTGGCTGGGGCGTAACAAAGTTAAGTAAATATTCTAAAGGCCTACTAACATCAAATGTAAACTTTTCCAAATAAACTGGTACCCCTTTACTACTCTTATCTGATGCTGCTCCTGCAAACCAGATCCAGTAGAAATAAGTTCCATCACTACAGAAGCCTACAGTAGTTTGTGGATTCTCTTTGGAATAATCCTCTGGTTTGGGTATTGTTTTTATGACCTGTAAAATAAAAAGTTGGATCATATCAAAACACCAGTTAATGATTTAGTATGTTATAAGAAACACATTAATAATAATTTGTTGTTGTTATTTATTGGATTGAAGATTCAATTCTAAGAATGGATAAAGAACAATTAAAATGCTTGCTTGCAAATATTACAGATTTTTTTTTTTTTTTTTAACCTTTCAGCATTATTTCCTATTTTTTTTTCTTCAGCAGCACTATTCAATCAAAATTAATTCAGCTAGCTATTCAGAAATTCACCAGTGTATGGGGTACACCAAAATATTGTGATTGGTTTTAAACATTTCAAACAATGGAAATTCACACAATGATGTGAAGTTATTTCATTTGTGTATGCTAGTTTTATCTAAACATTTACCTGCAAAGTGTTTGGATGTAACACTTGACACAAAGAATTAATATCAATTTCTGTATCAAATGATTGTGGTCGACACAGCAAGGAACCTGATCCATACGCCAATCGTCCAACGTTCACATCAAAGTTTCTACTATACACATAGCCTCTGTACCAAGATATTAAAAAGATTTAAATACAACAGATCTGAACAATAACTGTGACCTGATCCTTTAAAAATTTATGTTCTCTAATGTTGTCACAAAATACTGTTCATTCCAATTTTACAAATTTCAAATGATATATATGAAAAAAATAGTTCTATGTCAGAAGTTGTATAGGTTTTATAATAACAGAACATTATATACATGCATAATAAGAAAATATAGACATTGAAAATTTCAGTTTTTTTTTATCATATATTTTAGAGTTTAATATGCTTTATTTTCTATAAATCTGTCCTATCGTTTAACCAAACTCATTCACTTGAAATACACCAACCTGAATAGACTATTAACTCACCTGAGTGTTCCACGTAAACCTGTTCCAATCTTTGCTACACCTTTTCCTTGGGTATTTGTGGTATACAGAAACTTGCCATCACAAGCCACACTACGCCCAGCATCTGAATCTAGACAATAACATTGTTATGTCACTGATTAGTTTTGCTGCATATTTTTTAACCACAATAAGTTTTAAAATATATGGCAAATTAATATGAATGCATTAGAAAATATGATTCAGTGATAGTTTCTTTATGCATGATCTCTTCTTATAAAGTCATGTATTTCATTTGTTGTATTTTAAATCTAATCTTATATTCTTTGAGTTTATGTGTACTTGAATGTTCATATATACATGTTACTGTATTTTAAACTATGACAAAGTCACATCTTGTGGTATCTACAAGTTAATGTAGTTCATTTCTTTGATCATTTGAGGATTTTAGTTTTTATAATGTTTGTCCAATTGTCAAATGATGTTTTGGTGAGTTCTACTTCTGTAAAAAAGAAAAATCCCTCAAGTCTGAAGTCATGTTAGAAGAAAATAATTGTGTAAACTACATGTTTATGTACATGTACTGGTTTTAGATTAACATCTAAGAAATAGTTAAATTCATATTTATGATTTGAGTCAACATTATTGTATACGTAACAATTATTAAAATCATTGTAATAAATTGCTTTGCTCTTCAAGGGCCCTTTAATTGGAATAAAAATATCTTATCTTAGCGTAAGCCTAGTGATTACCTGAAATTGATGTATATATGTAATACAATGTACCTACATAACAAACTTAAGGTGTTGAAAACTTTTTAACACCAAGGATTAATATTCATCTACCTTTGATCTTGAAAGGAGTACTAAAGGCTTAAATGAAGCATTCTCAATAAGACCCCCCACCTAAACCAAATTTTGTTTGGTTAGGGGGGGGGGGGGTAATAGTTTTGACTTGATGTTTTGGTGTATCACAAGCTAAAACGTCAAGACTGCATGACTACCATGAAATACTATTATTAGACTTGATATTTAGGTGTATCATAAGCCTGAGGTCAAGACTGCATGACTACTATGAATTACTATTTCAAGACTTGATATACAGGTGTATCATAAGCCTGAGGTCAAGACTGCATGACTACTAGGAAGTACTATTTCAAGACTTGATATTTAGGTGTATCATAAGCCAAATATCAAGATCACATAACTACCATGAAATACTATTCCAAGACTTGATATTTAGGTGGATCATAAGCCAAAGATCAAGACTAAATGATTACCATGTACTTCTTAAATAATTAAAACACCCTTTATCCAATGCTAAAGCCCAAATATGGTTCTATCATCAGGTCACATGTTTACTGTATAGTGTAAAAATGTTTACCGTAACATGTCAAACAGTTTACTGTAACATGAACATTAGCTAAATATAAATAATTGTAACCATTGAAAATCCCACTGGGATTTTTCACCGGTTAACTCAACCGTCGGTACACTCAACCGCCGGTTAAGGTAGCAATACACAGTTAGGAAAAAAACTTAAAATTGACACTCATAATTTTTAAACACCCCCTTTCCCCTCCTGTCTAACAAAGAAGGCTTTATATGTGTGTTATGCATGTATATACTTGTAGAAAGAGAATCTTCCATAGATTTGATTTCTAATGGTCATAAGGGTGAAATATAATCCCTTTTGGGTGTAACCATGGCAACAATCTGCATTTCTTAGATACAAAATATAGCAAAAAAGGGGGGTGAACATGTCACAAAAGTCTCCAAAATTTGGTCTAAAGGAAAATTTCAATGAATTACAGTGATACCTTTCCTGAATCCATAGGTTTATATCTATCAAGTGGTCCAAAAAAAATCATATGTCTTCCTGCTCGTTTTTCCATAAAATTGAATTGAAAAGATCTAGCGCAAAATCTTTGTTGATAAACACTACAATAATTTATGGACCTATGAACGGTACGGATAGGAAAATACGGACTGTCAATCATTGAAATGGCTAATAAAACATGTTAAAATCAATCTAAATGTTCATATAAACCCACTTAGAAGGCTATATTATTCTTCAATTACCTAAAAATCAATTTTATTGTACAAAAACTTTCATATTTAAAAAATTCACAGGGGCCATAATGCGAAACTAAACTTCTAACTGTGTATTGCTACCTAACTCAACCGCCGGTCAACTCAACCGCCGGTCAACTCAACCGCCAATTAACTCAACCGCCGGTTACCATATCTATATAAATAGGGTGCAAACATTAATCCACCATTCTGCCTCTGATGAAGGTCCTTTATGGACCGAAACCGGTCAGGCTATAAAACATCACCAGGCGCTGTTAATTATGTGTATTGGTATATATACTATATCTTATCTTATCTTGTCTATATACATGATATACACATGTATGTACCTTAAAGAACTGAAACTAACTAAACTCTCACAAATTGTTAATTGACCTAGCTTAACCACCAACATTTTTTTGTCTCTGTTATTGAAACTTTATTCATTGGGATATTAGAGTTTGCAGAATTCTGAACAACAAATATTATTCCAATCCAAACCTTTATTTTTGTCTTTTTCTTTCTCTTTAGGCTCTTTCTCTGGACCAGCTAGCATGTCCTCTAATGCCCAACATAGTACATGTTTATTCCCCGACAGTCCTGGTGGAGGACCCTGCCCTCCCTCCGTCTCCAGTAGTTTGACCAATATATCTGATACAGGCAGGGATTGTAGGTCTGACAAACTTTGTAGTAAATGGATTGTATGTATAAATGTTTTCAAATGGCCTCTGAAATTATAAATATGTATATATACAAATATGAATGACTATACATCTTGTAATTTATGTGTACTTTTCTGGATTTATTGCTTAATTTATAGATTTAACATGTTTAACACAGAATTCTAATTTCAACAGGATCAATAATATTGCTAAAAAAAACTACAAGGAGATTTTTTTCCATGACCTTGCGTCATGTGTGTATCTGTTGTAATTTTTTTTAATGTGAAAATCAACTTACATTATGTTCCTTATGTTCATGTACAACATATATATACATACCATGCATACAGCAGCTTACTTTTCATAAATTAGATATCATCCAAATAAAGTTTTAAAACATCATGAACATCAGTAATTTTCCTAGTGTAATAGGGAAGGGGCCCAGGGTCCATGCAACAAAACCTTACAATGATGTTTATATACAATTGGGAATTTTAGAGCTGAAAATTGGGGGAAAAAAGAGCATATTTCTCATTAGGACAGGGGCCCAGTTTCAGACCCAAATGAGAGGGTTGAAAATCCCTGAACATGAAAGACAAATATGAGGATCTGTTGTGTGTAGCTTCCTTAATCAATCATTTTACAGTGGAGGAATCCAGAACTTTTCAAATAAACATGACTGAACTAACAAAAATATGTACTAGTTCAGTGAAAATGGACATAAATAAGGCAGTTAGTTTTCTCGTTTGCATTGTTTTACATTGTCATTTCGGGGTCTATTATAGCTGACTAGGAGGTACAAAATGTATAGGCTTTGCTCATTTTTGAAGGCTATACGGTGACCTATAGTTGTTAATTTCTGTGTTAATTTGGTTTCTTGTGGAGAGTTGTCACTTGGGCAATCATACCACATCTTCCTTTTTGTTTGTTTGAATGTTAAAATGGTCAGATCTTTTTATCATTTAAGAGATCAGATAAAACAACAACCTTGCACTTGCTAAAGCCACTAGAGCTGCAGCTGTACTTGTTCGTTGCTGAACATCTGTTACTAAAACTAGTGCATCTTTGTCCTTTTCTTCTAAAAGCCAGCTGCACAAGAGGTTTTCTAAACCACGAAGACAATCCCCTGGTTCTTTTGCCAGACTTATTGGTGGACAATCTCGCAGACAGTCCAAGAGTAACTGTGCTGTAACACCACATAATTTGGGATCAATTCGACTTTGGGACTGAAGCAATGGCAAGACTAAAAGGACACTGATTCGTGTTGAAAATGATGCCTGTTCTGGTTCTTTTAAAAGACCTTGCTTCTTCAATATATTTAGAGTTTCTTCACTTGATGAGGAATCTGAATCTTGCTGTTCTGCACCTACAAACTGTCTCTGCGCACACCAGTATCCCCGTAAAGCATTTAACCTGTATTCTAACAATCGAGCATATGCATTGTTTTGGGTACCACATACAGCAAGAAGCCTATCACTTAGCTCTTTGGGGCTTTTCAAATCAAAGGTTATGACTTCATTGTCGCCTCCCTGTGTGTTGTTTACATCCCGAGGAAGTTCTACCAGATCAGTGACTCTGATCAATCCGTCATGCAAAAACAACGTCTCTTCTGTAACTGACATCCATTGAAAGCAATCCTGAAAGGCAGATGTCATTGTAATATTCTTCCAAAGTTTTCTCGGCAACAATTTGCCGTCACATTTTAATATAGAAATGATGTTAGTTTGGCAATGTCATCTGCTGGAATCCCAAAAACCAAAATACAACATCCGTATCTCGTATGCGCTTAATATCACCAAGTAACATAATCCGTTTAAAGCACTTTGCGATCCAGATCATTCCGATCTAAATTTGTATTGAAATATTATCAAAATTTCCACTAGAGTGTAGAAGATTACATTTACGCCGTTTAAACCATAGTAAGGAATTTCTAATGGGTTTTGTATCATGAACACGATTATATTGTCAATTTCAGATGACAAGAAAAAAAAACCTGAAAAATTTCTGATAAAAAAGGGGGATGCTTAAAATGGTGAAAACTACATGTAAGATGCTTAATTGCACAAATTATTCTGTAAATTGAATCCTCATTATTTAGGAGCGTAAAGGGGGTGTCGTTATATGCACGGAAGAACGTGAAATAAAAATGGCAATTCACAATGAAAGAACAATTAAACATTTCTTGCATGTTGATCTCTATTTGAAAAATAATGAAACTTTTTCACAGCTCAGCTGCACCTGAAATATAAATGACAACACATTACAGGAAAAATAACCCTTTACCCACACTCATAAATGGCAATCAACACTGCTGTCATTAGGGAATTCTGATAATAATAGGTAAATGTACTTACAAAACAAACATTATTTCTAGTGTATCCTGCACAATGACGTTCACTAAGGATCACTCAGACCCTTGAAGAACGTTAATAGTCATTGATAGTGCAGGGATTCAAGCAATTCCCTCAATCTGGTTAATGACATGTTAAAGGCGCGCATTATTCAGGTGAGCTTTTTCCAGTGAAGGACAAAATTGAAAGTGGTCCATTCGGCATTGTGTAATGTTTGCAGATGATTTGCTTTAGTTGTCTGGAAGTGCTGAAGCCGTTACAGAAGTCAGTCTTCAGGCTGTACCACAGGCCCAACAACCCAGGCTTGTAAAAGTGCACTCAGACCTGTAAAACATGTAAAAAGTTATACCTACATGTACACTCCTGGCCAACAGAATCTAACAAAAAAAATAAAAAAATTGAGCTCTGGGCTAGTACATATACATGTAACTTTAAAAGTTTATCATGTTCATGGTGATGACTGACACATCATTAGAGAATATAAGCAACTACAGTCATTGACAGTCAAATCTGGTTAACATACCACCTCTATTACATGTACTAAGACCATTAAATTTAGATTCCTCTGTAGTACATTTCATACAAATTGGACCTGTATGACATGTATTAAAAGACCACTTTTTTAGCTCACCGGGTCCGAACGGCCAAGTGAGCTTTTCTCATCACTTTGCGTCCATCGTCGTCCATCGTCTTTCGGCGTTAACTTTTACAAAAATCTTCTCCTCTGAAACTACTGGGCCAAATTTAACCAAACTTGGCCACAATCATCATTGATGTATCTAGTTTAAAGTTTGTGTTTTTTGACCCGGCCAACCATCCAAGATGGCCGCCATGGCTAAAAATAGAACAAAGGGGTAAAATGCAGTTTTTGGCTTACAACTCAAAAACCAAAGCATTTAGAGCAAATCTGACAAAGGGGAAAATTGTTTATCAGGTGAAGATCTATCTGCCCTGAAATTTTCAGATGAATCAGACAACTCATTGTTGGGTTGCTGCCCCTAAATTGTTAATTTTAAGGAAATTTTACTGTTTTTGGTTATTATCTTGAATATTATTATAGATGGAGATAAACTGTAAACAGCAATAATGTTCAACAAAGTAAGATTTACAAATAAGTCAACATGACCAAAATGGTCAGTTAACCCCTTTAGGAGTTATTGCCCTTTATAGTTAATTTTTAACCATTTTTCGTAAATATCCATGATCTTTTACAAAAATCTTCTCCTCTGAAATTACCGGGCCAAATTAATTCAAACTTGGCCACAATCATCATTGATGTATTTAATTTACAGTTTGTGTTTTTTGACCCGGCCAACCATCCAAGATGGCCGCCATGGCTAAAAATAGAACATGGAGGTTTAATGCAGTTTTTGATTATTTCTCAAAAACCAAAGCATTTAAAGCAAATCTGACAAGGGGTAAAATTGTTTATCTGGTCAAGATCTATCTGCCCTGACATTTTAAGTTGAATGGGACAACTCGTTGTTAAAGTGCTGCCCCAAAATTGGTAATTTTAAGGAAATTTTGCTGTTTTGGGTTATTATCTTGAATATTATTATAGATAGAGATAAACTGTAAACAGCAATAATGTACAGCAATTTAAGACTCAAAAATAAGTCAAAATGACCAAAATGTTCAATTGACCCCGTAAGAAGTTATTGTCCTTTATAATCAATTTTTAACAATTTTCATAAAATTTGTAAATTTTTACTAACATTTTCCACTGAAACTACACGGGCAAGTTCATTATAGATAGAGACAATTGTAAGCAGCAAGAATTTTCAGTAAAGTAAGATGTACAAACACATCACAATCACCTAAACACAATTTTGTCATGAACTGTCTGCTTCCTTTGTTTAATACACATCTATGCCAAGGTGAGCGACACAGGCTCTTTAGAGCCTCTAGTTTTGTTTCCCTGCAGTTGTCTCTTAATACAGGTTTCACTGTTTTGTAAAAAAAACGCAGCTGTCAACAAACATAAATAAAACCAAAGTAATAGTATTTCAACAAAAAAACATACCATACACCAAAAGAGTTTACCTTGGATGGATGTAAATGAGAAATAGTATTGAAATAAAAATATAAGGAATGACTGTAATATTTTTTCTGTCTATGAAGAAATAACATAAAAAATTTGGTGCATACTGAATAACGCACATAGCTGGTTATTTAATAGTGTGCACCACATTTTTTATGTTATTTCAAATAGACAGAAAAAATATTACAGTCATTTCAGTCTGATGACGTCACGGTCACATGACTGAAATATGTCTATTGGCTCATAACAAAATAACGTCAACCAATCAGATGACGTGTTACATCCAAAATTAAATTATTCGAGTATACATATAATAGAGGCATCCAGAAAATTCAACACCTTCCATTTCAAACTCTCAAATAGTACTAGCATCTTTATCCTTTGTTTATATGATGCATACTATATGTATACAGTACACACAAAAATCTTTGGATGAAGCAGGAACTTATTCTTGGTAAGCATGGGAATACATTTATCAAAAATATAATTTACGAAAAAAAAAGAAAATTTTATCAGATAGAAAATATTAACTTTTAAACAAGAAAATTATTAATAAACCCATTAGGAGATTCTATGTAAGAAAACTATTAACAGTTGTTCTTTAAGAAATAAGATCTTTAACAGAAAGTAATAAATTATATTTATAGTAAAGTTAAAAAGATTTGTGACAATGTATGAAATGGAACCATGCATACTAATTACATACTAACTTGAAGAAAATAACTTTGAAATCAGGAAATGCTTTTTTAAATTAAGGTTAAGTGATCATATATTGAAAAGTGTTGAGAGGGGGGGGGGTACAAAAACATATAAAGAGAAGATTGCTTATTTCAATGTTGTGCTTTGAAAAAAATAGATGATGAATATCACTTTTTATTTCAATGTAAACAAAATGATAGCTTGAGACTTGAACTATCTATTCAAATATATATGAGATGGATGAATTGGATAAATTATTTTATTCTAAAGTTTGTGTCGGTCAGTTATGCAGTATGAAGCTCCATTTGTTATAAGTCCAGGTCACTAAACATCCTAAGAAGAGCTAGAGTCAGTCACTCAGTTGATTCAAAAACTGCATGATATAAACTTATGAATTGATGTCTTGTTATTATTTTTGTGATGTATAATGTAATGTGTTATCTTATTTTCATGTATGCCATCAATCCATATAATCGTGCATTATTTCAATACATGAATAAACATTCAAATTATCTACAGACAACTCTCATGTTGATCCTGTTTCATGTTGATCCTGCCTGAAGTCGATCTGGCCCAAGTTGTTTCGTCCCAAGTTTATCTGGCTATAGTCGATCAGGCGCCATATTTAAAGATGATCTTAGAAGGCTACAACAAAGTCCAAATAGAAATTTATAATAATCATGATAATGACACCTTAAAAGACTATTTATTTTATTTCTTTGATGCCTTCCTCAAAGCAAAGATATGATAGCCTTTCATTATGTTATTATTATTTGGATGCCTTAATTTTTGTCGAGCCTGCAACAATAATTTATATTCAAACAACCCTTGTTGGTTTGGTGTCCCTGAATTGGCAATTTTAAGGAAATATTGCTGTTTTTGGTTATTATCTTGAATACTTTAATAGATAGAGATAAACTGTACAGAGCAAAATTGTTCAGCAAAGTAAGCTCTTCAATTAAGTTATCATGTTTAAAATTGTCAAATTTGTACAAAATCTTGTCTTCTCAAACTATTCAGCCAAGTTCCTTATAGACAGAGATAATTGTAAACAGCAAGAATTTTCAGTAAGGTAATATCTACAAACAAGTCACCATCACCAAAACAGAGAGTTTTGCTATGAATTCTATTCTAAATTGTCTATAATGTGTGTGTTTTGTTTAATATGCACATAGACCCAGGTGAGCAACACGTTTTGTTTAATATGCACATAGACCCAGTTGAGCAACACCAGCTCTTTAGAGCCTCCAGTTATATATTTGCATTAATAACATTTAAGAAGAATTTTCAGTAAGGTAATATCTACAAACAAGTCACCATCACCAAAACAGAGAGTTTTGCTATGAATTCTATTCTAAATTGTCTATAATGTGTGTGTTTTGTTTAATATGCACATAGACCCAGGTGAGCAACACATTTTGTTTAATATGCATGTAGACCCAGGTGAGCAAGACGTTTTGTTTAATATGCACATAGACCCAGGTGAGCAACACGTTTTGTTTAATATGCACAAAGACCCAGGTGAGCAACATGTTTTGTTTAATATGCACATAGACCCAGGTGAGCAACACCTTTTGTTTAATATTCACATAGACCCAGTTGAGCAACACCAGCTCTTTAGAGCCTCCAGTTATATATTTGCATTAATAACATTTAAGATGAATCATTCTTGATGAAATCCTCAAAATATTCTGTACACATAAACATGATAAAGAAATAGTCAGAATTAATGTGGAATTCTTGGAAAATAAGCCAAAATAAACAAACCACTTTATAGAATATTTTATTTTATTTTTCAGGATATTCTTTTACCCCTCTTACATGATCATTTGGGTCTAACCTGCACATGTTGAGAAAACAGATTTGTGAATGTAAGCAACATCCATCTACTGACTTCCATCACAAGAGCTGATTATTGAAGACAATGCATGAACTTCAAAGCCACATGTTCACATAGTAAAAAAAAAATCAAAATAAAGTATACAATATGGCTGAAGGAAATTCCACTGAATCACCATTTCCAAATTCAAACAGGACAAACTTTGTTAGGTTGGGCTTAGTGGCTGAAAAAGAACTTCCAAATTTACTACGTGAAATCCTGTTAAAAAAGGAACCACCTGATCTCCTAGAGGATCATCTTCAGAAAAACAACTTTTTGTCACGTATTTTTAATGAGCGTGAATGGGAATCAATTAAAAATGCTTCCACAAGCCAGTATAGTGACTTTGACATACCTCTTATGTACAAGATAATAAGGCATTTAAAGTTAGTTTATGCTCCAGTAGGAGACTGGCACAACAAGATCCAACCAGTCTGGCGTGACACTGGTGTTGGAGATGATGTACAACGAATTAGATGGATCTGGAATGATATTATATACATGTACAGAGAAAATGTCAACTTGGCTGACACTGAATTACAGAATTACTTCTCATTTTTGCATGACATAGCTGTTAGACTTGAAGACTTCCTTGAAAAACCAAAACAACTCGTTCAAATATTTAAAATTTTACCAACCTGTCAGATTGATCAAGAAACAGAACAAAGATGCTTAAGCTGGGTGAAAGATTTGGATGAGAGTGAAAAATTATTAAATACTGGTGAGGTTCACAGAGATTACACTGGTTAGTATGAAGGGTCATATATTAAGCAAATATGACTCTTATCAATTGAAATTTTTTTATTGAAATTGAAATTTGATTGACATTAATTAACTGACCCGAATTAGTTTAAGTCTCATTGAAACTATATATGTCCGAAACCTATATTCCAATGGGATTGCAATGCACATCAAATTTGCTTTACTGTCAACTCAACTTTTATTATGCATTATCAATTAATTTATTATAATTTAATTTGAATTACAATTAAGAAAATGTCCACATAACAGTTTAATTCAAATTAGTGTGAATTAACAATTACACATTTCTAATGCAAATTGGGAAATGGGAATTAGCTAATTTGAATTTGATTCAAATTGAAAAAGAATAGTGTGTTTAATTATATCAGAATTAAACATATGTTTGAACCAGACACAAGCGAGGTTTTACATCCTATATCAGCCAATGTTATTATGTATGTGATATCTGTTTCTTATTAGTGTTTCATTATTAATTTTATTTACAGCTCCTAAGGTAGTACAGGACTTTCAAAGGAGGGTATTCACTCTGCGGTATTCCAGAGAAGAATTAATTCCAGTGAAAAGAAGAGGTATTTATTTGCTGGATTAGGTACATGCTAAATATAGATAATTGTAAAACAGTCAAGATACTGTGAATATTATTTATTTAGTGGATACCTATTTTCATGGATTTCATGCATTGTACATGTGAACATGGTGAACCGCAAATTAAAATGTTAAACAAATTACAATTTTTTTGTAAGATTGTATGTATGTATATGTTGTGTACAAGTTATCATTTTGTACAAATTATAATTTGTACAAAAAAATTGTACAAATTATAATTTGTATTTTGTCTTTGTACAAATTATGATTTGTACAAAAAGTGCTTGTACAAATTACAATTTGTACAAAATTAGCCTCAATTTCACTTATAACTTGTACAATAATTTATCATATGGATATTGTGATAAAAAAGTGTTGATACCAACTATAAAAAAATTCAATGCTATTTTTGATGTCATATTGATTCATTTATATTGCCTTCAGGTTATGAATTGAATTCCTGTTCACTGGTCTTTCACATGGTTATTAACAAAAGTAAAAGTTAAGATGTTAAAAAAAATGGCTAGTTTTGTTGATCAACAGGATAAATTCTATCAAGAAGTTAGGCAATTTCCTGAGAATAACACATTTAAGCACAACCTTCTTTATACTAGGGACAAATTGAATAAGTTAATTTCTAAAGTTAATCGCCTTATCATGCTCTATTTGGTTCTGACCCAAAGATAGGTTTATCTTCATCTGCTTTGCACAAGGAACTTTTGCCAAATCTTGAAACTGAGGAAGATTTGAAGAAAGTGATTAAAGAGGTTTCAGAGGACAACAGTGAAATTGAGATTGATGGAACGGACGAAAACACAGATGCTGAATCAGGAGACTCAGAAAGAGAACTTAACGATTCTATATCATCTAGTACAACTATTGAAGTTGTATCAGAGGAAGTCGAAACTCCAAACATTTGTGCAAAAAAAACGTGCATTGTCTGGCCAACAAATCCAAACAGATGTCCTGACAAGAAATACAAAACAGAAACTGAGTGAGTTATCAGTGTGTTTCATATTGATTCGTAATCAAAATTGAAATTATTTTTATCATTTGATTTGAAATTTATTATATGTAAAATATTGTACAAGTTGTAAGTGAAATTAAGCCTTATTTTGTACAAAATATAATGTGTACAGACATTTTTTGTACATCAATTCAATCAATCTCAATTTCACTGTTGTCCTCTGAAACCTCTTTAATCACTTTCTTCAAATCTTCCTCAGTTTCAAGATTTGGCAAAAGTTCCTTGTGCAAAGCAGATGAAGATAAACCTATCTTTGGGTCAGAACCAAATAGAGCATGATAAGGCGATTAACTTTAGAAATTAACTTATTCAATTTGTCCCTAGTATAAAGAAGGTTGTGCTTAAATGTGTTATTCTCAGGAAATTGCCTAACTTCTTGATAGAATTTATCCTGTTGATCAACAAAACTAGCCATTTTTTTTAACATCTTAACTTTTACTTTTGTTAATAACCATGTGAAAGACCAGTGAACAGGAATTCAATTCATAACCTGAAGGCAATATAAATGAATCAATATGACATCAAAAATAGCATTGAATTTTTTTATAGTTGGTATCAACACTTTTTTATCACAATATCCATATGATAAATTATTGTACAAGTTATAAGTGAAATTGAGGCTAATTTTGTACAAATTGTAATTTGTACAAGCACTTTTTGTACAAATCATAATTTGTACAAAGACAAAATACAAATTATAATTTGTACAATTTTTTTGTACAAATTATAATTTGTACAAAATGATAACTTGTACACAACATATATATACGTAGAACTTTAGAAAACCACATACAAAATATTGATTAATAAGAATGTGTCCCAAGTACACAGTTATATTTGCATAGGTACTGCTTCTGTTCTTAAAAATGTAGTACGGGAAATTCACTTTTAATACACAACTATGTAATTTAAAGCCAAAATTGGAAATGGAGCCACCAGCATTTAGTAAAACTAGCTTTGCTATTTCTAGCTAAAAGATAAGCACATTGACCCTTTTTTTCAATTGATAATGTACTACTCCCAGAATATTTTATAGAAGTTACAATAAATATCAACAGTATAATTTGTTTTAAATGCATGTATATTGCAATAATTTAATTTTGGATGTAACACTTCGATTGATTGACTGACTTATTTTGTTATGAGCCCATAGACATAATTTAGTCATGTGACCGTGACGTTATCAATGTTTTTTCATGATTTTCTACGCATTATTCAGTGTGCACCAAATTTTTTATGTTATTTCTTCATAGACAGAAAATTTTTTGCAGTCATTCCTTAAATAGAATTGTGTATTTTACTGTGTATTGGTGACCTTGATAAATATTTTATTAAGATCCTGAATAGATGAGTTCCTATCAACATGTATGTTATGGTTTGAAAATTTATATTTACCCAATTAAAACGTTTTGATGGATTTAATGTTTGATAGATATGTTTATATTTATAAAAAAAAAATGTCATTTCATACCTTATTCTCAAATTTCAGATGACATGAAAATGCAGATAGAGAAATGGAGAAGTATGGATGAAAAGTTTGTGGCAACAAGAGCAGCTGATCATGTCATGAAATGTTTTGAAGAAAATGGTTGTATGACCATAACAGGCAATGCAGGGGTAGGAAAATCATTCATAGCACAACATATAGCTCTTGCACTAGAGAAAAACGGCCACCAGATAATACCAGTTTCAAAACCATCGGACATTATAAATTATTACCACCCTAATAAATGGCAACTTTTTGTAATAGATGACATTTGTGGGAAATTTACTGCAAACCAACAAAAAATTGAAAATTGGCAACAAATGATACCTGTTATTGAAATAATAATGGCAGGCAAATGGTGTAAAATCATTTCTACATGTAGGTTAAATGTGTTCAAAGATGATAAGTTTAACATTCTATCTCCTTTCAAGACTTGTGACTGTAACTTGAGCTCAGAAGACTTATGTCTTACATCAGCTGAGAAAGCAAGCATAGCAGAATCTCATATTGGTACATGTATACAAGATGTAGATGAAATATCTAAACATCATGAATTCTTCCCCCTTTTATGTAGTTTATACCAGGAAAAAGAAGGTGTAGATGTGAAAGAGTCTTTTTTCAGAATTCCATTTGAAGTTTATCGCAATGAACTTGACAATATGAGTAGACAAGGGGATGAAGAGAAATATAAAGTATGCGGCCTGGCTTTGTGTGTTCTCTTCAACAACCATTTGAAAGAATCATGGTTTCACAGTTGTAAAGTAACAGACCAACAAAGGCAGATCATGGAAGATACATGTGTAGGCTGTAGATTGAACAAAGAAACATCAAAAGTAGACTTGAAAGATGCACTGGAAAAGTTAGAGGGTACATTTGCATCTAAACAAAATGGAGTTTATAGTATCATACATGGAGTACTCTTTGACTGCCTGGCTAATTATTTTGGTCAGAGAATGATTGAATGCCTAATAGAGCATGGTGATTGTGATTTCATCAATGAACGTTTCCTGTGGAAGAACTTACCTGACCAGCAGGGGAGTAATGTTGAATTACTTATCCAGATACCATATGGTAAATTAGATTTGTTTCTAGAAAGACTTGTACAGGACTGGTCTGCCGGCAAAGTTTTGAATTTGTTTAGCAACAACAATATGAAAGAACAAGAGTTCAGATATCAGTTGCTGCAATACTTAGAACAACTTGACAAATCCCAACAGATTAAACTGGCCAATACAAAGAATACCGTGACACCAGAAGACGTTTGTGACTTAGATACTTATCCACTGATATGGGCAGCTTATTATGGTTATAGTGATATGGTGAAGTGGTTGTTAGAAAACAAAGTGAATGTTGACCATAGTAGACATGATGGAGTAACTTCTTTGTATTTGGCATGCCAAAATGTTCACAATGCTATTGTACGGATGTTATTGGACAAGAATGCTAATGTCAATCTATACAATGAAGATGGTATGACTCCATTATATATTGCATGTAAGAATGGGGATTTAGATATCGTCAGGATGTTGTTAAATGAGAATGTTAATGTGAATCTGTATGATAGAGAAGGCAGGACTCCGCTGTTTGTAGCATGTGAAAATGATAATACAGCTATGGTATCTGCAATACTAGAGAAGAATCCCGACGTCAATCTTAGCGATTTTGAAGGAGAAACTCCTCTGAACATAGCATGTTATAAAGGTCATACTGAGGCGGCATTGGCATTACTTGAGAAAAATCCTGATGTCAATTTGTGTAATATACTTGGCGACACACCTCTATCCACGGCAAGTGGGGAAGGTCACGATGGCATTGTTGCGGCATTACTAAATAAAACCCCTGATGTGAACTTGTGTGATGACAATGGAGGATCAGCCTTGTTTTACGCTTGCCAGAAAGGTAACACTAATGTAGTAGCCGATTTATTGAAGAAGAATCCTGAAATTAACCTGTTTGATGAATTCTTCAATGAAACCCCATTAATCACTGCATGTGATAAAGGGTTCACTGGTATTGTGGCTTTGTTGCTACAGGAGGAAGATATTGATGTTAATCTATGTGATAAACAAGATTATCAAAGAAGTCCTTTGGTTTTAGCATGCAGTAATGGCCATACTGATGTTGTGCGCTTGTTATTGGAGAAGAACCCCAATGTTAATCTGTGTGGTAAAGATAGTAAGAGTCCTCTTTTCTTGGCTAGTATTAAAGGCCATACTGATATTGTCAAGATGCTACTGGAAAGCAATCCAGATATAGAATTATGCGATGAAGATGGAGACACCCCCTTGATTGCGGCATGCCAAAGTGGTCATCCTGATATTGTATGTATGTTGCTTGAAAAGGATGCTGATGTGAAACCATATGACAGCAGTGGGTCTACATCTTTATATTGGGCATGCTTTGAAGGTTATAGGGAAATAGTCTCTAAACTATTAGAAAATGGTGCTGATGTAAACCACTCTAATAATGAGGGTTCGACACCTCTACTTGCAGCTTGCCAAGGCAACTATAATGAAATAATCCAAATATTGATAGAACACAAAGCTGACATTAATAAACAAATGTATGATGGGGATAATCCACTTATATCTGCTACCCATAATGGATACACAGATGTTGTAAAAGTTCTGCTTACCTCTGGCGCTGACATTAACAGAAGTCTCCATAGTAAACACGTCATGACAGAAGCAATACACAACATTGCAAATAGAATTTTAAAAAGTGTCAAACTTGAGTGGTACGAGGATGTAATGATGAGCTTTGGTTCCTCGATTACTAAAGAATACGTGACAGAGAAATCAATAGACTATGTGTTTGAAGTTTTTGCCGGTTCACACCCTCTTCATATCGCTAGTTTCATGGGTCATACAGAAATATCCAGACTCCTCCTTGATCACAAAGCAAATGTAAATGTTAAAAAGAAGGATGAAACTACACCTTTGTTCTATGCCTGTGAAGTAGGACATGAAGATATCGTAGAGTTATTGTTAGAAAAAGGCGCTGACCAAAAGATTTGTAGAAAGGACAAAACTTCACCAGTTGACATAGCTACACGAAATGGAAATGACTCTATAGTTAAGATGCTAAAGGGAAAGCAATGAAGAAAATCCGCTAATTGATTTTCTATGGAACAGGTCAACTTTGCTGTTCCTGAGCATCTGAGTCACATTTGGTTTTTATTGAGATCTAGAAAAAGGAAATGAAGATCTGAAGAAAGAACAAAAAAATGAACATAACTATTTAGTGATGATGCTTGAAGAAAAATAGATAATAAGATATTTTTGGGGTAGAAATGTTCATGTTCACCTTAGTTCACTTTTTTTTTAATAGCAGTATGGTGTTGATTTATTTTTAGTCTTCTGTTAATTGTATTGTGGATTATCTGGATACTTGGTTTTGTGTTTTCAAATATTTGACTGTGGTCCTGATGTTGTCAGCCTGTTTTCCAATAAGGATTATTTGTTGACCAGTGTAAATAACACAGTGTTATGTTCTTGCCTTTTTTTTCATTTGGTGCTACTCAAATTTTTATTATATTCTACCATTCTTTATTGTTCTTGTTCATGTCTGTTCTCCATTTCTTTTTCATTTGTTAAATAGTAAATACTGTTGGGCTTTTTGCATTTAATTACACTTCCTTTTTGGTATATTTCTTTTTCATTTGTTCATTTTGCACTGTAGATTTTGTTTTAAAAAAACTCATGAAAGATACCAAAATGTGATTCATCTATTCATGACTCATTCATTAGGGGAAAAGTTCTGTGAAATGAACATTTTTATTGAGGATCAACAATTTACAGTTACAGTATATTTAACATATACATTTAATTAAATATGCATTCATTATTGTAACACATATATTTCACTATTTTTTTTACATGTATTCTATTGCACTGCCATTGTTTCCAATAACTTATGCATTTACAAATAACTGTATTTTATATATGCTGACAGACTCAAAAATATTGTGTATTTTCTGTAAACATTGGTAAAGCAGGTATTTGCTTTTCTGTGGAGCAGAATTTTGCTTCTCTACTGTGTTGATTTTCTATGTTTTTTAAAGGTGGCTCATGGGTACAAAAATTTTAGCAAAAAATTAAACCTTTATTTTTTCATTGCAAATTTATTTTTTATACACTATTAGTTGTTACTTTATGATATGGTACAAAAAACAACCCAAAAAATTAATTTGGCTTGGCCCTAGATGACTTTAAAAATTGAAAAAGCTCCAAATTATCTCCCTTTGGTGCAAAAATGCCATTTTTTTGCCTTAAATTTGAAATATCTTTTTTAACTCATCGGTGACCTATATTTTTTATTATTGTTTTCAAAAAAGCTGTACATAAACTAAATAATTGTAAGATTTAAGCGATTTCTTATATTAGGTTCTTTTTTTATTTCGATATTTCCTCTTTTTGTCCTATTAGTTAAACAGAAAAAAAGGACATTAACAAAAATGTATGCTTCTTCCAGAGGCAGATTTTAGCTTAAATGAACGGTGACCCCAATTTTTTATTTCATTTTTCTTTTAAGTATATGATAAAGTTCATTTATGAAAAAATATAGGGAAATCCTATATTAGGGGAAAAAAAATCATTTATACCCAGGAGCCCCCTTAAGTGGTGTTAATGTCATTGCCAAATCATTGGGTTTTTTCAGTACAATTTGTTTTGTCTTTTTTTTTTTTTTTTTTGGCATTCTTTCATGTTGTTTGTACATCTTTAAAGTTTGAATTTGTTTATTGCTAAATTGTATCTGCTTACCTCTATTGGTTTTTTATCTAACATATATCTGCTCTATTTTTGTTGAACAAGATATTTTTCAGTGTAATTAGCCATAGTTATCGCCTCATTTTTGTATGTATTTAGCTGCTGATTTCTCATTGTTATATTTCCATTTCAAGGGTTGTACCTTTTATTCAGATATATTTACAATGTTACATACATATTTTGATATTTTTATCAAGAAAAAATTGATATTTTTATCAAGAAAAAAATGATATTCATAATATTGCCATTATATTCAATTGTTACTTTTCATAAATAAATGTTTAAAGAATGTTGTATAAACCAAAATGCTTGGAGGATAAAATCACTATGGTAAATCTTATTATACCTATTGTTTTACGTATTGAAAAATGTTGAAATCTTCATTTAGAAGGGTCAAAATATTGCTAGTTCCCTTAGGCTGCAGATAATGTCAAGAAATGTATTTAATTGTGTATATATATATATATATATAGTTATGTGTTCAAAAGGTTTTATTTTTCATTAAATTAAGATATTTGAAAAAAATAATCTTTTTTTTAAATGATTCAAGCATTATTCAAATTTTTATTTTGGTTAATTTTAATGATACATGTAGTATGTATCATGTTTAAAGAATCTGATACTTATGAAAAATAAACAAATGATTGCATTTAAACACATTTTAGTATACATTGGTGCTACATACATGATATAAGTATGTATTTTGTTTACATATATAAGTTGTATCTTTGTCTTTACAAATATGAGTTACATTATTTTGTTTTCATTATTAATTATACTTTTTAAATTATTTTTTATTTAGTTGAATCATACAAATATCATATTGTGTTCAGAAAAAGACGTGCTGATCCCCAGCTGTTTTTTTTTATAAATTTATCTCTTTGGTCAGGAGCAGAATGCACCTATTTGATATTGGTATAACTAACACTGTGTAGTGCTGTTTAAAATGACAAATACAAAGGGTCAGATAATATTTAAAGTACCATTATATTGAAATTAAGAATACTTGTAGTTGTGTTATTTAGTTTTCTTTATATTTTTATACGACCGCAATAATTGAATTTTGTTTTGGTCGTATATTGGTATCACGTTGGCGTCGTCGTCCGAAAACTTTTAATTTTTGCATATTAATAGTTCATTCATTCTGCATGTTCTGTGTCAGAAACCTATGATGTGTCAACTATTTAATCACAATCTAAATTTAGAGCTGAATCCAGCTTGAATGTTGTGTCCATACTTGCCCCAACCGTTCAGGGTTCAACTTCTGTGGTGGTATAAAGCTGTGCCCTGCGGAGCATCTGGTTTGTTCTATTTTGTATTGTTAGTTATAATTTAATACTCATTTGTTGTCATACTTATAATATATACACATAAGAACCTATATTAACATGAATATATTATGCATTTTTATTAAAATTCAAAATAGGGAGGGTTATAAAAACTGACATTTCAAGAGTTGGTACAGAAATCGTATTGTGGGTTTAATTTAATTGTTACCCATGTTAATTCTAGTTTTTAAAAATTCAAAATTCACTTTTATTGGTCACACTTAACACCATCCTGGTATTTATTTTTAAAATAGTTCACCTTTCAAATAAACTCATCATAGAAACTACATATTAATGAAAATTTAATTACAAAATATTTTTTTAACAAATTCTCTTCTGCCTGAAATAAGTTTCTATGCATTATAAACTACATTAATATATTGTATCCAGAAAAAAGAATTTGAAAACATTTATTAATAAGATAGTTAGAAAGGTATACAGTTGTTTAACTAAGTATATAACTTCTTATATTTCTTTTAGAAGTTATTTAATGTTGTAGAAAGAGTACATATTCAATCTTTGTTAAATCTACACATTTATCAAGACGTTCATTGAATAAAACATATTTTATACAATGTATGTCTTTTTTTAACACTTAACATATTTAGCTAGTTGAGATCCACACTGAAGCATGTCTGTTGGTATTCCACTGTAGGGTTGTATTATTTCTCATTAGATGCTTTGGTACTTTGAGCAAGCTTTAGGTAAATGTGATCATTCTATGATATGGTATCGTTTGTTATTGAAGGTTGTGGAAATTACAATGACACAAGCTATGTATAATATTAAATCAAATAACCCATTTCATTATCCAATACATGGTCATTATTAAATATGTCTCTATTTACGTCACAGATCTTTCAGGTTTTTTCATTAATTAATTGCAGTACATTTTGAGGGCATGACCCATTTTGTGGAACATTGTAACAAGAAAATGTTTAGGAATCTACGTAGGACACTTGTTGGCTGACTTTAACTTTACTGTAAATGTCTCATGACTGTACTATCAAAAGAATAAAAACACTTAATATATTGTTCTGGTCTCCGACGTTTTCTAATAATGCACCACAATTTATGATACTAGAAGTTAAAATAAGCAAAACTACTCAGCTATATTGTATTGAAATTTCCTTATCGATATGTTTTCTAAACAACCAATCCCTACAATTTATTTTTCAAAAAGTAAAAGCAATTTTTTTCTTGAAACCAACTATTTAAAAATGATATAATTTCATGTCTTCATCTACATAAAGCATGAAATGATCGGTTGAATTACTTGGAACATCATAATAAAAAATAATGGGGACCAATCTGAGTTTTCAACAGTCTGAATAGATGAATGGATGTTTTACATCAATAGGTAGATATTGCAGACATACTCAAGATAAGCTAATTGTGTCATATGATAACGAACCATACTTTAATAAATGACGAAAATAAACTCAACATAGATACCAGGATTAAAGTTTGAATTTATGCCAGAGGCGTGTTTCGTCTACAAGAGATTCATCAGTGACGCTCGAAACCGAAAAACTTAAAAAGGCCAAATAAAGTGTGATGTTGAAGAGCATTGATGAACAAAATTCCTTCAAGTTTGCCAAATACAGTTACGGTAATCTATTCCTGAGGTAGAAAAGATTTAGTATTTCAAAAATTCAAAGTGTTGATTTAAAAGGGAGGCAATGCACCTTACTGGGGCACATTATTTGAGTTATGATTGTCAATAGTTTCGCTTTCTGGTAACGGAGTAGGTCCAGTAAGACCCCTTTGGCATGTTTGGCCCCAAAATAAAGCAGTTTTACAAAATTGTTAAAATGAAAACTTTTAGTTATTTATCGGAAAGTAGAATGCTTCTGTTACATAAATATGGGCTGTTTTTGACAATACAATGCACATATATTGGGTATTAGTACCATTAAGGCATGCTAAATTACTGAAATCTTGACAATTTTAGCATTTTAGTTAAATTTTAGACGGTTTCCGTCTTAAATGAAAGTGGCCGCATTCGTGTTCATTCTTAATATTGAAATGTAAGTTTTATTTGATGATAATACATATCGTATACAAAGGTTTAGGATGAACCCAGATGCGGTCACTTTCATTTTTGACAAAAAACATCTAAAAAGTGACATTTTTTGTTTTAAATGACTAAACCAGTTAAAATCTTTCACATGAACTAATTGAATTAACTGAAATAGACACTTAAATGTTTGAAAAGTGTTCAAAATCTTTCGTCAGATGAACCTGAAATTTGAGGCCAAAATCGGCCCCTTACTGTAGCTACTCCTTTTTCAGATGCATCAAATACTAATTTAGCTGGTGATCAATCTTCACAACATATTCAAAAAAAGGGGAAAGGAGATTCTATAATTGATTAAAACTGATTCAAGACACAAGGCTTATAGTATAGTAAGCAATACGTGCAGTTTGTCTACATATCAACGGCACTTGATTCGAAACAGAAAACCAAACAAGGTTCAAAGCACTAAATGGTTTAGATAAATTAATACCTCAATTGCGTTTGGAAAAAATCGTAGTTTATAAAAGCACTTCTGACGCACACAATTTATAAAGTTTCATTTTTGTCTCGCCTTGCGACTTTTGTAGAGTATGGGAGACGTAGGTATTACTATCCGGAGGCGGGCAGCAACTATATAAACTATTGTTCTAAAGCTTAAGATGTCAGAAGGTATAAAACCTGGATGCTTCATACCTAATATGCAGATACCTTATGCTACAAAGTGTCCGTCTGTCATATACTACACAATGTCCTTGGCCTCATTCTCATTATTCAGTGACTGCGTCTTTTGTCCTTTGCATTTCACACTTATTACTTGGTACTCGGTACATGGGTTCCTTGCAATGTCTACATTTCCATCGGACAGAGTTCACCTGACCTCGACCTCATTTCATGGAACAATGATCAAGGTCAAAATAACATGATTCGGTACCTTTTTCAGATATAATACTACAAGCAGTAGATCAACAGGTATCAACTGACCTTGATCTAATTTTCATTGTTCATTGGTCAATGTTAAGTTTTCATAGTTGAAGTTTGTTTCTTAAATACTATACGCCATAGGTCAACTTTATGTAATGCATAAATTTATTGTAAGATGAACATGTCTGTCTGGCATGGTTCATTTGACCTTGAACTCAATTTCATGTTTCATTGGTCAATGTTTAGTTTTCTGGGTGAAGTCTGTTTTAGCTCACCTTTTCTAAAAGGAAATGTGAGCTTTTGCCATCACCTGGCGTCCGTCGTCGTCCGTCGTCGTAAACTATTTCAAAGATCTTCTCCTCTGAAACTGCTGAACCAATTTCAACCAAACTTTAGCTGAATGATCCTTAGGGTATCTAGAATAAAGATTGTGGTTTATTTTCCATTTTGTGAAAAGACATGGCCGCCATGGCTAAAAATAGAACAAAAACCAAAGCATTTAGAGCAAATCTGACAGGGTAAAAATGTTCATTAGGTCAAGATCTATCAGCCCTGAAATTTTCAGATGAATCAAACAACCCATTGTTGGGTTGCTGCCACTTAATTGGTAATTTTAAGGAAATTTTGCAGTTTTTGGTCATTATCTTGAATATTATTATGGATAAAGATAAACTGTAAACAACAAAAACGATCAGCAAAGTAAGATCTACAAATAAGTTAATATGACCAAAATTGTCAATTGACCCCTTCAGGGGTAATTGTCCTTTAATGACAATTTTTCACAATTTGTTCATCATATTTGCTAACTTTAAAAAATCTTCTCCTCTAAAACTACTCAACCAAATTCAACCAAACTTCAACTGAATGACCAGTAGGGTGTATAAAATAAAGTTTGTGTTTTATTTTCTATTTCGTCAAAAAACATGGCCGTCATGGCTAAAAATAGAACACAGGGTAAAACGCAGTTTTTGGCTTATATCTCAAAAACTCCAGCATTTAGAGCAAATAAGACAAGAAGTTAAAGTATTTATTAGGTCAAGGTCTACCTGTCCTGAAATTTTCAGCCGAATTGGGTAACTGGTTTTTCAGGTATAATGCCCCTGAATTGATGATTTTAAAGAAATTTTGCAGTTTTTGGTTATTATCTTGAATATTATTAAAGATACAGATAAACTGTTATAGCAAAAATGTTAAGCAAAGTAAGATCTACAAATAAGTCAATTTGACCAAAATTGTCAATTGACCCCTTAAGGAGTTACTGCCCTTTAAAGACTTTTCGAAATTTGTTCATCATGATGACTTACTTTTAAAAATCTTCTCCTTTGAAACTGCTGTATCAATTTCAGCCAAACTTAGGCTAAACGAGTTTCAGAGTATCTAGTATAAATTTTATGTTTTATTTCCTTGTATGTCAAGAAACAGCACCTATGGCTAAAATAGAACATAGGAGAAAATGTTCTTTTTTGCTTTTGAAGAAAATAGGACGATTCAAAGAACATTTAAATAAATTGAAAAGCAAAAATAATCATTGATGAGCGATTTAACCCAAAAAATTAAGGTGAGCGATTCAGGCTCTTGAGAGCCTCTTGTTTAGAATCTATAATCAATAGTCAACTATATTGGGTGTATTGAATGATTGTAAGGTGTACAGGTATTTCTTGTTTGGTTTGTTTATTTGACCTTGACCTCATTTTCTTGGATCATGTTAATCAAATCAAATCAAATCAAATATTTTATTGTCATATAATCTTTACAGTTTGTGACCAACATATATTAATACAATAAACACAATAAACATATATACATACATATTTTAAAAACATACAAATGTTATACTTGTAGTAAAGCTTTATTTTTAGAACTATCAACATAAAATCAACGGTACGTAAAAAAGGCGCAACATTTCAGCGTGTGAACTCTTGTGTTTTGGCCTGTTTCAATTATCATAAACAAGGAATTGTGTATTTAAAAGGAATTGAAACTCGACTGGAGATCAATCGTAGAGCGATAATCCATGTCTAACTCGGTTGGAAATATGATGAATAATTATATAAAAAATCTTAATTGAGGTCCATTCTCTGTCTTATGTGTAGATCATCTAAATTCAGAGGGTTAGCTTGTTTGAGAAGAAATAAAGGAGAGAAAGAGCATGTAAAGTATTATTAACTAGTTTTCCATGTTGAATCTAAGGCTTTATGTATCATTCAAATGACTTTTTGGGCATACGTTAGAATAAATGAAAAGTCTTATTACAAAATAAAATCACACAAATAATGAACGCCGAGGAAAATCCAATATGGAAAGTACTTAATCATATGACAAAATCAAAAGCTCAAACACACCAAGCGAATGGATAACAACTGTCATATTCCTGACTTGATACAGGCATTTTTTTTAAAGTAGAAAATGGTGGGACTAAGGTTCATCTGAAGGAATTGAAAAATATGATAACTGCTTCCAGATAAGTTATGAGCCAGTTAGAGCTGTCAACGTATATTTGTTCCACCTTACAGAAGTTCCAATGAAAACTTTATTATAAACATTGTCATAATACCTATACCTGTTGGAACAAATATTCTATACCATTTATTCGACGAGATGTAATAAACGTGTCACAGAATAGAAATTCCTTCATAATATAAGTTTCAAATGGAAACAATATTCTGGAATAAATATTACAGTAAATGTTTCTAACGGAATAAATGGTATAGAATATTTGTTCCAACAGGAACAGGTATTATGACATTGTTTATAACAAAGTTTCCATTCGAACTTCTGTTAGGTGGAACAAATATACGTTGACAAACGCACCATCCGAGACAGAGGTGAATCATGACATTTTCTTTGAAGTCGGCCGTGTTTACATCCCTTTGAAATATGCAATTCGTTGTTATAAGCAATATGTCAACTATATTTGTTGTGTAAAATAAATGTAAGTTGAACATGTCTGTCTGACAGGATTCATATGGCCTTGGCCTCATCGTCATTGATCTTTAAAAATGTAAAGTTTATGTGATACTTGTGTAGTAAAACCTTTATCGTTATTAGTCTTTCAACAGAAAATTGACGGTAAGTTAAACATGCGAGACTTTTCAGCGTTTGTAGTTTCTTGTTTTTTTTATATGCAAGTAAATCTTCACGTGTTTTCTGTACTTGTACATCGTTAACTTTCAGATAATTGTGCATGAGAGTCCTCGATGGAGATAAAACCAGAAAAGTGCCTTATTTAGAAATTTTAAGATGCGATTTTCATATTTCATAACAAGATAATAAAATGTTAAAGTGATTTTAACTACATGTTACGTTCTAATTGTTCTGCACTTAAAAGATCAATTATGCATATTGTTCATTTAAAATACAATGTCTAAGTGAAAACGTGAGTTAAAGTTACTTATTTACTAGACAACTTAAATCATCTAATATAGTTGATGTCTCACATGACTAAATGTTACTTTAGTAACAATGTACATTTATATACAAAAGCATTGTAGCAAATAAAACTACAGAAAATCAATACAAAATCAAAACAGAACATACCTAAAAGTGGCAGTAGCTACGAGATATATAAACAAAATAAAACAGAAGACACCTAAAAGTGGCACTGGCTACGAGATATATATATTTAAAAAAATGATAAAAGCTGGGGTTTTTAATATCCAATCAGTTATGATTGAAAGTGAAATAGTGAATTAATAATTCTCTTTTAGTAGTCGGTTTGGTTCCATATGGTCAAAATAACCAAATAAATATCGCTGATGCAAATGAATAATTCAACCTCATGATAACCCCTTAGCTGAATGGGGTTAAGCATGAGTTAGACGTGTTCAGTTATTAATTATAGGTTAGACAAGGCTTAAATCTTCATAAAACATGACCAAGTATTGTCTGACCAATTTAGAAAATATTCACACTTTCAAGTGACCTTACAAAATTAGCCTTTCCCATTGTAATATTAAAATCTTGAAAAGAGTTCACATTTTATAACGAACCAAATGTAAAACATAGGTAATCATTTCTATGGATGGAATGAAATAGCACTGACATAGTTTTTGAGGACCGAATGGATAAATTGTTTTTCTTCTGCTTCAGGTAAAATTTAATACTCATAAACTTTGAGATTTTTTTATTTTGAAAACGCAACGCAATGTTATATTAATCCCCTTTTTAAGATTTGATTTTTTTTATAAATATAAAACTCTGTATAAGCATTTAAATTCAGACCATTCGACGTTAAATGCTTACTTTATTATCGATAACTTAATATGTATTGTGTTTCTCTATAAAAAAAAATCCTTTGCTTTATATATCAGCAGTCTGAAATTGTTTTCTTGAAAGAAAAAAAATCCCTAAAATGCCCGGTTTATAAATATTATTTTACCTACATCCTTACTCCCATTGTTTTTGTTTATTCTATATGATGATTATCATTAGAAAATTTATGAAAATTTGCAAAATTCAAAATAATTTGTTTTAATAAAATTGAGAATGGAAATGGGGGAATGTGTCAAAGAGACAACAACCCGACCAAATAAAAAACCAACAGCAGAAGGTCACCAACAGGTCTTCAATGTAGCGAGAAATTCCCGCACCCGGAGGCGTCCTTCAGCTGGCCCCTAAACAAATATATACTAGTTCAGTGATAATGAACGCCATACTAATTTCAAATTGTACACAAGAAACTAATATAAAAATAATACAAGACTAACAAAGGCCAGAGGCTCCTGACTTGGGACAGGCGCAAAAATGCGGCGGGGTTAAACATGTTTGTGAGATCTCAACCCTCCCCCTATACCTCTAACCAATGTAGAAAAATAAACGCATAACAATACGCACATTAAAATTCAGTTCAAGAGAAGCCCGAGTCTGATGTCAGAAGATGTAACCAAAGAAAATAAACAAAATGACAATAATACATAAATAACAACAGACTACTAGCAGTTAACTGACATGCCAGCTCCAGACTTCAATTAAACTGACTGAAAGATTATGATTTCATCATATGAACATCAGGCACAATCCTTCCCGTTAGGGGTTTAGTATCATACCATCATAACATATATGAGAAGAACATAACCCGTGTCATGCCAACACCTGTTTTTAGAATAAATGTCTTTAGTTCCGACGCAAAGACCTTATCAGTGACTCAATATTAACGCCAAAATATGCAATCTTTAATGACTTGACAACAGTATCGTAATTATATCCCTTCTTAATCAGTCTATTTAAAGGTTTTGTAAGTTTCTGAGGTGGATACTGACACCTTTGTGCTTTATAAAGAATATTTCCATAAAAAAATTGGATGTGAAATACATACGTCTGCATGTTGAGCTATATTTACGAATGATGTCTTTATACCGATGCTAAAATTTAGTAAAAGTTTTGACTAGTTTGTGATATCGAAAACCCTGGTTTAATAACTTTTCAGTAATACATAAATTTCTCTCGTTAAAATCTAAAACATTGTTACAAACACGAGCGAATCGTACAAGTTGAGATATATAAACACCGTTTAAACGGATACAGCTGTTTGTATATTAATTAAAGCTCTTTCATCTTTAATTAGTAGGCTGTTTTTCCAAGGGAAAATGCCTCAGGTGGTTGTACAGTTCATTAGTGCTGTTATTAAGAGTTCACTTTCATAATTAACTGACAATGAAAAGTCATTCATGTATAGCATTTCATAGTGCATGGAAAACCATGTACTATGAAAATTAGAGGGCAAAAAACTGACTTTTCATTGGACGAGAAGGGGTGAGTATGTTCTAAAAGAAAAAGAATGTCAACATTGAAAGTGAAGAATGGATTAACTATTTAATTAATTGATTCGATCCACTGAAACTAAAGTTCTAGTTGAGTAAACATTTTTCAAAAATGTATGGAACAAACTACCAAAAAAATCTATAGATTTAGTCATTTATTTCCAAAATACAAAAGAATAAAACACTACAGATCACTCCAAGCTTAAAGAAAGGATTATCTATAGTGGATCCACGTTAAACTTTTAAACAAAATAAATCTTAAACAATCAACCGCATAAACGGATACAGCTGTTTGTATATTAATTAAAGTCATAATGAACGAGTGACCGGTGAAAAATAATGTTATTCCGATTCTTGAACCAATACATACAAATATCATAAACGTAGTCTTCTGTGCACGATTTTATCTTTTTTTTTCGAATAAATTTCGTATAATCGTTAATTTTTTTCAATTGGTCGGTGTGTTGAGAAAATATGACAGGTAATTAAATTCGTGTTTTGAAGCCGAAGTTTAACGATTGTCACCTATGTGTCAACAATAAACAAAAAAATCATAAATATTAAGCACGTGTTTAACATGTACAATCAGATAATAGTTATTTTAAGGACATCCATGCGTATTGCGATCACCGGATTTTTACAAGATGGGTCACACTGCTGAGGTCACTTTGCATACGAAAAATAAAGTAAACTTCTTCTTAATATGAACAAATTAAAGAATTTTCTTCAGAAAAAGTATATGTTTATAAACTGTCCTTAGACAAATTAAAACGTAAGCTCCGCCCGATCAGTTGAGATAACATTGGTAATGATAACGCATTGTTTCCAATAAAATATGTTTGATCTATAAAAATTAAAAGCGGCAACATATTAATAAAAATCTATAAAAAGTTAAGTAATCACATGTTCACAAGGTTGAAATTGACCACTCCTCCGTATGGCTCCATCAGCAAAGGCGACACCTTTCTCGAAGTCACTGCTTCTTCCTACACATTTACTTATTTTCCAATGTTTAAAGCGAGCAAATTAAAATAAAGGTTTATGCGTTATTTTACCGAAAATGTGTATTAAAACACTGGTTGTTTATAGTTATTTTATCATCAGTTTTGTTGATTTTAATGAATAGTAATGACTTTTCCATGTTTTCCATATGACTCCATCAGCGAAAGAGCTTTTTTCCCCCGATAAGTAAGCTCCATTCAGATTTGAATTATGACATGCCTTGAACCACCATGCTCCTCCATAACGAACTGCACAACTTTTAATAGCAATGTCATTATCTCTGTCGTACGTAGAAAACATACTTCCGTTATGGTATATAAGGCTGTCACCTAAATAGAAACAAATGATTCAGCATATTTTGTTCCTTTCCCAAAAATTATTTTATCAAAGATTTGATACCTTCGAAGACCTTTCCACGTCAGTAGACTCTAGAGTTGTAACACAGTACATGATATATTAGGCAACTTTAGATTCCATTGACGACGGTGAAATATAACAATAGCCCACCGGAGATTGATTAATTGAGCAGTCTAGTTGGCCGAATGGAGTAGAGCGATTTACACAGTGCCTGCGGTGTTGTCTCGATATCCAAATAGCATATGATCAAATCCCCATGATTGAGGAACAAATATTAGTTGTTGTCCATTCGTTTTTTAGGTGTTTTTGTCATTTGAAATTGCCATGTGATTAAGGACTTTCCGAATTGAGTTTCCTCTGAGTTCAGTATTTTTGTGATTTTACTTTTTTCTTCAGCAAATTTGTAAATATAACATAATTGTGTTGATATTTAGATAAATATATATCATATATAAACCAATATATCAATAAACTTAAGGACATATTTTCAATCCTTCAATATGCAGTTCTACAAATATTGTAAAAAAACAAAAACAACCTGCACGACCGCCTCCAAATGGTGACCGGATTTCTACTTTTGTACAGATATGATTGCTTAAAGAGACAATAATTGTGATTTAGTCGCCAAAGTGATAAAAACAAACACTAAAGACATACAAAAAAAGTAAAATCATAAAAATATTGAACTCCGAGGAAAACTCAATCGTAAAGTCCCTACAATCGGCAAAATCAAATGACAAAACACACCAAACGAATGGATAATTGTCACAAACAAGACTTAAAACTAACAAGTCCAGTCGATTTGTGCAGATTTTTGACAAAATTGCTCAGATTGTGGTAAAAGCATGAAATTTGGAATAGTGGTAGTATATGTCATGGACAACATTTTAAGCTATGGACCCACTCTGAAAGTCGAAATTTGCGGAAGAGGCGGCCATTTTAAAATGGCGGCCGTTTGATCTCTATAGATTAATAAAAAAAATCATGAAAATAATATTAGAGAAGATATTGACATGAAACCTGGGTAATAGAACAACAGTGCTGATTCCAATTGTCTTGTTGAACAAAGTTATTGGAAATGTTACCCATATTGAATGGCGGCCATCTTGAAAAATCTGTGTTTTTTTAAGCCAAAATATGTAGTCATTATTCGATGAAAATTTAAAAAAAACCGTGTCGAAGATAAACAAATGTATTTGTTTGAGCTATATAAACAGTATGAAATGCGAGCCTATACCCCCTCCCGAGTTATTCTTCTGTTTTAACTTTTTAAAACAGAAATTACGTATATATGATATAATTTATGACCGAAAGTTGTTGTTGGAAAAAATTAAAACTGAAGATTTCTAAAACACTGGAGCTAGATATCAGAAAAACACAATGGGCGTTTAGACTGGAAGGAATGTATGAAACGACAAGAGAGCGCATCTGAGGGTTTGCATGCAATGCCAAGCAGATACAAACAGAACGGACATAGACATTTGAGCTGGCAATCACTCTTTTTGATGTGAATATATATTGATATGAAACAGTTGAATGAGGGTTATGGAACTGCAGAAGCACTCCAGACGGCACAAATCCTGTCAAACAAATGTTCAGACCTCAAAATATTTCATCAGTAAAGGGGAAACATACTTCTGATGTTGAGGATAGATTGCCAGTTGAAAGAAAACAATAAGTAACTAGACACTGTAAAATGATACTGAATCAACACAAACAATCACTGCAATGTATTTTTTTCTGTGGTGATGTATCTGAAGATCTCCATGATACATCGAAATTTAAAAATCGACAAAAATGGGACATGACTGTGCACTTGTACTACAAGACATATTTCCTTGGCCAAAGTAAGAGCTGGAGATGTCAAATCACTAGTATCCAGCTTGATGATTGATAAAACTTGACAACATAGCAAATAGGCAGAATAAAAGACACAGAAAGAAACCCAAGAATATTTTATCCTTGGAGTTGTGCTTTCCAAAATAATAAAATAGATTGACGGCACACGGTCTGGCAGATATATTGTACCAATCTGCAAGCTTGCAGATCACGCTAAATTGTACAATACACGCCTGGAACAACTTTTAGTTATCATGGAAGGAAGAACTGATATAACGCATCTAACAAAATAGGAATGTGGCTAAAGATATCTGCAAGCATACAAGCAAGATAAATTAGTTCAGACCTCAAAATATTTCATCAGTAAAAGGGGAAACATACTTCTGATGTTGAGGATAGATTGCCAGTTGAAAGAAAACAATAAGTAACTAGACACTGTAAAATGATACTGAATCAACACAAACAATCACTGCAATGTTTTTTTTTCTGTGGTGATGTATCTGAAGATCTCCATGATACATCGAAATTTAAAAATCGACAAAAATGGGACATGACTGTGCACTTGTACTACAAGACATATTTCCTTAGCCAAAGTAAGAGCTGGAGATGTCAAATCACTAGTATCCTGCTTGATGATTGATTAAACTTGACAACATAGCAAATAGGCAGAATAAAAGACACAGTAAGAAACCCAAGAATATTTTATCCCTGGAGTTGTGCTTTCCAAAATAATAAAATAGATTGACGGCACACGTTCTGGCAGATATATTGTACCAATCTGCAAGCTTGCAGATCACGCTAAATTGTACAATACACGCCTGGAACAACTTTTAGTTATCATGGAAGGAAGAACTGATATAACGCATCTAACAAAATAGGAATGTAGCTAAGGATATCTGCAAGCATACAATCAAGATAAATTAGTTCTCTTGATTTTCAACAAAGGTATAGTTGAAGCTCTGAAATAGACCTCATAATTAAAGGGTATCACCATAGCCATAACAGGCAAAATATATATGCTTGATACTTAGAAAAGCTTTACAGGGACACTCAATAACAGCTGTTAACACGAATTAGTTCACCAGACATAAGTTTCCTTCGTATGAATGATATAGGATGGCCAAACATCGAGACACAATCCAGTAACATCGATGAGTGGTACACAACACTCACCATTTCTCAGCTATAATAGTTCAATTGTGTAACTCGTCGTCGAAAGGATACAACTGCAACTTATCAGTCCTCCGATAGAGAGTAAGATGTCTCAAAGATTGTGGAACGGATTCATTTTGAAAGCCTTCAATGAATGTCCCTGTAATTATTTCTATAGTAGCAAGCCTAACTCTTCAAACTTTTCTAGTTACTTTGACTATGAAGAGCCCTTCCCCTCGCGACTAAAACATTTTGTAAAAGACATGGCCTGTTTCAGAACTTTCCCAACATATTCATTGAAAATCCAGAGAGAGACGCAACTTTTCATCTGTGCTTGCATATCATCTATGGTAGCTAGTATTCAAATTTTCATAAATATTGTATTAATCATTCCTTCCATGACAACTCATATTTACTAAGAACGTTTGCTGTACCATTTTTCCATATCATCAATTTCAAATATTAAAACAATAGCTGTTCAAGACTGTGAGCCGTTACTGTTTTCTATAATTGTGGCAAGCCCAATTTCAATGGATAACAGATTCTTGACTTTCTTTCTGTGTCTCGAATTCTGTCTAATTGCCTTGTCGTGCAGTTTTAACAAACATTTAGCATGAGGTCGGCTCCGGAAATATTAATCTTCAGCACTGAGTCTGGCTAAAAGAACAATGGTTAGTAGTTTAAGTGACAGTCACATACTCTATTGTCGATCACAATTGTTGGTGCTTTATGATGATAGTCAGATACCTCATCACAAAGAAAGAAAGAAACCTCTGCAATCATTGTTCTTGTTGATTCATCACAACTGTGGTTGGTTATTCTACTGGTATTTTCAATCCGTGACTCATTTTGTTTTTCCTGACTAAATATATTAAGATTTGCTTTGATAGGATTAGTACCTTTTGCCTTGTGATTCTCCCATTACAGGGCCTTTATCAACGTGGAACAGGTGTATGCTTACAAAAAATAACTGATTACCAGCTCAAATGTCTATGTTTGCTCTTGTTGTATTTGCTTGGTATTGTAAATCATCACGAGTCCTCTCTTCCCGTTACGGAATTCTTTCCAGTCTATTTATTTATTAGATTTTTTCAGCTCCAGCGATTTTTCCTTTTCAACATACAGTGCTCATATTATATATACGAATTTTTTAATGGTAAAAAAATAACTAAGCCCTACATGCTAAACTGCAATTAAAAGAATTTACGGATTTCTTTAAATAGATTTATTTGTTAACGTATGCATACCTTATTTGAGCACTTGGTGAATATATTTTGTATGAAACGCAACGGTCATAAATAAATGATAAGCAAAACTAGTTGTAAATGCATATAAAACTTAGTATTAATTCAAAAAAAAAATAATTAAGAATAGCGAATAATAATATATTGAAAATTTACGTTTCCAAAATGGCCACCATTCAAGATGGCCACTAAATACTTCAATGGTCCTCAGTTTATATTCTTTGTCATAAGAAATACGAAAGTTTATCAAAATTAGTTAAGTAACATATTTTTCATATTTTTTCTAATAATTTTTATCAACTTTTTGGACATGATTTCAAAATGGCCGCCAAGAGCCGCCATTTTGATTTTCTGAATTGGGTCCATAGCTATAAATGTAAGTTATGACCTCATCTAACACTCTGCAAAGTTTGATGCTTTTACCACAATCTGAGCAATTGTTTTACATTTCGACTGGACTATAAAGAGTAACATACAAATTAACACAACCTAACAACATATTTTTCTCTTCCTTTAAGAATTTTTTTCATAAATCTTCAAATTAGTTCAGATATTTTTTAAATATTTGAAGAATAGAAAATATATGTTTGAACAGCGGTATACTACTGTTGCCTTTATTTAACAGCACTAAGGTAAGACTCACCAGCATTACTAGTTTCGAAGTAACCTCTTACTTTCAATTTATAGTTTGTTGTTGCGTCTCCTATGTTGAATTCAGTGTATTTGGTCCAAGCAGTATTTCCTTCAAAGTCCTCTTAATCTACTCGTAGTTGATAATTACCAGTTGCGACTATTTCATGAATTTTTGCATTTCCTGTAAAATAGTTATAAATTACTTGATTAATAAACTATCTGCCCGATAGCCGTAATTGATCCTGTAATAAGAGAGCAACTATTGGTCTCTCTCTGAGGAAGGACATTTTTATACCCCTCTTTTTAGAACAAAGGAGTTAGAATGTAATGTAGGATTTTCAGTTAAACCAATCTGTTTCAATTGAATATTAGATAAAAGGTCTCCATCCGACCCATTCAATCACAAAATCCGTATGGTTCGGTGTAAATTTTGAACACTAGACCATGTGAGCATAACGAAATCCGTATGACAAATGTATGATGCGGTGTAAATTTTTAACACTAGACCATGTGAACATAACAAAATCCGTATGGTTCGGTGTAATTTTTTAACACTCGACCATGTGAACATATCATTTTAGTAATGCCAACCAATGCATTCAATATAAGTTATTATTATCATATTGAATATTGAATGAGTTAAAAATTCATATTATACATCAATAGACATAATTGCAGGGATGCAGGATTCCACTATGGAATATACATACTTAGTAGATAATAAATAAGGTTGTGTACTGGCCGCAATTCATTTTTTCTTCTTTTTTTCAAATGATCAATGAACATATACAGGATATCGAGGCACATTAAAATATGAAATCAAACATATTATAGGATTGTTATAACAACATATATTCCTTGGTCCACAAATGTTATTTTTTATTGATCCATTACTACCCCTTATTTTAGGTAAGGTTGTTGCTGCTACGTGGTTAGTTACATGTGTAGTTTTTAATCAATATTTGTTGTGTCTTTGTCTTTTTTTTCTTTTTTTTACATGCCATTGTTGTTGGTTTTTTTTCGAAATTATTGAAAATTTTAATTGTAATATACCTAGCCAGAAATTGTGTGTAAGATTCCCAAATCCTTCTTCATAAGCTGTCCATCCTCTGTCAAAGTTTGTACTGCCGTCTAATCTCCTTTGTATAACCTGGAAATGATAAGCATACTTTATAGATAGGTTTATATGATAAACTCCTACACTTTATCTAAAACTAAGCGTATGATTCATTTGTCATATAAAATTTTATTCCAAACTAGTTAGTATCTACACCAGGCCGTATCGTTGACAATATTGAAATATCAAATGAAGTCATGAGTTTTTGGGATAACTGTAGGTCCCTTGTTGAAAGTTTCCTTTGATGTATATCTTTTTATATGACATGGTAATATAATAGGAGAACACATTTGCCCTGGTGTTTAAGTCAAACGTACTTGTTATTTGTAATATAAAAACTCAAGGAGCCAATACCCCACTTATATGCAATTAAAGGTATGTTAATGCCTAAGTTAGATATACGAAGAGAGTATATGAGTGCCAGTACGACAACTAAACATCCAAGTTACAAATTGTAAAATTAAATCTGTAGGCTTGAAATAATAGAATTTAACATAGAAAGGTTGCTGTGTGTCATTTTAAGTTGTATACTGGTATGTTGTTCACTGTTAGACTCGAACGGTTACCTGCAATTACATTGTTTTCCTTCGGTCCTCAGCAAATAGTAACTTTTATAATATATTCATTTATTTCTAAGCAAAGACAGGGATTAGGGAATCTATTGGACAAAAATACAAGACTTCGTTTAGTCATAAGCTCAATGTCTGACCGGCATTATGCACTTTATTCTATAAATCACCTGATCTCTGACCCTTATTCGTACTGCGCATGAGTCAGTTAATTACGAACTTACTGTCCAGCCGCTATCTTCTGTATCCATTTCACAATAGACATCGAACTTAACAGACGTCGTTGGATGAATTTTGTAAACACCAGATCCACAACGGGGTGGTATACCCGTACAGTCACGTGGTGGGTCAAAAAAGAAAATCAAAACAGTTTTAATGAATAAAATTCGCGCACAATGATTTGTGATATCTGTTCATCTCAACTACAAAAAAATAGAGGTATATGTATAAAAATGTGGCAGACGATATCAACAGGACCTTTAAAACTTATTGTGACATTTTGAATGAGTGTTGATTCGTATGAAATATGCTCCATGTATATTATGCTATCCTCAGTTATTCATGACTATTTGTACATGTATAAAAAAAAGAGTAAAATCACAAAAATACTGAACTTAGAGGAAAATCAATTCGGAAAGTCCATATAATCACATGGCAAAATCAAATAACAAAACGCATCAAAAACGAATGGACAAGAACTGGCTTGGTACAGGCATTTTCAAGTGTAGACATTGATGGATTAAACCTGGTTCTATAGCGCTAACCCTCTCACTTTAATGACAGTCATCAAATTCCGTTATATTTACATTGATGCGTTAAATAAATAATAAAATAGTCAAAATATGGGTACATCAGTCATCATCGTATAACAATTTTAAAAGGAACAATTTACTTTACTACTTTCTTCGAACACATTGATTGATATCGAGTGTCTGACGTCAGAAATTATTTATTCGTCACATAAATTTGTCGTTCAATGTGCATACAAACAATTTAAAATTTACATAGACAGTGTTAGCATAAAGGGTTAAAAAATCAAAAGTCTGTTAGAATAAATTTCAGAAAAAGACCGAGATTTAAACTAGTCCAAAAGTTATATATAGAATTTATAAGAATAAAAAAAAAGTTGATTCCACTACGCGATTGAAAGATTTTGACGTTTGTGATTCAACGTATTAAGTAATTCATAATAGAAATATATCATAATGACATATAAAAGAACAATGTCATACTGACGGGATCTTTTAACGTACAGAATCACAGAACAATAGAAATACAAAAAGTCGCATACACAAAACAAACCACTAAAAAATGAAAGCTAATACAAACACATTGACGAGATGTATAAGTACCGAGCCACGTCAAACGGATATCACATAAAACCATTCAACAGTAAAGGTAATATTAATAATAGAACAAAGACCAATGAAAGAACAATAAAACACGTTGTTAAGATGATAAACAACATCAGTACGCAGAATCTATACATCAAAACCATCGTGTATTATTTGAGAAGTTTGAGTCTGAGTAGGAGCTGCAAGATCTTGAATATCAAATAAGTTGGAAAATATATATCCCATATGCAGGTGACGTTAGTATATTGCTACTGAGGTGGGGGGAAATTTATAATTTCAAAATTAAAAATCGTCTCGTTTGTCATATGTTCTGGTACTGTGATGACTGTGTAAGTCAAATTCGAGATATAAGTCTAAAAATGAGGCGGAGGAAGCCGTGTCTGTTGTTTCTTTAATCTCTAGTTCTGGGGGATATATTAATGAAACCCAATCAAAAAAGTTCGGATTGTTTATGGAAAGACCATCATCAATATATCTGAAAGTGAAATTAAATAATCTGGCTTCTTTGATCCTCTTGTTTTTGACGAGTGTCTGGAGGAACTCCGATTCATATGAAAATAAAAAGAGGTCGGCAAGAAGAGGCGCACAGTTTGTTCCCATAGGACTGGGAAAGGTTGAGCACACTTAATACCTCTCTACTTGTCGTTTAAACTACAGTGATTGCCTGTTTTCTTTGACTGTCTTTTCCCTGATATTGGCTATTTCAGTGTCTTTGAAACGGATTGTAATCTTAAGTCAAACGTCATTACCAAGTCTCAAAAAGAGACATTTGATCGGCAGTAGAATTTGATTAATAAATCTTAGCTTTTGTAAAGCTTTTTAAGGTTTTTTTTTCCTTTTTGGGGTTCGATTTGTATTTTGAATTATATTAAAAAGAGGGACGAAAGATACCAGAGGGACAGTCAAACTCATGAATCAAAAATAAACTGACAATGCCATGGCTAAAAATGAAAAAAAGACAAACAGACAAACAATAGTACACATGACACAACATAGAAAACTAAAGAATAAGCAACACCTAAAACTAGGGGTGATCTCAGGTGTTCCGGAAGGGTTAGCAGATCCTGCTCCACATGTGGCATCCTTCGTGTTGCTTATGTGATGACAAATCCGATAAGTAGTCTTAACTCGGTGGGTCAAATGCATGAAAGGGAAGGGGATTAAGGTTACGACGTTAGGATCATATCCGATATCATTTGTGAAAATATACGTCTAATTGCTGTATTTTCAGTATTTTGTTATTAGTTTCTGCATAATGTTATTGTGTTTATTTATCCGGAGATGCCCATTATTATCAATAAACCCCAAAAAAGATAAATATACCCGGTTCTATGCAACAAAACTGAATTTTCCATTCTCCATATTCCGTACAAACAGCAAATGGGCGTCCTATCATATCAAGTCCATCTTTACATTTAAAACTTATTCCAGTGCCGATATTTCTATATAACCCTGTGCAAAAAGCATCTTGTACTTCTAACAGGGGTCCTGCACAGTCTGCAAAAAAGTAGGATGGGTTGTATATTAATTACCAATTGTATCAGTTGATATCATAAAGGGCACTACATAGAGTATGTTAAAGGTTACAGCTAACGCAATATGTTTTAATTTTTACTCATCGTTAATCGTTTTATACATATTTGATTCAGAGAACGGGTTGCCTAAATGGGAAAAAAGCAATCTTACCTTTTTCATGATTTTGTGATTTACAAAATTAAATGAATGTTAATCCTGCATGATAATCTGTGATATTTAAAAGAGATGCTTACGATACTAATGAGAAAAGATAAGTTTTTCAGTCATATAATACTATTCAATATTGTTTTCATAACTGACATCCACCCCTATAATATTCACTGAATTTATATATAGATATATATTTCTCTAATTCTTCGTCAATTTATCCCTTTCTGCACCCATTGTATAAAAAAAGTAATCAACGTGTGGTTCGTTTGATCTCAATTCTTCATTGGTTAAAATCCGATAATGAAGTTGAATTTTCTTCTTTTCCTCTGATTTTGTGACGGCATGAAAAAAGCGACCATGCCTGATGACGTCCCATACGCAGAACACATCTTTTTGCAGATCAGTCGCAAAATAGGAATAAGTTTGCCTGCGTAATGTTTGAAAATCATTAGAAAAACAGATTCAATCCACTAAATCTCGTGTAATACGATATTTATCATCGCTCCACAGTTAAATTTTAAAGATTTAAAACACTCGTCAAGCCTCGTATTGTAAATTTTAAAATTCAACTGTCTCGAGTGGATAATTATCGTATTACACTCGATGCAGTGGTAGAGTCTATATGTATAAGTACGCCTGAGTCTGTAAATATCATCTCCATGCCTTATATATCATGTACTGTAGTACGACGGTAGATTAAAACTGACGTGGAAAGGTATCACCCGGCCACCAGAAGCTTCATTATTTATGAAGCCCAAGTAGTGGTGTGGTCTAGCGGAACGGCTACAGTGCAGGTGATTTGGTGTCACGATATCTCAGTAGCATGGTTTCGAATCCCGACGAGGGAAGAACAAAAAATTTACGAAAGCAAATTTACAGATCTAACATTGTAGGGTTGATGTTTAGACGAGTTGTATATACATAATGTACATAGCCATGTATCACCATTACTGCTGGTTATCCGACGGATTAATCTGTTGTAGAGTTTTCACTGGCTCAGACGTACTTATACATATAATTATTTTCTGTGACTGTACATTAATTTATAGGATCTTTTACAATAGATAATTTAGCTGATCTGTAAACATAACATCTCCATGCCTTATATATCATGTACTGTAGTACGACGCTAGATTATAACTGACGTTGAAAGGTAACACCCGGCCACCGAAAGCTTCATTTTTATGAAGCCCAGGTGGTCGTGTGGTCTAGCGGGACGGTTACAGTGCAGGTGATTTAGTGTCACGATATCTCAGTAGCGTTCGAATCCCGTCGAGGGAAGAAACAAAAATTTGCGAATTATTTTTTACAGATCTAACATTGTTGGGTTGATGTTTAGTCGAGGTATATATATACATATATGTATACATACATTTATATATCAAAAATTTCTTTTAATATGCTATCTAATTAGAACAAAATATCTTACAATTTGAGTATTCCATAAATAAGGATTTTACATTTTACAAAAAAATGTTTGATAAATATTTGCTATTGATATCATATTGGCTGACCTTATAGATGATATCGGTTCATTTGCTTTTAAAAAAAAAAAATTGTCGTGCTCCAAGTAACTCTTACTTGTAAAATGTTTATCATCAAGGCATTTTATGTGTCTGTTTACTACCCTTTCTTACTTGTTTGTAAGTTTATTAAAGAGACACAAAAGCCAAAAAGAATTAAAAAAACAAACATAAAAAAGCCTCGTAAATCGAAAACTAACGGACAAAGCCAGGAAAACACGAATTTTTGTTTATTTGAAGTATTGTCTTGCGCTGTAAATTTTCAATGGCTATGGTTTAATGTTAATGTTTTGTTGAAATTAAATACATTTCAAAGGCCTCATAAAAAGAAGTTTTGTTGATTACGTTGATAATATCATGACATGTTGCAGTATTGATTATATCAATGATACAAAAAACTCTTCACAGAAACTGGATTAAAAGTGCTACATTAAACATTCGTTTCGACTACATACATAATCATTCAAAAGTTCAATTTAATTTTCTTAGATTTAGACATTTATTTAGACTTACAAGCAGAAATACAAGTGAATCTTCTGTTTGAATCTAGATCTTTAACACACTTCTTTCCTATGCCACAGTTGTGGTCTGCGCAAACTCCCACAATAGACTGAAAGATCCAAATATCAAAGAATAAAACTACTACTTAAAACTAAACAAATTGAGGAAGGTGAATTTAAGGAGCACTAGCTACGAGATATGAAATGCAAAGAGTGGAACAATAATTAGCTTTAAGCAGCAAGTATGTTCAATTTTGGCAAAATAAGTTAAAAACATTTATATTATGGAACTGAGGACAGCAGAAACTTAAGGTCACATGTTGTGATGTGTGTTTAATATTCATTGTCTTATGTAAATATAATGATAACATTGGTGTTACATACCATCGTAACTATTTAAGTTATTTGAATAAACTTCCGAAAACATGAACTGTGTTGCATTTCATGAGTTGTTTTATTTCAACTAAAAAGCAACTCATCATATTGAAAAGGAGGCAGACAGAGAGAGTTTATGTATATATGATTTAAGCATTGATTGACGACCTAAATTATCCCATTGACTGTGACAGATTAGGTGAACGTTTGCTCACTTCTTACTTATTATAGAATTTAAACTGTGGGATCACCAAAGGTTCTTAACGCCTTAAATAATAAAATAATTCGAAAAAATATTCAGGAATAACCTTTTTGTTTTGATTTATATTATTGATATAAATCAACACATCGTATTATTCCGGATTCGTTTTTCGAATTGCTTTATTTAGGTGCACGGGGGGTCAACTTCCTATTATTGGGTATACGGGGATGTGCCAAAAATATGGGTCATTATTTTGCGAGATTTTATATAAGAATGACCCTCCTTTTTAATGACATTCTATATTAAAATGCATTTACGTTTGATAACTGTATATTGATTTGGGGTATTATCTGCATATCATATATAAATATGCTAAATTGAGAATCTTACATTATAAAATATATGTGCACCAAACGATGTCACTTCATTTATAAAAACTTAAGGGTAGCTGGTATATTTATGAATTATGAGTGATGATGAGTTAGAGCGAGCTACAGTGCTTATATAAGCATGTGTCATATTTTGGATATATTGTATATAAGTATAGGTCATTCTTTCTTAAATTTTTATATAGGTAAAACTATAGGTATTTAATTTCAGTGAATGTTATATTAAAATGGGTACGTTTTTTTAAGCAAAAATGGCACACCCATACCAAAAAATATCGAAGTTACCCCCCTGTGATTTAGGTGTTGAGAACCTTTGGTGACCCCACATATTCAGTGTCTTTAAAAAGTACATAGTGAGCAGTGATTGTTACCGACAAACGTTCTGTCCCAGTCAATGGGATAATTTAGGTCGTCAATCAATGGCCAGGACCACACTGTTTTGAATATGATTCTATTAAGGAATAAATGTTATTGTCCTCAAACTTGATCCTTAGTCATGTCAATCATGTTTTCTACATATTTTTTTTTCATTTATTAGATTTTTTGTTCATTACATCTTTCAGAAATAATTTTAATGTTGCAAAAATTCCACGGTTCAACAAAAATTATATGCTATTCCGACAGGAAGTAAATCGCTTGATGTTAAAGTGTAAGATGACATATGGTTATATCTTCAGCCAATTATTAAGTGTTTTGCGTCAATTCATTTTTAAAAGTCAGTATGTTCGTTCACATCTATTTTATAAATAAAAGGGAAACAGATATATCTTGTACACTGTTTTGTTCTTTAGTGTGTCTTTATTTCATAGATTACTTCCCATAGACAGGATAGAGCAAAAGTCTTGTTATAAATTTTCTTTTTTTTTTGTCTGCAATCTTACCTTAGACCAGGTTGATATTTCACTGTAAATACAACCATCCTCATGTACCAATGCCAATGGTTGATCATTATCACCTATGTCTACAACTGCGTCACATAGTTTCCAGTTCTTTCGATAATTAATGGCCGTACATTCTGATGTCATGACACATTCTTTGACACATTGCATCAAGCTGACATTTCGAATTCTACGTAGGACATGATTTTGACTACTTTTGCCATGTTGTAAATGTCCACGGACGGTGCTGTCATTTGGATGCTGACATTCAACATCGTCTTTGTTGCAAATATCTTCAAAAAATGTCTCGCAATGTCCATTAAAAGCTAAAATCATCAAAATTGATGAAAATGAGAATATTGCTATCGTAATTTCCATATTGTCATCTTTTATTAACAAATATTGTTAAAGTTTTGTGAACGGTAGTAGCATTTTGAAAACTAATGGGCTTATGAAATTATATTAGTTCATGGAAATGTGTTAACAACATCAAAAGACACGTTAATATTTGATTATCATATTACATATTACATACAACCACATAGTCTTTTAATGGCTGTATGCATGATTAGAAGTCTAATCTCTGCGGACCAATAATACTTACATTTAAAGAAATGACTTGTAAATATATTAAGGGCTTTCGATTTTAATTTTTAATAACTCATAAAAGAGGGACGAAAGATACAAAAGGGACAGTCAATGTGCATTATAGATATTCAGTAAGTTGCATTGATGCATGGAAACGCTTGTTATCAATAACGATTATTATAGCTAACTTATACCATAACATTCATTTCTTAGACTTTGCTATAACAAACAAGTAACCTTGTCAATTATTTTATCAAGCTAAAATATCGAACAGGCCACAATATTGTTAAGGACAAATCTCAAACATGTTCAAGAATTCCATTTGTTTCAAATGAAATTACAGAATACTAAAAATTATCTTCAGCCTCAAAAATTTTCAGGCTTTAACTGTTGTTATTCGAGCGTCATTGGTCATTCGTAATATGTATGGAGCACAAAATGATCACCTTGTTAACATTGATGATTTTGTCTTAGAATACCAATAAAGCCTGAATGGAATCGTCAAGAGTATATCGACCGTGCAAGGGCTGTATAGCAAGTAAAGGTCGTTAAAAAACTTTCACATATAACAGTAGATCTATGAAACACATCAGATAATTACTTTACTTAAGGATGTTTGCTGTTCAGTTTCAAAATAAATAACTTTCCATAAAAGTAGTATATATTGATAGGGGATCAATTGAGGAAGCAAAAAAGCAAAAACAATATAGGGGTCAATGTGCTTGTTTTCGAGATATTAGCCATTAGAATTTTGGCGGGGAAAATGCTAACCTTGATTTTTCATAGCTTTATCATTGACCAGTTAAAGTTCTCAAAAACTATTAAAAAATAAATAACCTTTTTATCAGACTTTTACAAATGAGTTATAATTATACATGTAAAATATTTATAAAAGAAAAAATGGGGGTTTATGGGCATTTGTAATAAATATTACGTACTTAAGAATTCAATTGCCAAAAAAATTATACCAGTGATAAATTTGACCATGAACATTGAATTTTCAGTTTTGAACGTTTGAATTTAAATTATGGAAATTCAGAAGAGATCAGAGATGCTTATTTGTTTACAGCCTTCATGTTTTGCAATAGGAAAATAAGTGAATATTATTATTAGTGATTACAACTCAGACGTCGAAAAAGGTCGGTATTTTATACAGTTTGTAGAATACAGACTTACACATTTTGTTCTTAAACGAGATAATTGCCTCCTAAACTGAGTATAGATAAAACAATAAGAAAATATGTATTGAACATAAGTGCAGTCGAATAAACGAGTTACTTCTTAAGTACCAACTATTGATAAATTAATAAACACTGCATGAAAAACATGTAAAGATTACTCAGACAAACGTTCCTGCGTATTGATAATTCACTGTATTTCAAATGTTTTGGTATGAGCATCGAGGAAAGCGCTTCAGACACACGACATTTATACAGTGTGTGTTTTCTTTTGCTATCCATGGCTTCATACTGCAGTAGGTCCCGACGATACAGCACACACTTGTAGACACAGAGTAAATTTATTCAATGAGAATAATTATTCATGTAAATTAAGAGTTAAGTTATGAATATAACGAAAGCATAACGAAATCAAAATGACAAAAAGGTTGGATGTTGTTCAAAACTTGATTTTTATAAGAGAAGTAGCTTTTAGATATGCAGACATGTACTTCAGTTTGGTAGGTAGCAACTGAGCTGTCTGTTAATAAGGTACCTTAAGCCCCATTTCTATTTAATATAAATAACATTATTTGGTCAATTTAATTGTTAAGAAACGTAAAGAATTATATCTTTAAGATATTTTAAAGTTTAAAATCAGGGGATTCATAAGACCTAAGAGGGATAATTTTCGACGACATTCGGACTTGAAGTTGGGGAAAAAAGCATACCTATAACAGTAATCAAAGTTTAGAGAAACCACCCAACTAGCTTGTTATAAACATGATGCTGAATCGATCATTAATACTGTCGGAAATAGAAACAAAAAAGAGTTACGGTATAATCTTGCCAGCTACATATGACAAAAACAAATTTACGTTTTCTAAAACTCTTATAACCGAAACCGTTATAACGTTCCATTTTTTAATGCTTGAAGAGAATAGGTTTTAGAAATATCTGGCATTACCATTAATTTGTTTATTTGAGCACAGATGAAATCATCGAAAACGTACTATACTAGAAATAGCTTTCTATACAAAACAAAGGTTGAAAGGTGTCCAAAGAAATTTTTGATGGAGTTGGTCTTTTCCAAAAACTGTAGTTAACGCGGGTATGTGTTTTGAAGAAAGTAAAATAAAAAGCATACTGAACTTTAAGGAAAACTCAAAACGGAAAGTCCCTAATCAAATGGTTAAATGAAATGATAAAACACATCAAGCAAATGGAAAACAACTGACATATTCCTGACTTGGTACAGGCATTTTAAAATGTAGGAAATGGTCGATTAAACCTGTTTTTTTAGCGCCAAACCTCTCACCTGTACGACAGTCGCATTACATTCCAAAATAATAGCCTTTTGATATAAAAAAGAATCCATAAAAACTCATGTCGTAACTACAATCCCCTTCCATTATCCATGTTATCACGAATGTGACCAACCGAATTCCCGTTGTTATATAGATTAAACCGTTGGTTTTCCCGTTTGAATTGTTTTACACTAGTAAGTGTGGGGCCCTTATAGCTAGTTGTTCGGTGTGAGCCAAGGTTCCGTGTTGAAGGCCGTACATACACCTATAATGGTTTACTTTTATAAACTGTTATTGTGATGGAGAGTTGTCTCATTGACACTCACATCACATCTTCTTATATCTATTTACCGGATTTGTAATAACATGTAGCGCAGGATCTGTTTACCCTTTCGGAGCACTTGATATCACCCCAATTTTTGGTGGGGCACGTTTTGCATAGTTTTCTATGTTGTTTCCGGTGTATTATTATCATGAATATGTGTGTGTTTTTCTTATTCTTTTTTAGCCCTGGCTTTGTCGGTTTATTTTCGAACTATGATTGCGATTGTCCTACTAGTATCTTTCACTCCTCATTTAAAAAGAATGTCGTGTGAGTTTTGAAATAGTTTTAACATGTGCATGTTGCATTATTAGTAATACTCTTTTCAGTATCTATCAGCATTTCATCTCCTGGTTGAGTTTAATTTCATTGTAGCCATTGAATGATTCTGACAGGATTAAGTACTGCATTTCTTTCTTAATTGCAAATTGAACAACTTAGTATTTATTAATTAAGTAAAGATTTAGAGGTAGAGAATGACATAATACAGTTTTAGTTGTTCTTTTTCGGCTGAACCGTTTTACCACGATTTCAAACACTCCAATTTTTAATTCAATTAGGAAAATAGAGTCGTGTTTAACGGAATCGGTTATATAGAATTATGTTCTTTTTCACGGGTTCAAACGAACATAAAGCATTTCTTTTCTATACAAGGCTTAATAACACAAAACACAAATATACTATGGGATGTAGGTTTGCAGCATCCAGTCGTTTAATAATTTCATTCGGAACATAATAACATGTGAAAAAACAAAATTTAGAATGGCAGGTATTACGCCAAAAGACAGTCCTTATCATATTATCTTCACTAGAAGTATGATCAACAGCCTGAACAATCTACAAAATATAATTACAAAAATTAGAAACAATTCACAACTACATGTAAATGAATGAAAAGAGAAAATAGATTAAATACTGTAACTTTGGACAGTATACATGTGCATCTTTTGAATTGTACAATTCTATAAGAATAATCTTAATATACGTGTGAAAGACAGTACCAGTCCTATAGAACAACAATTGTTTTTGTTTCAAAACAAACAAACAAATAGATAAAAGTCAAACAGACCTTAACATCAATTGAATTAAACGTGTAGACTGATTGAATGCAAACCGTCGAATGATTTAATTCCCGCTTAGGTATGCACGGGTGAATCCAACCGTGCAAATTACTACGCATAACGGTATTCGTTAAGCCTTATAACGAAAAGAAATTTATTTATGTTCTTTTTCACGGGTTCAACCGAACATAAAGCATTTCTTTTCTATACAAGGCTTAATAACACAAAACACAAATATACTATGGGATGTAGGTTTGCAGCATCCAGTCGAGACAAAAGCCGAAAGAGTGCCATGGTATAAGAAACAGAAGCGCCTCCTCATCGTAAACTATACAAACTAAATTGTTTTTGTCTAACCTTATTGCGCTTAAAGCTTATCTGGTTCTAGTATAAGATGAAGGCTTATATATTTTACTCAATACTATTAAAGGTATCTTCTTGTGGCTGCAAAGAACAAAAATGTACTCCGAAGAATCAATCTTAAGACTTGCTAATTAAGTGAATAAGTCGGTTTATCGGTACTTCCTATCATAACTATACTACCTTGTCAATAAATATCGGTCTTGCTATTGTGAACTATAGTATCAACGTGTGTTTTATGAAAACTGATATCACTCAATATAATAAACGAGAATTCTTTGTATCTAAAAATCAAGCATACGCCAATTATAACATACAAAGTAACATATAGTTGGACAGGTTAGAATTATCATGATACAGGTTAAATAGAAAGTTGACTTCTTTCTTTTGTATGGGTTTCGCCTATCCATCAAGTACAGAGAATCAACGCCAGGTCCGTGATACAAGCGGCCAGGTCCGCATATAACACACATGTACACTGTATAATCTACAGTTACAACACCAAAAAACATATAGCGGCAAGGTCCACATAAAGAATTTTTTACTCAAAATTCATTCATTCATCTAAGCATCAAGTTTCAATACAAGACATGGAAAGATATGCAATGTCCTATCCTTCAAGGACAGAAAATCACGACAAGGTCCGTGATTCAAGCGGCCAGGTCCGCATATTTAACACATGTACACTGTTCAATCTACAGTTACAATATAAAAAAACTAAAAAGTATCAAGGTCCGCATAAAGAAATTTTTACTCAAAATTCATTCATTCATTTTAGCATCAAGTTCCAATACCAGACATGGAAAGATAAGCAATATCCTATCCTTCAAGGACAGAAAATCACGGCCAGGTCCGTGATACAAGCGGCCAGGTCCGCATATAAAACACATGTACACTGTACAATCTATAGTTACAACATCAAAAAACAAAAAAGCGGCAAGGTCCGCACAAAGATATTTTTACTCAAAATTCATTCATTCATTTTAGCATCAAGTTTCAATACAAGACATGAAAAGATATGCAAAATCCTATCCTTCAAGGACAGAACATCACGGCCAGGTCCGCATATTACACGCATGTACACTGTATAATCTACAGTTACAAGATTGAAAATTAAACAGCGGCAAGGTCCGCATAAAGATTGTTTTTTTTTTATTTTTTTTTTTTCCCTCAAAATTAATTCATTCACTTTAGCAACAAGTTTCAATACAAGCACATTTGAAATAAACCTATATTCGTTTAAAACCAAATTCTCAGCACATCCCCCGTTGAAAAAAATAGAAGGGGTTTCATACTCAACAAAGTCTTGCACTAAACCAACAAACTTGCCGGTGTCAACTGTCTCCAGTATCGGCCAGAAAACTGTTGATTTCATGTAAATGATACCCAATGTACCGTTAGCTTTACATATAATTGAATATGTTTTACAGTGTAAGCTATTAACGATACATGTGACAAGAGCAAATTATTAACGATTGACCAGTCAAACGTGAATGCATCAATTATAAAAATATACCTTTTGTTAAAGGATAAAAAAAAACTTTAAATTATATCTTGGGAGTTAACCATTGTAACTTTTAGCAAACCGATCTAAGCTAAAATGTCCCAATATTTTATTAAAATACTGGAAAATTCTGTCGGACAACGACCAATCGTCAAAATCAAATATTGTTTTATACTGATCCGCGGTAGTATTCAAAGTTCTTGGTATCCACTCAATTTTTAAACACATCGAATTTTCTATACAAAAATAACAAATCTCAATAGCTAGATTGGACAAATCCAGTTTCATACTGCCAACTTCAGATATTTTAGCTACGTTTTGTTAATCAGTGAGTAGTTTAAAATTTATTTTAAATGATCCGAAAGCTTTCCAAGTCAAAATCACTGCCTTAAATTCTCGCAAAGTTGACCTTGAAATTTTAGTGAGACACGAGATCTAACTTAACTCCAGAGTCCCAAGAGGATCGATCATTTACTAAATGATGAAAGTGTCTTGTCAACATTATACATAATTTACCTAATGCGTGTGATAATGCAATGAGTTTACCAATATCCGCTGCAACTTTCTTTACAGTCGTATTACAAAGATTTATAAGTGCTTTCACAATACTATTCAAAATATTCGTACATTTTCTATGCCAAAATTTTACAAGAGGGCGTACCATTTTAGTGAAAATGGAACAAGCTGAGCTCAGCACAAAAGACAAAGCTGAAGTGTTATATTTAACTTGAATGTCACTTTTCTATGAAAAACACAAGACATTTTGTGATTCAACATGCATATCTATATGAAGGTACCCCGATGAAGTCTTAAATCAAACTTAAATGCATTTTTTTTAATTTTCTGCATACGTTATGGACTCTTTTACAAACTCGTATTTAATTTTAAATAACATTTCGTATTGAAGTACGTCACTACGTGTCTGATGTCAAGAATCAACACCGATAAAGGATTTTAAAAGAACAAAAGGGGGAGTGCTAACTTCCTTAGCGACTCCCATAAAATACCAAAAATACAGAAGTAGGTGCATCGGTAATTTTCAAAAAATAGCCAGATTCAAGTATAGGCAAAACTAAATATTGTAAACTGAACTCGGCCAATAAAAGTTTTTCTTTCCAAAAATGTAGGCTATACTATAATTGACCTTTTACATTATAAACTTGTACTAACTCGTTGTCATACTCATATATGTCTAAACATAAATTGAAGTCAATCAAAGATAATACCTCATTTGCAACTGCTGGTGTTGTAAGACCGCTTATTTCGGGACAGTTAGACGACCAATGTCCATTGGAAAACAACGAGAAAGCATCAGCTGTAGGGTTGCTAGTAGGGTTGTCATCTTCACTCCTATGATGACTTCTTGCAGGTGCACGTTCATGAGTACTTTGGATTTCCTCGTCAGACATGAAGGAGAAAAAGTCAAACAGAACTTAACAGCAATTGAATTAAACGTGTAGACTGATTGAATGCAAACCGTCGAATGATTTAATTCCCGCTTAGGTATGCACGGGTGAATCCAACCGTGCAAATTACTACGCATAACGGTATTTGTTAAGCCTTATAACGAAAAGAATTTTTTTTGTGTTCTATTGTACACAAAAAAGGATAAAACTAAGAACAACACATTAATTTGATCCGCTAGGAAATGATGAAAGCAATTTGTTTTAATGTTGATGGGAATTAAAGATATCGTTCTGTTTTTCTTTGATTCCAATGCTCCTTTCTTAGCTGGATTTGACAAAACTTTTAGGAATTTGGTCCTCAATGCTTTTCAACTTCGTTCTTTATTTGGCCTTTTTAACTTTTTTGGATTCGAGCGTCAATGATGAGTCTTTTGTAGACGAAACGCTCGTCTGGTGTATATACAAAATTTAGTCCTGGTATCTATGATGAGTTTCTTTGTTAATAACCATCGCTTTGCTCATTTGTAGTGGAAGATATATTGTAGGAAAGGAATCAAATGATACATTAAGTACAGGGGTCAAAGTTGGTTCCACTGTAACAAGAATATTTAAATTTGTAAAAATGTTTCGCGGAATTTGTAAAGAATAACTCTGATTCAAACAAAAGATTCTCTGAAACTGATATTACCAAGATGCTTGATTTCTTGGTTGACAACATATTTGTTACGTTCGGAGGACGTGTTTATAACAGACTGTCGGCATTCCAATGGGAACATACTGTGCCCCTCTACTTCCCGACTTGTTTCTTTATTATTATGAGGCTGACTGCATGCAGGAACTTCTTGGTAGGAAAGATAAGAAGTGAGCAATATCCTTTAACTCTACTTTCCGCTATATAGATGATGTTCTTTCATTAAATAATTATAAATTTGATGACTATGTGGAACGCATCTATTCCATCGAACTAGACATATAAAGGATACTACAGATACAGTTAAGTTGGCCTCATATCTTAGCTTACATCTAGAAATTGACAATGAGGGTCGGATGAAAACAAAACTTTACGAAAAAAGAGATGATTTCAGCTTTCCATTTGTGAACTTTCCATTTCTAAGTAGCAACATTCCAGCAGCACCATGATACGGAGTATATATCTCCCAATTGATAAGATATTCCCGTGGTTGCATTTCCTATCATAATTTTCTTGATAGAGGGTTGCTGCTCACAAGGAAGCTATATAAACCAAGACTTTCAAATGGTGAAGTTGAAATCATCCCATCGTAAATTTTACGGACGACATCACGAGTTGGTTGACCGTTATGAAATAACCGTTTTACAAATGATATCGGATATGTTCCTCACGTCGTAACTACAATCCCCTTCCCTTATATGAATGTGACCTAGCGAATTAGACTATTTACCGGATTTGTTATCACATAAGCAACACGACGGATGCCACAGGTGGAGCAGAATCTGCTTACCCTTCCGGAGCACCTGAGATCACCCCTGGTGGGGTTCGTGTTGTTTATTCTTTAGTTTTCTATGTTGTGTCATGTGTACTATTGTTTGTCTGTTTGGTTTTTTTTTCTTTTTTAGTCATGGCGTTGTCAGTTTGTTTTGATTTATGAGTTTGACTGTCCCTTTGGTATCTTTCGTCCTCGTTTTAAATGAATTTGTTTTGCTTATTTGCAACGAAATTCGTACACTTGGAAGTTATCATGAGGGAAGAATCCTATTATTTTGTGGGTCAATCGATCGATCAAAGTCTGTAGCCGACGATATAAAAATAATTTCATGAAATGGTAACTTATACTTACCTTGCGAACTGGAAAAATATATAGGTGTGGAAGATATAGAATAAGGATTTGTTTCACTTGTATTTGTGTAATAGTTTGAGAAAGGTAGGATTTAGTTCAGAATGTTCTAGCCCAAATAAAAAACTACATTTTTAACATGATGTTCGAGTTTTTCTTGTCCCTATGACAACAGTTCTTGAATGGCACATATTAAAGTATACTATACTTTTCTACATATGTATTTATTCTAGTAATGGGATAATACAAAAAAAAATGCATGGATTTTTATAATTTTTTATCCAAAAGACAATTAAAGAGAAAACACTAGCAGAAAGTGGACATCTTAATGGTATAACTGTTATATATATGTATAACTCTGATAATCAAAGAAATATTAACTTCGTGCACGCATGTATCATGTTTATGTACAGGCAGTAATATAATACTGTATCAATAATTTTCAAATAAAATTGGTATGATCAATAAACATTGATAGCAGCTACTTAATTCATACCAAAAGTTTTATAAATATAAAAAATAATCACAATCTGTGAATTTGAAAAAAATATGTAACCATATCTTTTTAATCATTTTAAGACGAAAATTGTCCTTTTCACGTCTTCCGTATGATAGTATATAAAATTAAACGTGAGAACATTAAAACAATAGGCTATGACTGTTTCTACCAAAAGTGTGTTGTGTAACGCTGGTCGTTCACAATTTCTTTATCATTAGTTTTGATGATTTTAAAGAATAATTATGTCCTTTCCATCCATGCCATATGACTCCATCAGCAAAAGAGCTTATTTCCCCTGACAAGTAAGCTCCATTAAGATTTGAAGCATGACATTTTCGATACCACCATGCTCCTTTATACAGAACTGCACAGCTGTTTTCATATTCGTCATTATCTCTGTCGTACGTAGAAAACATATTTCCACTATGGGATTGCAGACTGTCTCCTAGATAAATAAACAGAGTATTATTTTTTGTTTTCTTTTATATCAATCAAATAGAATTTGCACATTTTCGTAAAAAGGAATTTGTTAGAATTTAGCAAAGGTTGAACTTACTGTTGCAATGACGTAATAAAAATCAATTATGATGACAAAAAGTAAAATCACAAAAATACTGAACTCAGAGGAAAATCAATTTGGAAAGTCCATAATCACATGGCAAAATCAAAAAAACAAAACGCATCAAAAACGAATGGACAAGAACTGTCATATTCCTGACTTGGTACAGGCATTTTCAAATGTAGAAAATGGTGGATTAAACCTGGTTCTATAGCGCTAACCCTCTCACTTTAATAACAGTCTCATCAAATTCCGTTACATTTACATGATGCGTTAAATAAACAGTCACAATCAATAAAATAGTCAAAATATGGGAACATCAGTCATCATCGTATAACAATTTAACAGGACACAACAACATTTACTATCTACGAACACATGGATTGATTTGAGTGTCTGACGTCAGAAAAATTATATACGTCACATAAATTTGTCGTTCAATGTGCATACAATAGTTATCCAAAGTACCTGGATTATAAACAATTTTAAATTTTACATAGGCAATGAGAGCAGACAGGGTTAAAAAATCAAAAGTATGTAAGAATAAATTACAGAAATCAAACTAGTCCAAAAGTTATACATAGAATTTATGAGAATCCAAAACTTTTAAAAGGAACAATTTAACAGGACACAAAAACCTATCCACGAACACATGGATCTACTTGAGTGTCCGACGTCAGAAAAATTATATACGTCACATAAATTTGTCGTTCAATGTGCATACAAACAATTTTAAATTTTTTTCATAGGCAATGTACGCATACAGAGTTAAAAAATCAAAAGTATGTAAGAATAAATTACAGAAATAGACCGAGATTCAAACTAGTTCAAAAGTTATACATAGAATTTATGAGAATCCAAAAATTGTCAATTCCACTACGCCATTGATTGATTTTGACGTTTGTGGTTCAACGTATAAAGTAATTCATAATAGAAATATATCATAATGACATATTATAGACAAATATCATACTGACGGGATCTTTTAAAGTACAGAGTCACGTTATAAGCACAAAAGAAATACAAAGAGTCACATATACAAAACAAATCACCAAAAAATGAAAGCCAATACAAACACATTGACGAGATGTATAAGTACCGAGCCACGTCAAACGGATATCACATAAAACCATTCAACAGTAAAAGTAATCTTAATAATAGAACAAAAACAAATAAAAGAACAATAAAACATGTTGTTAAGATGATACACAACATCAGTACGCAGAATCTATACATCAAGACCATCGTGTATTATTTGAGAAGTTGATACGGAATATTTATCAACAAGGTCTTGGTACCTTCCGATGAACTTTTTTAGAAAAAGGACGAGACGTTCTTTGACATACCCCTGGTTCATCAACTTTCTACTCAGACACTGATGACGTTTTACAAAGTCTGAGTAGGAGCTGCAAGCTCTTGAATATCGAATAAGTTGGGAAATATATATCCCATATGCAGGTGAAGTTGGTATATTGCTACTTAGGTGGGGGAAATTTATAATTTCGAAATTAAAATCGTCTCGTTTGTCATAGATTCTGGTACTGAGATGACTGTGTAAGTCAAATTCGAGATATAAGTCTAAAAATGAGGCGGAGGAAGCCGTGTCTGTTGTTTCTTTAATCTCGAGTTCTGGGGGATATATTAATGGAACCCAATCAGAAAAGTTCGGATTGTTTAAGGAAAGAACATCATCAATATATCTGAAAGTGAAATTAAATAATCTGGCTTCTTTGATCCTCTTGTTTTTGACAAGTGTCTGGAGGAACTCCGATTCATATGAAAATAAGAAGAGGTCGGCAAGAAGAGGCGCACAGTTTGTTCCCATAGGAAAACAGAGTTCCATAACTCTGATAAAAGGGCTGCAAAGTGTGGTATGTACCATGATTCCATTGATATTGCATGTATAACATCTTGTTGAAATATACAAGCTGAATGTCAATTATCCGAAAAAGTATAGTATGAAACTAATACCCAATGAATGCGTTTTCTATTGAATAACAATTATGCAAACAACCGCGTCGCAAAAATCATTCTGTCATGTTTACAAAGTATGAACACCAAAAAAAGACTTAAAGTGAACTCATGTAGTTAAAATAGGTTAATCAAGTATTTAAACAACAAAAACTTGTTCAATCTAAACTCACGTGGATAAAAGTAGTGTATTCAAGTTTAAACAACAAAAACTTGTTTAAAGACCAGGGGTGACATAGAAAATTTTACGCCCTTACAGCAGTTAAGCTTATTCAAATATGGCAGCTGCTATGATCAGAAATAAACTATTTTTAGTGAATCTGCTTTTTGTGTTAATAGAAGCACATGTTCGTGGCTGCGATGCTGTGAAAAAGAAAATATTAAGAAACTGGTAAACACAGTTTTTTATCTCATAAAATCGGATTAATTTATATATACAAGATATATAATCACAATGCTAATGTATCCAATAAGAAATAAAAATGTTGCAATGAGGCATAAAAATATCAAGTTGCATTCCATGAATTTATGATTAAATAGATCATTTTTTTTACTTCATAATACATATCATGTATGAATATTAATTCCTCTCTAATTTTCTTTGACACAATAAGTTTATTTGCCTATCCCAAATACTTTGTCTGTTATTATAAGTTTGAGGCTTATACTTCTTTTTTCCAATGTTACTTCGTGGGTCATTTCTTCGGTTTCGGTGAAATCGTGATCAACATTTTCATTCCAATTACAAACTGCCAACTGACAGCTTTGCAATTGCCATTACTAAAAACATTTTTTTTTTATCTTTGAACATGTTCATAGTAAAGCTCTCAACATAAATGTATCTTTGGCTAAAACACAATTTTCAGGGAGGATTTAAATTGTAGATTTCCATATAACACATAGGAGAAGTTTTTCAGCAATTGATATTGGAATAACTATCCGTTTAGTTTCGTAGTTTGTAATCAGGATGACACGTCTAGTGGTTATTATTATAATGTTCCACAATATTTAGCAATACATTTGGATTTTCCTCAAAATTTCTAACTGCCCAAATGAAAATGTACGGCAACTGATTCCACCTTGTCCTCTAGTTGTGCAGATTAGAACTTTTCTTTTAAACATGTTGGCCCCGCAGATTCTCTTTTAATTGCTATTTCAACCTTTTAATGCTATGGATCATTCTGATTTGTAGTGATTCCTTTGCCTTTTAACATCTTGTTAATACTCAAATTTCGGTCATGCAAAAGTACATTTATTTGTAAACCTTGCTTTTCTATGTAATTAAAGATCCGTTGGGTACACCATTTTTTCATGGTGTTGAGATACAGAATCACCAGATTTTGTATCATGTTCGCATGTAGGAATTGTTTTCTGCTATGGCTACAACATTTCTTTTGCATGTTAACGCAAGCTATGTCAGGCATCTATCTGTCAATATGTAAATTCTTTTCAAGTCATTTTACATTCCAATTTCTTCTAAAACTGTTGACTCAATAATTTCTTTGTATTGCTGTTCAACATGATGCTTGTATCTTTGAAATATGTAAGCCGTTTTTGTTTGTTGATATGCCTATTTTTGCAGTTTTAGCAAACCTGTTGTAGTGCACTGGTAATATTTCACTACACATATATCCATGTCCTCAAGTTTGCTAGGTATTCACCGTGAGGTAAATAAGAAGACGATGACAATGAAATAGAATGATGTTTATCATGATCACTGTCACAATTAAAATGCATTGCAGCTATCTGTCCTTTTGGTGTCAACTTCTTCATACTGAAATGCCCATTTTAAATGGAAGAGTGATTTATCTTAATACGTTTTTATGTATGTTGTATTGTCATTTTTTTTATTTCACTAGAGTGTTTCTGTTGTTTTTTTTTTCCTCTTATAGTTAATGTGTTTCCCTCGGTTGACATAGCTGTATAATAGAGTTAAGTGCTACCTCAGTTTGCTATTAATAATTATTATACTTTCTGTAAGAATGTCCTTCTATAGTTAAATTACTCTATTTTTGCATAGTTTTTAAAAGAAATATATAGCGTTAACTGCACTATGCGAAAATAGTATGTCTTGCTGTTGCAATAGACTATTGATTGTAAAGTCAATCATTGTTTGATTTCACGAGAGAAGGTGGAGCTTAGTCGTATTGACAGACAAGTGGGCTGGACTTATTAGCCTGATCATTTGTGCGTTTAAAATAACGATGTTATAAACCGCTAATTAAAGTCGCTTACTAACTATTCTGTCGTCTGCAAAAAACAAAACAAGCAAGATGTCGCGGTTTGGTCGAGACGAACCTACAACATTTAGAAAAGAGAACTTTAAGTCCAAGAAAACTGGTCAACAAACACATTTTGCTGTTAAAGTTTTGTCAGATTTCATTGTTGAAAGAGGTATGGAAATTGACATTTTGGAAGCCACAAAAGATGAAATCGCAAATTTATTGCAAGATTTTTATGCCAACATCCGAAATAAAAGTCAAGAATATTACAAGAAAAATACTCTTTTAGCCATACGACAGAGCATAAATAGATATCTGAAGGAGAACGACAGGTTTTTTGACATCATAATCGACACCGAATTTACCCGAGCAAACGACAACTTTACTTCCCTACTCAGGAAAACGAGAGAAGAGGGAAAAGGAACTGTCACTCACCATGAGGCTATCTCACTAGAAGATTTGAGAATGCTTTATGAACACCCACTAGTTTTTAACACGTCAACTCCTCAGGGCCTCCTAAATAAAACTATATTCGAGACAATCTTATATTTCTGCAGAAGGGGTCAAGAAAATCTCTCACAATTGAAGGTTGATGAATTTAAAGTTGACTCGGATCAAAAAGGGCAGATGTATGTCCGTGAACTTGCAACTGAACTAACAAAAAACCACCAAGGTACTACAAATGAGCCAGAGGGTTCAGGGGGAATGATGTATGCTACTGGCACATATAGATGTCCTGTTTTAAAGTCGTTTGTTAAATATCTAAAGAAACACAATAATGCAAGCAATAGATTATTCTTGCATCCAAAGAATTCATTCAGTGAACAAGATGATATGTGGTTCAGAAATGAACCAATTGGACAGAACACCATGAAAGTGTTTTTGAAGAATTTGTCGAAGTCAGCAAAATTATCTAGAGAATACACCAACCACTGTATCCGGTCAACATGCATAACCTTGCTGGACTATAGTTGCTTCCAATCCCGTCACATCAAGACTATCAGTGGACACAGAAATGAGGCATCTTTATCAAGCTATTGTTATGTTACTTCAGGTAAATGCTATACACAAATATTCAATATTCATTGATCAAACGACTAACAATGAATCCACAGGTTTTATCTATATGTATAGAAGCTCAAGAACATATCTCAATCTAAATCAGAAGTTATACATATATTGTCAACAACTACAGGGTCAACATTAGGATCAAAAAGAAATAAATTACCCTGACAAAGTGTATAAATATTTCAAACAAGAAAAACATGTTTTAATTTAGGTACAATCAAAGAAAAAACAACACAAAAACGATAGATAGCAACAAACAACAATAACTGAATATAAACAGGCTCCCGCATTCAAACTTGCACATTAAGAATGCAGGCTCACAATCAACCCCATAACATGGGAAAACACAACATCAGAAAAAAGTATAACCAGAGGATCAAAGAATCTGTGTCATTTAGCTAGGTTTATTTGCAAATATTGTCTAGCCGATATGTATTTTAAATCATAACATTCAATAGAATAGGCAATCACACAAATATTTGCCTAAAATCGTCATTTGAGGACAAGAAATAAATAAAGAGGCAACTGACACTTTCAAATTTTAAATTTTATCTTTCAGTTAAAAAAGGGAATAACTGTAAGACGAATTCTGCTTTTTAAAGTTTCTTTTTATCTTATATTTTTTTCAACAGTGAATAGTAAAAAACGCAAAAACAGCGTAAAACAAGTCATCATTTAAGGGCAAAAAATCCAATTAGTACTAGACTGATTATTTGAGACAAGTGGCTTTAATTGAAGATCTGGTCTTGCTGACCTTTAATTAAAAAAAAATCTTTCTGTCTATTTTAAAAATATTAAAACAAGAATAAAATTCATCTTATATAGGCAATTACTATCACAAAAGTTATCATACAGTAGATTCATTATAATCGTCCCGTGTGAGTTTGCTATATCTGAGCTTTCTACATTAGAAACAGTATTCTTAAGTGTACAAATTATTTCAGATTCAAGTTTTTGTTTTACCAGATCAACAAAAGTCAAAAGAATGACTGAGACACACCGGCAGTTCCTATGTAGCCGCTTACTTCCAGTTTATAGTTTGTTGAGACGTCTCCAATGTAGAATCTAGTGTATTCCGCCAAAGCTGTATTTCCTTTAAAATCCTCTAGCTCTACTCGTAGTTGATAATTACCAGTTGCGACTATTGCATGAATTTTTGCATTTCCTGAAAATTATTATAAATTACTCGATCATATGTCTACATGCTAATATCCGTAATTTATCGGATAATAAGAGGGCATTTTGTAGCTCGTATGGAAATATTTGAACTCGGCGCTTAACATTGGTCGTGAGAAACTGAATTAAGATAGGCCGTTTTATTTGGAAGCTTACAGTAAATTTATTTTTGAGAATAAGGGATAAAAGCATATCAGTAATTTACAATACTGCAACCGTTAAAAATATGAGTATCATCGTCAGCAGCTGCGTTACTGAAGAAATTTCTATCTTTAATCGTGTTAACTCACTTCAATATCTATTTGACGTATAAAATTTTCTGACGTCAGACACACAAATCAATGAATGTGTTTGTATATAGATGTGTTTGTGTTCTGTTAAATTGTTCCTTTTAACATTGTTATACGATGATGACTGATGTATCCATATTTTGACTATTTTATTTAGTTAACGCATCACTGTAAATATAACGGAATTTGATGAGACTGTCATCAAAGTGAGAGGGTTAGCGCTATAAAACCAGGTTTTATCCACCTTTTTCTACATTTGAAAATGCCTGTCCCAAGTCAGGAATATGACAGTTCTTGTCCATTCGTTTTTTATGCGTTTTGTTATTTGATTTTTCCATGTGATTATGGACTTTCCGAATTGATTTTCCTCTGAGTTCAGTATTTTGGTGACTTTACTCTTTATGATGATTGAACACATTATTTTTCAAGAAGAACATAAGCACAAGTGAGTAAACTAATCACACTACATATTTGACAAATACTGCACTTTTTGACGATTTCATGTTATCCTTAAAGTTACATCAATCCTTTTGTATTGAATAGTAGATAACAGTTATTTTGAAGGAGCACATTGTTTTGTTCATCCGACCTACCCAATCACAAAGGAGTTAAAGTAAACGACCGAGTTAGAATATTTCGTTTTAAAAGCTCAACATGTCTTTATTACATATAACATAACTCGAATAAAAAAGAATAAAAAGTACTTTATTTTGTGTTTATATAGATTATAAAAATTGACAATTAACTCTTTTTGTAATTATATCGTATGTTTTTTGGCATGATATTGTCGCACTTTATCCGAACTTATTGAAAATTTAATTTGTAATATACCTAGCCAGAAATTATGTGTAAGATTCCCAAATCCTTCTTCATAAGCTGTCCATCCTCTGAAAAAGTCTGTACTGCCGTCTAATCTCCTTTGTATTACCTACCAATGGTAAACTCAATTAAAATATTTGTAAGTAGAATTTGAGTGACGAGAAAGGGAGTGCGTGTTGAAGAAAACTATGTTCCTAGCGAACTAAAACCAAACTAAGTACATTTCTAACAGGAGCAATAACAAAGCCTACTGCAATTTTTTTATACACCGAAATGTTGTCTAGAATACTTTGCTTATATTGATTAATGACAAAACATGTTATCAAATTGATACAACAGGATCACATTTCTGGATATGCTTTACAAAGAAATTTAAAAAATTAAAAAAATTATAAAACCTTGCATACGTGTATAGCTAAATGACCTACAAAGAAACAAGATAGAATAAATAGATCTTGCCAGGATAAGACTTTTCAGAAAGAGTAGGATCTTTAGTTTTGTAATTATTATTCATTTTATGAAAGAACAATCATAAAATGGTCTAAAAGGTATAATTCTTATTATGTTATTGCCGCCGCACTGAATAAAAAAATCGGAAAGAGAAAGTTTGTTTAACAAATGGTATTTTTTTTTTCTTCAGTAACATACATCAAGGAGAAGTATCTAAAGCTGTAAAAATTTAAAACGGCAAATTTCAATACACTTTAGTTAATTTAGAGAAAAAAAAACTACTCATATTGATAACATTAACAAATACAAATTAACAACCGAGCACTATACTTTTAAATTAGATTCTACAATTCGAAGACTGTTCTTGAATGAATTTGCCGTAGTTGGCTAATAAAAGTATCAAGATATGGACTTTTTCATATTGGCCCTATAACATGCCATCGGACAGCTGTAATGGCCCTTGGCGATGCCTTGGGTCCATTACAACCATCCTTGGACATTATGTATATCTCGGGCATGTTACAGGGCCAATATGAAAAAGTCCATATCTTGATACTTTTATTAGCCAACTACTATTTAATTCTTAAGATTCATTATTCCAATGTATTTTCAATAAGCGTTAAGCCCCTGTTAGTAAAAATATGTGCCCTTTGTCCTTTGTAACCAGTTTGCAATTGCAGATAATACCAATCGACCCATTTCAAGTGATGTTCCGATTTTTTTATAGTGTACTTGATACATCACTCTCCTAGGTTAGAGGTAATTGTGTACTCCTTTTAAATATGTTTATCACCGCTGAATTTTTTTATATACCTTTTCCATAGCAATTTACATGTATTTAATTTGATGCAGAGGTTTCTGTTTGTCATTTTATGTTTTATATCAATACTTTGCTCATTGTTAAAGATAAGATGAACATTTAGAGGATTTAAAGGGCAAAATAAAGCATATCATCTAGTCATTGGCTCAATGACTTGGCTGTAGTTATGCACTATATCATATAAATAAAGGCAACAGTAGTATACAGCTGTTCGAAACTCATAAATCGATAGAAAAAACTAAAACTGAGGGAAACGCATTAAATGTAAGAGGAAGACAACGACACAACATTAAAATGTAACACACACAGAAACGTAATAAGCATTAGACAAAATTTGATGCGAATAAAAAATATAACATAAAAACTAAATACCTGAATTTTGGATAGAAAAGTACCTTGACACGTCTTATAGTAATGTTAATTCACACTCAAATATAAGAGGAAACAAACGACACAACAAAAACTCAACGTTAAAATGTAACACAAACAGAAACGAACTATAATATAACAATGGCCATATTCCTGACTTGGTAAAAATCAATTAATAAAATAACTTACTGTCCATCCTACATCTTCTGTATCCATTTCACAATAGACATCGAACTTAATAGACGGCTTTGGATGAACTTTGTAGACACCTGATCCAGCGTGGCGTGGTATACCAGAACAGTCACGAGGTGGGTATAGGGCTTTCAAAAAAGAATCAAAACAGATACAAGGAATGAGTTGGTATATCGTCATTTTCAGTTTCAAGACCACCAACAAAAGAAGCAGTGTAGTTTAAAAAAGAGGCAGAAGGTATGATAAGAACAATAAAAACTCATAAGTCCATTTCCTGGATTAGACATTTTGCTATTGTGTTGATGTTTATGACATGTGTGTAATGTATATCAAGCGATTCTTATCCTTTCGACTCACGAGGTCATGCTCCTTTTGGGGTTCTCTTTTGTTTTGTATGTTACATTATTTCGATCTAATTGATAAACGAGATTTGAACATAGGAAAACTACTTTCGTGCTAATTTATGGTTATTTGTTTATGTTGGTATACATTTTAGTGTAATATATAAATGAAGAAAAGATTTTGTTAGTAAAATTATATCTACACGAACCTGATTGCAAATGAGATCCACAATCAGAGGGATGTGCAAGAGAATTATCATTTAACTAAACATACACCAACGTATGCACGGGGGTTTATAGTTTTCTAAAGCTATCATCTAGTTGTACATTTTTATGTTGACATTATAAATCAAAACGGTGAGAAAGAGTAATATATCTGTTCTTTTAAGGTAAATATCTCTATAAAAAAACGGCTATCAACTGATTTCTTTTACTTCTAGTTTTAACTGGCCTTTGATATTGTGTGTCCCTTTTTGGCAAGTAGAAAGTCTATATACTTTAGGTTGTCCATTTAGATGTTTTGGATACGTTTTGTCACCTGATGTCAAACATAATGTCTATCAAGTCTTAAGAATCAAACGAAAGAGGATCTTTATTAATGAATGTTGATCTATGTAATGGTTTCAAAGTTTTAATTGTTTGTTTTATCTAAAATTGTTTTCTTTAGATTGTTTGTATTTTGAAATGCAATTTATTTCTTTGATGCATATAATTATTGTTTAAACAAAAATAAAAAATCAGTTACCGCGTTCTATGCAATAAAACAAAACTTTCCATTCTCCATAATCCGTACAAACAGCAAATGGGCGTCCTTCCAAAACAAGTCCATTTTTACATTCAAAACTTATTCCAGTGCCGAGGTTTTTATATAACCCAAATGTTTCTGTACAAACAGCATCTTGTATTTCTGGTAGGGATGCTTTGCAGTCTGCAAACAATAAGACATTTTGTACATTTATCATCACATGTTAAATGTAGGACGTTTTGTACATTTAATATCACATGTTAAAAGTATGACGTTTTGTTCATTTTACATCACATGTAAAAAGTAGGCGATTTTTACATTTATCATCCCATGTATAAAATATGACGTTTTGTACATTTACCATTCCATGTGAAAAGAAGGACGTTTTGTACATTTATCATCTCATGTAAAAAGTAGGACGTTTTGACATTTATCATCTCATGTAAAAAATAGGACGTTTTGAACATTTATCATCCCATGTCAAAAGTAGGGCGTTTTGTACATTTATCATCTCATTTAAAAAGTAGAATGTTTTGTACATTTATTATCCCAGGTAAAAAGTCGGATGTTTTGTACATTTATTATCACATGTAAAAAGTTCGATGTAAAAAGTAGGACGTTACTAGAATGTACATTTATAATCACATGAATCAGCTGACAGCATAAAAGACACTAACAGTGGTATTTAAAAGTTTACAACTAACGCAATATATTGGAGCTTTTGCTAATCGTGCATTATTCTAATACATAAAATAGAGAATGAGAATGGGAATATGTCAATGTGACCAAAGAGAAAAAACAGGCCATATTCCTATATGTATGTAATTTAGAAAACAAAATGAAAGCTACTACTTCAAAATAATCTTTGATAATTCTTGTTTTGAAAGATGATATTTTTCATAGAATCATCGATTGTTTCAAGGTCTATAAACTCAAAGTGAAGAGCATTTAAATCTACAATGTCAAATATTGATATACACTTATAGTAAAATGTCTATATAACGCACATCTACCTTGTGACAATAAAATCGACATATTTAAGTCTGTTTCATATTTCAAAAGTATCAGATTAAACTATGTATACACTTGTGAGAAATACAGGAAAGCCCCAAAGAGCTTTCTTTGTAGCCGATTTTACTTCTTATTTTGTTTTCTTTTAATTGTTTCGCTCTTTCAAAACCTTTCCATTGATCAGTTGATATTCTAGATCGAATTATCATATCGTACATATTTGAGCATTCCCTTAACAAGATATTAACAATTATATTAAATTATTTAACACATCTTTGGCTTTTGATATTTTTACATCTGGTTAGCTTATTTGCACTAAAGATAACTGTTGCATGTAAAACAATTATCATCTGACACCTTAGTGTGTCTGTTGACAAACCGGTCATACCTGTTTGTAAGTTTATAAAGACAGAAAAAAGACCAAAAAAAAAAGATAAGCAAACTTACTTAATTTTTCACTTCAAAACATTTTATGGAAGCGTGATCAATATACCTCTATTTATACATTAGACCGTAGTGCACTAGTTACTGGAATTTTAGATACACGAAACCAGACACTTCATATCTGAGAAACAGGCTATATATGCCCTCAATTTTAGAATTCAATCAGACATTTTGTATTATTCAAATCAACAGTTAATTGTGTGACTTACAAGAATGACCAGTCATTGACCTTTCATCTGATACATTAATTACTAAAATATATGCTGGAACTATATTGTTTAATGTATGTACTATTTTCCAGTATGTATTTTTTAAATCGGGTTCGATTTGATTGTGTAACATCTTACAAAGTCTATATGAACTATTTTTGCAACTAATTCCGCGTAAGCCGGTGATAGGGGCCGTCTTCAACTTGTAGTGAAGTGAGAGTTTTTTTTGCTCCGTATTAATGTATCACTGTGACTTTAAGATGAAGAACAGCAATACAAGCGCTATTTCTTTGCTTTTTGTATGTTTTGTTGTTGTGCATTTACGGATTTTGTGTCGTGGATTGATACCACATATCCTTTGTTTTTTTCTATAAACTGACAATGCCAGGAAAAAACACTAAATTATATATATTCGAAATAACGTCTTGCGCAGTAAACGTTAAATGGCCATGGTACAATATCAATATCAATGTTTTGTGTTGGAAAATTTAATAGATTTCAAATGTCACACAAAAAGAAGTTAAAATAGTTTTGTCGATCACGCTGATAATATCATTATAAAATGTTTATTGTTTCATGTTGCAGTATGGATTATATAAATAATTAAAACTCTTCAAAGAAACAGGATGCTTAAGTTTTTTCGACGCCCGTTTCGACTAAATAATAAATCATTCAAATATTCAATTTAATTTTCTTAGATTTAGACATTTATTTAGACTTACAAGCAGAAATACAAATGAATCCTCTGTTTGAATCTCGATCTTTAACACACTTTCTTCCTGTGGCACAGTTGTGGTCTGCGCAAACTCCCGCAATGGACTGAAAGATCCAAATAAAATAAAATTACTACTGGAAACTTAAGAATTTGAGGAGAGTAAATTAAGAGGCACATTTTTATGTCTTCAATAGTTGAGACAAGATCAGATTGAAAAAATAAGAAAATGAGTCAATTTCCAATGAAAATTGTCGTTCAAAACGAATTGCATTAGAATGTAGTTTATATTGTGTTGTTATGCTTGTATTAGTTGGGTGCTTTTCTTTTTATTATTTATATAGTATGTCCTTAAATTACCTTTGGTGTGTATACAATAAAGATTAAATGAGATTGAGAGCCAAGAAAGGTATTAAGGTGATCTTAAGATGTATCTACATCTTTTGGTCCCTAATTGATAGTTATCTTATTGTCAATCATATTGCATCTACATTTTTGTATGATTCCTATATAATCATATTTATAAAATTGAACTTCTAACATACTAGTAAAATCTTAGAATTTGCCATTTAAAATAATTTTTTTAATTCTGTAACTACATTTTGTTAACACGTTTTTAGAGGGTAAAATTAAGGTTGAGTATTCAAATTCACTTTTAAAGTTAGTATGTTCATTCACGTCCATTTTATAAAAAAATAAAAATAACAAAAATACCGAACTCCGAGGAATATTCAAAACGGAAAGTCCGTAATAAAATGACATACTAATGATTGGACAATACTACGGGAGCGTTTAAGCGCCACACAACTTTTTTTTTAAAGATTTCTTCCTTTGTTTGCGTTTAACGCAAATGCGATGTACAAACGCAACCATCTTGATTTTAATTATTCATTAAGTTTTGTATATATGTCCGTCTGTCATTAATTTCGGTTGTGTTATAATACTTCATAAGAAAAGAACTATAAATACAAGGCCATCTCATTATAATAAACACGAATAGAAATTAGGGAATACTTGAAGTGCAATTATACATATATTAAGAATGTTTTGTGCATCAGAAAAGTATATAATTTAACAATAAAATAGATATGGTATAGGCAAATTTTACATGAAAGAGCAAAATAAATATCACACAAATGTGAAACTTTCAAGTTAAATAGACAAAGTGATCTTTCAGCTTTAAAATGAATCATTAATAAAAAAATTTTTTTTTTAAAAAATCTCAGAATATGATAAAGATTCCTTGATAGAAAGTCATGGAATTTTCATTTTATTCTAGTGAAGTAACTTTAAGATGATTGGGTAGCAATTTGAATGAAGAGAACAGAATTTTGATAATAGAACATCTTTATTTTATTGCAAAAATGTAGCTTCTTTATCTAGCCAAGCCTACACAATCGTCAAACGAGAGCTTACTTTGGAAATATATTTATAATTGGCTATAGCTGTATTAGCAGGGTTGATTTTTTTTTTATATTCTTCGATATAACTTCAATCTACTCAATTTTCTTTGTAATATATATACATGTCTTATCAAGTATATAATGTTTGGGGCCCTATATAACTTGTTGTTCGATGTGAGTCAATGCTCCGTGTTGAAGACCTTTCTTGACCTATATTTAATGGTTTGATTTAAGAAATTGTGACTTGGATGGAGAGTTGTCTTATTGCCATTCATACCACATCTTCTTATATCGATCATCCTACTCATTATTAGTCAATATGTTCTAAATATTCAAGCATTTGTCTTTGCAACTAGTACAAAGGAAGATGCATTTAAATGTATGCAGCCTCCTGCATTTATAACTGCTGCTTCTTCTGAATCTCAAATAAGAAATTAGATAAAACAAAGGTTTGCGTTAATTCAAAAAGGTTTGCGTTATTAGCAAAAGTTTGCGTTGTAACGCAAAGGTTTGCGTTATATCGCAAAGGTTTGCGTTATTTCGCAAAGGTTTGAGTCACAACGCAAACATAGGCAGAAATTTAAAAAAAAAATTGTGGCGCTGATACGCATCCGTGCAATAAAATATATCTTGTTCACGTTTTTTTCTTTTAGTGTGTCTTCATTTAGAGATAATTTGCTATAGTCATGATAGTGCAAAAACTTGTAATAAGTTTGCTATTTGTTTTTGTATGCAATATTACCTTAGACCAGGTTGATATTTCACTGAAAATGCAACCATCTTCATGTACCAATAGTTTATCATCATCACTTATGTCTCCAACTGCGTCACATAGTTTCCAGTTCTTTCGATAATTAACAGCAATACATTCAGATGTCAAGAAACATTCTTTGACACATTGCAACAAGCTCATATTTCGAATTCTACGTATGACGTTCTTTCGGCTACTTTTGCCATGCTGTAAATGACCGCGGAGGGTGCCATCATTTGGATGCTGGCATTCAACATCGTCCTTGTCGCAAACATCTTCCAAAAAAGCCTCGCAATGTTTATAAGAAATTAAGATAAACAAAACTATTGATAACAATGCTACCGAACTGTCCATACTACTATCTGTTTTTCATTATTAAAACATGATAAAGTTTAGTAAACGGGAGTATCAATCTGATATATTCTGCTCTTGTGAAAACAATGAGACTACAGTACATGTACTGAAAATGTATAATCAGAATTAACATATATATTGATATACCATTAGAGTGCTAAGTTATCATATCAAACATTACATCGAACCAATCAGTCTTTTCACGAGTAAGTGGATAATAGGAAGTTAAACCTCTAGGGGCCACAAATAGTTAAATGTGCAGAACGAGAGTATGTCGATACATTAAATGCTTTCTATTAAAAGCATTAATTATGCATAATGCGCCATATGAATAATTAATGAGTTACTAAGAAACGCTTGCGTTGCATAAAGATGTTATTGATAAAATATTTCATAACATTCATTTCTAGGTATTTAAAAAAAACAAGTTAACTTTTTCAATGGTTTATTGATTCATAAAATCCAATGACCAAAGCATTGTTCAATTCATCTTCCCATTCGTTTACAAAAAAACCCATTGTATTTAACAAAATTACAGAATGTCATGAATATTCTTCCACCTTGTACCTTTTTTCACCATTTTTGACACAATGGGGGAAATTATTCCAATTGATTGACAATATCGTATTTCTTTTTGCAATACTGGGTTTAAGTTTATCTTAGATGTATTTAACATGACCGTTCATAATTTTGGGTCCTCAATGTTCAACATACATTTATCTTTTTATTTAAAGTGGGTTTTTTTTTCGAGCGACACAGATGAGCCTTTTGAAGACAAAGTGCGATTATCGTGTATACAATCACCAGCTTGTTATATTTGATGTTTTTTATAACAACATTAAAGACTGAATGGAGATATTGAGAGCAGATCTAGCGATAATTTCCAATAGGCGCATTAAATTCGGGGAGAGGTTATAATGATCTGAATAACATTATAAGAAAACATTATTCAATATATATATAATAGATATATAACTTCATTCATTTTAACATTTTAGTTATATTGAAAGTCATATAGATATGCTTGAATGTATTTTCTAATTCTCACGCGATTTATCCTATTCCTGACCTGTTGATTATTTTATTTAGTCAACGTGTGGTGTTTAATGTTAGCTCTTCCTTGGTCAAATTTGAATAATGACGTCAGATTTTCTTGCTTTCCTCTGAATTTCCCATTGTGACGTCATGAAAAGGCTACCATGTCTGATGATGGGACATAAAAAGAACACATATTTTTGCAGATTATCCGAAAAACAAGATTTATTCTATGTGCATATCGCTTGAAAATATAAGAAAAACAGATTCCACCTCTAGTTATTTTGCTTTACGATTGTATCTCTCTCACCAGTTAAATTTATGATATCTACAACGCTCGACGAGCTTCGCGTTTAAAATTTGAAAATTAAACTGTCTCGAGTGGATAGTTATCTTATCACACTCGATTCAGTGGTAGATCTATATATATAATTAACTTGATATATAATTGCAACAGCTTAACACATTTCATAATTTAATATTGAACAGTCAAATATTGATATTGTTTTAACTCATATGTTAGTGCTTCCGAAAGGAGAAAATTATTGAAATATTTATAAAGTAGAACCTTCTCAACAAGAACGAAAACGTCAACAGGGACTGCTCTCCCAATGTAATATTAAATGGTAGACTAATTAGAAAATAAATAGATACTTTGCATTTATATTACCTGCATGAAAGAGTTATTTACAGATAGAAATATGACGATTGAGTTTATTGTAATGTTTGATTTACTTTTATGAAACATTGCAAATTAATTCTTTAGGATTTTTTTTCTATATCTTTGAAATTTGATACACTAGACATATTTTCATGTAACGCTAAATGGAGCTGTATCAAATAATCCAGTCAAAGATATACATAAAACATATGCCATGTATTTATATTTATACATTTAAACATTTAGTTACAGAATATTGTTATTAGAAAATGTTATATGCATCAATATTGCTTAAGAATAAATCTAAGATTTTGTTTTTTGATAATGAACCCAATTAAGATTAAAAAACCCACCAAATTAGCTTTTTATTGATAATTATCTGGTAACAATATCTATCTATAATACTAAAATTACGAGGTCCAATTTGTCAGACGTCATCACGTAAATACGTCGAATCAAAGAATTCAACTTTATATATAACTAATATAGTACAAAGGTGTAGATTAAAAATTACACCACTCCCGGCCCTTTTGTTTTCTACGTAATTAATATTGTGAATAATTAAGAAGTTCCGGGTCGAGTCCGATACCGATACCAATAGTATATTCACCTGTTACCTATTTTCTTATATGTACGTTCTGCATCTGACAGGCGCACCACCAAACGGTGTATTCATGATTAATATGCTATATACACGGGCAGTGATATTGGTTGCCTTAAATTCGTGGAGAATAAAGGCTTTTTCCCCTGGAGAAGAATCCCAATTTGAAAAAAAAATGGCTTAAAATTATTCCCAAAATGACAATTTTTTTCCCAAACAGTGCTGTCTCAATAGAAATTGTGCATGAATACAAACTGAAAAACACTCATTTAAACATTTTTCATTCCTAAAATGACTATATTTGCAGATTTGAGGGTCTATTGATGTATCATCACTGACAAAATGAGGTCTTATTTTAAAGCAGGGTTTGACTCTTGAAAATGGCTCTGTAAATTGAAGTTTCAGTCAAATTCATGGTAAATTTTAAATTTCCCACTTTGATGAAAATGACGCATTTTTTCCCAATAAAAAAGGGTAGAGGTAGTTTTGAAAAAAACCAACAATATCACTGACGGGTCATAATCACAGGGTTGACACTACTAAATTGTCAAATTGTTACCTATTGTTGTATTTCAATCACAATCAGTAAGACTTTCTAAAATAACAATACGAATACTAAAAATCTGGACTAAAAATAAGGCGTATAGGTACAGTTTTCAATTTGTTAGTGGGCATGACGTAAAACAGCGATTCAAAGAATTCAACTTTATCTATAACTAATATACAATGTAGGACAATGATGCATGTTGATTAGAAAATACTCCATCCCAGAACCTTTTGTTTTCCAAATAATTAATATTACGAATAATTGATAAGTTCCAGTTCGACGGGTAAAGATTTGAAAGCAAAGGAAACTGTGTATCTTATACATAATCGGCATGACTTTGTCAGATGACAATAATAATACTAAAATAAGGCTTGCGCATAGTAATATACTTTAATTCAGTCACGGACCTGCAATATCACGGATGTGTTCTAGTATCAACGAAGAAGGCGTAAATGTGTCATACAAACACTGTGTTCATAAATTGGTGTGTGCTTACTGAGTTTCTGTTCTAAGAGCTTAGATTGTATTTCGATCCTGAAAACATGGTTGTGCAAATCAATTCTTCTAATGGAAAAAGTGTATAAATTAAAATTACAAAGATACTGAACTCCGAAAAAAAAATTAAAACAGAAAGTCCCTAATCAAATGGCAAAATCAGAGGCGCAAACACAACTTATTAATTGATATGAGTCAATTACTTGCGTACTTACAAACTAAGAAATTTCAGACAAAGTGCATAGAGAAAATTGGACAGTTCAGACGTTTCAATTCAACGGTTTTCATATTGTTTGAAACATTAATTTGATATTCTAATGCTTCCTGTCTTAAAGCATCAATACTGAATATACTGTTTAATTAGAAAATCAATTGTGTTAAATAGAAACATTTGGTCATAGTAATTTTACTAGTAAAAATATATCATAACATTCGTAAAACTAAATAATTAAAGTAATGCAAAAATATATTACCAGCAACACTACCTTTTAGGGGAATTATATATATTCTTGGAATGTTGGATATACGTGGTAAAAAAAATTGGGATGTGTGATATAGAGGGTAAAACATTCGGATCCTGGAAAAATAATGGAATAAAAATGGGAATACAAAGAAATACCAAAAAATTACATTCTTAGAATGTCAAGATTTTTTAAATCCTGAATCGGTCCTGTATACTCTCTTACTTAATGTTTTTGAACCGAATTACTTGCCATATTCGCAAATCATCTTCTGTCAAATATCTTACTTCATGTGTTTTGTTGCCTTATAAAAAGAAGATGTGGTATGATTGCCAACGAGACAACTCTCCACAAGAGACCAACATGACACAGAAATTAAAAACTATAGGTCACCGTACGGCCTTCAAGAATGAGCAAAGCCCATACCGCATAGTCAGTTATAAAAGGTCCCAAAATGACAATATAAAACAATTGAGACGAAAAGACTAACGGCCTTATTTATGTACAAAAAATTAACGAAAAACAAACATGTAACACATAAACAAACGACAACCACTGAATTACAGGCTCCTGATATTAACTTTTTTACGTTCTTTAGTAACTGCTCTTGTTATTGAAATAACAACAGTATCAAAGACAATAAATACTAAAATGATCCTATACCGGTTTTGAAAGGTTTTAAATAACAAAGACTATTTTTAATATAACTAGATGTATTCAGCATTGTTATGCGTTTGCTACGGTATAAGTTAGGCGCATTTGTTGGATGTTCACACTTTAGTACAGATGGTACAGACCTTTAACTTAAGGACCTTTAAATTAAAAATATTCTGATTTACGCACCAAACGAACAAACTATAAGTTTGATCAAAAGTAAGTGAGAATACTATCCATCTGATGAGTAACGCCTTTTTCAACTGATTTTCATAGTTTTTTCTTATGTTGTATTGTTACACCACTGTCCCAGGTTTGGAGGAGGTTTGGGATCCCGCTGACATGTTTGACCCCGCCACATTATGTATGTATGTGCCTGTCCCAAGTCAGGAGTCTGTAATTTAGTGGTTGTCATTTGTTTATGTGTTTCATACTTTTTTTCTCTTATTTTTTGTGCTTACATTAATTCATTAGTTTTCTCGTTTACAATTGTTTTACATGGTAATTTCAGGGCCTTTTATAGCTGACTATGGGGTATGGGCTTTGATCATTGTTGAAGGCCGTATAATTATTTTCTGTGGCATTAAGTCACTTGTGGAGAGTTGTCTCATTGACAATCATACCATACCTTCTTTTTTATAAGTCGAATTATATTTTGCGAACAGTCGATTTCTCGTTTCAGATTGAGACTATACCTTTATGATTCAAGTAAAGGAAAATAAATTTTGACACACTCCTTTCGTTATTGTAACTTTGCAATTTCACATCAACGATCAGAAAACGTACTAACGTTTATCAACGACTAAAAATTAAGAAAATTTAAGAACGAAGTCTAAGTGTCGAATGTTAAAAAGTCGTTTAATTAGAATATAAATTATCTGTCTTTAACGAGTATGCTACGCTATTGACGATCCACTGAAGGTAGTCAAATTTGTAGATCCAATTTGACAATAACTTAATTCACACGAGGGCCATTCTCAAAAAGTATTTCAACCTTGACAACAGTTGATGCTTACGTATGTTTTTTGTGTTTACTTCTTGGTTCTATCAATATTTTGACAAAAAAAAAAAAAAAAAATTCTAAATATTTATACAAATTTTAAAGAGTGTTTTGATCCCAAAAATGTACAGAACAGAAAAATGAATCATAGATAAATAGAATTAAATCTAAATATTGATTTTTACATACAAATAAATTCATTTTTATTAACAACTTTTTGGAACTTTTTGGAATTTAGGATCCTCAATGCTCTTCAACTTTGTATTTGTTTGGTTAATAACTATTTCGATATGAGCGTCACTGATGAGTCTTATGTAGACGAAACGCGCTTCTGGCGTACTAAATTATAATCCTGGTACCTTTGATAACTATTTACACCACTGGGTCGATGCCTCTGCTGGTGGACGTTTCGTCCCCGAGGGTATCACCAGCCCAGTAGTCAGCACTTCGGTGTTGACATGAATATCAATTATGTGGTCATTTTTATAAATTTCCTGTTTACAAAACTTTGAATTTTTCGAAAAACTAAGGATTTTCTTATCCCAGGCATAGATTACCTTAGCCGTATTTGGCACAACTTTTTGGAATTTTGGATCCTCAATGCTCTTCAACTTTGTATTTGTTTGGTTAATAACTATTTCGATATGAGCGTCACTGATGTGTCCTATGTAGACGAAACGCGCGTCTGGCGTACTAAATTATAATCCTGGTACCTTTGATAACTATTAGTACCGATTTAGCAATCAACAATTCTTGACAAAAATTATACAAAGGAGTAGGTTCACTAAAGGCTAGAATTGGCCGAAACCATTTTATCTGGCCGAAATACTATAAATTGTACATGGAGTCAGTTGTGATGTTACAATTAATACGTTCAACTTCTTTTTTGGCACCTCACATCATACATTACGCATTACAAATTATGAACTTTTAATTATGTATTAATGAAAGCTTATTTCAACTAATTAAGAAGGCATGTTGTACCAGTTACCATCAATACATTTCTAATTGTGTGAATATGTCATTAACAGTTAAAAAAAGCATGTAATTGTGCAATGCTAAAAAGTAATACCTAGCATCAACATGATATATGACCATCATGCTTTCCTGTCCTGTATGAGTTGATGTCTCTCTAACACATTCCCCGTTTCCATTCTCAGTCATAGTTGTTCACTTTAAATCAATACATTCTTTCAATTAATCAAAATCACAATCAATGCTAGAACCGATTGAAACAATATATACATATACATATTCATATGAAAGTGTTAAATTTATTTCTTTAAGAAACAAGCGTATCTATAGGACCAATGAGTCTTTTTCGATCATTCTTAACTTACAGGCTCTATGAAATTGTTAAAAGAACAAAAGTGAATGGGAAAGCTCTTCATTAGCAGTGTGAATGCTTTCTCATCGCGTATATGAAATGACAATATATTACTTTGGTAATCTAGAGATACATTTGTACGACAGGTATAGGATCGAGCAGTAAATAATTATTTCATCGAGAAATGTACAATACTTTTCAACTTAGAAAATTCCTGGTGCACTTGGGTATTTAGGTGCGATGGGTTTTAACAGTGTTGTTTCTATTTTAAATACCCTTCTAAAACTTTAAAACGATTAACCTCATTTTACTGTGTATGATATATACGGTCTGTACTATCAACGACAAAACGTTGTAAGTTATCGTTTAAACTACATCACTGATAAGCCGTGTGGAGACGGAACGCGCGTATTATTCGTTTGTAGTTCCTATTATGTTAGATTATGCCTCAAGTGTCTAGGTATATAGAAAATTTCCAAGAATAGACAATTTTCATAAACGTACAATACGATATTTTCTTCGTGTTCACCGTTTTGTTCGTCTCGCCATACATGGAGATGTTGGATGGATCCCGATCCAGTTTCGAAGATGGACACACATGGTGAGGTATTGGAATAGACTACTTAAGTTTGAAGATGATCGTATAACGAAGCTCTCTTTTTATGCAGACTAAAACCGTTGTACCAACAATTGGTGTAGCGAATTGAAGGAAATTTTCTGTCAACTTAATTTAGAACAGTATTTTCATTCAAAAACTGCTATTAATTTGAAAACTGTAGAAATGATCAGCGCCTTTATTCAAACATATGGAATGATAGTATACAACAAGTGCCAACACTTCGTAATTATATAACTTTCAAATCTGCCTTTAATCTGCCTTTAATCAGGAACAGTATGTAAAATTCAATTTAACCAAAGTCGAACGCTCGCATTTAGAACAATTCAGATGTGGACTATTACCCCTGAGGATAGAAACAAAAATGTATCATGACTGGAAAAAGATCAGTTCAAGCTTTTCATATTCTTAGTACGGACTAGTCAGCTGATGAGATATCCAGGGACAGAAATAATTTATATAGTGTTTCAAGAAGTTGAGTTTTCAAATGCAGAAAAACAACTGTCATGTATTCATTTCTTTTAAAGATCCTGGTGAATTTATAAAGGTTTATAGTTACTGTTAGATACATAAAGGCTTATGTTAAATAGAATTGCAAACAGTTGAAACCAAATAAATAGCCATATTTGTAGAAAGGAAGAACTACATTTGGCAACATCGAAATTCAATTTACGAGTTTTTTTCATTATAATACTTTATCTATATTTTTGGAATGGAGGTAAATTAATGTTTATTTACTTTTATAAGATTTTCCCGTGGAGTATATTGCATTCGTTGTATTTTTATTGTAAAACTGAATTAAATCGGAATGGGAAATATGTCAAAGAGACAGCAACCCAACCAAAGAGCAGATAGCAGTCGAAGGACACCAATGTGTCGTCAACGCAGCGAGAAATTCAAAACCCGGTTGCGGGCCTCAGCTGACCCCTTAACAAAAATGAAGGGGACGATAAATGGCTGACACGTGTTAAGAGAGATCCATAACTCTTGCACGTAAAAAACACCCTTGTAGATTTCGAAAAAGAGCAGGCTAATGCCGCTTCAAGGCAGCATTCGCACCCGCAAAGAGGAAAGGGATTAATATAAGTTGCAAAACTTGTTTCCCAATCCACTATAAATCAATAGGTTAAACTAAAACAAAAATGAGTTCTTGATCTGTGAAAATGGACCTCATACTTAATTTTAAAACATATAAATGAACTATAATAAAAAAAAAATAAAAGACTGAAAAAAAGACAGACGCTCCTGACTTTTGACAGGCTAAAAAATGCGGCTAGGTTATGCATGTTTTTTTTTAAAGATTTCAACCCTCTCCCTATACCGCTAGCCGATATAGGATAAAGCAACACACATCAATACGCACAGTGAAACACAGATTCAAAGAAGTCCGAATCCGATGTCAGAAGAAGCTAACAAAAGAAACTAAGCTAAATGACAATGATACATACAATAACAAGCAGTGTAGAATGAGTGCCTTCAATCTTTTTCTTTCTTTACTAACGATAATGAATGGGAGCAAAAAGTTAATGCAATTCTTCAGGTAAATATCCCATTAAGATAATATTATAATTATGAAATGATTAAATCAAAATATGATTCAAAAATATTGTATTTACAACAATAAATTTATAATGTATCGATAGTTCTTCAACTGTTTGAGGTTTACAAACGATATGAATGATTCTTACAGCACTTCATGTCAAATGTTATCCGCAATTCATAAAAAACTTGAACCTAATGAACACATTTTTGGAATAAGTCTATTATTATTTCTTTAAAAAATGTGATTTGTTTGTTTGGTAACCATGTGATAACGTCAGGTGATCACAGTTTCTTGATCATTAGTCTTGTTGATTTTAGGGAATAGAAGTGTCCTTTCCAATGAAACCATCCGACCCCATCAGTATAAGAAGACTTAATTCCCGATAGGTATTCTCCATTTAGACTAGAGTGGTGACACATCTTGTACCACCATGCTCCTTTAAACTTAACTGCACAATTTCCCAGATGTATATCATTATCTCTGTCGTACGTAGAAAACATTTGTCCGTTATGGTATGTTAGGCTGTCTCCTTAATAGAAACAAATATGTTATTATAGGATGTATCTGTCCCATTTTGCCTTATCGGCTATTTTGTACCGAATTTGACACAATAATTAATCATACCGATTGGAAAAGATTGTAATGAAAATTAATTCAGCACTGATCATGCTGATATCATAACAATCAAAAATAAGAGGAACAAAATTGTATGTAAAAATTTCCCAAAAGAACGGTCTATAACGTGTAGCATTTCATATGAATAAAATATGTATTATACAGTGCACGTTTCTTAAACAAAAATCGCTTCAAATGTTAAATATAATCACTAAATTCAATATAACTGACTTTTTCAAGACGTGCGCACGATGACTTTATATGAATACAAACATTCCTTTTTACTGGACCGAAACACATTTAACATTCTAACAGTTCACAGATAGACGCCGCCATTCTAACTATTCTCTTTTTCCGAGTCAACCAGTCCCTGGTCTTACTCATATATGTAGGGTAATCAGCAGCAAACACATGATGTTAAATCTCTGGTCTGTCCATCCTAGGATCAAACTCACGATTGATTGATTTCTGGTGTTTAACGCCACTTTCCGCACTTTTTAGCTATTTCGTAATTGTAAGTTTTTGTTATTTTGTAGAAGAGCCAGGAGTGTCTCGAGAGAACCGTCGACATTCAGTAGAAAAACTGGAGGTCCTTGTAAATTTATATTGGTGTCCAAAGAAATTGTTATTTGCCAGAAAAGAACATTGGTCATACACAGAATTCAGAAAAACAGGGTGCTTAGATTATCTGACAAAAGTATAAAAATACATAGATATTGACTGTTTAACCTCCATAGACACACTGTATGCATATTCACGACTAAAACTTTATAACAAATTTTAAAATTATCGTTTGTTGGTGTGGTTCATACGTGTTTTTCGTTTCTCGTTTTTTATATGAACTAGACCGCTGGTTTTTCTGTTTGAATTATTTCGCATTAGTCATTTTGGGGCCCTTAATAGCTTGCGTCCTGTCGAAGGCCGTACCTTGACCTTTAATTGTTTACTTTTTATACTCTGTGAATTTGATGGAGAATAGTCTGATTGGAAATCATCCAACATCTCATTTATATTTGACACTTTGTTTCTTTTTTTATTCATGACAGTCATCTTGGTGGGAAGCCTTGGTCACAGGCCCCTTTTTAAAATAAATATCGCAATGATAATTGAAGTGACGCTTGGTTCAAATTATCCCAGTAGTTTCAGAGAAATGTTTTTATAAAAGTTTTCAGACAATGTAATTCGTCATTAAATGTTGAAACTCTATTTTTAACGGTTTTCAAAATAATAAACAAGTTTGCATTTTACCCCCAAGTTCTATTTTTAGCCACATCGGCCATCTTGGTAAAACAATAAAAAAAGAATATCGTGATAATACACGTTATCGCCAAAAAATGTGATGGATTTCGGATAAATATTTAGTTTTAATATACTCCAATCCTTATACTTAATTTACTGAATATATTTTTATGCTTTCCCTACATGATATATGATCTATATAAGCTATAAAATAAGAAATATTTTACGTAATAAAAAGGGTGCAAAACTACTATATTTCATGTTAAATTACCCCGTACTATACTGTATCTTGGGGTACCCTGTATAACACGAAATTTAAAAAAGGATTAACCACAAGATCCTGATTGTGAATATAGCGATTTTTCTATATTTTGTGAACAAAAGTCGTCTGTTAATACGTTTAATTTAACTGATTACCTAGAGAACGTTTTGGACACTATGAACCCCGCTACAACTGTCAGATTGCCCTAAAAAATGGTCAAAGACGCCAGGCTTCTGATTTTGTACAGACATGGTCGTCTTATCTGACAATATATTGGATCCAGCAGCAGTCAAAGTGGTATAAACATACACCAGAGACATTAAAACATGACTGTAACATAAAACCGATCATATAAATCAACTTATACCAATTTTTATTTAACAATTTACATAATCCTTAAATTAGATCAGATATTTATTTTTAGATTTCCAGAAAAGAAAATGTTAAAATCACCAAGGTAAGACTCACCAGCAGTTCCTTCGTAACCGCTTACGTCCAATCTATAGTTTGTTGAAACGTCTCCAATGTAGAATCTAGTGTATTCAGCCCAAGCGGTATTTCCTTCAAAGTCTTCTAACTCTATTCTTAGTTGATAATTACCAGTTGCGACTATTTTATGAATTTTTGCCTTTCCTGTAAAATTATTATAAAGTAATTGATCAAGAATCTTTTAATCAATATCCGTAATTGACCATGCGATAAGTGAGCAATGTTTTAGCTCTTTCTCTGCGAGAGGACAATGAAGTGCTAACAAAAAGAAGATATGTAGCTGTTTTTCAAATCTTTCAATAACATTTAATTTGTGTTTTGCTATTAACTTTTAATATCTGTAATTATTTTTTACTGCATAATACCGATAAACACTTACAACTTGTCATGATCTGCATTGATATAAGAAACAACTTGTGTTAAAAGTGTGTACCGATATAATTAAATCGGTATTTGCTAAATAGACTATTTTTTGAAAAAAGTATGGTGCAGGAAAAGATTTTAGTTAAAGAGAATGAAGGATAACAATTTAGATCAGTTCTTCATGTTGTAATAATCGGTACCATCGATGCTTTTAACAAGTCGTGAACAAATCTCAAGTGCATAGATCATATTCGTTATGTTCAAATTACGTAACACAACACCCACATTAAGTGAAGTATTGCGGATCATATGTGGATCGGATTTGAACTCTGCGCCGGAGAATGGTCGTGAAAAAACTAAAGTAAGACAGTCAGTGTTACTTGAAAGCTTACAATAATTAAAAAAAAAAAAGGTGATAAAAGCATATCTGTTATATACAATACTACTGCCCTTAAAAATATGAGTATCATCGTCAATAACTACGTTACTGAAGAAATTTCTTCTTCAAGTCTTGTTAACTCACTTTAATTATGATGATTGAACACATTATTATTTAAGAATAAAATCAGCACAAGTGAGTAAACTAATCAAACTATATATTTCACAAATCCAGCCTATATTGACGACTTCCTGTTATCGTTTAAGTTATACCAATTCTTTTGTATTGAACAGTAGATAAAATGGTATTTTGAAGGAGCACATTGATTTGTATATACGGCCTACCCAATCAGAAAAGAGTGTAAGTAACAACCGAGTTAGAATATCGTTGTATTTCTTTTTAAATGCTCAAAATACCTATGTTACATATAAAATAACTCGAATAAAAAAGACACAAAAGTATGTCAGCACTTTTGAGTTTATATAATTTTTCATTATTATCAATTATTTCGTTTTGTAATTATGTCGTTTTGCTTTTGGCATGATATTGTCGCTCTTTATCCGAACCTACTGAAAATTTAAATTGTAACCAGAAATTGTATGTAAGATTCCCAAATCCTTCTTCATAAGCTGTCCATCTTCTGTAAAAGTCTGTACTGCCGTCTAATCTCCTTTGTTTTACCTAAGAATGGTAAACTCAATTAAAATATCTGTACATAATATTTGAATGACGAGAAAGGTAGTGCGTGTTGAAGAAAACTATGTTTCTATAGGACTAAAACCGAGCTTAACACATTTCTAACAGGATATATTGATTTAATCAAATTTTATCTTTATTCCAATCTTAAACAAGCCTTTATTTCGTTGTCTGCTCTATGGTCGGGTTGTTGTCGCTTTGACACATTCCCCATTTCCTTTCTCAATTTTATTTTATTTAAATGTCAAATGATTACACATTACTTTTGTGGCCCGACTATTTACGGCCCAAAGACAATAATAAAGTTTTCTGCAAATTTTCAATACACCGAAATGCTGTCTATATAAAAAGAGAAGATGTGGTTTGATTGCAAATGGGACAATTCTCCACAAGTCACCCAAATGACACGGAAGGCTTTGTTTATATAAATTAATGACAAATACTTGTTATAAAATTGATGCAACAGGATCACATTTCTGGATATGCTTTACATAGAATTTTAATATCAGTGATGTATAAAACTTTGCATACGTGTGTAGCTAAGTGACCAAAAGATAGAATGAATAGATCTTGCAAGGATAACATTTGTCAGAAGGAGTTGGATTTTTATTTTCTAATTATTATTCAATTTATGAAAGAGTAATCATTCGAAGGTCTAAATAGTGTTATTGCTGCCGCACTGACTACGAAATTCGGATAGAGAATTTATTTTTAACAAATGGTAAACTTTTATTATTTATCACTTTTAGTGAATTCAGTAACTTACATCAAGGACAAGTGTCTAACGCTGTAAATTTTTTAAACGGCCAATTTCAATACACTTTAGTTAATGTAAAAAAGCAAAACCCGACCCAGATTGATAAGATTAACAAATGGAAATTAACAGCCTAGCACTATACGTTTAAATCTGGATTTTACCATTTCACTCGCATCTATAATTGTACAATATAATATTGCTTTAAATTTGCATTAAAATTGATACTGTGGATTCATTTATTTTCGTGGGTATCAATTTTCGTGGATTGCTTAAAACTTTCATTTTCGTGGATATTTGATTTCGTGGTTTTGCCAATCTCTGTATGCAAATCCTATTGAAAATATGCTATTCGTTAAACATTTGAAATCTTGGTTCACCTCTACCCACGAAAATTGGTATCACGCGAATAATAACGAATCCACAGTAGTTGATTTTGTGAAAACCTATTCCGTCGCATTTTTTTCTTCAAATAATCAGAACACTTGAAAAATTTCTACTTTTATCAGCTATTATTCTTAAGATTAATGGTAACATTATGTTTTCAATCCGCGTTAAGCCACTGTGAGTAATTAATATCGGCTCTCTGTCATTTTAACCAGTTTGCAATTGCGGATAATAACAATCGACACATTTCAAGTGATGTTCCGATTTTTTTTTATAGTGAACTGTTACAACACTCTCCCAGGTTAGGGATGATGTTTGATGCTCTTGAGTATGTTCATCACCGCTGAAACTTTTTTTTATATTCCAAGCCATTTACGTGTTATCAATTTGCAGCATTGGTTGCTGTGTGTCATTTTATCTTGTTTATTAACATTTGGTCATTGTTAAAAACGATACGGTGACCTGCAATTACATCTATTTTCTACGGTCCTCTACAAAAAGTCCTCTCACTGGCAATTTGTATCCATATCTTTGTAAGCAAAGACAAGATGTGCATGAAGATGATTTAAAGGACAACGTGAATCACCCAAGCTAGGCATTGGCTCAGTAACTGACCGGCACGATACACTTTATCATATTTATCATCTGATTCATCATCCTAAGTCATACTGCGCATGAGTCAGTTAATTAGACACTTACTGTCCAGCTACCATCTTCTGTATCCATTTCACAATAGACATCGAACTTAACAGACGTCGTTGGATGAATTTTGTAGACACCAGATCCAGCGCGGCGTGGTATACCAGTACAGTCACGTGGTGGGTACAAGGCTATGAATGATAATCAAAACAGATACAAGGAATGAATTAGCATATCTTCATTTATAATATCTGCTCAGATATGCAACACAAAAGCAGAGTAGTATGAGAAAGAGACAGACAGAGCATACGATAGTATTCATAACTCATAAGTCAAATTCCTGACTGGGACATTTTGTTGAGTGTTGATTTTATTGCATGGAATTTATGTCATTCGATCGATGTTTATCCTGTCGACTCACTAGGTCATTCTCCCCTTCGGGGTTCTTGTGATTTTCATCAGGTTTTTTTTTGATTTTTTATCTTAATTGATAAACGAGATTTGACGTCGGAAAACAAATCTCGTCTTAATAATGCATGATTAATTGCATATTTTAGTATAACTTTCAGTGTAGTCGTTTGCTCATGTAATTTCAAAGCTGGTAAATAGTCTAATTCGGTAGGTCATATTCGGAAAAGGAAAGGGTATTGTAGTTACGACATAAGGAGCATATCCGATATCATCTGTGAAACTGTTATTCCATAACAGACAACCAACTCGTGATGGCGTCAGTAAAATTTACGAAGGGATGATTTCAACAGGCCCCATTTGGAACTCTTGGTTTAATAGCTTCCTTGTAAGCAGCTACCCTCTATTAAGGAAATAATGATAGGAAATACAAGCCCGAGAATATTGTATCAATAGCAAGATATATACCCCGTATGCAGGCGTTGGTGGAAGGTTGCAACATAGAAATGGGAAGTTCAAAGTTGGGAAGCTGACATCATCTCTTTGGTCATAAAGGTTTGCTTTCAACCAACTCTCATTGTCAATTTCTAGATGTAAGTCAAAATATGAGACAGACTTAACTGCAATTGTTGTATCCTTTATCTCTAGTTCGATGGGAGAGATGCGTTTAACACAGTCACCAAATATTGAATTATTTCAAGAGAGAACATGAATATATAGCGGAAAGTTTTTTGATTTGTTTTTAGAAATGCAGGTTGTATATTGAATGAACAAAATGAAAAAAATCTTTACGAGATTCTTTGCAATGAAATAAAACTTTCCATTCCCCATATTCTGTACAAACAGCAAATGGGCGTCCTATCATATCAAGTCCATCTTTACATTTAAAACTTATTCCAGTGCCGAGGTTTCTACATGACCCAAATGTCTCCGTGCAAAAAGCATCTTGTATTTCTGACAGGGATCTTTCACAGTCTGCAAGAACATTTACAGTTGTACATATATCATCACATGTAAAATGTAGGACGTTTTGTATTTCTATTATCACATGTAAGAGGCACAAGTATAATGGACACTTACAGGAGTATTATAAAGTTGACAACAAACGCAATATGTTGTAATTTTTGGTAATCGTGCATGGTTCATTAGACGCGTGATTCGACCATTTAATAAATCATTTCAATATACAATTTAATTTTCTTAGATATCGAACTTCATTTAGACTTACAAGCAGATATACAAGTAAATCCTCTGTTTGAATCTATATCTTTAACACACTTCTTTCCTGTGGCACAGTTGTGGTCTGCACAAACTCCTGCGAAAGACTGAAAGAACTAAATCTCAGAGAATAAACTTACTATTTAAAACTTAAAAATTTGAGAACAGTGAATAAAAACGTATCTTTTTGTGTCTTCAATAGTTGTGACCAGACCAGATTGAAATATTAAATAAACTCATCATAGATAAAAGGACTAAATTTTGTGTATACGCCAGACGCGCGTTTCGTCTACAAAAGACTCATCAGTGACGCTCGAATCCCAAAAAAGTTAAAAATGCCAAATAAAGTACGAAGTTGAAGAGCATTTGAGGACCAAAATTCCTAAATGTTTTGCCAAATACAGTTAAGGAAATCTATGCCTGAGGTAGAAAAACCTTAGTATTTCAAAAATTCAAAATTTTGTTAATAGTTAATTTATAAATATAACCATATCAATGATAATTCATGTCAGTACAAAAGTGCTGGGTACTGGGCTGGTGATACCCTCGGGGAAATAAATCTCCACTAGCAGTGGCATCGACCCAGTGGTAGTAAAATAACTCATCATAGATACCAGGACTAAATTTTGTATATATGCCAGACGCGCGTTTCGTCTACAATAGACTCACCAGTGACGCTCGAATCCAAAAATAGTTAACAAATTCAGCCAGGTTAAAAAAGACTTATTCTTTCTATTATGGAACTGAAGACAGGTGGAATTTGAGGCATTTGTTGTGTGTTCAATATTTTTTTTCTTTCATGTAAATGTCATGATAACAATGTTACTACATGCAATTGTACGTTATATTATGAATTTGATCCTCTTCTGGATATGAATTTAGAAAAAAAAACCATAATAATAGGAAAACAAAATGTCTTCAAACTTACTGTTTAAATTAAGCAACAACTTATAAAGGTTAGACGATAAATCAGTCAAATTTCAAAGAACCCACATTAGATTGGCAGCTGATTATTTTCAGAGAGGTCTTGTCGCTTCTAATAGGCTCTTTTGGGAATATGAAAAGTATGAAAAAAATTACAGCTAAAACCCTGGTAAATTTTTGTCAATGAGCTTTCCTTTTTGTTTGTTTGCCAGAAATTTAAATGCATAAAGTGCATTTTGCATGTGAGCGATGTAATTTTTGTTTTTTAAATGTTGTCTAAAATATTTCCAGCAGATCACCAATAAGGCACAAAAGTTATTCAATATTCTTTTCAAGATACTTTAGACCAATTGTTACTTGACTAAAGTTTATTTCTTTACTGTCGTTCTATTCAATATCTGTCACGGTGTATTTTTATGACAGTTATGTTAAGTCATGTTTTCTATACAACAACTATTTTTTTTTTCATTTATGGATCATTAATTAGATAAAAGAAAAATGAAAAATAAATCATATCGTCTTATTGTATTGTGTGTGATATATGTTTATACAACTTCTATTAAGTACAGAAACATTATAGTGTGTGATAACATTGTGTGAGGGAATTCGACGTTTGATGTACCACTGTTCACTCCAGTGCAATTTATGACGATACCACTGCATCAATCAGAATTATTTTTTTTGCGGTGTTTTAAAAAATGATTTTGCTTTGTTGTCGAGTTTTAGTTGAGAAACATTCAATGTTTAAAAAAGGCGAATTTTCTGTATAAAGTCAATGATTATGTTGACTTTTGAAGGCCAAACTTTCTACAGCCTTAAATACGCTACTGAAAGATCCAAAAACTATACCAATACATAATGACATGTTTATGAAATTATAACAAATCTATTGGTTAGCAAATTTGTATTCGTTATTGCAAAATAATGAACTTAAAATATCTGACATTTTCTCCCTACCCAGGTTACCCCTATACATTTTTATGATGTGGACTGGTCATTGTTATTAAATCGTAGGCAATTTGATTGGATTAAATTGTTATTAGTTTACCTTCAAACTTGTTTATGCTTTTCATACATGACTATTGATTAATTAAAACGTGCATGAATGTGTACGGTAACAAAAATGACCTTCAGACTGGACACTGGACGAGTCAATATTATGTTTTATCAATGAAAGTTAAGGTACGAAAGGTACGAATTGCCAATTATTCTATTTTCACAAAATTTTCGGAATATACAGTTGAAATTTTTTTTTTGTAAAAGCCTATTGTGAAGATTAAAGAGAAAGTTTACAAATAATGCGTTTTGTTCCATTGAACAAGTCATTTTCGTAAGAGAAATGCCGAAATATATTTTACGCACGACTACGGCAGGTAAAATTATTATTTATCATAATAAAAAAAAAGCATTTTTCAGTCTCATTGGAATATGTTCATTGCAATTAATCCCAAACTTAAGAAGTAAGTTAATAAAGTCAAAATATATCCGATCTGCCTATTTCTGCACATCAAAAGTCAATACGATCGTTTTAAAGTCAATTTCGTCTACCTCACACAATCTTGTTAGGCACTATAATAAGAGTGCAGTATAGCATGATTTAACATTAGCATGTAAAATACTTTGAAATTCCTTTCATTAACTCAAAAACTTTTAAAATTGATTTTTGGGAGATAACCGTGTTATTGTGTACGCTTGCTTTCTTAAAACTTTGATTTTGCTATCGCAAATTGAGTCTACTTAACGACACTTCCGGAGTTAGGTAAACCGACATTTGTGACAGCTACATCAAATTTACAAAAGCTTAAAATACAATACAGCTGGTATCTACGTTATAATGCAACATAACAAAATAAATTTCATTTAGGTAAATATTTTGGCTTACGAATGCCTTAAATGAAAAAAGACCGCGAAACTTTTACATCGTCTTTCGCATCTAAACAATGTGATATCATAAGTATACACAAGATGTCAGACATTAACACTATTTTTTTTTATGTCTATACTTGTATGTGTTGGGTGCTTTTCGTTTTAACATTTGTATAGAATGCCCTTTAACTACCTTTGGTGTGTTTACAAAAAAGAAAATCAGGATGTTGATAGCCAAAAAGGTATTAAGGTGAACTAAAGATGCATCTGCACTTTTTAGTTCGTGGTTGATAGTTGTCTTCTTGTCAATCATATTGCACCCGCATTTTTATATGATTTCTATCAGATTATCAACATTGAATTCTTACATAATATCTTAGAAGTGGCAATTTAGAATTATTCGTTATAGTTCAGTATACATTTTGATATTTTAAAACTGTAGAGAGTAAAATAAATGTTGAGAATTCAAATTTAGCTTTCAATTATCGTACTAGCATCTATTTTATAAATGATAGGACATATATTTTATACATGACTTTCCTCTATTAAAGTGTCCTTATTTGCTATATAACTATAGTCATAGTGCAAAAGTCTTGAAATAAGTTTGCTATTTATTTTAGTACGCAACCTCACCTTAGACCAGATTGATATTTCACTAAAAATACAACCATCTTCATGTACTAATGCTTGACTCTGTTTAATAATGTCTCCAACTGCGTCACATAGTTTCCAGTTATTTCGATAATTAATGGCTGTACACTCTGATGTCAAGAAACACTCTGACACATTGCAACAAGCTGATATTTCGAATTCTACGTAGGACGTTCTTTCGGCTACTTTTGCCATGTTGTAACTGTCCACGGATGGTGCCATCATTTGGATGCTGGCATTCAACATCATCCTTGTCGCAAACATCTTCCAAAAATGTTTCACAATGTCCAACAGACGTTATAAAACTACTGATATAAAAGCTACCGAAATGTCCATACTATTGTCTTTTTGTCATAAATGGAAACTTGATAAAATTTAGTAAACGAGAGTATTAATATGACATGTTCTGCTCTTGTGAAAATAATGCGACTCACATAATGAAAATGTATAATCAGAATCAACATATCTATTGATATGCAATGAGGATGGTAAGTTTTCATATCAACCATTACATACAACAAATTAGTCATTTCACAACTAAATGTATAATATGAAGTTTAACCTCTAAGGACCACTAAAAGTTAGATGATCAGAACGAGGGTACGTCAATTCACCACATGCGGTCTATTAAAAGCATGTATAATGCACCATATAAAAAAATATTGAATTACATGGAAGCGCTTGCTTTGCTTAAAGATGTTTATTGATAAAACATTTCATAGCATTAATTTCTAGGAAATTAAAAAATCGAGTAAACTTTTCTAATGTTTCATAAAATGAAAAAAAAAACATGACCAAAGCATTGCTTAAGATATCTTCTCAAACGTGTACAAAAATACGTTGTATGAAATATTACAGAATGTCATAAATGCTTTTCCACTTATATCTTATTTTGCATTTTTGTTGAAATCCTTTCTATTGATTGAATGACGGAATTATAAACAAAAATAGGTACTTAATCAGTGAAAATCTACGTCATCCTAAACACCAACACATAAATAAACTAAAATTTAAAACAACACACAAGGCTAATAAAAGCCAGAAGCTCCTGACTTTTGATAGGCGCAAAAAAATACGGCGGGTTTTCAACCCTCCTCCTATACCTCTAGCTGATGTAGGATAAAGAAACACACATTAACACACAATAAATCTCTTATTAAAAGAAATCCGAATTCGATGTTAGAAAAGCTAACAAAAGAAACAAAGCAAAATGACAATGATAATCACAAGCAGTGTAGTAGGAGTGCCTTACCTCTATTTTTATTATAGTTTAAATAGTGAATAGGAGTGAAATTTTAATCCAATTCTAGAGGTAAATATCACATTTAGAGAATATTATAATACTCAAATAATTAAAGCAACAACTAGGGGTTTCAGGTGAAAAAAATGATGCTACTATATGTATAATTTTATTGCATATTTGGAAAGATCTAGGAAAAGGAATCAAGAAAAACTTTACTTGCAGGAAATATTCCATAAATTGACTGACCTACGGTTATTTCAATTTTCCAAATTACCAGCAAATTGTAACCAATATCTCTTATAGTACTATATACAAAGGCGGTACCAAATTGCTGAAAATATTGACAAATTTAGGGGGTTATTGTCAAATATCTATTGAAATATCAATAGAAGAGTATATAAACTATATATTTTCTGAAAGCTATTGACAATCCACACAATTTGTAGTAATAATAATAATAAAAATCCAAGATGGCCGCCAACAAAATGGCGTCCAAGATGGCCACCGTTTCTCGAAATAACATGATCTGATGGTTTTATTTCATTTTTAAGTTATTTTAAATGAGTGTAGATGGTTGAAAATGATAAATTAATGTGTTTATACATTGTATTGTCTCTTTTAACCAGATATTGCATGCATATAAGGTTATTTAGTCCCTTTTTATAGTAGTTTCTGTAATTTTTCAGCTAAATTTTGGAACTCAAAATTTGTTGCCACGGACAAATATTATAAGCTGCATTCCTTATTTAAAATGTTGAAGACCCAAGAAAACACTTAAAGTACAATTTGAAATTAACTGTTTAGTATACATAGCAGGAAAGCTTACCCATCCCAGCATATTTCATATCTTGTCTCAGAAGAATTCATGTTTGTCAATTTAAATGTATTAATGCATATTTGTCGAGTTTTTGTTGGTGTCTTTTTATTACTCGGTTTCATTTGGAAATCTTATCCATTATAGCTGTTTGTATTGTCTGAATTTGAATCAATGGTGTTTGTTTTCTAGGATTTTGTTATAATCTTGTTCTTTTAGACATCAGCAGAACCAGTAATCATGAAAAGAGAAATAAAATCAATTGATAGTCTAACTTTACTTTATTTTATGATAATAAGCAGTATTAGACACAGAGTTGAAACCAAACAAATGCAATAACAGAATATGATAAAGATACACAAATAAGCAATTTATCTACAAATCAGCTATAATCAAACACCATTTGACATGTCAACCAAAAAAGGACAGAGATGAAACAAACAAATGCAATAACAGAATATGATAATGATACACAAATAAACAATTAATCTACAAATCAGCTATAATCAAGTCACCATTTGACATGTCAACCAACAAAGGAAAATGCCATTCATCGTTTTCATCGATGTCATATTTTACAAGATATTCTGTTTTTTTACCATTTAATTTATGTATTGATAAGACTTTACCAGAACACCATGAAATTTCATTTGAATCCTCCTCTTTGCATTTTTGCTGAAAAGTTTTTCCAACAAGAAGCTCTGGGGTTTCAATGAATTTGGGTAAAAAATAACTTTGCTGACTAACGGTTATTTTTTTTCTTTCCATATTCAACTTATGTGCTAAAGCTTGCTTTGCCTTGCTAATATTATCATTAACTTCATTTAAAGATAAATATTGAAGTTTATTTTCAACAGGAGCTACATTTTCATTTTGTTTATTTAATTCAATAACTTCTTTCAAATTGCTTTCAAGTTGTTGAATTGAATATTGTTTCCCTTTACATGACTGTTGATATAACTCCTTAGGCCCTTTGCTTTTAATGACCTGCTTTCTAAATTGAAGTTGTGCTATTAAAGCTTCTTTAAACAATACATTATATGTGGGTTTTTCTTCTATTTGAACCTTGTAGCACTCTATTTGTTGTTGGGTTACCCACATACCACCAAGCTCATTTAATTGACCAGTTAATTTCACTTTTTGTGTGTACTCTTTGTTTTCTTTATTTGCCTTTTTTTCTTTCTTTGCTCTTAGAATTTCAAGTTTTTTATTGAAAAGAATTTGTTGTCGTGTTTTAAATGACTCAATCATATGTGGGGCACTAACCCTAGCATCATCTATAATCTTGTTTCTATCAGTGTCTGATAGTTTTGAAAGCCAATTTGATGTTTTGTTGTTAGACCACATAATTATAGATTCATATGCTACAGTTGTAGCAGAAGGTTTTAGCCTTACCAACATGTCAAGTTGGGCAAAATCTCTCTCTGAGCATGTATTTGTTGTAGGTACAGAAATACCATGGATTTGATCCCTAAAAGATGGTTCAAAGAACTTCCCACCAGGCAGTTGGTCTTTAGCTTGCCTTTCTAGAATTAGAAGCATACCACCTATACAAAGCTCTAATGCCATCTGTGTATACATTTCAGATACAGGATCACCAGTATCCTTCAACAATGAATCAAAAATAGAATCTCGATGCACCTCCACACCTTCAAATACCAATTCACCAGCTAAAAGTGGAGATGCATCAACAGACAATTCCTGAAGTTTTTTTTGCAAGTGGCAAAGAGTTGGGTTTAAATCTAAGATATTTTTTGATGTTTCAATAATTCTCCAAAAAGGACCTGTAATTAATTTGTCAATTATTCCCAGTGCCCTTATGCCACTTGCAAAAGCTTTTTCTCTGACATCAAAAGAAATGCTTTTTAATAAATCATTTGGATCTGCCCAGCTTTCCATAAAATCAATGATATCATTTAAATGATGATAAGTTGCCCCAGCAGCATAAAACAAGTGGTTAAATCTATGACCTCTAAATGTAATTAGCTTATTATCAATATCTCTTTCTTTCAGATGAGTATGAAAGTGCTGGCCAACACCAGACTTTTCACACCCATGAAGAGTTAGGGCTTTGCTCGCTGTCCTAGTCAGACGAGAAGCACCACTCTCCTTCCACTCAAATGCAAATGGGTTTTTTCCATTACAAACGTTGCTTTCAAAAACCTGTAAACATTTGTCAACCTCACTAGCCATGTTTACAAATATGTGCATTTTACAAAAGAAAGATGACATCTTGGCCATTTCAGTCTGAGTATTAATATCAAGGTTTTCCCAGTTTTCAACTATGTCTGGTAAAAGACTCTCTTTAAATTCCTTTAACTGTTGATTAAAAAGAGGATTAGCTGCCCCTTGGTCAGACATTGTTGAAACAATGCTACACGTTAAACGCGAGACAATCTCAGGCTCATTTTGTGCTGCCTGTCCCAAGTCAGAAATTATGTTTTTAAATGAGGACATGATTGATGCAGCATCGCCACTTCCAACTTCATTTAGGCCTAATGAAAAAGTTTTTTTATCAGGTGTTGTAATTTGGAAAGACTGAAAATGCTTATGATGTTTGGAAGTGGCATCTTGATGTAAGCAGTTGCCTTTATGTCCTTGGCCCATGTCATTTACATCAGGCAAATCATACTCATAATTAAGCATAGCTTCTGCTACCTGTTTTTGTGCAACCCTTTTTGCCTCAATTAAAAGTCTGCTTTTCACACCAGCACTTGGCAATCTTGACAGTTGCTTACCAGTCAAATTTTTTAAAACTATGCTAATTACATTATTAACTTTCTTTTGACTTACTCCACACTCAGTGAGTAAAGTCATGATAGTTTCCCTTACTTCATTTGAGAATTTACCATCATAAAATGATTCTATTTTATCATCTGCCAAAATGCTATTTAAATCTTCCAATTCTAATATTCTATCTTGTTTGGCAGCTATATCAGCTTTTAAATTTTGTATTTCAAAAACATGTTCTTCTCTTATTTGATCAAATTTAGAAGAATGCTGCTGTTTTGACATTCTACAGACTTTTACCAACAGACTTCTCTTATCTTTCTTTAATTTATCTAAATCAGATACATTTTTCTCACATGCCTTGTTTAATAACTTTATTTCTACATTTTGTTGGCCTAGTTCATTTTGTTTCTCATCAATTATACCCTCTAACTTTTCAATTTTTTGATCCCTTCTTCTAATTTTTCTACTTGTATTTCTTGGCCCAAAACTTGCCAATTGCTCATTCATATCTTGCAATTTATCTAAATTGGTGTCTAACTGGTTTGACAAGTTATCATATTTTTTTTCCCAAGATTTACATTCCCTTTTAAGGTGCAATGTATCTTTACATTTTTCCCCTGCTATATCTAAAAGTCTTAACAATATATGACTCTTAGTTTCAAAATGTTCAATTTGCAACTCTAAATTGTCTAAATTAAAATCAGTTTCTTTGAGTTGTCTCTTTAATTTCACATTTTCACCAACAGCTCTGTTTCTTTCTTTCTCTATTTCTTTCACTCTTTTTCTTTCATTCTCTTGTAGGTATTCAAATGAAGATGTGACAGGCTTTTTAACAGGAAAATGAAAGTCTTGTTCAAGAAAACTATTTAATTTGGCCTTATTGTTCTTCCTTAAATTCTTAACTTTCTCAACTACTCTGTTAACTTTTGTTCTTAGTACAACTTGATCATACAAATCCCAATTAATATTCGGAAACTTCTCTTTCCCTATCACAACCCCTTGTTGAAATACATTTTTTTGAAACAGCTCTGTTATGTCTTTATTCAATATTTTAGCTGTATTTATTTCACCTGAAAATTAAAATTGATTTATATATTAATAAAATCACCACCAAAACATCATGCAAAAACAATTTACTACAAGTGTCGCCACCTCAGATGCATTGACAAGTAAGCATTTTCAAATAAACTAATCACTTTTGTTTATATTTCAAAAGATTTTGATAAATAATTCAAATGTGTCATGATAGCATCTGTGTTGTGACAGCAGGAGCAAATGTAAATCAAAATAACTAAAACAATTCAGAATTCTTGAACTTTTTTTATACATATACCAATACTGGTTACCATCAGACTGTTATTGTTTGTATTTGAGAAAAAAAGAATTGCCATTGGAGGCAGTACTGTCCAGCAGCAGCATGTCTATACATCTCTCGTCATCTATCTCGTACAGGTTTCAAACGTCCAGCATTTGTAGATTTGAAGTTATTAAGGGTCATATCCAGCAGGAATCAACATTATGCATGTTCATGTACCAGACATGGTCAATAATAAATATAAAAAAACTGACCAGCAGTCCTGAAAAGAGAAAAAAAGGAACCACAAAGCAACGTGCTCATTGACAAAGATAATAAGTTTTATCTAGTGATAATGTTATCATAATCATGACTTTCTTGTCAATTTTCATTTTGTTTACTATTTATATATCACAAAAATTGGAATTTATTGAATGTAAAAAAAGTAGTGAATAATTTTAAAATTCATATTATCATGACATATAAGATTGCATTCCAATTTGATACTTGACATAATTTGTTATGACTTATCATTTAAAAATGAACAAAACTCTTGTTTAAAATTTTGACCCCCCTTTTTTTATTTCAACAAACAAATCCCCTTTATACATTTAATTCATAAATATATCATTAGGCATTACCAAACACTTGATTATATGTATACAATTATGTTAAACTAACCTAATATAGTTTCTGTTGAATCGCCAACGGCATCGTTCATTGTGCTGTTGTTTACGTCCTACAAAATAAAATGAAGTCGACGTAAACAAAAAATTACCGAAAGGTCACAGTGTTTACATTTGAAATCCGCGGCTTATAAAACATTATTCATTCATACTATTATTGTTTCTTTATTCAAAAACATCTGAAAAATTCAAAAATCGATGATAAATTTATATATAAGTTCAACTTACCATGATAAATTCATAATTTTCCAGAAAAACAATTGCCGACTTGACATTGACCTCTTTCACCTTGGATTATCATGTACCAAAATAATCGTCAGACAATCCGCTTTCCGTTGATTGGTCATTCAGAAAGGGTTTCCTCTTGATGACGCGCGGATCAGCCAATGAAAACGAATGCCGCTTTTAGATTCCGCTAAAAATAAGTACTACGTTTTCAAACAGTGACGGAGACTACACATTTGTTACTCCACGTACACTATTAATAGTTTATTTATTCTTTGGAGTATTTTTATCAAATCTTCACCAAAAGAAAGGTAAACATTACCTGCAGATACATTTAAAAGGAATAATAATCAATTAAAATGAGAAATTACTTTTAAAAGGGATTTAAATTTGTATTTTTTTCTGTCAAAATGTCTATCGATTACCGATAAAGGTCACGTGACTTGAAACCCCTACAACAACAAAAGAAAAGAATCGAAAGTATACAACATCAAATCTATAATGTATCAATAGTTCTTCGACTGTTTACGGTTTTGAAACAATATGGATGATTCTAACAGCACGGCATGTCAAATATTATCCATCATTCACATAAAACACGGACCTCCCGAACACAGTTTTGAAATAAGTCTATTATTATCCCTTTCAAAAATGTGATTTGTTTTTGTAACCATGTGATAACGTCAGGTGATCACAGTTTCTTTATCATTAGTCTTGTTGATTTAAGGGAATAATAGTGCCCTTTCCAATCAAGCCAAGAGAGCCCAACAGCGTGAGATGACGTTATTCCCGATAGGTATTCTCCATTTAGACTAGAATGGTGACACCTATTGTACCACCATGCTCCTCCATACGCAACTGCACAATTTTTAAAAGCAATGTCATTATCTCTGTCGTACGTAGAAAACATTATTCCGTTATGGTATATAAGGCTATCTCCTAAATAGAAACAAATATGTTATTATAATATCAGTATGTTTCTATTTCATTTCCCCATGATCAATAGAAATAAGAAGGTGTGGCATGAGTTCCAAAGAGACAACTCTCCAATTCAAGTCACAATTTGTTAAAGTTAACCATTCCCCATTTCCATTCTCAATTTTATCATTATAAGTCAAAGTACGGTCTTCAGCACGGAGTCTTGGCTCACAACGGATAGCAAACTATAAAGACCCACTAAATGACATGTGTTAATCCATTTAAACGTGAAAAACAACGGTATAATGTATAAAAAAGAACGAGAAACAACGGGAAACCACATCAACTAAAACCAACTTATGAACAACCGATTCCTGACTAAGGACAGTTGCACGTGCAAACAAATTCAGCGGGTTTGAATATTTTGATTGGTACCAATTGTCGCCCTTTTCTGAAACAATAGTGTCACATCACAACATGAAAAAAGACACACTATAAAATTGCAATTGAAATGACTTAACTCAATCAAAAGACATATGAACACAAATCAACATACACTGAATGAATATATTTGATCTATGACACATTGTGATTACAAAATCAATAAAATAAGGGGTTATATGTTAAAAAAAAATCACGACAACAAAATTGAAAAATTCACGACAACAAAATTGAACAAAATGCCATTAAATGAAATAATGTACACAGGTAAATAACAATAAGTTTGTTATAAGGAATACAGTATAAATTGAAATATTGTTCTTTTCATTATCTAAAGTTTAGAAAAGAAATACATAGTGGCTGTTTAATGTTGATTGATTGGTGTTAAATGCAACTTCCAGCAGTTTTACACTAATTCGAGATGGTCATTTTTTTTATGAATGAAGTACAACAAGAGAACCTCCGAACTTTGGTAGAAAAACTGATAATCTTTGTTAATTCAAATTGAAGTCTTACGCAAATGTTACGTTCCAGATTAGAACTCACTACCACAGAGTTGACAGGCTAATTATACTGTAGTCCGATTGCAGTTACTGTGGCAACTTGATTCCACAGATTATCACATTCAAAGCGAAAACACAACCACAATTTCCTTAAATTCACATATTCAGTGGCAGCAACCTAAAAATATTCCAGAGCCGAGACCAATTGCACATGTTTACTCCACGGCATATTTGCCCTAAATGCATTAGTTGTTAAAGTTCTTATGATCTTTGTTTTGCTATGGCGGCCATGTTTGTTTATTGATCAGAACTACTTCGGATACAAAGTTATAACGAAATACACTACGGAAAATTTAATTAAATTTGAAAGTATTGTTTGTTGACCCAGTTGTTTTAGAGGAAAAGATTATTGAAATGGTTGACGACGGTGCTGAAAAAGATGAAGACAGACTATATATGCCAAGGGATGTCATAAACAAACGTGGCCCTTTGTCCAGGTGAACTTAGTGTGATATAAATGTTTCCTTTTCTGTTCTGGTAATATTTATAGGAGCAATAACATATATGTTCAAAATTATTTTCCAACTGTATACATGCTTGCATTAATCTATATTTTTCTTGATCTTGAACCTCGTTTGAATAGCGATTCTCTGTATAGATTTTTTAAAATGTTTTTACTGGATTCGAGCGTCACTGATGAGTCTTTTGTAGACGAAACGCGCGTATGAAGTAAATACAATAATTTAATCCTGGTATCTATGACGAGTTTATTAAGAGTTTAACGTAGCATTTTTGATTTATGTTTTCGGTAGTATACAGCTTTTACAATTAGTTAACGATTAATCTTATTCAAATTAATTTATAACAAATCGTTCAATACAATACAAATTATAACTTGATTTAAAAATTAAGAAATGTGGTATGTTTGCATATGATATAAAAGAGGGACGAAAGACACCAAAGGGACAGTCAAACTCGTAAATCTAAAACAAACTGACAACGCCATGGCTAAAAATGAAAAAGACAAACAGAAAAACAATAGTACACATGACACAACATAGAAAACTAAAGAATAAACAACACGAACCCCACCAAAAACTAGGGGTGATCTCAGGTGCTCCGGAAGGGTAAGCAGATCCTGCTCCACATGTAAGTAACGTTTAGAGTGAAAATATCGAAGATGTTAATCCTTGACCTTAAAAACTAGGACTTGGTTTCACAAACAAATACCTACCGATTACGTTTAGTAGTAAGGCATGAAGACTTACGACCAATCTCGGTCTTAAGTGCTTTTGTTAAACCGATTCAAGATATCTAAGTTTATAGATAAACACAAGGTTTGCGTTCAGGTGCCAACTGAAACCCGCCTCCGGGTGTGTATTTTCTCGCTGTGTTGAAGACCGGTTAGTGATCTTGTGCTGTGTTTCTGCTCTTTGGTCGCGTTGTTGTCTCTTTGACACATTCTCCGTTACAATTTTCAATTTAATTTAAACACAATTCATAACAAAAGGTTAGACTCACCGGCAGTACTTGACGTCATGTAACCACTTATTTCCAATCTATAGTTTGTTGTTGCGTCTCCGATGAAAAATTTAGTGTATTTAGCCCATGCACTATTTCCTTCAAAATCCTCCAAATCTACTCGAAGTTCATATTCACCAGTTGAGACTATATTGTGAATTTTTGCATTTCCTGTAAATTAGATCTTACCATGTGAATAGCACTTGATAATTTTCTGCTATGAAAGTATGTAATAACATAAAAAAAAGTGAACTTATTTTTTCTACATGTTTTTGTTTCTAAACTATAAAAGAACTGATTCAGCCTTTTCGCTAACAATTTACTTCTTATGAGCATCATGACAGGTGTAACTAGTAGAGCAGGATGTTTCAAAATTCTTCAAAAGTAACACAGTTAACTCTGAACTATTGATTGCTACCCCATTCACAAATATCTATTTACTTTTATGTTTGGTTAGATAAGTTGCATGTACTGATTAGCACATACTTACAATTTCTCGTCCAATCAAATTGCTTGAATTTGCCTTCTAATTTTCATAGTACATACTTTTCCCGTGTACTAAGTAACTACACATGAATATCCACAAGGGTAAAATTGCATTGTATCGTAATCAAGATATTAGACCAAAAAATTGCTACTGGTTATTTTAAAATAAATTCTGTGTTCCAAATATAACTAAACAGTTTGTAATTAGTTTTCAAACAGATTTTTAACATCCTACTATAAATCAATCTTTTGATCTAAAAACATTTCTGACAATTAAAAATGCTGTCATTAAAATAAAGAGTAGCAATTATGGTTCTTTATACCTAAGTCCTTGATTAAACTTGTAAGTACAATTTCATCTAAAATGTGTAATCCTTCATCTTCCATGCAATTACTTTGTACACAGAAAGAGTCAGCCATGAATCTTTTGAAGGGAAATTATTTATAAAGCAATTCAATATACTTCGTCATAAATTGGTCGATTATTGGTTGCCTAATGTCAAGTGACAAATATTTCATGCATATAAACTATCCACTAGACTAAATGTACCTATGGGTACATACCAGGGGCAGATCCAGACATTTTTAAAAAGGTGTTTCAACCAAAGATATGGGAGGAGGTCCAACTGTTTGTACTCATTCAAAAGCTTTTTTAATATAGTTTTAAATTTATGTGAAATTAAAAAATGTTTTCAAGAATGTAAAGCTTTCACTGCAATTTAAGAACTGTCTGCTTTTGGTCAATTTATTAAATCATCTTACCATGAAAATAAGTACATGTTTAGTAAAACACCGCTTTATATCAATAAACATACTTACACCAGCAGCTACCTTCTTTTCATTCTAAAGTCAATGGCCTTTTGAAATCGCATTTTTACAATGATATTATAGTGAGTAGATTTACAAAACTACGTAAATGAGCTACATCTAGTCAGCCAAAACATGTCAATAGACTAATTACAGGATTACTCAAGTTGTAAAGCCCCTCGCTCTAAGTTTCATATTATAGAGCTGAAGGACGCCTCCGGGTGCGGGAATTTCTCGCTACATTAAAGACCTGTTGGTGACCTTCTGCTGTTGTTTTTTTTATTTTGGTCGGGTTGTTGTCTCTTTGACACATTCCCCATTTCCATTCTCAATTTTATATACCTTTCTATACATTAACCGAGACTTGTTAATAAATTGGTAAGAAAGTTAGGTTTGACAAAAGAAATTATATTCAGCTAATTACCCGATATGTTCAATGAACAGATTTAACAGTAGTATTTCGACGGGAGTCACTTATGGACAGATAATCCTTGACCTTCAGCTATACATGAGTCAAATTCCAGGTTGTTAATGAGGTTAGTGTTACTTGCTCGTTTTTTTTTTTTACATTTATTTTGTGTCAGATAAAAATAAACCAAACGATAATAAGACTCAGAAGTAATGATATTTCTTAACATATCAAAAAATAAAGTCAAGTACACATAAATACAGTTAAGTACTGTCGAGATTATGTCGAGTCGGGTCGAGTAAAATATGTGCCCGACTGCACAAAAACTGGTCAATTCAGAGCAGTTTGTAGTGAGAGGAATAAATATATAAAAAGACATGTTAATGAGACAATTCTCCACAAGAGATCAACTGATATAGAAGTTAACAACAATAGGTCATAATACGGCCTTCAATAATAATTAAAACCATTACCACTTAGTCAGCTGTTAAATACTTCAAATATGTAAAACAGTTTCAACGATAAAACTAATGACCTACTATTAAAACGAAATAAATATGTTACACACAACAACAAACAGCAACTACTTAGTTACATGGTGCTGATTTGGTAAAGGCACACTATGAATGTGACGAAATTCGACTAGTTCAACTAGTTTGTTGGCAAAACAATAAACGAAAACAAAATATATGAAAACCGCAAAACAGGACAAAAACTCGATTACAGGCTCCAAACTTCGGACAGCCATATAATAGAATGTAACGGGTTAAACTCGTTTGGAGGTCCCAACCCTCCTCTTACCGCAGACAGTGGTTTAACAATGCAACATAAGAACAAACTATACAATAAGTTGAAAAGGGCTTAACGAATCGATCATATAGTAATACATCTGACAAAAAACACAGGATGTATGTTTCCATTTATCTTGAAAAGTTTGGCACTCAACTACATGATGTTTTTAATTAATTAATATAAACAAAGAAAAAAATATTATATTCCATTTGGTATTCATTCAAATAATTTGATTATAAAATACAAAACGATGACGGCGTAATCGTGGTAAACAACAACGGACAACTGTTTAATTAATTTTACATTTATAATCATTTATATCGGTTTATTTAATATTTACAGTTAAGTTAAACTATTCTGTATTAGTTTTGTATATAATTGAACAATAGGGATAAAAAAAATATATATACCAAGCCAAAACTCATGTTCAAGATTCCCAAAACCGTCTTCATAAGCAGTCCATCCTTTGTAAAAGTCTGTACTGCCATCAAATCTACTTTGGATCACCTTTAAAATGTTGAATATTGAATTTACAATAAGATAAGATTTCAATTGAAATAATAGTAGCCTGATTAAAATCAACGGTGGTGAATTAGCTTTTGTGGGTTTACCAAGACGGAACTTGCACATAGCAACATACTTTAATCTTGGAATTAACAACTTTAATCCTGAAATTATCAACTTTAATCTTGAAATTATCAACTTCAATCTTGGAATTTCCAGTCCAACTTTTTATCTCGGAAGTATCGAATATAAATGTAATCTTGGAATTATCAATAATAATCTTGGCATTATCAACATTAATCTTGGAATTATCAACTTTCATCTTTGAAATTCTAACTTTAATCTTGAAACTTCAACTTTAATCTTGGATTTGTTAAGTTTAATCGTGAAATTTCAAACTTTAATCTTGCTATAATTGAGATTAGAATCGCCCTAATACGCTTCCGTGGTACGATTTCTTCTTATTTATACAAAAAAAAAAGCAACAAAAAAAAAGCAAAAAATGCATATATTAAAAAAGAAATATCAAATAATAATAGTATACGTAATAAAGAATGCCTATATAGTTGCTTAATATATTCCAGGAGAAACTGCTGATACATTTTCTAATATCATCACAATTGATATATAAATTATCTTTTCTTCTAAAATATATGTGAATGTAGCAAAAGCTCTATATTTGTTAGTGTTATTTTTCATGTGTGTGTGTTTACAGATTTAAAGAGAGCAGCCGGATCTTAGGACTATAACAATGGAAACAATCAAATATTTATCAACGGTACCAGGATTATAATTTAGTACGTAAGGCACGCGTTTTGTCTACATAAGACTCATCAGTGACGCTCATATCAAAATATTTATTAAGTTAAAAGTTGAAGAGCATTGAGGAGACGAAATTCCAAAAAGTTGTGTCAAATACGGCTTAGGTTATCTATGCCTGGGATAAGAAAATCCTTAGTTTTTCGAAAAATTCAAAGTTTTGTAAACAGGAGTCGGTGTATTATAAATGAAAAATGATGATAAAAAATTCAGCAAAAAAAAAAAAATTTAACAAACACATATTCAATAAAAGATTTACAAAAACAAGAAAACATTATGGTAATCTATTTCCCGCGCGTTGCATTCTTTCAACTGCCGATATGACAAAGCTAGTGATTGGTTAACTTACTGTCCAACCACCATCATCTGTTTCCATTTCACAATAGACCTTGAACTTTGTAGATGCCGTTGGATGAATTCTGTACACCCCGGATCCAAAGTAACGTGGTAGATCAGAACAATCACGTAGTGGATACAGAGCTTTCAAATGGCGAATAAAAAAGGTTAAGGTAATGTCAATTTTCTATTAAGATGTTACAACTAAAAGCATCTTGGTATGTCTGTGTTTGTTTAAAATTGTGTGACATTATCTAGATATTTTTCGATCGGTTCATGCTGCAGAATCTTAGGTTCTTCTGTGATTTGCATAAATATGAACTTAAAGGCTCTTAATATGCTGTATCGCTTAAACAGGCATATGTGTCTCGTCAACAACGGATTTCCCCAACATTGCAGGCTAGAATGTATTTCAAATAAAAAATGTCTTTTTTTATTTGTAGATACCTTTTTCTTTTCAGTTTTTCTTATCTTCTGTACACATTCAAGAACATCAAAATTTATTAAAAAATCGTCATTGAAGTCATTGACAGACAATTTGTGCTGATTATTTTCGGTCTGTCTTTGTTTTCGCTCAATCGATTTCTGACATCTAAACAGCGGTCATTTACTGTTTGCTTATGTTTAGAATTCACATAAATTTTATAGCAAAAAAAAAAACCAAATCAGAAAATATTTTTTTCTATAGACTATAGCTACATGTACTATAGTCGTGAAATAATAGGCAACACACAAAAATAATTTCAAAGCCCTGACTCATTTAAAGAAATGGCAACTATTTCGGCAATTCAACTTATTTGTATATTTTACCTTTTGAGTTCATTTTTGCTATTCAAAGTTTCTTTATATTAAAGGTTTGAGATAATCGTATAAACGACAAAAAAAAAGTGCGAGTATTTCATATGAGAAGTTGTCTTACAATTTTTATGTACAATGTAAATATCTTAATATTTTGAACATTTTTGTCACTGTAAGATTTTCACTACCTTGTTTTTGATAATACAAAAGTTGCAGTTTGGTTGACAAGAATTGTCTACTAGTATGATAAGTAAAAACCTGAAAAGTGACTGTGAAAATGGTTGGTTAATTTGTCCTAGTAGTTTCAAGATGAGATAAATTTTGTTCAACGTAACGGACTATGACGTCGTATGCCAAACAAGGATACTATGCCCATTGTCTACCATTCAAACGAATAATTGATACGCCTACTTTATAGCAAAATGATTAACAAAAAACAAATATGACAGACAGGAACCAACGAAAACCACTGGATTGCATGTGCTTGACTTTGGAAAGCCAAATAATAATAAGACGTGGTGTTTTAAAACATGTTTGTAAGCGCTCAACACACCTCTCAACAAGTAACATTCGCGGTACTGCACACCACGAGCATGAACAGTTTAAATAGTTTAACTGGTCTAACATATAACAAAACAGACAAAATTCAGAGTTGACTCATTGACATACCACAACTTCTTATATCTAGTTCAAAGCCAATTACAACTGAAACATATATCATATTCTTTGACACTAAGGCATCATTTAGTATACATTCAACGGATGCAGTGTAAAAACGTCATAAACAGTCTGAGAAACACATGATCATGTGAAAAGTCAGTAAATAAGTAACCAGTATCGACAAGCCTACGGATCAAGAGTACTCATTTCTATACATAAAGAGCAATATATATCTTGTTATGTTTTATTTAAAAAAAAAAATGAATGTTAACATAAAATTAAAAATAAAAATACGGATATGACAAAGAGACAAAAATCTGACCAAAGTTCAGACAACAGCCGGAGGCCACCAATAGGTATTTAAAGCAGCTAGAAAATCCCACACCCAGCGTTGGTCCTCAGCTGGTCCCTTACTAAAATTGTGCTCTAGTTCAGTGAAAATGGACGTAAACCTCAAAGGCATATTACTGAACCAAAATTGAAATAAGAATAATATTAAATAATTTTTCTCAAACGGTGTTAACTTGATTAACTTTAGGAACAAGCGTCTTCAAAGTATAAATTTACGGACACTGGGGTGTGGTATTCAGGACAAATGTACTTACAAGAATTCTAAATGTACATCAAAATTATTCTAATCATACGTTTGTAAATTTACGACATAATTTAGTATAAGTTTTATTCTATTTAGGTGAACGAAATCCCCCAACGCTCAGATCAAAATAGTTATACAACCAAACAAGTATAAAGTTGAAGAGCATTGAGAACCCGAAATTCCAAAATGTTGTGCAAATACGGCTAAGGTAATCTATTCCTGGGATAACAAAATCGTTAGTTTTCGAAAAATTTAAAGTACGTTCAATGAATTTTAGAAACTTCAGACACGGGCATAAGTCTACACAACGTAAAAAAGGTAAAGGAAATTCACCTTCCAAAATGAGCAATTAAAATAGGAAATAAGCTGCAGGTAGCATAAAATATAATATTTAAAACAATTCAATAGCAAAAAGTGTATAGTAACAGACAGTGGTTTTATATACATTTTGTTATAATAGAAGGATACGACATTGATACCTCATTATTCAAATGAACAATTTTGTGTCGAATACTAGAGATTTGTTACATTATCATGAATCACATAATTTTTTTGTTGGCATATTTTTTTTGTTATTTGTGGACTAGTTTGTTTGATAGCATGCATACCTTTTATAAAAACTACCAATATATTTATCAACAATTGGCAGATTCGGCTACTGTCTGTTCTTTGGTCAGGTTGATTGATTTTTTTATTTGTACATTTCTGTCTGTAATAGATATACACTCAGACTAACCTTCTTCTATACAGTCAAACAATATTGTCCATACTCCGTAGTGCGTACAGACAGCATATGGACGTCCTATCAAAGCAAACCCGTCATTGCATTTAAATTTATTTCCAGTACCAAGATTTTTATATAAGCCAAATGTTTCTATGCTCACAGCTTCATATATATTTGGCAGCAGTGTTTCGCAGTCTGTAAGAAGTAGGAAATTGTACATATTTCTACAACTGATTGACAGGATAAAATGTTTATTGCACTGAAAAGTATGTTTCACGGAATCAAGCCATTTCTTTTCTTGTTCATTAACCATTAACGTCTAAGACAGGTGTGTCTGCATTGTTAATGAATCTTCTATTTGTATGAACGTGTGAATTTCGGTTTGATGTCATACATGTTAGAGACCCCTTGCAACAACACTTTAAATGGTCAGTTAGTGGTTTGTTTCTGCTCCGACACGAGATATCCTGATTTTACAGACACATCAATATGCTGAGCATACCTAGCAAGTATTGTAATATTTGTTCTCGTTCTAAATATGAAAATCCATTGCTTGATATAGGTAGCATACATGTAGTTTTCAAAGTCTTTCGAAGAATCAACAAGGAACATAACTGTGTAATCAAATCTTTAATTAATACATGTTTAAGAATATTTAGGAAATTGTAAAAATTAATGATAGAATTATGAGCATATGACCAATTTAAGTATAACTTGTTGCTGGTCACAGGGGTCAAATTTATAAAAAAAAAACTCATCATAGAAAATAGAATTAGAATTGTGTTCGCCAGTCGCACATTTCATCTACAAAAGACGCATAAGTGATGCTCGAATAAAAAAAAACGACTAAAGAAAGTCAAAAATTTGTGACAGAATGAAGTTGTAGTTTAATTTTTCTATTGGTACATATTTGTTTATCAAAAGTTTACGTCCTCCAAATAATGGGACATTAAAATTATCATCAGAGCAACAGTTAGTCTTTTGACAAACGTATATAACAATGTGGAAGACAAACTCACCCGGCCGCTCGCGACAACATATGTGTGTGTGTGCGTTTCTTTTTATCTCAATATGAGTACTATCAATCATTTTGTTAGGCATTGATATCTCGGAAAACGTTTAAACACTCTGCATTTGTTTGCACCTGTCCGAAGTCAGGAACATGTTGTGTATTTCGTTTTTTATATAAATTAGACCGTTGGTTTTCATGTTTGAATGGTTTTACACAAAACATTTTTGGAGACCTTTATAGCTTGCTGTTCGGTGTGAGGTAAGGCTCTGTGTTGAAGGCAGTACTTTAACCTATAATGGTTTACTTTTACAAACTGTTGTCTCATTGGCACTAATACCACATCTTATATCTATGTCTTGAAAAATTGAATAAACAATAAATTGGTTAATTACGCAGATAATATAGAAATAAAAGGAGTACTAGTATGTTGTAATGTGAATGTTTTATCTCAACGAATGCAAATGTACGGGCTGATTAATTATCTGCCCCTATCTAACCCCTTTCAGTATGAATTGTATTTAAACTTACAAGCAGCAATACATTTGAATCCCCCATTACCATCTCTAACACACTTTCTTCCTGCTGTACAATTGTGGTCATTGCAAACTCCTGCAAGTGACTGGAAGAAACAACGATAAACAATTATGGCTTACAGAATTTAAATCATGGAATCCTGGTATCTATGATATGATTAAAAATCATTGGGTCAATGCCACAGCTGTTTGTGGAGGTTTCTCCCCGAGGGTATCACCAGCTCAGTAGTCATCGTTGATATGATCATTATCTATTTATAAAACGTTGAATTTGTCGACATATTATGGATTTTCTGCATCATGAGTAAATTACCTGAGCTGTATTTGACAAACTATTTCGGAGTTTTTGTTCCTCAATGCTAAAAGAAGAGGGACGAAAGATACCAAAGGGACAGTCAAACTCATAAATCTAAAACAAACTGACAACGCCATGGCTAAAAATGAAAAAGACAAACAGAAAAACAACATTCTTGCTTTATTTTTCCTTTTTGGCTTTTTGAAATACGTGTCACTGATGAGTCTTTTGTACACGAAGCGCATGTCTGGCGTACACACTTTTAATCATTGTGTTTGCCATGGTGTTGTATGTTTGTGTTCCACTATGAGTGTGAATGTCCCTTTAGTATATTTCTCGATACTTATGACACAATATGCATTCTTACCTTTGGCCAAGTTGATATTTCACTATAAATGCAACCTTCTTCATTTTCCAATGTTCCATTAATCATTTCTCCTAAGACGTCACAAAGATCCCAGTTCCTCCGATAATTAATGGCAATACATTGTGATGTTATGAAACATTCTTGGACACATTTGAGTAAAGTTATTTGCTGTATTCTACGTAAGATGTTAGTCTGCTGACTTTTTCTAAGTTGTAAGTGTCCCATGGTAGTGATGTCATTTGGGTGCTTACATTCAAAATCGTTATCGTCACAGACATCATCTAAGAAGAATTCACAATGTCCAACAGAAGTTAAAACCAGCAAAATTACAGGGTATGATCCAAACAATATGTCCATGTCGTCATTCCTCTTTGAAATAACTAGATGTAAGCCTTTGTCAACGATAATAAAACTTTGTACCGCTTCTAGACCGATGACTCACAATGATTGACGACTATTCCGTAGCTAATTTAAATTTCCGTTCTACATGTACATATAAAAATATAACCGTCTATCGAGAATAATTTTCATTAACTTCGTGTTTCCATGACTTGATGGATAACTGGATGCAAAACCCTAATCGGTAATATTCAAATGCATCAATGGATAAAAACTGTGTTTTGAACTGGATCTTAACGCTATATATAAGCGTTAGGTTACAGACGATCGAAAGTTGTCTGTTCCCTCAGAAAAAAATGTTAAAAATTATAGTGAACCATTTTTTTTCTCTTAATGTAAATACCGTGTGGTTATTATATAAATGACACGAACTGTTGTTGCTCATAGAAAATGATGTATGGGTCAAGGGAGCATGCTTAATTATCGTACAAATGCAAGTTATTACGTTATAAATCGATTACTTTTATACTACTTGGAACATTAATTTCATATTTCAATGCCTCCTGACTTCAAACATAAATTATGCATAGTCTATACAAAAAAAAAACTTAATTTCAATTACATCGTCATTTTTATATATTAATTGTTTACAAAAGTGTGAATTTCGAAATACTAAGGATTTTCTTATCCCATGCTCAGATAACCTTAGCGATATTTGGCACACATTTTCTGGAATTTTGGGTCCTCAATGCTCTTAAACTTTATGCCTGTTTGGCTTTCTAGCTATTGTTTTTATCTAAGCGTGATTGATGAGATTTCTGTAGACGAAAAGCGCGTCCGGCGTATCAAACTATAAGCCTGATACCTTTGATATATAAATATATAAACATAAAGATCACAAAATACTTTTGATACACAAATAGGATAGAATGTCAAATCGAATTATTTTAAAGAATTGAATCAAGCCTACAATCTGTACAATTTCGGGGAATATGATTTTGGAATAAGTACCCAAAATTTGTCAAAACATATCACCATTTCTGTTCCGAGCTTTCTTCTCGCGTTTATATTCTAGAGATCTATTTAGAAATGTGTCATACTAATAATAAAGAAATTGAAATATATTTACAGTGGGCTGCGATACTGTGAATTGAAGTAAAGAATAAAAGACTTTTTCGATGATGCCTGTGCAACAAATTCACGGAAAGCAAGCACTTATCATTCTCATTTTCCATTTGCAGCAGACTTTAATTCTGACATTATTGGCAAATAGCCAGAAAAAGACTAAAAAATTATAACACAGTAGTAAGACAACAGTAAAAATTACAGAGTTTGAAAAACGAAAGCAAAATATTGTTTATTAATAGCATGTTTCTGCAAAAAAATACTGGCTACTAGTATACAAACTTATCGTTCGTCTCAATTAGACAGATTTTGAGTATCGAAAAGACATCCAATCGTTCATTTGTGTTTAAAGTTGTTTACCCCCCCCCCCCCCCCCCCCAAAAAAAAGAGAACAGCAACCATGCCTAATAGTTAAACACATACAGTTATAACCAATAAAAGTATATGGATCTGAGTTATACCGCTTTGTTCGACAAATATCACTTTAGAACCTGACAAGCGATGGAAAATCACAAAATTTCGGCTCAATCTGACTAAACAAAACTTCAAAGTCTGTTAGAGCATATATTACAATGTTCATCAAGACTGAAGGCTGTATTACTCAATCAGATTGGAAACTCTAAAATAAACACCAAACACACGTGTATCGGTTATTTTCTGATCCTATGGTTTACGCAAACTGAAAAGTATGAAATGCATTGGTTCTCAAACAATGCCTCATTACTTGAATTTCAGGTCGTCTGCGAAACTGTTGTTTATAGAAAAAACCTCAGACAGTGAAATTCATCACTTGGAAGACAGGAAACGTGTGAATAAAAAGATAACTTCTAAATTACCAATTTGTCAAACGACATTCAAGTCTCTGTTATTACTTTCAGTTTTGGGGCACGTGTAGCTTTTCATTTTACGAAACATACCAACTTATCAATCCTGACATCTGATATCAAAAACATTTCCAGCGAAAAGGTTGGAACCTTTACTATTAAGGCTCTAAAGAACTCGAGTGATGTAATTATAAGACAATAACAATCAAAACCATGGAGTAAACAAAGACTCATAAAACCAAAAGACATTTACATTAACAGTTACAAATAATAAATAAGAAACAACACGAACTCCACTAAAAACCGGGAGTGAAACCAGGTGCTCCGGAAGAGTAAGCATTTCCTGCACCGGATAAGGCACACGTCGTGTTACTTCTTTGTTCGGTTCGATAAAAATGGAAGGTTATTATGACTGAGGAAGAATATCAGATATGATTTCTAACACACTTTTGTCATAATGGCCATTAAGTACAAAATGATATAATAGTAGCCGATATCACTTACAATTGTGGATACAAGTTCAAATGATAAGTAAGCATAGAACAAAATATAAATTACAGATCATAAAAACGATAATCCGTTATAAAAATAGCTTTGTTTGAAAAGACGAGAAATACTTTTATGCCAGTCTTTGTAAGAATCAGGTAATTTTGAAAAAAATCAAAACATGGCTGTAAAAAACCCACCTACCTAGCCATCCTATTTTAAAGTAACACTCATCCTGAGTTAGAAATGGTAGGTCTTTAGTGTCTGCGTGTCTGGTAACTTGAGAAATCTTTAGACAAACCTTGGTTAGAATGATAGCAATTTACATAGTTATCTCCTTAATTGTAATTTCTAGTGCATTCTGATTCTTCGGTAGACTAGCACTTAATCATCCGCTAATTAGAAAGAACGAATTTCAATTACACAAGATTCGAGCGGGCGAACAATAAGATGCATCAATCTATCGAACAATATGCCAGCGAACAATAAGAAAACGCGCCAATCTGATCATGTCTTACAACCGAAGACTAGCAATAAATTGAAACGTCGTTTGAAATTTGATGACAATTATTCCAATTACTGCTACATTATCATGGAATGAGAATGAGATGTCATATGCAGTATGTAATTGAGGTAACATTGGAAAAAAGCGAAAAGCAATTGATCAGTTTTCTACAAAACTGAAATAAGTATCATGGCTTTATTTCATTTCAAGACTTTCGCCATTCGATGAAATTGTTGACCTAACCACTTTTCAGGACCAAATATAATATATGAAACATGCAGCATCAAACAATAAAACGATGTTATGTTCTCTTATTAGTCAATTTTCAAAACAGAAAAAAAACTTTATAAGAGAAATCAGAATCGAATAACCTTAGAGAAAAGTTCGAGCAGATTTGACAACATGGTAACACATTTTTCATCCGTGATACGATTTCACAGTGACAGCCAGTAGCAAGTGTTGAAACTAGGAACAAGATCAAACTGTTTTAGTTTCAGAAAAAAAATCACGAACTGCAAAGAACACCCGATCCATGTCCTAATTTAGAATTGCTTACCTTGTAGTTGTTCTAAATTTGTTTCATACTATGTAATTTCCTACAAATTAATTGTTCGATATTCCTTTCTGAATTTTATCTTAGACTTTATACGAGTTCAAGTCTTTTAAAAAAGAAGTACCGAATCGTATTGTATGACGGGTTTCAGCAGACAGAATTGAGGCCCATAGCGAGTCATTTTCTTCAGGCAGGTACGACTTTCATGCCTGTAGAAATTGGTAACTCTGTCGGCTATGGTGAACTGATTAATGTTGCAACAGAGGCAAACCATGCTTTTACAAATCTTCACGTAGAGGATACCTTTTCCAGAATGTTAACGGACGCGGCAGAGCATGTTTGCACAGGTTGGCAGAATGTTTTATAGAGAACAAATGTGACTTATTAAGTAAGCAGACTATAATGATCTTGCATCGTTAGCTAGCATACCGATCCTAGTTATAGACTACTTAAGCGTGAATTATTTTTACAATATAAAGAACAGAAACATGTTATAACCAATTTATTAACAACTCTATGTTATCCAGGTTAGTGTGTCTTCTTTATGTAGCTCTTGGTGATTTGGCAGCTTTTGTTGGTGACGGGACAGCCAATGTGTTAACACGTTTACCAATATTTCTTTGTGCTATTAATTTCAGTTCTTCGTGTGTTAGTGGCCTCAGCTCAGTTTGTTCCTCTGGTACCTCTAATTCTTCGTCATCACTATTAAAGAAACAAATTTAGTTCTTTTTGAAAAAAAACTAATCATTATTAAACCTTTATCATGTCTTTTAAACAAGAGTGTCTGCCTGATTGGCTTTATGCCTTCTTTAAGAATAGACTACACATTCCGTCAAACTTATTTCTACCCATATCCCAAATAATTTTCAAATTTAATAATCAGTAACTATCTTATTTTACACGATCTCTGTCCCGGATGAATATTTCTATAACCAATAAACATGCGATTGAAGGCTAACACAAATACCACTCAGGCAATAAGCCAGGTCTAAGTTTGAAAAATATAAAACCGGACTAAGATGGTTTACTGTAGAATCAACATATACTTAGGTATGTCGGTCAAATAGTGAACTGTAGATGCGTTTATGAGTTAAAACATATGATATAAATAAAATATATGAGCAAACATTGCTATGTTTTGAGTCTTCAAAGGTTGCTGAAGTTGAAATGTACTTACGCGGCTGATGGTGGATTAATGGAAATAGGTGGCGGTTCAATCACCTTTGTCATCTGTGTACTAGGAGTAGTGGGCTCTCCTTTCTTGTCCTTCTTTTCAGGAGGTGGAGGATTTTTCTAAAATTCAATAGGTATGTTTTTAGTATTTTTTAATAATTTGCTCCAATTTCTTATAGGCAAATGATTCCATGTACATCTCACGGAAATATAAATACACATATGCATTTGTTTACGTTTGAAAAGAGGGAAAGTAACCACCCGGTCTTCTGAGAAACTTCATAAAAAAGAAACAATAAGATATTCCGCATAATGAAATTGAGTATGGAATTGGGGAATGTGTCAAAGGAAAAAAAACCTGTAAGAACAGAATACAGTCAATGGGTCTCCAACACACAGCGAGAAAATTCCGCACCGGGATGCGGGCTGTTTTGTCATTGAAATCATATGACACAATGCATACTTAAACGTCGTAAATTGCTTTGTTAATCTTTCATTTTTTCAAATATAAGAAACTTATAAATCATATGGCTATTTTATTTTTCGATTAGGCAAGTTATATAAATTAGAGGACGAAAAAGAAAATGCTATGCTTAATGGTCCAATATTAATAGTTATCAAGTGTATCAGGATTATAATTTAATACGCCAGACGCGCGTTTCGTCTACATCAGTGACGCTCAGATAAAAAAAAGTTATAAAGCCAAACAAAATCAAAGCTGAAGAGCATTGAGGACCAAAAATTCCAAAAAGTTGTGCCAAATGCGGCTAAGGTAATCTATTTCTGGAATAAGAAAATCCGTAGTTTTTCGAAAATTTCAAAGTTTTGTAAACAGGAAATTCATAAAAATTATCCTATATTTGATATTCATGTCTACACCGAAGTGATGACTACTGGAAAGTTGAAGAGTATTGATGACCAAAAATTCCAAAAAGATGTTCCAAATACGAATGAGGTAATATATACTTGGGATAAAAAAATCCTTAGTTTTTCGAAAAATTCAAAACAGGAAATTTATAAAAAAAACACTTTAGTATATTTGCTAATCTAAGCTACTTTAATGAGATGAGCTTTCTTGCTTTTTACTCCCTATCACTCAACTTCTTACTTTCCGTTTCCAAATCTCATGCATTATTGGTAATTCATTTGCAAAAACGTTGTCATTAGTAAAGTCTAAAATAAAAGACATGTAACCAATGTTTTCCTTCCGATGAACCAGTAGTGATAAAAACCCACAATTCTTGTTAAGAATTTCTAACACGAACGAATACGTACCTTCATTTCATTGTATTCATGTTTCTGTAAGTAGTCCATAGTTTTTCCCTCAATTATTCCCATGTACTTCATGATATTCTTATTGGTGACGCCCTTTTCACTGCCAAGCATATCTTTAATGGATGATGGGTCACAATCTATGGCTCCAAACAGATGCAGAACACCACTTTTTAGCTGGTCTAGAGTTTTATTTATTTCCACTAGTTTTTTGTTGCCCTGTTCCGTTTCCTTTGTTATTTTATCTCCCCGTATCTGATGGAACAAACACATTTCTTTTAAGAGTAATCATGTCTCATTTAATATTTCAGTTACTTAAAGGACAAAACTTGGAACAAGGTAACTTGGCTAGTTCTTACTTCACGAATACAAGTAAAATTCACATATTGATAGAGACATAAGACTGCCTGAAATACGCAATTTTTAACTTTTGAAGACGGGCATAAATATTTCTGATCTTAATTTTGTTCACAAATAAATTGAATATTTTTTTTTATTTACTGTATATAATAATTAATCCAGTGGATATCACTAGGGATAAACTTAAGACTACTGTTACAGTACACATGGTACAGTAGCTCTTGATGATCATCATTAAATATTATTTTTTTAAAAGCTTGCTTGTTATAATCGCCATTAAAATGATAAAAGCTTGAATATATAAAAATAATGATTGCATAACAAAATCAATTCTGGGACTTGAAACCGAGACCTCTTGTTTTACAAGAAATATTTCATAAGCTTAACTTCATACGACTAAGTATCTACTATTCAAGGGAAGCAATCCTGTCACACTTACATCACGATATTGCAAATAAAATATTGCACCTTTCATATAGGCATAGGAATTTTCATCTTCGAAATCGAAGTTGAAGATAAAACAAAATCGACCAAAAAACTTCTTCGGAAGTCGATATTTAATTAGAAAAGGTTCAAATAAAATGTTTACGACCATCAGCGTTGCACTATTTAAAGTATTCTTTGATGATGCGTGTATACATTATAAAATGACTATTATTACCTCTAATTCTTGTAAAACTTTAATTCTCTCGTCTTCCTGTTTTATACCGTCCGCTTCAATTCGTTTGATTTCTTTATTCATTTCATCTATTTCACGTTGGAGGTGTTCAACTTCGTCGTTTAGTTCGTTGACATAGTTGTACAGAGCAAAATTTTCATCTTCTTTTTTGATGAAATTGTCGACGATTGTTTCGATATCTGTTTCCCCTGTGGCTTCTTTTATTTTATCTATCGCTTCCTCGAACGTTTGTATTTGTACATTTTCGGCGTCAGTATCTTTATCCTTTGAATCTGGATGTACATTAAATTATGTAAAAATAAAAGATTTCTTTTGTCAGAACATTAAATTAGTAGTACATTTTTATTAAACCTCTAAAGATATGTTCTATGAGCAGTGTGTGAAACAATTAAAATATGACACTTCCATTAAAATAACCTGATGCACCCGTATTATAAATTAACCTGATTCATCGGAGTAATACATACTAAATGGGTCAATAAACAATGTATTAGACAGCAGGGGCGGATCCATTCATTTTAAAAAGGGGGAACGGGTTCCAACTATATGTCCCCATTCAAATGCATTTATCGGCCTAATAAAAAGGGGGATTCCAACCCCCGGAACCTACCCTCTGGATCCGCCACTAGACAGAACAACAAAACACAAACATGGAATCCTGAAGTATTTTTTTTTTTTCGAAAGCTTTACTTCAAATATGCTCAAATCTGAAGTCCGCAGAATATTGAGCCAGAAACCCAGACTTAACAAAACACATCAGCCGAATAACTACCCGAATAGACGTACAAACAAAGCCAACAAACAACGCATGAACCAGATCTATAGTACTTGCATTCGCCTTAATTTTTGTGATTGTTAGATAGTAGCTAGGTGACAAACTTTAGGGGTAAAACGCAACATCTACAACATTTCTTACTTTTGCTTTTCTTTGCCTCTTCTTCCTCTTTATACAATGCACGGTCATTTGATTTCGCATTGAAAAACTCTTTCAGTTTGTTGTCATGGTGAATAACTCGCTGCAGATCTTTCATTTCCGACTCATGCTGTGCAATGTCCTTTTCACTTCTTTCTTTCAGAGCTATCATCTTTGTTTGTGCTTCATCTCTGTATTAATTTTATAAAACTTAAGTAGGATCTTCTTATTCAGAAAATGTGGTTGATATAAAAATAAATATTTGTGTTGCAATGAAATGACATGATCTCCAAGAAATAAGTGAACCTGAGAAATACATCCCAGTATGTCACTCATCTGCCGACTATATGTTCATGTAAGAAAAAGAAAAACTTATCCAAGAATTGAAATATAGTATAATTTTTAACTGGGGACCGAATAACACCGATAATGATCTCGTTCGCTACTTGCATTCGTGAATTTTAATGTGTTGGGATACTTTCGATTTAAGGGTACAAAAAATATTACCAGTGACTAACTCAAGTGAGACATTTTTGCAAACAAAATAAGTAATACATTGTAGTATGCATTTTTTTAGTTAACCGTGATTTCTTTACAATTGTTGTTATACGTTCGCAGTTATTTATAACGCTCTGAGGTGAAGTAAAACCAATGTACATAATAGCATCCAAGGACAGTAGCCATTATTATACAAACATTAAACACAAAACAGGACAATCACGAAAAAAACCTTTATCAATACTATGCAATTACTTGAAACACATTTAACGAAAAACACCCATATGATCTAATTCTCAAAATGCTTGATTTCATAATTGACAACATATTTGTTACGTTCATATGACGTGTTTTTCAACAGACTATCGGCATTCCAATGGGAACGAATTGTACCCCTCTTCTTGTCGACTTGTTTCTTTATTATTATGAGGCTAATTGCATACAGGAACTTCTTACTAGGAAGAAAGATAAGAAGTTAGCAATATTCTTTAACTCTACTTTCCGCTATATAGATGATGTTCTTTCACTAAATTATTCAAAATTTGGTGACTATGTCGAACGTATCCATCCCATTGAACTTGAGAAAAAAGGATACAACAGATACAGTTAAGTCGGCCTCATATCTTGACTTACATCTAGAAATTGACAATGAGGGTCGATTGAAAACAAAACTTTACGACAAAAGAGATGATTTCAGCTTTCCAATTGTGAACTTTCCATTTCTAAGTAGCAACATTCCAGCAGCACCTGCATACGGTGTATATATCTTCCTATTGATAATTCCGTGATATTCCCGTGCTTGCATTTCCTATCATGATTTTCTTGATAGAGGGTTGTTGCTCACAAGGAAGCTATTCAATCAAGAGTTCCAAATGGTGAAGTTGTAATCATCTTTTCGTAAATTTTACGGACGCCATCACGAGTTGGTTGACCATTAGGGAATAACCGTTTCACAAATGATATCGGATATGTTCCTCATGTCGTAACTGCAATCCCCTTCCCTTTTATAAATGTGACCTACCGAATAAGACTATTTACCGGATTCGTTATCTCATAAGCAACACGACGGGTGCCACATGTGGAGCAGAATCTGCTTACCCTTCCGGAGCACCTGATATCACCCCTAGTTTTTGGTGGGGTTCGTGTTGTTTATTCTTGAGTTTTCTATGTTGTGCCATGTGTACTATTGTTTGTCTGTGTGTCCTTTTCATTTTAGCCATGACAATGTCAGTTTATTTTCGATTTCTGAGTTTGACTGTCCCTCTGGTATATTTCGTCCCTCTTTTATATTTACCTTTCTTCATAAGCCACAGAAGCTTTAGAGATGACGTCATTCATTTTCTTAGTAGTTTCATTGAGCTCCTTGCTTATCTTTTTGTACAAGTTATCAAATACACTCCTCTCCTGTCTAAGATGGTCTATCTCCTTACGAAGATGTCCGTTGACAGCTAACTGGTTGTTGAACTTAACTGTAGCCTACAAAATTTGCATTTGTGTTTAACCTATCAGATAATGAAAACGAACCTCACCAAAAGTATGCCAAAATAAACAATAACACTTCAGACATGTCAACATCTTATGGTGTCTATTTTTAAATTATAAAAATTGCTCATAAAGTTAATTGGTAATCTTTTTTTTTAAATATCGATTTTAGTTTAATTGATAGGACATTTTTTATTGGGAACTCATTTTTGTCCTATGACTTCATATATGTCCGTCAGCATTTTAAAATTGTTCGTAGTTTAAACGTAACTCTCAGAATATTGAATTGAGTTCATTATATGGGCGAGTACAATACAAAAAGAAGTACGAAGAGAGATCCAAATGATTATTTTCTTTTCAAAAGTTATCATGGGTTATTACAAAGAATTATTAAGAAGTAAAACTGTAATAAACACCAATGCCGGAACGAACGATGGTGCGTAGTAGCAGTTATTATTTAAATTTATTTCACAAATCTTGAAAGTGATTTTTTGTCTTTTTTCATAACAATATTGATTTTAAAGTTATACTTTAACATATATACCTTATTTAGACGATTTTCCATAACAATGATTTTCTTCAGGATATTTTTTTCTGTTATGATCTCCGTGTTACTTCCGTTTTGCTTTCTCTGGTTGGCAATTTTCCTCTCTGCCTTAAGGATCTACATTGAAAGGAAATGTAATGACTGTGGTTGGTACAGTTATGAACCTAGGTGCATTATCAACCTTAATAGGTTTGAGAATTTTTCAACAAAAACTACCCAGTATATATAAAAAGAATAGGAAAAAATGCACGTTACTTACACGGTGATTAGATTGAAATTTTTAAACATCATAGGGTTGAGATCTCATAAACATATTTAACCCCGCCGCATTGTTGCGCCTGTCCAAAGTCAGGAGCCTCTGGCCCTTGTAAGTCTTGTATTATTTTTAACTTTAATTTCTCGTGTATAATTTAGAGTTTATCATGATGTTCATTATTACTGAACTTGTATATATATTTATTTAGTGGCCAGATGAAGGACGTCTCCGGGTGCAGGAATTTCTCTCTGCATTGAAGACCTGTTGGTGACCTTCTGCTGTTGTCTGTTCTATGGTCGGGTTGTTGTCTGTTTTACACATTCCCCATTTCCATTTTAAATTTTATCATCTCAAAGTCACAATGCTTTAATGTTTATAGGACCTATTTTCTTCTAATAAAAGTTCCGAACTCGAACTGTTTAACAGGTCGTCTCACTTCAGCTATGAAGTTTCATTGAAAAGGAACAGGACTAAGATATAGCAGCATAAACTTTTTAGAAATGAATAAATAAATACTATAAAACAAGAATTTGTCCATAGTACACAGATGCCCCACTCGCACTACCATTTTCTATGTTTTATGGACCATGAAATTTGAGTCAAAATTAAAATTAGACAGATCATATCATAAGGAACTTGTATATTTTTATACTAAGTTTCAAGTTGATTGGACTTCAACTTCATAAAAAAACTACCTTGACCAAAAACTTGAAGCGGGACAACGGACGAACAAACGGGCGAACGAATGCACCTGTAGACCAGAAAACACAATGCCATAAACATATAAGAAAAAAATTAATTTGCACGACCTTATCCACATGAATACATTACCTCATTATCTAATTCATTTACTCTCATTTTCTCTAACTTGATGCTGTTGTTATAGTAATCGAGACTTTCTATCAGATTGAACAGTTTCTCTGTATCATCCAGATCTTTGTTCTCGTTCTTATCACTCTGAGCTAACTTCAATACTGTTCTCATGTCGAGATTTTCTTTAGATAAGTTTGCTATTTCAGACCTTGTTTAAAATATAAAATTGTTTTCGTGAAAGTAACTTTTGGTAATAGATTTTGATTGATTGATTGATTATTTTTTGTTGTGTAATACTGTACCACCTTCTGAACTATTGGCTTACTCGTGGTGGTAAGTTTTTATTGGTGGAGGACGCCAGCGTGCCTGTAGGAATAAAACGGCAGGAAAACTGGTAACCTAGTCAATTATGATAAGAGTCGAAAACATCTGCAACGTGCGGGATCCGAACTCACAACCTTGGTGTTGACAGTGTTGACTACTTAGACAACTCGGCCATCGAGGCTCCATACAGATTTTGAAAGGAAAAATCTACTCTTTAAAGTTTTAGTATCTGATTGCTTGACCAACTCAACATAAAATATGTCAACTCAATAGCCACTACATGCATATAATAATAATGTATCCATTTTTTTCCGTTTCTTCCTTTCGTTAATCTATAAATCCTTAGGGTTTAGTTAGATGAGAGACAATAATCAATCGATACTGTGAGATATCTTAACACTTTATATAACTCATAAATGTATTTGATATAAGTAACCTGACGGGTTTGGCATTCTTTTTGTCTTCTACTTTTATTCCAGTATTGTTGTTTCCTGTTTGTCTCCGGTTTTAATTTACAGATCTTTGATACATTGGACACCATTACAATTTTATCATTGAACACGATTTTGTTACATGTATGCGATAAATTTCAATTCTCCATTTCAAACCCCATAAAGGGAATCGTGGCAATGTTCATTCCATAAAAATAAAATCTTGTCATTTCATTGGTTGAATTTTCATAGAATTGGATGTACATGTACATGTAGTTGCACAATTCCACCGTTTTTTTGTACCCTTTTAAAATTTAAAGCATATCTATATAGACTTACTGTTGCTTTCTGAGATAATTTTGAGCCTCCTCGGCATAGGATCTTCTATCATTTTCCATAACACGAAGTTGTCTTTGTAACTTTGCTAACTCCGAAGCCTGGGATACCTCATCAGACAGTTCATCGCCACTTTCCTTGTTTGCGGTTCCACGTCCCATTGTGGTGGATATTTATAATGCTGAAAATAGAATATCAAAATATTTCTGTTTTCGATGGAACTAAGTCATGGTCACAACTGATAATCCGCATTACACATGGATTTTTTTTTTAAATTCGTGTAATTTCATACATCTAAAATTGAGAAAGGAAATGGGGAATGCGTGAAAGCGACAACAACCCGACTATATCTGCCTACTGCATGGGATGTATAAGGTGATCTTATTGTATTTTTTTTTATTTAAGGTTCGACACTTTCTAGTACAGAAGTAATTTGAAATGAAAATCATACTATTCATTTTGTGCCTCAACTAAAAACAACAGCAAAATTATATTTTAATTGAATTTCTTCAATTTTGGACTATTTTTTTATATATATATACCGTGTTTTCGCTCTCGACACACCAAAAATTATTTCAGTAGTTTTATATCTGAACTTTTGAATTACAAAAGAAAATTACAACAGAGGAGGCAATGCCCTCAACACGGGTTTTTCATTTGTGTAGACTCCATATCATGTATATATATATATATATTTTTATGTTTTTATGTTTTTATCGATCTATGAGTTTTTATATATAAAACTAAACTTTAATTCATTTTTTAGTTCATTTTTTTACATAAATGAGGCCGTTAGTTTTCTCGTTTGAATTGTTTTACATTGTCTTATCGGGGCCTTTTATAGCTGACTGTGCGATATGGGCTTTGCTCATTGTTGAAGGCCGTACGGTGACCTATAGTTGTTAATGTTTGTGTCATTTTGGTCTTTTGTGGATAGTTGTCTCATTGGCAATCATACCACATCTTCTTTTTCAACTATTTTTTTATAATTTGTTCCTATGTTTGCTGTTAGGGGGTAGATAGGGGGTTGAGCGCTCACAAACATGTTTAACCCCGCCATATTCCTTACGTGTCTGTCCCAAGTCAGAGCCTGTTATTAATTGGTTGTTGTTTGATTCATGTATGTTGTGTTTGTTTTTCGTAAATAGTTTTGTTATAAAATAAATGCCTCCGCAACGGAGCACCCGTGTCACACTGTAGTAAAATATACTCCTTATATTTACATTAAACATTAATTTAAAAAAGAGAAGGTGGTAAAGGGATACATTTACAGGCCATTATTTTATTCTTTTAAAATTTTTAAAAACATCATTTCGTTGTGGGGTATTTAATAGACGACAATACGGTATGGATTTTTCACATTATTGACATCAACTTCATTAATTTTGAACTTTGGTGTTTCCCTATTCTTACATTGTCAGATATAAAACAAGATATGGTATGATTGAAATTGAAGACAACTATATATCGAAGACCAAAGGATGTGATGCATACAACTATGTGTAAAAAAAGGAGGTATGATTGCCACTGAGACAACTCCTCAACAGAGACCAACACGATGTCGAAGTAAGTAAAGACAGGTCACTGCGTGGCCTTCAACAATGTGCGAAACTGTGCGCACAGAAAGTTATTAACCGAATTGACACATGCAAAATAATTCAACGAGAAATCAAACGGTCTGGTCTGATTTATGTAATTAAAAAAAAAAGAGATACAACAACAAACAATAAAACTGAACTACAGTCTCCTGACTTACAGGTCACCATAAGACCTTCATGAACCATGACTGGCCGCGGCAAACCTGTCTAAATCTAATAATATCGGAATAAAATTCAGGTAAAATTATTCTGAGTTCACACGTAATTCGAATTCGATTCGCATTAACTAATTCGAATTAGTTTAATTCGCATTCTAAACGTTTTACGTCCTAATGTCAATTCTAATTCGAAATACAATGCGCGTCAAATTCGCTTTACTGTCCAAACGACGTTAACTTTTAATTCGTATTAACAAAAATGTATTTCTAATTCGAATTAGCCAATTCGAATTAAAAAAGAAGAGTGTGTGAACGCAATTAGCGAATTCGATTCGCATTCGATTCGAATTCAATTCGAATTAAATGTCCGTGTGAACGAGGCATTATATTGCTATGCACATAAAATTTCCCCATCCAAAAGAAAGAAAGAAAAAATAAACACTCAAGAATAACAAATGGAAGCATTTATAATAAGAATATTAGAAGCGGAAGTTAGTAAGTTCTAATATAGTATGTCAATCCGTTTTTCTGCACTCAGTCAAAACTTATTTTTTCTTCCATTTAGTAGTCCAAACCCATTTACAGTTGTTCTTTTCCTAAACCTCTCTATATCCTATTCCTACATGTAACCTTAACAATAGTCCAAGCTCTGCTCTAGAACAAACCTTCTTCTGGCCAACTTAAAGCCAACTTTGATTTCTCACTAGTAAGAGCTTTTTTGTCTAACAATCAATAATAGACTCCAAGTAAAGCTTACCTCTCTTATTGAGACACTCTCACTCACTGGACTTGCTTTCAAAATGTCTTCCTCTGTTTGACGTTGACAAGGAGTCGTGGACTTTAGTGACGTTTATGACGGCATGGGACTATGACGTTTCAGACTCTGTGAATGAAATCTGAAATCGAACTTCCAAATCGTCATAGGGTCTCTGATCGAGGCCAAATATCTTGACTGATTTACGATTTTACGATCTGCTATTCCATCTTAGAAGATGATCGTCCTGATTGGAAGTTGATGTTACTGCTCTAGTGTCTAAAATGCGATGAACTGAAGTAAAGGCGTCCGTTTTAAAGATAGTATAAACAAGAATGTGTCCACAGTACACGAATGCCCCACTCGCACTATCATTTTCTATGTTCAATGGACCGTGAAATTGGGGTAAACACTCTACTTTGGCATTAAAATTTGAAAGATCATATCATAGGGAACCTGTGTACAAAGTTTGAAGTCGATTGGACTTCAACTTCATCAAAAACTACCTTGCCAAAAGCTTTAACCTGAAGCGGGACAGACGGACGAACGAACAGACGGACGAACGGACGCACAGACCAGAAAACATAATGCCCCTCTACTATCGTAGGTGGGGCATAAAAAACTAGAATTTACATTATAAGGATTATAATGAATGAAACATTGTTTATGTTTCACGTAGAAATCACTGGTTTTTTTTTTTTAGATGAGGGGTAAACGTCATTACACTGTTTCCCTGCGAAATAAATTTCAAAGTAGCCGACTATACGGTATACTTCTTTTAGTTGTATGAACAAAACTAATGGAACCTTAAAAGAATAGAAAAACACATTTAAAGCCGTTTAACGTATCTTTTCTAAATTTCAAGGAACCTTAACATACTAGCAAAATCCATGAAAGGCCAACCTTTAAGATTAAGCTAAGATAAGATAAGATAAGATTTATTTTATTAAAGTGTCACCATCCATTACAATATCAATATATATATATATATATACATAAAGTCATAAGAACCTAACATATAAGTAAAAGGATGCCAGCCGAAAACGACTTATGAGACACTATCATTAAAACGAACATCTAATACATACATAAAAGGACAGCTTTGTTACTTTTAAAATGTATTCCGTAAATAAAAAAAAATAAAAATAAAAAAACATATATAATTTCTAGATGACATGTTTTCGTCGATAAAACACATGATAAAGGGAACTAGCTAAAAGAGGAACCATATTCTCATTACACATAAGATAACGAAGTTTTTCAATATCGCATAAATACTCAAAATCAACATTCAAAAGACAGGCTTTGGCATATAATTCATGTCTGATATCAGAGTAAAAACAACAATTAAAAAGAAAGTGTTTTTCATCTTCAATTTGGCAAATATCACAAAAAATACATAAACGGTCTTGTAGAGGTTCTGGTGGTCTAGCATATCGACCTGTTTCAACTTTAAGTTGTAACGAACCAGCTCTGAATAGTGACAAAATACGTCGGTGGCATCTATTATTAACTACCTTTACATAAGGCTCCGTACCAATACGATCTATAAAATCTTAATTTATTACCATTGACATTATTTTTATCATTCATACTTCATGGTGCCAAGATTCTGTTTCAAAAGTTTGTATAGAGTCCCATACATTACTCATATTAATTTTATTTTCCACATTTATAATCAAACTATATTTACGAGCTAACTGTAAAACTCTATAATCCCACGACGATTTTCTTCTAATCGCCCAGGTATGAACCTTTTTACATATATTACTGGTATTGTCACATTTAAGACGATTCCATAGTTTAAAAACTTCAACGTTTAGTAGTGCATCACCTGATAAAAACCCCCTTATCACCTCTAGCAGCTAAGCTGCTGCTTCTTTTGCTTAAGCCAGTTCAAGTTAGTGTCTTTTTTAAAATTTCTTAATTCAAAAAGGTATTTAGTCACAGTATACTGTTTTCAACGATGAACCAGTAAATACCACAAGTTTTCTCTCGCTGTCGATCAAATATATTGCATTATTTTTCTAAATGTTAAAACACATTTTTCATGACCTTTTTCTAAAACTACAAGTACAACATTTACTACAAATTGCTTATTAATTTCATATAATTTGAAGTTTAACAATGATAAATGTGCATAATGCTACACATTTAACATTTTTTTGTTTCACACGGAAAAATGATGTCAACAGATTTATTAAAAACAAAAGGATATACCGATTTAGAACCTGAAAAAAAATGAACAACGATACAAAGATTGTGATCACGAAATGTAGTAGTGAAGACGACGAATATAAGCTGAAAATTAGGCATTTACATATTGTTTTTTTTCGTGTCGGTTTCGTGTTTCGTTGGTTTATTCCTTGAATGCCAACATCCTTTGATCTACCGACAATTTACCTGTAAATTTATGTTGGCATTCGAGGAATAGATGTAATTTGTTTTTGATTCTGAGAAAAAAAAATTGTTTGTTTCACCCTCAGCTGCCACTATATGTAATGCTAAAAAAAATTGTCCAGAAAAAAAAAAACATAGCCCCCCCCCCCCCCCCCCCAGAAAATCAAATGGTTGCTGCCTTACTGCTTGAACAGATATGGATTCTTTTAAAATGAAACTTTGAAAAGTGTTGCATCACAGGGTCAACATAAGCATATTGAGAGAAATTCTAGTTTGCACAAAAACTACAATAGCCTCTTTGGACTTTTTTTTTACTATATTTCATTAGTTGTGTGTATATATATATATATATATCTTTATTCTCACAAACCAAATTACAAAGGTATAGAGATAATTATACATATTTCAAAATTACATAAATAAATAATGTACGAAAGTAGATAGAGGCATTCACAATTGTTTACCCAGAAAAGTTCAATTTGTTATTGATCTCCTTAATAAGTTTACATAGTTCGTTCAGTTCTGAACATTTTTTTGAATTCATTAAGTCATAAAACTTCAATGTGTTTGGACTATTTCTATAGTAAAATGCAATACATTTTTTTCTACAGTTATCAAAAACTGAACAATTAAAAATGTAATGGTATTCATCACCAATGGCATCTGAATTACATAATACACATTTTCTGTTTTCTCTTTCTATGTTTTGCCATCTTCCAGTTTCTATTGGAAAGTTCGAAATTTAAAAAATAAGGATATTTGCCTGTCATCCAAAATATTCAAATATTTCTCAAACTCCAAAGTATCTTTAAATAAACAATAATTTAATGCTTTTGGTGATTCCTGTAGGCTTGCTAGCCATTTTTGTTTGAATTGATCTATTAAATTCTGTTTGATGGTTACATGTAGCAATGTTTTATTTACAAAAAAGATATTGTTCCATACATATGACAAGCCACACGTGTCTAAAATTGACTTGACTTGTTTTAACCATAAAATATTTGTACCATATTTGGCAGTTGCTAAGTTATACAAAATAAAAGGCAATTTGTCCGGTTTCCCGGTTACCAACTTGAACCAATAATTTATCATTCGTAACTTAATTGAAATATCTAATGGATATCTTCCCAATTCACCATTTAATCATAAAATCAGGAGTAGACTTTTTTACTCGAAGTAATATTTTACAAAATTTAATATGAACCCTCTCTATTATTGAATTATTTCCAAAACCCCAGACTTCACAACCATACAGAAGTATTGGTTTAACAATTTTATCAAATAGATCAAGTTGGCATTCAATTGACAGATTATGTACTCTACCTTTTCGAATAATATCGTACATAGCATGTGTTGCTTTTTCACATTGCTTTTTTTTAGCTCTTGAAAAATTTCCTGACCTAGACAGTAATACACCAAGATAAGTAAATTCACTCACAATATCTAGTATTATATTATCATACTTAAAAACAATATTCTGCGGTAGTCTACCTTGTGAAAAAATTACAATCTTACTTTTTTCCACATTTACTCTTAGTTTCCATAACTCACAATATTCATATAAGGAGTCCAGTTGTCTTTGTAAATCTATCTGAGATTCTGCCATTAAGACAGTATCGTCAGCACATCAGAGATAGTGCACAAACCTTCTATATTATTATTCTGTAAAAACAATTCCAGATCGTTAAGATAAATGGAAAAAAAGCAAAGGAGAGAGATTCTCTCCCTGCCTAACACCAATAGAACAAGGGAAAAATTCAGAAAAATCTGATCCAAAGTGGATACGTGATTTAATATTATTGTACATGTTGACAATAACGTTATACATCTTTCCGTTAATCGAATGTTTAATAAGTTTTGACCAAAGACCAGACCGCCAAACAGTATCGAAAGCTTTCGCAAAGTCAACGAAAGCACAATATAGTTTCTTCTTTTTCCTCTTTAGCAACTCAAATAAAATGTGAATAACAAATATATTGTCTACTGTAGAATAACCTTTTCTGAAGCCAGCCTGGTTTTCATTTAACAATAAATAATCCTCTAAGAAAGAACTCAATCTAAGATTTAAAACAGATGTGAAAAGTTTTCCCAGGCAGCTGAGTATAGTAATTGGTCTATAATTTTGGGGATCAGATTGGTCACCCTTGTTTTTATAAAAAGGTATAATATTTCCCATAAGCCATATTTCAGGCAAAGTACCAGAATCAAAAATCATATTTAAAAGTTTCACATAAATGGGTACAAAAATGTGTGATGTGCTTTTAATAAATTCATTGATTATTAAATCATCGCCACTAGCCTTTCCGTTTTTCAAGTCTCGTATACACTTAATAATCTCATCTGCGGTAATTTCTGAATTCAAAACTTCATTTACACCTTGAATGTCATTTGGCTCAGTTGTGACGTCATTAATTAATGACGTCACAACTGAGCCAAATGACATTCAAGGTGTAAATGAAGTTTTGAATTCAGAAATTACCGCAGATGAGATTATTAAGTGTATACGAGACTTGAAAAACGGAAAGGCTAGTGGCGATGATTTAATAATCAATGAATTTATTAAAAGCACATCACACATTTTTGTACCCATTTATGTGAAACTTTTAAATATGATTTTTGATTCTGGTACTTTGCCTGAAATATGGCTTATGGGAAATATTATACCTTTTTATAAAAACAAGGGTGACCAATCTGATCCCCAATGAAATTATTGAATCCCATGTAATTCTGCACATTTTGGTTATATACATGATACTGTAGCTCTTATTTGAGGCGGCGGCGGATTTGCAAATGAGTGTTTTGCAAATTAAAAGTGTCCAGTGTTTTTTGTATTCTCGGCGTTATTTAAATTTTTGAAAAAATCAAACAGTACATCTAATTCTATATTAGTTTTTATTCTTTTCCCTCCCCTATTTAAAATTTTCCAATATTCCTTCGGATTTTTTGTCCTCAGGTTTTTCATATGTTTTGAAATTTTTTTCTATATTCCCTCATCGATTTATCCATCTGGCGTTTATATTCCCGTTCTTTCTTTTTCATTTCTTCCCTTTTTACTTCTGATCTATTACTGTTATAATTTCTCTTTGCTCCAATGTAAATCTTTCTCTTATTCCAACATTGCTTATCAAACCATGGTTTGTTCCCCTTTTTATCCATTTTTTTACCTGTACGACTCCCTTGGCTAGCATTATATGTACCTAGAACATTTTCTGCAGCATCCAATAATATGCTGTTAATTTTTTCGACTACTTCGTTAATTTTGCCTTGAGATAAATGGTTACTGTCAACTGACTCTAACTCGGCAACCAAATCTGAAATTTTGTCCTTGTCGATAAATTCTACGAAATCATTCTTTTTCTCAACATCCCATTTTTGTACCCGTTTTACTTCTCTTGCATTTTCCACGCTGTTCTCAGAAATATGCACATCTTCCTCAAAACCATCTTCAAAATTTAAAGATAATATTAATGGAGAGTGGACATCTGAGAAAAGCTTGGAAAAGTCTTGAACATACATGTGTGCTGTAATAAACTATCATATAGCTTCAGGGAATTTCTTTAAACTTTGTATCACGTGTTAGATTACTCTGTTTTATTTTGATCAGTTTGTTCAGGATATTTTGCTTGGTAATAAAATTATTACCTTTTTTGATTGCAAGTAATTCATAAAATAATATTGTTTAGGTGTTAATTATATTTGCAACTCATCTGAATTCTTGTTACCCTATGTGATTGATTTTCTTGAAACTTTGTAGAGTTTCCATCTGGCATGTATAGGAAATAATCAAATTTACTTTATCATTTCTGATGATTTTTAAAGTTTAATCAATAGTTCAATTTAAATCTTCATATTGTTCATATTAACCATATAATTTAAAATGATATGGAATTAAATAAATCTCTTATGTCCTTTTTTTAGTTTAAAAATAATTGTATTTAACTAAAATTTCTTCAATATTTCTAATACATGTATGTCTTATGTTAATTAACATTTTAATTGCCAATATATCTTCTTTTTAATAAAAAGTTTTTAGTTTATTATTTTATTTTTTTTATTTCAAAATTCATAATAATTTTAACCCTAAAATCTACAATTTTCATATAAAAAAGTGATAAAATGTTGCAATTCTATCAAGTTCACTAATTGTTTTTAACAGTTAAATACTTGTAAAAACACCTATTGTTATTATATAAACATCTATTGAAATATTGTTGTTGGCATTCAAGGAATAGGGAACATATAAAATGTTGGCATTCAAGGAAGACACCGTTTCGTTGAAGTGTATCCCACATTTTGAAATGAGTCAAACTAACATTTTTCATCAAATCCCTCAACCCAAAAACTAACAGTTAGTGTAAAAAATAACGGAGATTGTAAAAAAAAAAAAAACGGAGATAGTAAAGAAATAAGGGAAATTGTAAAAAAAATAACGGAGATTGTAAAAAATAACGGATTGTAAAAAATAGCGGAGATTGTGAAAAAACAACGGAACCCGATCAAAAGAATAAGAAACCCAAACAATGCGGAACAAGGGTTAACATGTTTACGAAATGGGTAACAACTCATGCTGAATTGGGTGTCACTTCAATCTCGGGTTATCATGACTTGGGCAAAAATATTCAAGAAGTGTTTAAATTTTTTTTTTAGTATCAACCCAATATAGATTCGCTAAACAGAAAATCGTAGTGTTTGTTTACAACTATTAAATTTAAATTCTTTGCAACTGGTTTTGCGAAACCTCTGTGAAAAGTGTATAACGGATTATTTCACTAAAACGCATAATGCATGAATTAAGTAATACAGTTATGCCTCAGCTCACATAAGAAAAAGTTAACAATTTCCTTACTTAGTTATTCTTTTAGTAATATAGTTCATATTTATATATAGTAAAGCCCGCGGTACAGTAGTTAAAAAACTAGGTCAAGAACATGCATATTTTACATTAAATACATATCAAATATAAAGTTCATTGTCAACACACTATCTGTTATCAACATAATTTAACTTTAAAGTCCTATACACCCTGAAGAGTTTCTGCTTAAATGGTCAAACTCTATACAATTTCTCCATATTAAACTAACATATTTTTCACTGTGAACGAAAAAGTGTGCCATTTAATGTTTACATGATAGTAAGGTAAGATTGCTTATGTTGTTTTTGTTATCCCCATCCCGCACATGAGGTTGAAGCCTCGCCTTCGACCGGGGGATTTAACGCGCATTTGTTGTTGCATTTCAACCTCAAACGACCCTACGTTTACGCGTGTTCAATTCGTATGCACGATGACATGTAAGCATGCCCCAAAAAACATGCACATAGGTACAACACGTACAATGTGTATAGATAGTATACACTGACGACAGAGATATTCATGGGGTTGATCACTTTGTACCCAAATAAAGTTATTTTGTTTGAATATTGTTTGCTAAACGACCAGTGGCAACAATTTCATGCATGTTCTGGACGAAAATTGTGGATACAATTTACCATTCTATACATTCGTAAGTAAAAGTTTCATTTTCGTGCTTTTAAAATACATGTTGCTTTTTACCATTATGTTTTTCTTAGCAAAGCGATTGGAAATACAGATCTACTAATATTGATCAAATTTAAATCGTAAAGTCTGCGTCCAAAAATTATGTATAAATGAGAACTTCAGTGAAATCTCGACAATCAGGAAAAATGTGTCCTTCGCCTTACTTTTTATAAAGAGCAGGAGGAGTTTCATAGATTTTAAATTAAAATTCTCACAAAGTTAAACCACATAATACGACTGAATGCTATCAGTAACAATATCAGACGGTTATCTGTTTTAACACATAAAGTTTGTTTACATACTAAAGAAATGTACATAGATTTGTAAGAATTCTGTAATAAGTTGTCGACCTGACATGACCTTTTTTAATATCTTAGATCTGAAAGCCTAATATTTCATGTAGAGATAAACCCCCTAGTTAGAAACAACAGATAAAAGGTTAGTTTACTCAATTTACAAATATGTTTGACCTACCAAACTGTTTTAAAGATTAAGAAATAACAAGCTTGTTAAAGAAAGATTGAACAGCAAGTCGAGTCCCCCAAAACTATCGGAAAATGCGATAGTCCTGTTGTTGTAAGTTGGGATTGGTATCATTTAACAATGTGATCCAAATCATTGTACGAATATATTTTGGCCTCTTGGTCCAATCAAAATGTTATCCTGCATTTCACTATTTTATTGTTACACTTCTAAGCTGCTGCACAGATACACGCATTCGACATTTGTATGTTATTCAAATATCTTCTGTTATTTTGCATATTTTGTGGGCAAAGGGTAACATTTTTTACAATACTGTTTACGATACGATTCGTTAGGAAATCTTCCCAATGGTCCACGCTGAGAAATTATTACAACTAATCATTTAACGGCAAATATTATATGGAGGATCAAAAATTATAATGCTTAATGTTCATGAAATCAATTTGCAGTCGCTGCGAAACTGTTCAAAAGCAAGGCGATCGTATCTCTTTTATTTCTTTTATAAGCTCGTACAAATATTAATTTTGTAGACTAAATTTTTTTAGCCGGTGTGTCCCCGAGCCGATCATCGTCTGAAGTATTATATGATAATATAAAGTTAATAGTGTATACAATTTACATTATAATGTTGCTTTAAATAATTAAACATAAAGTAGGTTTCTAGATTCTTCCCTACCGTCTATGTTTTGTAAGCAGGTGAACATGTTTTTTTTTTAATTTAATTTGTCTTAGATTTATGTCAACTCGACCCACGGCCAACTCGCAACACTCAAACACTCTCATTTATTATTGCAACTTTCATCACTTTATAAAACTCGCACTATTAAGAGTGAATTTCTTTCTAACACAAACAATGCAAACGGCTAAGCGCGTACATGTTATATATGATCGTTTCTTTCAAACATACGTTTGCAAAGTTTACATAAACTTTGACAAACTATGCAAACGCTTAAAATACGTCTGCAGTTTTTCGTTTGTCGTTTGTTAGAACAAACAATCCATTTGTTTCTAACTTCAACCTGATTACACGAAATGTTTGTTTTGACGTTTGTAAAAAAGTCTGTTTACAAACAACATGTGCATGCTTTATTGAAGGTCCAAACAGGGTCATTAAAAACTTATTAAACGATGTATTTGTTTCCACTTATGTAGCGTTTAGAAAACAGCAACAAACGCGACACAAAGTTTACAAAATTTTGGCTTGAAAGAAATGCGGCCTAAATTAAAAAAAAAATACAAACTCGAAGACATGAGTTTCATCATACTATTATGTTTTTCTTTTCTTACATGTAGTAAATCCTACCTTTCTCGGAGTATGGTACCTCGAGCTCGACTTCACGTATCTACAAAAAATAGATCTTTAAACAATAGAAATAAATTCTATATTGTCTAAACACGGTTGGTCAATACAAAAAGTAGTCAAATAATGAATTTTAAAGGGCATTTTCAAACGCAATGTATTGCGGTCTGGTAACTTTGATGCGTCGATGGTCTTCCTATTTAGAACTTTCTTCCACTTACGAACACAAAAAATGCAAAAAGTTTCGAACACAATTTACAAAGGAAGACATCCTTTTTAACATGGCAAAAAACAAAATACATCATTATTCTATATATTAAGACCAGGCTAAGACATGTCTTGTGCTTCATTTTAATCCAGTCCTAGTTCTTAATGTATTGTCTTTAGGAGTGTCGACCTAAAGTTTTACACAAATTATTCTATTAGTGTTCTATATGTACCGACTACAATTAATGCTTTCATGTCTCTTGTCTAATTATTGAGATAAGTTTAATATCATTGAAATGTCACAGATGAATCAAAACACGTGTAACCATCGAATCTTATACAAATGGTTCCTAGCCTTGTCATTTTCAATATCATCTCCAAAACGCTTTCTGTAGTAACGCTTGTCAAAGTTTGAATTAATGATTGATTGTTGGTTATTAACGCCACTTTCAGAACTCTAGGAGATACCATTGCCGTCATTTTTTTTATTGGTGTAGGAGGCAGTTGCGCAACCTAGAAAGAACCACTGACTGTCGACAGGAAAAATAAAACGCATACATAAAGATCGTAGTCAACGAATCTTTCTGATGTTTTGGAACTATATTTTCAATCTAAAAGATGCTAAAAGTGTATTACCTGAAAACTTTATTCAATATATGATTTTAGGAAAGCATTTTTTTCAAGAGAAATTGTTTCGAATTTTCATTCTTCAGAAAGGACTACTGACTAATTGCATTCTGAAAAGCAGTGACAGTCATACAGTTTCTCTGTCGGCGGCTCGCAGTCAAAAGCACAACAACGATATTGGATATTGGTAAGTTGTTGTAACGTTGGTTAAAGTAAAAGTAATAAAAAAGAAGGAAAACCCATTGCATGTACATGTATACTATGTGATACGAAAAGGAAGTACACATGTGTCCCATTAATTTAATATATATACAATTGAAACTTTTAATTCAATTGAAAAAACAAGATGGCGTGATCAATAAAGCTAAGCGTATCATCCTCTTTTTTTTCAAGAAACGTTAAGCTGCTTTTGTTTTTTAATGTTATATAAAAACAAGATGTGGTATATTTCCTTATTAGACAACTCTCAACCAGAGGTTAAATGACCTAGAAGCTAGCCATATTCGACCTTCAACAATGAGCAAAAAACATATCGTATAACTTGTTAATGTGTGGTATTTTAATTTATCTCATGCTAACTCAACTTTTGTTTCACAACGTATCTTGATGATTTTTTTTCACACAATGCCTTGCAAAATTAATCAGTGGGTCGTATTTCATTCAATGTTGGCACTCGTTAATTCGAGACAAATGTATCGATTGGTCCCTGACACATCGGTCTTTTAAAAGACATACAATATATGAAGTATTGTCACAAATGCAACAGCAATAAGTTAACGCTTAATTTTTGTCAGCATCAATTTCGATCTCTTTATGTTTTTGCACGTATTTATACGTATTCGGTGTTCCTCTTTCTGTGGTCTGACCGTTTATTTCAGGAGAAACAGAAATGTAAAACTAACATTTTACAATATACATTACAATCTTTGGTTTTGTTTATTTTGTTTAATTGGTTGTTGCTAGCTTTACTTTATTGGCAAATACTTCATGCTTATTCAGAACAAAATCAAATTAGCAATCAGGCAATACGAAGTTTGTACATAACTTGGATGAAGGGTTGGAACTATGAACTGCCACTCGAATATGAGTGGTTGTTGGGTATGGATACGCACGATACATGAACGCAACACGCACGATACACGAACGCAACACGCACGATACGCGACGAAAGCACGGAAAAATGGTCAGTTTTACCTTGCAACGTGACACATACAAATCCCAAGTTGTTATAAGTGTAGTCCGAGATTACTCTGACGTCCGACGGCTGTTTAGCCAGTCAAGCTGGGGCCGTGGGACGTCAGAGCTCGTTCCATAACAAAAAGTGGATATTTGCCCACCCAAAATAGATGCGCTGCTTCCTCGCTTCTGGAGCCGACTGAGGGCCTTGGAATTATATAAATCGGGCACCAATATCTTCAATTTTCATTTATCTCTTCATTTATGTAAGTTTTACCTACCTGCCAAATCTTTATTTTTCTATATTTTAACATTTTTCACAGAGACCCATGACTTCTCCATGTTGCCTTTCATTTTCAAAGATTATCACGTGACCACGAGAAACAGTGCAAATGACCATAATGTAACACCTCGTTCATTTACGCTGCAAGTTACCTAAATGTCAGAGAGCTGCCGATTGTTATCGTGGTTGGAACTAAATGCTAGTTACCGATCTCTTGTAAATGAGGTGAAAAAACGTGGTTGCTTCTAAATGTTAAACATCGATCTCCTATAAAGGAGGTAACAAAATATAGATATTTGCATATTTGAGTCTCGAGTCCGCGAAATCTCTCGTAACTTGACGTCCATTTGAAAGTGAAAGTCAAAAATGCAAAAATCATGGGTCTCTGTGAAAAATGTTAAAATATAGAAAAATAAAAATTTGGCAGGTAGGTAAAACTTACATAAATGAAAACTGAAGAGATTGGTGCCCGATTTATATAATTTCCAAGGCCCTCAGTCGGCTCAAAAGCGAGGAAGCAGCGCATCTATTTTGCTTGGGCAAATATCCACTTTTTGATATGGAACGAGCTCTGACGTCCCACGGCTCCAGCTTGTCTGGCTAAACAGCCGTCGGACGTCAGAGTAATCTTTGACTATTATAAGTGTTTCAATAATGTGCAGAGAGCATAGAAAACCCTAGTACACAGAACAGGCATCGCGGATTTATCACCGAACTTTAACTAGACTGTAAATGTCATCCAAAATGTGTGGATCCTGACAATTAAAGGGGTTCCGAATGAGATGTTTCATTTCGAAATAAAGTAGTTGCTCTTTTTCGTCTATTTCAATGCGATATAAATACACAGAAAACCGCTACGTACATCCATTGATCTGCAAATATTCCTGTTTCACATTATTAAAGCTTCTGGGAAGATATCTTCAAAATAATTAACAATGAGAAATCTTTCTATGCCAAATACGTCAACAGCTAACAGTTAATAATTTTCAAATTAAATTTTGATTTTCTTAAGTAGGACACACACGTCAACAAAGTGACAGTGTTTTGATTTATAGTTTGGTTTGAAGTACTATAGATGAGATTTATTTATATAATTCAAAAAATACAACTGGCATGTAATTTGTTATGATATATCTTCACTAGATCAGACATTGATCGCTACAAATATATCAGATTAAATTTGTGATTTATCTTAAACGTGTTTTACAGCTTTTATATGAACTTTTGTGGTCTATAATTGATTTTCCGTTCGTTTAAATAAAACAGTGATGGATTCAGCCGTCAAAATATTCATTTCGTTGTTTTGGTGAAAAATAGCCAAGAGGGCGTTGATTAGAGTGAAGGAAAGTGTATTACAATGGAACTGCCTTTCTCATTCATGCGGATGGTAGATTTGTTACTGTATATGAGTGATTAAATAGTGGTTTATATTAATCAATTTGTAGTGAAAGTTTTAAACGATTATGGAGAAATTTACATCCCTAAATTATTTGTACTCACGGACAATGATCGATAGACATATGTAAATTGCCTGCTATTGTATGTAGGCGGGCTCGAAAGAATGACATATTTTGTGCGAAAGTTTACTAATTACATAACTAGTTTAAATGATTAATAACTCGGAAATGTCATTTCTGCACTGTGCAATGTTTCAATGTTTTTTTTCAACTGAAATCATGAATATTTTGATTCATAATTATATTATTTAATTAAGAAAAAAATCCTAATTTCTTGGATAAATTGCTGCAACTAGCTAGATTTTTAGTAAACTGTGGAATAACATATACTATAAACTTATTAACATTGGAAAGGTAACGTCTTTTGACAGGTGATTTGGGCACTTTGTCTCAACCAATCAGATCACTGGATATTGACTTCATTGACTACCAACAATGAACGTAAAACCATTTACGATTAGCTACACGAGGTCACCGGTAGACGTACAGTTTGTCAACCAATGTGATGTATTAGAGGATGAAAACTTAACTGATGACAATAAGGTTCAGACAACTGTTAAAAAGAGAGATAATAAAAATAATGAAGGAAAGAAGAAAGAAGAAAAATATTATGTGAATTACAAAGTTGAACCAAATCGAAGGACTTCTAAGAGTCCGATGTCTCCCCCAAATGAATTATTGCTTAAAAATGGTGAAACTAAAAATGAAACTAAGAAAAATGGAATTATTTCTAATGATGAGGAATCATTAAAAGAAGATGCATCGAACGAAAGAGAAACGTGGGGTAAAAAGTCGGAGTTTTTATTGTCCGTCATAGGATTTGCTGTGGACCTCGGGAACGTATGGCGTTTTCCATATATTTGTTACCGAAATGGAGGGGGTAAGTCTTACATTACTTATAATTTATATATATTTTTTTAATATACTTGACAGAAGAAAGTTGACATTTGAAAAAATGGTTGGCTTTTTGTACAATTTTGCAATCAATTAGACGCCTAATGCAATAACATTAGACATCAACTCTTCATTAAAGCAAAAATTCAATTTCAAAATAATTAAAAATGTAAATAGATTTTTTTACATAGATTACCTACATCTGCAATGCTGTGTGACCGTACAAAAAGGCTCTTTTGTCAGTTTTATTATTTAATAAATCATCTTTTGTACAGATATTTAATATCTTGTGTAATATGTAGAAAGTATGTTAAGTATCTGATAAACACGAGATTGTATGTCCTATATATAAACACATACATAGCATATAAAAGAAAGGTTAATAGAAAAAAATATATCATTTGCAACATGTGGCTCTAGTACGTCTATATTGTTACAATAAGTTAACACGTGTTCCAATAATAGGAGGAACAGACAAAAGCCACTGGAAAGATATATACAAAATAGAAAATATAGTTGTGTGTAGAAAAATATTCAATATTTGAATGGATGTACTTGTACATGTAAATAGGGGCCCCGAAAAGAATAATTAAGAAAAATGCACAAAAACTAAATTATTTTGCACTAAGGGAAGGGATATCCGCACTTAAGCAGATACACATCTAATATATATGCAGTGTTAAAGAAATAACATGCATGATTATTGACATCTTGAAATAAAAGTTATAAAAAATCTTTTTTGGGGGATTTTTGTTTACAAAGGAAATAATTGGATGGTATGAAAAATTTAAAATAAAAAATCTCTAGCGAATTTGAAGTCCGCGGACAGATTAGAACCAAAACTTAGAAATGAGATCTGGCGAAAAACTGTCTTTGTTGTGATTTTAAAAGTAACTTGCGTAATGAAAAACTTTTCTTGTTTTAATCAACCTACTTGCATAATTCATATTTAGCTTACATTGAAATTTACAACGAGTATTGCTTTGAATATGATAAGAAATAGGTCTCTTATGCTAAATAGTCTATAAAAACTATGGCCTTTGCATAGCTTTTACTTTTCTCACTTTACGATTTAACTTACATGCCTACGACTTAACTTACATGCCTACGACTTAACTTACATGCCTACGACTTAACTTACATGCCTATGGAATAAAGTTGACCAAGACATTGGCTGGAATTCATGTTTCTAAGACGCTTAATGCATAGGAGTTATTGTCCAGGACATTGTTTTCTGCTCTTTGATCGGGTTGTTGTGTCTTTGACACATTCTTCATTTCCATTCTCAATTTTATTTGCTAGAATTTGTTTTTCCAAGATGCTCGTTGAGAACAAGCTGACTAAGACACTAACAGGAATAAACTTTACTAAGACGCTTTTGGAATTCAATATAAAACAAAAATAATGAAGTATTAAATTGACTATTATTATACTAAAACACGTGTTGGTAACTTAAGATTTAGACTATTGACTCACTACAACGAATTTGATAATGTTTTTCGTTTTTACACATTAATACATTCGTTTTACTAGATGCTTAAAGATAATTAAATATGCGGCCATGTAAATCGCTCCTTTAATTTATAGATCTGAAGTTAAGTGTAGTACGTACAAATCTCTTGTTTTAATCGAATTGTCAGGCTCCCTCGAAATCGATCCCTGCAATTAGCGTTAAAATTTAACCGTTGTAGCACGAGGGGAATATATTGATTGTGTTATTCGGAAGGGACGAAAAGGAGGCAGAAGCAATCAAAACTTATAAGTCGAAGAAAAACTAAAAATAATCAAGGCAAAATGAAAACCGAAAAATATCGAAAAGACAAAAAAACACTATACAAGAATGAGTATCACAGGGACTCATGAAAACCCGGGTAATTCAAGTTCTCCGGAAAGGTACATGTAGCAGATCCTGCTTCACATGTGAAAACCGTCGTGTGGCTCATGTCAATAATAAGTAATAAATAGCAGACAATTACTTACAGACATAAGGACATATGCAGTGTAAATGTATTTGAAAATTGATGATTACATACTAATGAATTAACATTGTTCCATGGAATTCGATCATGTTTTAACTAAGAAATAAAAATGTACTTATAGACGATAATGCATACATATACTATAATGCCAAAACCGAATGGAACCTGGAACTTTTTGACCTTGCCAGTATATGTTATGTCCCAGAGGGAACTGACTCTAGTATAACATATTTATTGAGAATGATTCAAGATGTAACATATTAGCGTAGTTCTCTCTATTAAGTGATTTTCGTAACTTAAGAGTAGTTATTAAGAAAAGTTAAATTCCTAGTTTTAGGTGTTACATTTTAGAAATAGTATGCATATGCTGCATGCCTGGATTCGTGAGAATGTAACGCGTAATTAGATAGAGACAGTGTTTGTTGGGGGAGTGATTGATGACTAATTGTTGTTTGCTTAGCATCCTGTGTTAAATGTTTCATTCATGTTCAAGATGAGAAAAATATACTATAAATCAAAAAGGTTAAACAAAAAGCAAAAATAAGAAAATGTAGGAAAAATACAGTTCCGGGTATCTTGCAACCAACTGGAATATATCTTAATTTTATTAGGAACGGAAAGCTGAAATTTATTTTAGGCGGGATATGTTTTTTACTTATTTGTATTTGTTTCATGCGTATTTGTTTACCTCAACATACATATGACGAGGGTGATTATTCTTTTACAAGTTTTATATTATTATCTATCATTATTAACATGATGTAGTATACATTTTCCCCTAGGGTGTATATTTTGTATGTACTGAGAAATAATTTGTGATACACGATGCATTCTGTCTGATGACTAGACAACACATGCACGTGGTAAAACTTGTAATTAATAATTATTGTTTTTCATTCAACGGTTGTGAATGGCCTGCGGCTAGATAAATTTTGTGTTCGTTACATGCAGTGGTGTAAAATTTAGTCCTTTTGAATCAATTTCTAGTCCTTAAGATATCAGGTTTAGCAAAAGAGTTCAGAGGCAGAAAACTTTTTTTGTCTGAAGAAAACTACTGAGGCTGCATGACTTTTGCGTTCGTTATATACAATGGTGTAAAGTTTAGTCCTTTTGAATAATTCCTAGTCCTTTAGATATTAGGTAGAGCAAATGAGGTCATATGCTTATTTTTTTTGGTCTGAAGAAAACCACTTCAAAAGGGCTATGTCTATGGAAAAAAAAACCACTATTTAGCATGTAAAGTTTATATAACTATTGAAGCAACGATTAAACTTTGAATTTGATTATTTTGCACACATAAAAGAAATAGTGAAATTCACTTTATTCCTGAGGCTTGTTATGAAGTTTTGATAATGTTCAAACTAAGTTTATAATGTTTACTTAGAAATGCACATTACACCCAAAATGGTTGAAGGTAATATATACAATGCAAACATCAAATAGTTATGATATCAAAACAGTTTTTTTTTTTATTTCATATTGTCGCATTATCTTTATTACAAAGTATCAGTAAAACATGAGGTGTTATTCTAGATAAATTATGAGCTGTCAATTGTTGTTCTGTTCAAAAACCTATATAAAAAAACTAGTTGATTTATTTTGAAATCTAAATTTGGACACAATGATTATATTTCCTGATGACCAATATTGTCGTGATTGATATATTAAGCAAGTCCTAGAGTACATTGACATTTTTGTATACAAGACTTGAATAGTGGATAATCTAATGATGTTATTATTTAGTTCTATAAGTTAGGGACCTCATGTCAGGTTATTGTCAATTTCATCTTGTATGCAATTGAGAAATTTGTTAACCTCACAAATTTGACAGATATCAGAATTGCGGTCATCTTGACTGACCACAAAACAACTACGAAACATTTGCATATCTTTGTTTTTCGAATTAGTCAGTAAACTATAATGTCATTGACATTTATAAATCATTGTGTATTTTACATTACACCTGTCGGTGTAAATACATTTCTCTAATTCTATGGAAATTTATCCCTTTCCCAACCCATTGTATAAAAAAAATTAATCAACGTGTGGTTGCTGGTGATCTCAAAAGATCATTGGATGATTTTAAGGGTCATGACCTTTTTAGCTAACTGGATGAATCAAAATTTGATAACAGGTGTTAATGAAATTGACAACTTCGTGCAATGTGAAAGGCACTCGAAGGGGGATTTTCGGTTAACAAAAAAAGAAAATGTCTTTTTAATCATTAGAGAAACAGATTCTTACATAGTTACTCGTGGATTATCGGATTTATCCAATCTCGATAGTTAAATTATAAATTTTAAAGTCCTCGCCGAGGCGGCTCGGACTTTAAAATTGATAATTTAACTATCTCGATTGGATAAATCCGATAATCCACTGGTATCAATGTAAGAATCTATATGTAGCACACGTTTTTAAAACTACTTTCTTTCCAAAAAATCCCTGAAATCTACATGTGCAAAAACTGCAATTGTTTGTGTTATGCTTTTTGTATTAGATTTTTGCACAATTGAAAAGGTTTTATGAAACATGTAAAAAAAAAGGATATGCAGTGTATGTCAATGACACAGTAACCCAACGACAACAGTAATTGACAACACCAAGAGGTCGTAGACAATCAAAAGACCACACAGTGGCCAATCTAGTCATTTAAAAAGATAGGTTCCAACCTAGGAGAAAGTGTGTGTTTCAAATATATGCCCTCACTCAAATGCATTGATCGTCAAAAATGGGGGTTCCAACTCCAGAACCCGCATGGATCCCGGCGCCACTGCCACAAAACTCTACACAGACAGCTAGAGACTTGGCAACACGAACCCCAGCAAACAGAGGGTTAAACTCGAGTATGACATGTTAAGCAGTTCCTGGTCATTTGACGAGTCGAAAGGAGAGAAAAATATTAGCATACAAATATCTCATAATCTAAGATATTAAACATAATGTAGCCTTTCAAAATTGTAAGGGATCATATATTGCAGAACTCATTTAGTTCTTATACTGATGCTTGATGGTCTAAAATGTGAAGTGTGATAACTTTTATAAGAAAATGCGAATGTATCTTTCGGATCTATTCACATTAAAAACTGCTTCATCATGCTTGAGACTTGTCGATATTGCATACCTTTTTATTCGACATGATATATATATAGCAAATAAGCTATCCTTTCATTTCGTGACATTTAGTGAGTGCCATTAGCATTCCAATAATTAACAATGCATTTATTAGATAATTACACGTCATATACTAGCAAATGTATTAATAACATTGCTATTTTTTTAATAAGCAGTTAGAAATATCAGCAGGTGATAGAATATATTCCTTGTATTATAATTGGATAGGTTATCTTACGTGTTAAATACAAAGTTGCAAAAATATATAAACATATATTCATTGTCCGATAAATCATAATTGATAGCCGTGATTTGTTACAAAATGAACGTAATACACAGTACACTTATACGTTTTTGAAGAAAAAACACGAAAACATATTCCTCTTAGGTACATGTTTGAAAGCTAAAAATCTATGCATATACAATAGAAATGAATTAAGATTTTCATGTCCCCAAAATAAAGGACCATTAGCCTTTTACTTCTTGTTTTTGAGGTTAATGGGTAGAGAAAATCTTCAAGATTCCATGTTTTAATATCTGGTATGTTAAAAGACCTTTCCAAAGCTTCACCTCTAAGTTTAAATGTTTAAACAATATCAAAATAAAAAAGAAATTAATCAAATACCAAGTGTGCATTTGTGTTATTAATTGACTCTTATATATACAGATATAATTATACACGAGTCTAAATTGAAAACTACGTTCAAACCTATGATTGCGTTGGATAAAACCGCAATTTTTATACGTGTGCCTGTAGTACAAATTTCGTTGTAGAAGGGTCTAAATACAGCACAAAAAACATTTCCCAAAAGACCAAAAATGTGAAGAAGTATATTTGAACAAAACGCATTTGACTAACAGGTCGAACAACTGATGTTCTTGATGTAGCTACTACCTAAGTTTTAGTTTACAAACGTCATTTTGCATTTAAATCTCAATACAAAATAACGTTTCTTTCCTTCTTAATTTCTGCAATCAGTGATTTTAACAGTATAAAAATAAAACATAAATTGATGTGCACATGAGACAATGTCCTCGATATTGATTAGCTCAACGAGATTGATTTTCTCGCTTGAGCTGGTACAGCGGAAGTGAGAAAAACAATCGAGTTGAGATGACCAATGATAATCTGTTTATCGCTATTTTACCTATGACGACGTTGTAAATTTCAATGTCAATTTCGTTAGCAACTCCACGAGGTCTCCTTAGATTCTTGCGATAATTTTTCCATCTCAAGCGAGAAGCATGATATGAAAATTTTCACAAAAAAAGATCAAAGGAAAATGCACAAAATAGCGATAAATGTAGATACCATTATAGTTTAAAAGGAACAAACTTAACCTCACACGAACACGTGCTAAATTTGCAACAACGAAATACAGCAAAATACGTCGCTAAATGTTTCACCTAATAGAATTAAAACCGATTATTACAAAATAACTATTTACGTTAATGAAAAAATAAAAGTATATTAAATACAAGTAAGTTAATAAAATATACATGATGATGATATATGATAAGTAAACGAATTGAAATGAAATATACATTTCTACTTCGAACAGTAAGTTTGGCAAAACATTTAGGAATTTTGGTCCTCAATGCTCTTCAACTTCATACTTTATTTGGCCTTTTTAACTTAATTGGATTCGAGCGTCACTGATAAGTCTTTTGTAGACGAAACGTGCGTCTGGCGTATATACACAAGTTAGTCCTGGTATATATCTATGATGAGTTTATTTTTTACAAAGCAGCTAGGTCGACTGCAATTACGGGAGGAACATTTGAAAGCCACTAAAACGAGGCTATGTAATATAGAGGCAGACAGTTTGCATTTAAACAGGCAATCAGTTGTTCCAACTATATAACGTACAAGGCATTTACCTGAAAGGTGTTTAAAAAATTGAAAGTGCTTTTACTTTCCAAGTTATGATAATGATATCAATCGCCAATTGTGTTTACACCATGTATAAAGACTGCTTGGAGAGATTTCTCCCAAAACTATATATATTATCATTACATAAGTAAACATTGATTGTTGAACAATACTAGTATACATTTACTTTGACGATTGAAACAGTTATAATTAGCTTGTCAATACACGCATTTCAACCACAAAATTCAAACAACTTAGAGTAGATGAGGATGGTGTTTTCTTCGAAAACAATTGTGGACAAACTTGATAATAATTTTTTGTTTGTTTTTATAATTACCCATTCAATATAAGTGCACATTGTATATTTGACCCTCTTGAGTAGCTTAATTAAGGAGGTGTTATTTTACGGAGTGTTTCTTCCTGTGCATTTGTTCCCGTTTTCTTGACCTAAATGTATATCATACAGTAAATAACTTAATGAATATTTCACTTCGTATCTTGTACTCGACAATAGATAAAAATGTATTCCATTCATGTCAAGAATTCTTTACGTGATACTTATATTTTTCTATGTCACGCGACTTTGTTTGTAAACATTAGTTGAACTATTTGTTACAGTTTTGCTGTTGTTTTTATGCTTAATCATGGTATGGGAATTTCTTGACAAAAAGTAAATAAATATGATATATTGTGATCAAGAGAATAGATTTTGTTTAGCAAATTATCCCGTGGTTGGTGGAATTAAACAAAAACATTACGGGTACAAATATGTACAAAAGGGAAGTAGGGTACACGTCAAAGATCAACACAAAATGACAAAAAGTCGGGAATACTAGATGTAAAACAAACAACGATCAATCTTTTATATACTACTTACTATTTTATATAAGAGAGGGGGGTTATAACCAACCGTGAACACAAAATTGCTTTATGTTAAAAAAAACCAAACAACAGTTAACGTGTGTAGCATATCATTCAAAGGCATTGCCCCGCTATATCACGGTTACAAGAAACAATCATAACAGGTACCGGTAACCTCAACTATTATATTAGTTTCATTTTCCAATCAATCATCTATTATGCAAATAACATGTACACAAATAAGTCGTTGCTTTATTTGTACTTGAACAAGTAAATTTTCCTGTTACTCCCTTTCATGTAGAGCAAACGATAATATGAAATTTCTTTTTGAGTGACAATTAATTTTGGTGTTTTCTTTGCGGTTCGCGTTTAAATTATGCGTGTTTTTGAAGTTTGAAAAAATAGACCATGGCTTTGCTTTTCGTCCTATTTCTAAAGATCGTACAAATAAATTTGATAGTTTACGACAAATTGACAATGTACTTAATACTATTATACTGTATACTGTAAGCAAAGGTAAATTGTTGTAAGAAGGCCGTCAGTAGCATATTTGAAGACATGGGAAATGAAACGAGTATCTTCTGTTTTCTTCATCGTGAAGTAATGTTAACCGCAGTTTTGAGGAGGTGCATGAAAGTACAACGTATATATATACATGCGTCTTTGCGCAATACTGTTGGTAGTTTGTTAAAAGTACACATAGATTGGTCAACCACTTTAGTTTTATGAGCGGTTGAATTAAATCTTTTTTTCGATTGAGGTTTCAACCTGACCTAATAAAATCATTGAGCTCTTAATCATTTAAATGAAAACATAAACATTGTCACAATAAAACCGTATACAATATCTTTCCTATAAATTGATACTTTTGGTGTAAAGTATCTCTATTGTAATGGTGGTCGCCTGTCACTCCAGACGAGAGAAAATCTACATCACAGGTGTTTATTATGTGATATAATAAGCCAATCAACAATTAAATGATCACATTTCTACATTGGTCAGGTTTCTGTAAGAATTTATACATCTCATAAAAAAATGTACGATGAATCCTTCGTAAGTGTTATTTATACAATTCATTAGGTCGTAAAAAAAGTATACGATGTGTCTATCTCAGTGAAATCTAATAATTACAGATGCTGATGAGTTTTATGATATACTGCATCGAAATTGAAATATCGTGACACGAAACTTAATCTTATTTAAAAAAAAGTGGAATTTCCAAAACTTTTTTTCTGGTATGTTATCACAACATGAGAGCTCGTTTAAACGTAAACCGACTCTCAAATAGTTGATACTGTTAATAGATACAGTGATCTATAAAAAAAACTAAAAAAAAAAATAACCCAACCACCATGGACGTTTTAATAAGCAGTTAAATTGTAGTTTTTTTTTAATAATTTGTAATTCTACGTTTAAACTTAGGATGAATAATTACATGAAAATTGGTAACGACAAATAAATCACTTTTACAGTATTTGAATATTTCCTACATTTTCTGAAAATCAATTATAACAATATTAATAGATGATAATATTGAGCCGCTGACATTCGCTTTTTGACTTGTTTAAATTTGTTGTCTATTTCGTTTGTATCCTCATATAAGTTTTTCTGACTTTCTTTTATTCTCGAATTTTGACCTCTTGTTCAGTTGGCCTATTCCTTAATTGTTCGAACATATGTATACATGTACATGTTTTATAGCTATTGTTTTTAGTGGATCACTTACTGAAAATGCGAAATTGAATCTTATAGAAGTTCGATTTAAACGAATTTATCAACAATGTAATTCAATAGACAAATTATAACGCCAACAATTGATTTATACATTCTTTTCTTTGCAAATTAGAAAAAAAACTAACTTCTAAATGTCACCATTGATCAAATACGCAAGAAAATTAAAAAAAAAAAACTTTTCAAGGTTTAGTTTTGGACGAAAACAATCTTCACCTAATAACTCTTGCATCTTCACATTTTATATCACACACTTGCAATATTCATAGAGTGTTACGTAAAAGTTTGATCAATCTATTAAGAACGAGATAGTTTTCGAAATAAATGATTCCCTCATTGCATGCAAAAATGTCAAAAATAATTTCTTTTATCGATGTTCTTTGCCTATAAAGTGTAATGATAATCAGTTTTAGAGAAACTGCTTCATTCATTTGATTATTGATAATTTACTACTAAATTGTTTCTGTTGCATCATTATTCCTTATCACAAGTGAAGTTTTACAACATTATATTTGATTTCATGTCTTTTAGATCTTATACCAAGTCTGAAGGTTTTATGAACAAATTATTCGATGCCATTAAATGCAGTGTCAGTTGGTTTAATAGAAAAACTGATTTATTTAACTAAATATGAATAAAATCAGATGTTGGGACTACGTAAATGAGACAACCTAACGGTGAAAACCTTAAACGAATGCAGAGGCAATTTTCATCAACATCTTTTTGAATACCTAGATATTAGAGAGGAAAAATCAAGAGCTATCGTTGTAGGCTGTATGTGGACGTCTTATAATTTTAACTTTCCTCATTTGGTTTTTTTCCTGGTTGCTGTCTCATTGACGGTATACACCACATCTTTTACAAAAAATAAATATCAAAATGTATGTCAAACTGCATGGATTGCATTTTTCTTAACTTGTTTATTTTTAGTTCCTTGAAGGTGTATGACGTTCGGGTCATGCTCTTTTGTTCCATGAAGGTGTATGATGTTCTTTGGTTCCTTTCTTTAACGCAGTTGATTCGATAATTATGTGTCTTTTCAGTAACTGTTACGTCTCAGATTTCATTGAACGCAATTAACTAAAAGCATGTTTACACCAGAGGAATACAGGTATCACAAATTGGTCAAAAGTTTTACTAAATCTTTCACGAAAAATATAAAGATGTATTGTGGAAACTCATTCCACCTAAAGAACTTTAATCAGAGGAATTCCACACCCATTTTATAATGATAATTGATACATATAAAGCAAACAAGCATAACATTTGTTTTTCAACTTATTTGCCGTAATAATGAAGGTTTTGATAATACTTCATGTGAAATAATTGCATCTTTCTGATTTTTAAAAACTCATATTACAGATGTTTTTGTTTTATTAATGCAGGTTCGTTGCTTACTTGCAGTTTTGAACACGGTTTAAACTCTTAATTTTTTGTTTTTGCTTGATTTTTGCAAATTTTGTTTGAAAGTAGATTGTACGTTGTATCGGTATAACCATGTATTAGGTTATTTTGCATCGAACTTTTTCTGCGCTTGATGAAACAGTTAGCGGTAAAATGCTTAAAGGGGGAAAACCAACAAAACAAACCATACACAAACATTAATTTCCTCCAATAATCGGTCTTTGTATAATTGTACCATGTTAGTTTCACCAGAACGTTTAACAACACAATATGATGGCACCTGACCGATACGAATTTAAGAAATAAGGAATACTTAACTCTTTGCCCTTCTTCGTATAATTGAAGACGAAATCCTTTGCTCTATACAATGGAATACTCGTACACGTCCAGCATACAATATAATCATTGCTTTATTTTAAATTTACGACAACATTCGTTCTTGCGTTAGTCAGTCTGGTTTTTGATAGCATCTATGTTGTTCATTTCAAGACTTGCGGAAAGTCTAAAATAAAATCTTTGGGTAAATGAAGGATGTAAATAGATAATGTCATGAAGCATTCAATAACGCTTTTAGAAGAGGTCGTTGTTCTATATTAGGAAAATGATATCATAATATAAGAATAGAAACTTTCATGTCTGGCAATGACAGGAACAACAAAAAGAAATAAGCACATTGTTAAAAAAAGTCAATATATCGTGTAATAGACACTTTGATGGACATGTGAATCACAAGTCTTTGCAATGTTACAATAGATTTCATTATAGAGTTGTTGACACAGAAAGAACTGTCTTTGTATAATTTTACAAGCTCAGATTAAGGAAAATAAGTCGATTTGATATTTCTTTTTTCAATTAATTACATGAATACGTATAAACCAGACAATCATACGCGAAAGTTTTTCGAAAGTATACTTAAACAACAGCATTATATATAGCATTACATACAGGATCGGGTCTAAATTTTGCCCGATTAAAAGGCTAAAGTTGATTTGAAATTTTGGAAAGCATATACATTTGTAATTTCATCTGGTATGCACCATCAAAAGAACTAGTGAACTATTATATCAGATTAGTATCAGTCCTTACAGAACAGATTTTGTACTAGAGTACTGGATAAAGTTCTATAGCCAAGAGTTCTGAGTTGGTCTTATTTTTTTATATCTTTTAAAGGAAAATATTGTTATGATTCTTTTGGTAAACTCTAAGCTGAAATCTAGAAGTTAAGGAATGAAAGTTTCTGCAAGCTACTGTTTCATATACTTTGTATTAACATTAATGAAAGCTACCGTCTCTTTTTCATAGAAGACAACGCAATATTTTTATAATAAAATCTCCGGAGGAAGCATTATAATTGCATAATTGCAGAACTGCACTTTTCTCATTTTATTTGGTTTGATAATGTAAGAAGTTAAAAAATAGTATGCTACATGTATGACGAAGCGGTTTAATGGTATGCACTAACGTGTTCGTTTGATCCTCTTTATCTTTTTCCGTACTTCTGAACTCGATTGCAAATCTTATATCGACTAGGTTTGACCCGAGATTGTCAATTTTGACATAAGTTTATCAACAACGTCATATATTTCATTTCACCTACTTTGATGATTTTTATCCGAAATAATCAAAATTAGATTGCAAAATATATAGTGTAAAGATTACATGGTTTTATCACTCGGAACAAAACGGTCCGTTTTTATCACGTTTTTTAGGTTAAGAAAATACTCAACATTTTAAATATCATTTATTAAGATGATGCACATAGATTGAGTCGCTTGCTTTTTTCTTCTTTGCGAAAGTATCTCTAAATACATCGGATTTTCACGAAACATTTTTTTTAATTCATGCTTGCTGCTAATATTTAACGATAAGTACATCAATATCAGATCATATCCCCGTTCACAAATGTTTTGCCCTTTTTCCATATAGCTTGCTTGGGTTTGGGAATTGTAAATATATATTGCGACTAACAATAACAAAACGGAAGGGAAAAGGGATATGTTTTCTCCTATACAACCAGTTTTAGTTGTCTTTTTACAAGGAATAAAAAAATGCCATTTGAAAATCTAAACTTAATTAGTGTCCTTGCTTGCTGAACAAATTCCCTCTGAAATGCCGGGAAATAAAATTAATGCAATACATGTTCAATCGCCGTTGAACGTGACCTTTAGTTTAATGATTTATAAGTGGATACACTTTTCGATTTGATTAATTAAAAATGTCGCTGCCTTTTGGAATTTCAAATACCAAGTGTTAGCTGTAGATAAACATAAAAATAACTGTCGGATAGCGAAACATTACTCATCCGTACTTTAATGCTGTTTTTTCTTCTGAAAATGTCTTAATGAATTTTTCACTTCGGCTATAAGATTCAAATGAAGTACCATCAACGACTGACAAATACTGATCTTTAGTCTATAATCTCGAACTATTTGAATTCCTATGGATAGATATATCACTTAAGTTGATTACTTCAAAAAGTCGAAAAGAAACACTGATATAACTCAGTCTTTTATTTTCTTATAAAAATAAAACCATTTATTTTTATATACTTTTCATTTTCTCATTGAAATAAAATCATTTATTTTTAGTATATTTTATTTTTGCTTTAGATTGATAAGACGTAAATTAGAATTCATGATGTAATAAAGAAGCCATTAATAGACGTCATGGTGTGCGGGTTTTTTCAATAAAGTTATCCTACCACTGATAATGCACTTGTGTTCTTTAAAAAGAGGTCTGGTGGGGGTGCTTTACAAATTTATTCTTTATTTTTTTACACCGTTCTGCTCTATTGGCAAATTTTGACCTTTTAATTGCATTGTCCATTATTCTAGATATTCTATAAGATAAAGACGCCCTGAATATACATGGAATATTTGCCACTGGACGTTAAACGTCGAACAACAAACAATCTATTCTACAAACCACATCCAGACCATTTTTAAATAGATTCAATATACATACAGATATAGCAAAAAAGGTCTGATTTTTTTTAAACCTGACATTAGTGTGTTATTAATAGTTATGTATAAGTAAGCCATCAAGCTAAAAGTCAAAAGTCATTGTAGCAAATCTATTGAGAACTTGCTAATTAAGAAGATAATAGATCTTTCTAAAAAATACAATAAACGTTCTAATATATAATAATTCAGCTTAAAAAAGACCAGGGGAAAATAGCAAAAGAAATTTCTAGTTTCAATCCCTCTTTTAATCCTGAGATTTATTATACATGTAACTGTTTCTACTTTAAATTCTGTTGTAAATTTTATGTTCACTGCAAATTAGATTATTCATAGAATTCTGTTATTTTATTATGATGATAATAATCTACAATTATAGTACTTTCCATAAACTATTTCATCCTTTCTTGGTGACTATTTTTACTACAATTATGTATTAATTTCTAATAGAAAGCTGTAAAGAATAGAAAATTATAATACAAAAGGCGATAACTTACTTAGATAATGGAAGTAATAAATACTTCCATGCTGAGATAGAAAGAGGGAATGCATTCGGCATGTTTGATTCTTGAAATATTTATATAAAAACGTTTATAGGATAGCAGAAACATGTTAAATCTGACTTTTTGCTGAAGAGTTGATTTTTAAATTACCGATTTCGTTTCCACGTAAAGAGTTCTTGCAGGGAAACCAACTTCTGAGTAGGTCACATTGTGTTTGTGAGTTATATAAAGCAAGTGCCATAAACTTGGTAATTTGTTCGCAATCTGACAATAGTTATGACTTTATACATGGACACATATTAATTTGAAACGGAATTTGCAAAATAGCTGTTTACGGACGCGGGAAAATGATAAATTTAATCTTTATTAATCAAAAGGGTAATTTGGAATTTGACTTTGCAGAGTTGTTTACGATTTCTAAAATACCATTGAACTACACCAGCTTATACTATATTACGTACATTTTGAGACCCTTTATAGCTTATTTTTTGGTGCTAGTGTTGAAGGCTGTACATTATCCTGTAATGGTTTACTTTAAAAAAAAATGTTATTTGGATGGAAAGTTGTCTCATTGGCACATCTTTCTATATCTTTTTATCTGATATTGCTCATACGGGTGTACAATGAACCATCCTGAGAAGTAAAAACAATAAAAAGATGTAGTTTGAAACCACTTGGTCAATGACACTGCTGGTGGACGTTTCATTCCCGAGGGTATCACCAGCCCAGTAGTCAACATTCCGGTGTTAACATGAATATCAATAATGTGGTCATTTTTAAAAATTAACTGTTTACAAAACTTTGATTCGTTTTGAAAAAAATAGCGATTTTCTTATTCCATGCATAGATTACCTCAGCCCTATCTGGCACAACTTTTTGGAATTTTTGGATCCTCAATGCTCTTCAACTATGTACTTGTTTGGCTTTATAAATATTTTGATATGAGCGTCACTGATGAGTCTTATGTAGACGAAACGCGCTTCTGGCGTACTAAATTATGATCCTGGTATCTTTGATAACTATTGAAACAAATATCCGAGACCGAATGTAAACAGGCAGAGGTCACTGTACAGCCTTCACCAACGAAAACATATAATACCATATAGTAAGCTATAAAAGGCACAAATGACAGGTACATGTATGCAAATATGTGGAACGATTCAAAAGAGAATCCAACGTCCTGATTTATGCTATAACTATTAACGAAAAAAAAAACCCCAAACCCATTAATATGGCAACCCATGCCAAACACTAGATTAGAAGGTCTTTACTATGGGCGGGAACAAGCATAATTAACGTTTGTTTGTCAAACATGATTTTTTTCACGAGGAATGCAATCTATTTGATTTATAAGATGTTTTATCATTGGTTCTAACAGTTAACACTCAATCGGTTCTTTTTCCGAAAAACGAAAAAGCAAAAATCGTGTCTCTGAAATTGCAAACAAAAGCAATAGGATGATCATGATCAATGAAGAGCTTGTTGAACTCGTAGATTCAAAGCGGACAGAAATTAAACAGTAGTTTTAAAACAAAAATGTTCTGTTTTATCGTATATAATAAAATACACTTTTTTGTTATCTTGTATAATAATAAATCGTTTTTATCATCTTATGCTTTATATAATGTTAACATAATCATTATTTGTATGATTTAATGACAATTGCCTCATTGATATGTCATATTTTTAATGACTAATTATCTGTACATTTTACTGATTTAAGGCTCTTTGATGCCGTTTTTTTTATCATGTTAATTATCAAATCTATTTTGATATGGAAATATGCTGGTGACTGTTCTCTCTCTTATTGTCCACTTGTACACAAGTATGTGTCTAAGGTTATGATTAAAATCTTGAAGTATTTCATATGTCCTATGGTTGGGTTGTTGTCTCTTTGACACATTTCCTATTTTCATTCACAATTTTATTGCATCTTGGTCATTAGAATAGTCGGTCAGTTTCGATTTTTTTATTCATTTTGTGGACAAAATAGGGTTTTATACGCCAGGAAATGGTTACTTTAACTGCATTTTGTAAAACTCTTCGCAATTTTTGGATCTCAAGTATTTTCAACATCCTACTTTTATTTTGTAGACAAAATACGCAGTTGGTTTACACTACATATATTAAGCCTGGTATCTTTGGTGATTTTTCTTTTTCAACCACTTGGTCGATACTTCTGTTGATGGAGGTTACATCTCCGAGGGTTTCACCAGTCCAGAAGTCAGCACTTCTGTGTTGATGTGACGTATCATCGACATGATCATGTTTATAAGTAAACATTTTACAAGAAATACTCATTGATAATGTAGATTTCAGGATTGTTTTTTTTCCATCAGACGCGCGTTTCTTTAATAAAAGACTTATCAGTGACCCTCGAGAAAAAGTAATTTTAAAGCCCAAAGAAAGCACACATACAACAATTATTTGTTCGAAAAAAAAAAGATTCTCTACTCGTAATGAATGATTACTTTTAATAGTATTCGGCAAACCTTTTCTTATTTGGTTTTGTCTTCAATGTTCTTAAACGTTGAACCTGGAACTTTAAATTGTTTTGTACTCGAGCGTTTGACACTATTGAGTCTTTCAAGACGAAAACGCGGGTCTGGCGTACACAGTTATAAGCCTGGTGCTATCTTTGATGCGTTATTTTTATATATCTATTTCATTTGTGTGTTTTTGTATCGATCCATGATTTTTTTATTTCAATGTGTACGTTTAGAGTATAGACTATTCACTTTTTATTTGCAGGTGCCTTTTTGATACCATACTTTTTTATGCTAATTTTCTTGGGATTGCCCTTGTTTTACATGGAGTTAGCGTTAGGACAATATCAACGCTGTGGTGCAATATCTATATGGAACAGACTTTGTCCAATGTTTACAGGTAAACATACATTTTGTACAAACGATGCATGCTATTATTAACTTCAATATGGTATCCAACACGAACCGACGAAAGTTTTATGAATTTCGTGCACGCGGTGCTCTTTTCTGTATCTACTGTAAACTAGCTAATTTTCGCGGATATTTTATTTCGTGATTAGCCCTTTCTAGTCCACTTCGTTGCGATCTAGCATGTTCATATTTACTTGATGTGGTTTATTAGACTAAAAAGATTCAAGTTTATACATAATCGCAACAATTTATATTCGATTTATTTTTCCACTCTCGAAAGTCGCGAAAAATAATAGCTCGCGAAATTGTTTTACTATGTAAACATTTGAAAGCTATGAATCTATAAATACGTTTAAACGAGCTGCAGGACAAAAGATGACACAACAAGAATAGTCAAATTCATAAAAGGCCACACTTATTTAAAGGCAAATTTTCTGTCTATTTCAATTTTATATGATATTAGCAGAAAAACAGTCTAGGCATTACCATAGTTTATTGAATATCGTACAATATCAATACAACGTACTCTAACTCTGAGTAAAGTCATAAATTAATTGTTGAACTGTAAATCTTTTTTCAACTAACACGAAGTAGACTTAAAAAAAGTAAACGTCTGTCAGACGATTACACATAATGATTTAGAAATAAAGTTCAAAAGTAAAATAAGTCACGAACAAAATCAGTATCATGGAATACCTTCAAAAGAAAACAATGGTATTTTATCTGAATTAGACATTCAAAATGATTGTCGCATATCGTTAAGTTTTTGTTTTAAATACTGGAATACAAATCGCCTCTTTCATAGAATAATGCCATATTATTTACTTGCACTTTTTACAAGTATGTTAACGCTTCTTGCACTAACTAAATTAAAACGAGGTTACGAAAATTCCAAAATTTACAACCATTTGCTTAATGAAGGTTTGTCTTGAATTTAATTGTGCTCTTTTTATTTAGGTCTCGGTTATGGAATATGTTTCGTAGCCACATTCGTCGGAATGTATTATAATACAGTGATTGCATGGGCAGTTTATTACTTGTTTGCTTCTTTCCGTTCGGAAGTTCCCTGGTCCCATTGCAACAACACGTGGAACACTGCTGACTGCGTATCTGTTGTTGACGGATACAATGTTAGTCTCGTGACCAACAACTCAATGTTAGCAGCTACAGAATTTTACTTGTATGTATAAATGTATATATAAAAATTAATTTAAACAGTAATTCATCAATTAATTCAGGACTTATTTGAAATTATTCACAATAAAGGGAGAGGCGAAAGATACCAGAGGGAAATTCGAACTCACACGACGACATTAAACTGACACAACGCCATGGCTAAAAAATGGAAAAAAAAAAAACAGACAAACAATATTATAGCTCACGCAGTACAATATAGAAAACTACAGACTGATCATGAGCAACACGAACTCACCAAAAACTGTTGGTGATTTCAGGTGCTCTAGAAGGGTTAGCAGACCCTGCTCCAAATTTGGCTCCCGTCTTGTAATATTTTTCAGAGATGTTAAAAATTTCCAACTTAAGTCAATCGTATTATGAAGAGAAATTGACCCAACTCAAACTGTTACAGAACTATAAGGTTTTTCTAACCCAAGACGTAGAAAGCCTTAGACAGATTTTGCGCAACTGTTTTGGGTTATTTTTGTATTCAATGCTCTTTAAAATTAAAAATTATTCGGACCTTCCTTGAGATTGATTCAAATCCCACTAAAGAACATTGATTGTCTTCAGTGAACAAGTTAAATGCATCGATTAAAAACATGTCGACGAAAACGAAAAAACAAGTTAGCGATGAACAAGTCATTGTAGTTCCTTAAAGATCTTCAGTAAATAACTATACTACGTCTATCATATACAATATTTGATTCATTATATGAAGTGTTTTACAAGACGAAGCAAATTACATAAATCAAGTTAAAACTGTTGTCTATAAAATGTTCTTGAACTTTCTTGCAAGATAATGATGCAGACAAATATAATTATTGTTTGAAATTGAATTTGTAAAAATATAAATACAATTAAGCTTACACGTCTTGGTATTTCAAAATTAGAAAATCAATGATTTAAAGGGTAATGCAGCATTGCATTTCTAACATTTAATTTAGTTTTGGTGCTTACATAATCAACTAATCAATCTCTCACTTGTCCTTTACAAATTTATATTCTCCAGATTTAGAGTTTTAGAGGACCAAAAAGCTTATGGTATTGAAAGTGTTGGTTCGCCTAAGTGGCAAATGGTGCTTTGTTTGATAGCAGTCTTTGTTATTGTTTATTTTTCCTTGTGGAAGGGGATCAAATCCTCAGGAAAGGTGGGTAATGTTTTACATGAACATCTTTAAAATTCTTTGTACATATATATTACAAGTATTTCTTGTTGTATTTGGTATTTCAGTTAATTGTTTAGTGATGAAAGGAATAGAAAACAGAAAAGAAAGACTAAATGAAATGGTATTGTTCTCCAAATTTTATTTTTTTCTTATTTGTTTTATCTTATCTACATGTATTGTTTAATCACAGCAAATATATCACTCAGGAGACATTTATATTGTATACAAACAGGATATATAGCAACAATTACAAAATTGTAGAATGCACGTAATACATTGAAGGCCGTACAGTGACCTATAGTTTTTAATTGCTGTGTCATTTTGGTCTCTTGTGGAGAGTTTTCTCATTAGCAATCAAACCACATCTTCTTTTTTTATAAACACGAATTATTTCTAAACTAACAATAAATGAAAAGTAACTTTGTTTCAGGCAGTGTGGGTAACTGCTACCGTTCCTTATGTTGTATTGCTCATCTTGTTGGTAAGGGGATGTACCTTACCTGGTGCCAAAGATGGCATTATTTACTACCTCAGACCACAGTGGGACAAGCTACTTAAAGTGGAAGTAAGTACTATTTCTGAATCTTAATATTTCCGTTTTTTAGCCCTGAGTTACATTTTTATACATTTATGTAGTGCCTAAGTTTGCTATTGTCTAACTATTATATAATTGTATCATAACCAAATAAACGTTAATGAAATTAAGCTCTGTTCCTAATATTTTATTTAAGAAATAATTGATGCAAGCTATACCTTATTGAAGTTTGAGTAGGCATTGTATTCGTGATTATTTTTGCCATAGCGATAGTGAGGGCTAAAATATCACGAATAGGGAGGGCTAAAATAACACGAATATAATGCCTACCCATGTTAAAACTGCAGTAAAGTATAGCTTGCGTCAATTATTTCGATTCTGATTAGGACAATTAACTTAAGGTAATTTCTATATCGGATGTGTATAAATGTAAAGCGTTTGTATAGGATCTTCCATGAACCTCCTTTCTTTGTTTGTAAACAAGGAAACGACTGGCAATTAGATTTTTAAGAGGGAGGAGTTTAGAACAACAACATGAACGGTTGTATTTAGGTCAAATAATGTCAATTGCGAATTGCAACCCATTACAGTCATAATAAATGAATTAGTAACAACATGTGCATCATTTAAGAGTTTAGAAGTGTTTTAAGTAAATGAAATATATTAAATGCATGCCAATTTGATAAAATTCATTATTCTGCAGTAGTCAATATACGTATGTGGAAACAAATTTTATTGGATTTAGAGCATGAGTTTATTCACAAATCGAAAGAAGCACGTCATATAAGAATATTGTTTCCCTTTGGCTTGTTGGCAAATGGATGTCGATACATCTTGGACGCTGCTAAAATGGTACCACATAGTACGAACAAAGGACATAGAACAGGTGTCTTTGACATTTTTCTTTTGGTTGCTATCTAATTTTCGTACTCCCCCCAAATCTTTGTTGATTCATAAGGTGCAATAAGACAACGTTTGGAAATTAGCCTGGCTACATTGAAAGTGCTTATGGCTGGCATATTTATTTAAAAAGTACTTTGTTTTGTCCATTTCTGTTTATATATTATGTATAGCATTTCCTTGTTAACTTGCTTCAAAACAAGAAAATATCTCCGCGGGTCTCTATTTTCTTCATGCTTCTAAAGATCGTTAGATCATAAACATACTTGCCATTGTGCCCGTTTGTTTTTAATTTTGTTCGTGTTGACTGAAAAGCTCCGCTTGACTTGTGTATCATTCGGTTTCTTTAGCTCGTACAAATTAAAGTTTTTATTTACGATCGTAACCGACAACTGTATAAAACATGTCAAAACTTAACGATTGATGCTAAGGTTTTCAAAAATTTAATTAAGTTAATTGCTTTCATGAATTATTCACAGTGTGTGAAAATTTCAGAGGAAATATATTTTAATTTGTTAAAATTTAATTACTTTGTACATCTTGAGACATTTATGCACATTTCTTCTTTTAAGTCGCATTCTTTTTTGTTCAAATAAATTTGTTCAAATTTGACAGAGAGATCACAAACCTTTTCATGCTTTGAATTCTAAAAAAGGAAAGTATAAAAGTGCAAAAATCATAAATATGTCTTTTAAGATGAACTTTAAGACATTTCGATTGTTATAAGAACATCTGCAACTGAATACATTTATAAGGATAAAGGAACAATAATTAAAATTGATCAATAATTCATTCAACGTCATGTCAACGCATTTGATAATGTTATTTATAAGTTTAAAGAAAAGCTCTGTCTGACACTTGTACAAGATGGTTTTCATTGTATACTCAACAAGCGAATGGAAGCAAGTAATGAACCAACTGCAAAAAAATGTTTGAATAAGATCAAATGGCATTGATTATTTTTAGAACGATTCAGTAAATCCATTTTTTTGCCTTTTAACATGCTACCTACACCTGTCAATTGGTGTGTACCCTACATTTCTTTCTAATCATAATTATTACACCAAAATTTGAAATTGAAATATTTTTGGCACGATACACGGATATCAAACTCAGCTTTATGAAAACAAGTTGGTGTGTTTCTTTGGTATATTTCTATAAATGACCATAATTTATATTAATATGATTAAGACCTTAAGGTTAGCGACCTTTTCTAGGTTATCTTTATAGGTCACTAGACAGGTTTTATTGACATTAATGTATAAATCTTATTTGTTTACATGAATTATTCGCATTAATGTCATTAGATTTGTTCCATTCAATTTGAAATCTCTTGAGGTGTTTGTTTTGTACACAGTTGTATTCATTAAGGAAGAGTTTCTGTTCTAATAGGTCAACGGCATCGTCTTTTATATCTCTGCCATAAAAAAGTATCACCACTCGAAAAAGCTTGTTCAGTCAGCAAAGCCTGTGAACTTCAAGATTCAATTTGTGTGTGTATTAACATATAATGAACTCAAACTTGATGGCAAATTTATTCAGTTAATTCTTTTAAAGCGAACTTAAATTTTACACTTGTATTTTGTAGGCCCTTTATACATGTAGCTTGCTGTTCAGTGTGAACCAAGGCTCCGAGTTGAAGCCCGTATCTTGACCTTAATGGTTTACTTTTATAAATTGTTACTTGGATGGAGAGTTGTCTCATAGGCACTAATACCACATCTTCTTATATCTATTAAATTTTACACTTATAGATTATTTATTAACTTCTCTTATGCAATTTCACTTTCCATCTTTCGGTCTTAATGTGTTATCGAAATCCGGTGGTTGTATACAAAAAAATGTCCTGCCGTTATAGCGAAGAGCTCTTAAATGTCATTAAACACGCAATCAATCAATCGATCATAGATAAATTTTGCCAATAAGATATCATCAATGAAGTATAGATGACAATCAATTTTAATCTTAAATATTTTATGAGAAGGAGCTACTGGATTTTTCGTAAGAATTTTACAAGTTGTTGACCAAAAACTCAACTTATCAATTGTAGGTATGGTTAGATGCTGCATCACAGATATTCTTCTCTTTGGGGCCAGGTTTCGGTACCTTATTGGCATTATCAAGTTATAACAAATTTCACAACAACTGTTACATGTAAGTAAATTTATTCTTTTTTTTTACAACCTGCAGACTGAAAAAGCTGCCGTTAGACTGTTAGACGCTAATTATGTTCGTTATTGATGACTATCAATGATAAATAAAGACAACAGTAGTATACCAAAGTTCAAAAGTAACAAATCGATTGAGAGAAAACAAATCCGGGCTACAAACTCAAACCGAGGGAAACACATCAACTAGAAGAGGAAAACAACGAAACAACAGAACACTGAAGTGACACAAACAACAAACGGCAATGCAACATACATAGAAACGAATTATAACTTACAAATTGTCATATTCCTGACTTGGTACAGGAAATTTTAAGAAAAAAAAAGGTTGGGTTAAAACTTTCCTCCCAGCAACAAGTGGAAAAATCAGCGTCACATCCAAACATTTTCTCGCCTTAATTTGCAACCTGTTTGCATCGTCATGGTTAACGTTACATTGGTTTTCAATAGTTGCTCAATGCAAACATGTTTAAAAACGAAAAACATAGATAGAAGCGACTCGATAGTCTTTAAAGAGATTGCTAGTTTTTTGTTAAACCATACAGTCTGACAGATCGGCAGTCATAATGGCATGTTAAATTCACTTTCAGTAAATAGTTCGGTTGCAAAGCCCACTTATTTAGTTATTATGCAGAAATATTTTATTCCGGACAGACTGACGAGAAGGTTTAGCAACTGTAAACGGCCAATTATTTTCCCCGGGAAATGTAAAAAAAATATGTCATACACAAACAGAACTTTTGAAGTTATTACCCGAAAACGTAACTCTGACAACAGTAATTGTGGTACATTTTTTGTACATTGTTAGATAGAACTTTTGGTGAAATCATAGTAATTTTTAACTCTTGTCTTCGCCGGAAAGCTCATTGATACGATGTTCTTCGTCTTCTTAAAGTTTGCCACTTTCACATCTGAATAAAGATGATTAATAACTGGTGCATTCGTGGCCTATTTATTTAAAACCGGTTAATATTTTAGTTATATACAAAAACGGTGCAGAGAACAAATGTAGTCATTAAAACTATGTACAGGAGATGAAGATATTTTAATGAGAGCAGAGAGAACAACATATGTAAGCTGCTCTCCAAAAGAGTCGACTGTCAGTGTATTTACAACTGCATTTGGTTAAAATTTCCAGTGCGTTATTGCATATGGGAAAAATGAAAATATGTGCGAGTCTTTCGATGTATAAATATGTCTGAAGGTGTGAACATTATGTTTTCTGGTTCTTGAGTCTGATGGGATGAGCATTGTGCTAGATGGTATAGCAACAAGATGGTGTGTGATTTTGTACATCATAACCAGGCGTGCACGTAATCTGCGTCGTGTTAATTGTGGCCAGTTGAGTGTTTGATACACAGCTAGTGTTATGCTACATGTTGCAGGCATACCGAGCAGCTCTCCGTTCGGCCATCTCTATCTTCGAAATAGATTCTGAAGTGTGGGTCCCCAAACCGAACAAGAGCTAATTTTAAACAAAATGTATGATGCCAATGTAAAACCATAGGATACTTGTACAAGATCTGCATCGTGACTAACTAAATTGATTCAATTTATTGTCTCTTATTCGACAATGATTCAGTGGTTGTCGTTTATTTCCGCAAATCATAGTTTATTGTTTTGTACATTACTAAGACCATTTGTTTTCCGTTTGAATTGTTTGAAATATTTTATTGTGTACTCTTGTTTGATTTAGTTTTCTCGTTTGAATTGTTTGAATCATTTGAGTGTGCACTCTTGTTTGATTTTATAATCAAATTGATATTTATTTCCAAGACATAACACGGACGGAACCATATTCGCAAACAAGTCAAATTGAGTATCATTCTGAATCTACACAATGAACATCATGGCGGATGTCAAATATTAAGCATTATCTACTTACCCTTCTGGAGTATCTGAGATAACTACCGGTTTTTAATGTTGTTCGTTTTGCTCAGTCTATAGTTTTGTATGTAGTGTTTGGTAAATATCAATGGCTTTATCAGTCTCTCTTCGACGTTTTAGTTTGTTTTGTTACTTTTTACAGTAGTACTAGTATTCGTTAAATCAAGCTGTTTATATCTAGTAGTTGAATGAACTGTCATGGTTGAAGCGTTAAATTATATCAAGAATAATAAATGTTATAAGAAAAATACACGCAATTTAAGTTGTATGTAGACAGTTAACTGCAATATTACATGTTTTCAGAGATGCTGTTGCAACGGCTACCATCAATTGTTTTACCAGCGTGTTAGCGGGTTTTGTGGTATTTTCCGTATTAGGCTACATGGCTCATATCACACAAAAGGATATAGATAAAGTAGCGATGGAAGGTAATTTGTATTGTGTAATCTATAGAAATCAAACTGTACATGCACACGTCAAACAAATAATATAAAAAAAAATATTGAGATGTTACTTACGACAAAAGTTTTCATCGTAGTCTGTAAAATATCAGATCAGTTGTCAATGTATTTAAAAGTGTATTGTAAATCAATGTCTGTATCACTAACATGACTAAGATTTTAATAATTACGTTACTAAACATTCTGAAAATAGAATAAACTGACCATAATCGAAGTGTCTGAACAGCAATGCATATAATGCAATGAATTTGTTTGAAAAAATATACACCGGAATGCAGTGAAAATGTCCCACTAAACGTTGTCCAGTCTCTAAATTTCGGTTCAAATCGTTTAGGCCATTTCATTGTACAATGAAGGTAATTGTACAAGTAGCAGTTAACTTAATAGTTGTTTAAAAAGTGTGTTTCCAACTTTACGTATGAAGATTGGAAATATACATTTGCAGAATGTTGATTTAAGATTCAATTAAGATCGAAGACGAACGCAGTTGCCACATGCGGAGTTTGGGCTCACAACCCGAGTGTCGACAGGATAGTGATTGTAGTAGATACATTTGGACTACTGAGTCATGCATTCCCTTTTCCCGTCTTTATTACTAGTATTTCATTTGTTATATGAGTTTTTAAGTTCATTAAACTATTTTTAGAAAACAAGTCGGAGGTGGACTTTAATAATATAATACATTAAATAAGCATGCCAAGTACTATTGAAAACGATTAACAAATAAAATTATGCTTAACTATTTTAGGTCCTGGCCTAGTGTTTATGGTATACCCTGAAGCACTAGCGACGTTGGATGGTTCAGTATTTTGGTCTATCTTATTCTTTGTTATGCTTATCACACTAGGCATGGACAGTACGGTATGTAATTAAACACGTTTCTTTAGTTCATTTCGTATAAATGTCACGTCACAATAAGAAATATGTATCATTTTCAATCACTGATTGTGAAAAAAGACAACACCTCGGTAATAACATCGGCATTCCTCGGCAAATTTCAGATTTCCAAAATGTTACGGATATCAAATCAAGTATAGCCTATTAATGGTCGGTAGCATAAACGTTTAATAAACCGAATTCAACGAGAACATGTTTTCCCAGAATAACATAGATACAGTAAAGAATTGGATAGCAACCATAAACATGTGATCCACTAAGTTTTATAAAACGCCATTACAAACAAAGTATGGCGGATTCTTCAAGCGTGTTTAAGCAATAAAGTAACATACAATAAATTAACATCAGTTTGTTAAAGTTAAGATCATTTAGCAGTGTTTCAGATTTTAAATAAAATAGTCGTATATAGCCATGTGTACACATGAATTCAAGATGGATGTTGGCACTATAAATTATTTATAAAAAGATTTGAAACCGAAAGTCAGCACTCAAATAATAAATAGTAAAACGATTCGATGTCCAACTGTTGGATTTATGCTAAAAAATCAATAAGTGGAAGACACAAATGATAGATTTCAACCAACGACAACCACTGAATTAGACTCGTCACATGCAACAGGTATTTAACGAGTTTAACAGGGTTAGACATGTAAGGGAGCGCTCATTTCCCCTATTCTAAAACAGGACGATAAGATTTACATATTTCTTGATATATACATCACATTCTACAATCAAAAACAAATTTATTTACTTAAGTGAAGCGGGCTAGGTAATGCAATGACTGTTTGGTAAGACAGATTTTTAGGGATGAATAAAGTTTAACATTTTTCAGTTTGGTGGACTTGAAGCAGTGATAACGGCCATTATGGATTCATTCAAAGTAGTAAAAGGACGACGGGAATGGCTTGTTCTTGGAGTTATAATATATTGCTTTTTGGGTTCACTACCGTCTACCACAAATGTGAGTACTCAAGGTGATTGTTAAATCACAAGCAAAACACTCTTGTTTCTTCTGGAATTCATCTAGATTATTGTTTTTGAATTAACATAAAACGAGTTAGAAAAGTCTAACACCGTTAAATGGTCCGTATTCAGTTACATACTAAGCTACACACTTCCATATATTATCAAGTCAAAGAGTAACTGAATAAGAATATTTACCAAATGTATACAGTACACAGTGTTTTGTATTCAAATATACACCATGAAAAATACAGAATCACCAAAAGAGACAATAAGAAATATTAAGTCAAGGAAAAACCGACAATTTAACACTAAACGAAAAACTATACAAAGAAAGTTAAAGATATTTTGTTTCCCATGTATGATGATATTCTAAAAGAAAGTGATTGATGTATCTGTAGTCAATTATCTGCAATATAAACGGTGAATTACACATTTGATTCATGTTTTGAATTAACTAAATTGTAAACAATTGGTAAATAAAATTGATGAGAATATAATCGCACAATTTTCAAAATATGTAAATTATAGATATGGTAATAAGTGTAAAATTAAAAAAAAGAGATTTTTACATGAAATGTAGTTAAATTGTAAATAATAAGATGTTCTCAGATGAAAAAATAAAGGTAAGATGTGCAAATCAATAAAACTTTAACTCGTGTTGAATATTAGTTACATGATCAGATGTTGGAATACATAGATTCTCAAGCAACACTGAAAAAATGTTTAATTGTCGAAAAGCGCTACTGGTGCAGAAACATTCGTATAGTTTATGTTTTTGTTTTTTCTAACACAGTAGCCAGTTCTTCGTCCATGGCATTAAATTACGGATATTGTGTTATTAAATTTGCCTTTTAAAATCATAGAAAATTATTTAATATCAAGGAAGACATGTCCTCCATGCAAAACACAGATTTCTTATCCGACTTTTGCGATACTATTTTAATAGGTTTTAGATATTTTAGTAGGTTTGAATGTCAAATATTTTGGTCTCAAGCATACAATGAAAATTTATAAACATTTGATACAATAAAAAGTGCTACAGATATACCAATAGTTATCATGTTCCGGATAGTTATAAGTAAAAACATTTTCAAGAAAACATTTTTTAAGACATTGTACATAACGCACCCAGAGTTTTTTTTTATACATAATACTGCCTCATTTTAGGGTGGACAATACATTGTTAGTCTGTTAGACAGACATGCAGCTCCAATACCACTTATTTGTATTTGTTTCTGTGAAGCAATAGCTGTTAACTGGTTTTATGGTAAGTTTACATTTCACGAGAACTATTGCGGTAGAATTATTGTATGCTTCACCGCCGGTAGTAGGAAGCATTATGGTTACCGGTCTGTGTGTCCGTCCGTCCAGTCATCAGTACGTCTAGTATAATTATGAAATTTGTTTGGTCTAAGGCTGTTTAAAATGAAAAGTTAATGTCGCATCAATCATATCAATTGAAAGATAAAACACATTTTTATTTTTGTAATGAACTTTTTCTGCCCAAGACTTTGCGGTATGTATAAAAGTGACAATAGTATTCTACTCTCCAATAGTCATAATTTAAATATGCAAACACAAAACTGGGTAACAGACAAAAAAACAATGGAAACACATCAACTTCAAGAGGAAACCAACGGATAAAAACAGAAACACTGATCTACAACCTAACAGATGCTAACATGCATAGACTATACGTATATACATGTATACTGAAAATAGACATCTGATAGTGCGATTGGGGCATTGTCTTATTAATTTGTTTCTTATTTAATTTTCTCCAACCATACGCAATGCAATAAAACAATTATATTTGTTATCATGAGTTGAATATATATTAAAATTAAATGTTTAGTCTAATTGGCTCAGTTGACCTATATCCAGCACTTGATTAATGTTATAACGAAACAACATGGATTTGTTTACATTTTACATGTTTTTAAAACAAAACATTTCTTATTGCTTGATGGTTTGTACATCTTTTGTTTTGTCTGTATCTGCTGTATTTCATTTCATGCGTTCCCTTCCAATGATTACATAGAATTTTGTACTCGCTACATTGAGAGCATTGAATTGTATATTATGATCAAAAGAATAACAATTAGTCATACATATTAGAATATTAACAAACAAATGTTGATGAAATGTTCCTTTTATGATGATTAATTGTATATATTCTGCACGATTAATTGTTACACTGCAGGTGTCAAGGTTTTAGCCTTACATATTTGTACAGTACACTTGCAGTAAAACTGAATAAATTTATCATATTGTGTTAAGGGCCATTTAATGATGTATCTTTTCATTGTATTCTATGTCGGTCAATTTGCTTAGATACTAGAACAATGTGTTGGATTTAAAAATGTAAGACGATGTCATCTAGTAAATGGAGATCAAATTTCATTTATTTTAGTTTTAATCCTCGACTAATCTCTCAGATCAAAAAGACCTAAATTAAAGCCAAAACAAACAATAGACAAATACAACTTAAACGCAAAAGAAAGAAAAAAATCAGCAAGAAAAACATGCAGTAGTCGGTTATGTCAAAACTTCACCGCATTTTCATTAAAAATACTAGCCTTTATAGCCTTCAATATTAAGAAAAGATAAATGAGTAGCATGAATTTGGTCTGGCGTACAAAATTTTTAGCCAGGTATCTTTGGTGATTTTTTACTAGCACTTGGTCAATGCCACTGCTGGTGGGCGTTTCTTTTCCAATGTGGTCAACAGTACAGAAAAGAAAAATATTGTGTTGACATGATTGAGCAATTATATATTCATTTTATGTACATTTGCTTTTATTCTAAACTCAAGTGTTTTCCTCTCCGATGCATATATTGCTTTAGTTGTATTTGGCTAAACATTTGTGAAATTTGGTTTGTTTTTCTCCCCAACATGATTATATGAGTTTGTTTAATGCTTTTTGCATTTTTTGTAGAAATTATTTTTGTGAATGATTGTCTATGTGTATGACATTCTTTTGAAGCACTTTGTTTGTCAATGAAGTACTATCAGAAATGTTGAAATGTTTTAATTAATGCAAATATATTTGTAGGTGTACAACACTTTTCAAATGATATACAAAGTATGTTAGGATTTCAGCCTGGTATATTTTGGAAAATATGCTGGGCGTTTATATGCCCAATTTGCCTCATTGTAAGTATCGTATGCGTTCATTTTTATTTAATCTTCTCCCATATCAATTCATGAACATAGCACAAAAGTATATGAAAATGATGCAAAGTAGATTTATTCAAAGGAAAGAAAAAGAATCGCAAATAAAAGGATCGATTCTAAAAAGCGAACCAAATGTGGTTGACTCAGTTTTGCAGAATATGTTACCATAACGATACAATTGAAAAGCATTGTGAAATTTAAAAAAAAAGATGATGCAGGAGATTGCATGAATCGTGTTGTTTTTCAAATCGTATTAACAGATCAAATACTGTTTAAAAAACAAACACACAAACATGATTCAGGAATTGAGATTATAGTATTAGAGAACGTGATTTTGTTACAGAAACTATGAGATGTATAATATTTTAATGTAGGATGTTGCTCAACGAATGAATTTTTTTGATAAAGTGGCGTAGTATTACAAAAAATACACGCTTGTGATACATCTAATCTTAAAACTCATTAAAACAGTCTTCTTTATAAAAAGGAGCATAATAACATCATCTTCCTCTCTTTAATATTGCGTCTGTTGAAAGTTAAAAGCAAACAGAAAATTATTTTGATGTATAAGTATTTATCCTCCACACGATATGTTCTTTTCAATTATAGTAAGGACAAATATTTCAGAATTTATAAAGGTTTATGCCTTGTCAAAACTTTATATCTAACTGCTGCTAGTGTAAAAAGAGAGGCAAGGCAGACGATATTAAGGTTCACTCAACTAACAAGTCGAAGAGAAACTACAACAACATGGGAGAAACGAACGGACCAAAATACAATTTAATCCAAATAACAATACATAAGAAACTTAAGACTGAGCAAATCGAATCCAACCAAAAACCAGGTTTAAACATTTTAAATTAAGTCCGAGTGCTATGCTGTTTTTGATTAGCCAAATTTATCAAGAGCTAATTGCAGGAGACATTTATGACAAGTTTTTATCAACAATTCAGTACAGAAATTTATTCGAGATAATTTTATTTCAGGTTTTATTCATTTTATCAATTTATTACTACGACGGCATTGAACTAAATGGATACGTGTACCCACAATGGTCATTAGCTATAGGATGGACTATATCTTCTATTTCATTAATCTGTATACCAATCTACATTATATATCTTCTCATTGTCACACCTGGGACATTCAAGCAGGTGAGTTTTCACTGAACTGATGCAAAAATATTTAATAAATTAAAAATTATTAACTACAAAACAGTTCATAGAAACATACAGTTCGATTGCACATATTACACTCATAGAGTGATCCTGTATTGTAAAAAACAACCACATAATATTTAACATAAAGTGAAATTACAAAAATACAGAACTCATGGGAAAATTCAAAACGGAAAGTCCCTAATCAATTGACAAAATCATAAACTCGAACCCACCAAACGAAGAAATAACAATTGTCATATTCTTTACTTGGTATAGGCATTTTCTTATGCAAAAATACGGTGGATGAAGCCTGGTTTTATATCTAGCTCAACCTCTCACTTGTATGACAGTTGCTTCAAACTCCGTTATATTGACAAGGATGTGTGAACAAAACAAACAGACATAATAAATAAAAATGTCAAAAACGACTTTATTGATTAATACATGTTTCTGAATTTTAAGTAAAGCTAGATAAAATAGTCTATGCATTTCTGTTGTTGATAAATCATTTTCTAAAATGTGATACTTTTCAGAAAATTCTACGAATGATTCGACCATCGTCAATACCATCTCACATTGAACAAGATAAATCAAGACATTTATATGACAAGTATGAAATCTCGTCTTCTAACGTGGGAACAACCGTGAACACACCTGTATCATACAATGCTGAATCAATTTCTATGTATTCTCCACATCAGGTAGATAAAAATCAGGACACCAATGACAGTGTTTAAATGTTGATCATAATCACATTTATGTATTTCATTTTGTTTATAATCACCAGTGCATATATGTAAATATCGTGTAACAACAATTACTTATCGTTCTACTTTACATTTTCGGACCTTCGAAGTTTTGGTACTGCTGATAGGTTTTCCCTCGATCATCGCGAATTTAGTCCTTACATATCTTTTACAATACAAGGAAACTGTTTTAGGTCGTTTTCAGGGGTAATATTCATCACTTAAGAGACAAAAAATGTCGAATTGCGCATCTAGTGGTACATTGCAATTGGAACCATTTAAGTTATTATATACTTTTTGGCCATGCAAATCCAGTGGATGACCTTAAAAATTATAAATTGTCAGACCTATCCGATTTAATGGGCACATACCAAGGAGGGATATTATTTGTTTGAAATATTAATGGATTTGCACTACTTTAGTTAGACTATCAGTCTCTAAGGGTTAAATCTGCCTTGCAACCAACAGTGCATTATTCTTTTCATGATTAAAATGTCATTTGTTTGGTCTCAAATTAAGATTGCTACCCAATCACGAAAAGTTATCCTATGACCTATGACGGTTTCAGTACTCATTTTATGCTCATGTTATATATAATTCGTCAACTCTTTTTTGTTTTTTTATTATTATGGCATTCAAAAATGATTCTTAATTTTAGAGATATAGATATTTTTAAAAACAAAATTCTTATTAACTCAAAACGAAAACAACATGTACATCTCACAAAATTCAAACAAGGGTAGCATTTCACTGCTAGTATGTCTCATTTAAAAGTCCCTTTGTTGTAACAAAAATGAAAACCTGATACCAAATGCTAAACAATGAAAATTTTTGTCTTGCGCTGTTAGATTTTAGATGCCAAAGCGGGAAAACGATACCAATATATATATATAAAATAACGCATGCAAAGGAAAAATATTTAAGATTGTTTTGAACTGGCTACATTACTTTAAAAAAAAGTGTCTGCTTTTAGCAATGTTTGCTATAGACAGATAATATTTTGTTAAACATATTTTGAAGAATGTTTTCATTTATTATTGTTGTTTACATGTATCTGTTTCCTTTGTTATATATATAAAATGAAAATCTAATGGATACTACTGGTTAATTTTTTCCTCAGGAAAAATAACTTCAGTATTTATACAAATAAAGGTGCTGTATATTAATAAATATATGACTCATTACATATTGTTATATATGTTGTTAAAAGATTTATATTAAAATCCAAAGAAGACGACTTGTTTATTCTTTACTGAAGAAAAAAAACCATAATTTTTTTACATGTTGTCGTACATTGGCTTTTATACTCTTCTATACACTATTGTTTTCATGTTACGGCCGTTCAGTGGCCTATATTACATTTCATCATAGATTTGTTATATTTGTTATACTCGTGGGATTTTGTCTGATGCTTGGTCCGTTTCTGTGTGTGTTACATTTCAGTGTTGTGTCGTTTTTCTCCTCTTATATTTAATGCTTTTCCCTCGGTTTTAGTTTGTTACCCCGATTTAGTTTTTTGTCCATGGATTTATGAGTTTTGAACAGCGGTATACTACTGTTGCCTTTCTTTATACAATGAAGTTTCTTTCTGAAAGTTGTTAATATGGAATTATATGCAAGCATCCTTATTGTTTATTCTATTTTACTAAGCGTCCTAATAAACAAGGTATAAGTCTGCAGAATTACACCTCACCGGACACATCATTCTTGATCCCGATATACAAGTCGTTTGTCTTAATCCTTTTAGGTTGCAGTCCGGATGATTTGTTTTCTGTCAATTGATTGATGTTTTTTTAACAGCGGTATACTACTGTCGCCTTTATTTGGTCATACCGTTCAGGTGATCGAAATTTTAGCCTCCAGACATCGAGGCAAGCACAATAAAACTAGATCACCGAGGCGTTATCATTATTTATGGAAACAAATTGTAGTCTTTCCTTTGGGTTGAATAATTTACGAAAATAAATTTACGTTTACAGAATTAATGATATTTAAACCTTGACTGGATATAGTTTTATTGGCCAAAATTCACCAGCTGTTGTTGTAAAACTTGCATCTGCATCCTTTATTAAAATTTCGAAAGTAAGTAGAACCAAATATCCTTTGCTTTAGATTTTGTCAAGCGGCCATTGAAAAGCTGTGTCACAAATTTATTGTTACATGACGGGAATATGTTTCGGCCAATTTGGATTTATGATAAAGAGGTTTATGATATCAAACTTGAAATGGGACAACCAAATACGTCGAGCTAATACAGTCAAAGTCATGACAAAAATACGAAAAAAAACCAACAACAACGAATTCTGTATCAACGTATAAAAATCTGCAATGACACAACACAAACAACTTTAAAAAAGGATGATTAAAAATGGGACTGGAGTTGCTAAATCCCTTTATGTTTCTCAGTTATTATTTAGAGGAGAAAATATTTTTTGATCTTTCCTTCTTCGACACTGTTATTGTGTTACTTTTAAATGAATTGTATTCAGTTGTTAGGAGATATCGCTTGTAGAATTATTACAACTTTAATAATAAATTAACTGTTTCAAAATCATAAGCACGTAGATCAATGTTTATCATTATATTTTGAGTATACTGACATTATATTTCACTCCTTTAGTCCTTAATTATGAATTCCTATTTAATGAAGCGAATCTTATTCGTGCAATTTCCTCTTAATTCTTACCACATTTGACCTGTTTTAAAATGTGTATGGTTATTGCAAGGTATACTTCTGTGTCTTTTATTTGTGAATGTGTACTACCACAATATAGATATGTTCTACTCTAGGTTTTGTTGGGGTTCTTGCTGCTCCTTTGAATGTCCTTTTGGTAGTTTGTGCCCCTCTTCTATTGTTGGATAAAGCATGCAGAACATTGTAAACAATAACATTTTGTAGATTCAATCTATCTTTCCATACTTTACTTTTCTTTGCATGATTGGTATAGCATGTAATTTAAGTCACTACCAACTTATCGTGCTTTTCTGTATCTTATACAATACTTACACCTGATGAGGTAATTTATGATTAATAATAGCTACATTATTAGGTGTTTCTCTTTTTACATCAATTGGATTTTGTTCTTTCTTAAACACGCGTCTGGTGTACAAATATTAAGCCTGAAATTAGTTATTATTCATTTTGTCATAATTTTAAATTGATGATCTACGAAACCCTGACTGTCTTTAATGAATTTTCTACCCCAGGAATAGATTCCTAAATTGTATTAATCAAAACCGTTCGGAATCGTTAGTCCTTTCTGCTCTTTAAATTCGTATATTATTTGACCTTTTTGAATGTTTTGATTCGAGTATCACTGATGAGTACTTTGTAGACAAAATGTACGTTTTGTAGTACAGTTTTCTAGCCTGGTATCTATCATGCGTTTATTTTACTAATCAAAAGTACGAATCTTTATTGATTCTTCCTTTATAGGACACTGTGTCTTATCTCTTTACCAATATATTAATATGTATTCGTATATCAACGTTTAATTCATATCTATAACATCCTTCATTTGTGTATGTATGTTCCTTTATATTTCCTTTATTTTTTTTATCATTTGACTGAAATATTTTCTTTTAATATTGATGATTTAATATTTACGAAGACCTTAGAAAGTGTAATAACACCTTATATTTTAGTTACATGTACATACCTTAACCAACACGTTTAATTATAGATCACTTGTACTGAGTTCTCCTCTTTTTAGTGTACGCAGAGACGTGCCTGTCTTATCGATACAGACTCGACTCATTTGTATCGAGTTTTACGCCATCCGTTTTACATACAAGAAATAAATCGACTGTCAAACATAACAGCATTTTTCTATTTGTATGATCCTTAAGGATGTACTTAGGTGAGGTTTTGGAATTTGTGTCAAATGTTCGGACTCCTTTGTGTTTTTCCATACAATACAATGTAAAATATTTTGTCCCATAACACCCTTTTTTTTCCATATAAGACTTAATAGCTCATGAAAGTTTATTAACCTAAATTTTAGAAGATTCTTGATTTTCTTTCTTTTGTTTTGAGACCCAAATAATACCAATGCAAATATAAGGTTAAAGTCCGAGTCAGCCTTTTCCCGCCATATTTTAAATCTCAAATATCTGGAAAAAGAGGTCCATGACCTATTAATATTTTTAGCTTATCTTTATCCTGTATTGATGCTCTACCATCTTAAAGGATCAATTTTAATTTCTTAATTTCTTAATTTTTACCTAACCTCACATCCTTAAGAAAATCAATAATGCATAAAATGTCACAGTACGGTACGTTAAAACAAACACTCTGTCTTCACTACTTTACACTTAACAGTTCTGTAAGGTAGCAGGGCTCTCTTATCCTTTTATACAAAAGTTTTCAGCTACTGATATTTCATGTATGATGTTTAAAGGCCTTCGAGATAATATCAATTTTCAATGCCCTTGAATTATCCAGGTAGATTCTGTTAAAAACTAGAGCAGCGTTTTTATTATTTTCATACATTGGCTATTAAAATTGAAAGCAACAACATAATGAATATATTTAATCCAGTGTTAATCAGGAAACAATAATATTCATAATATATGCACCAAGTTGTATTGATATTTTAATTCCAAACCCCAATTTTTGACTAATTCTTTTGGCCATCCTCTGTGCATTAAAAATTATACTTTTGTAGCCTTTCCGAAATAAAAAAAGAAATAAAGGGGAATTAAGAAAAGTGGAATTTGGAATCGAAATTATAATTCGAGGAACACCAGAAAAAGCGTAACCAAAGAGGAAAATATCAAGTATAGTGCAAAAATGACACAACACACTACACAAAAAAAAATGTTTTTGATTGATTTAGGTTGCAACTCTCTCCATTAAAGATCGATTTAATATAAGGAACTAACTGACGATTATTCGTTTAGGTTAATACTTATTTGCTTGTATTTGTAACATGCCGTTTTATTTTCAGTGACAATTTAACTGGAGATCATTGGTAAAATGTTACTATATAGCTTTGCCGTTTTACTTTTAACATTCATATTTAGTCTAGACAACAACAATTTATGCACAGGCAAGTCAAAGTATTGTGATTGTAACATATTTGTATCTAAATAGCTAAAAGATACATATAGAACGAAACAATGACTAACCAGTTTTTAAGACCATAATCGCATGTGGAGCAGGATACTGCCTATCCCTGTCAGAATGTTTCCACCCGGTTTTAAATTGCCGTAGCTGTATTCGGTAAAACCATTTAGGAATTTTCAGTTATCACTACTGATCAACTTTGTATTTTATTTGGCGTATCAAATTATAAGCCTGGTATTTTTTATTGGTTGTAGACATGTACCTAAACACATCTGAAACTCGTTCAGTTTTAAAAAAAAAAGAAGATCACCATGGCCAGCGGCAGAAGAATCGAACCGGTGGATTGTAGAACATTGAAAATAAAACATTTACAATAATTGTGAAAAAATGGCTGTAATGATGCGAAACCCCGTAAAGAAATAAGAATGTAACTCGTGTAACGCATAATTATTGTATAGAATAATTATAGCTCTTGAAAACACATTTGAATTAGATTGGTGTACAATGAATAAAACAAACATGACAAAGCAGTTGGCAAAGAAGGGAAAACAATATTGAATCAAAGAGATCTGTTTTATCAGACATCAAATTAATTAAGCATGTTTTTAATCTTACAACCATATTACTTTTGAATTATCCATAATCCAGAACATTTCTGCAAATCCATGGACATGTTCATTTTGTAATTTATCATTTCATCTGTCAATTAACATTTTCCGTCTAATTCTTTATCAGTACGAAACTATTGTTTCTTCGTTTATCTCTTTAACCAACAGCATTATCAGGCAAAGGACCATTATGTCTTAGCTGCAATAAAGTTGTTCAACCACGTGACTGTAATCATGTAACAGCTTGTGGGGAGCATGAGGTACATTGATAAAGAAAATGTGTTTTGTCTTTGTTTTTTCCTATTAGAACAAATGAAAATAAGTTAATTATTATGTCAGGGCAGTCTGTTCTTATTTTAGTATGTTAAATGTAAATATCTTATCAATAAAACCATAATATTCAGTTTTGTTTCTTTTAATTAATTTCTATGAATCAATTACCATGTGTTGGCAATGCATACACATGAATCCTGTAAATATTAAATAGTATTTTCGTAAGGTTTGCTAAAAGTTCAAGCTGGCATACATTCTCATTAGAATATATATATATATTATTTGTAGAAATGTTACGTCCAAAGAGAGATAACAGAAAGTGGAATAGCATGGTATAGTGTAGGATGTTCAGATGCACAGGTACAGTTGCAAACGCAATGAATAAAAGTATAATTATCAAAAATACCAAAAACTTTAAGGTAAATAAAAAGGGAGGTCCTTAAAACTGGCAAAAATCAAACATTTAGATTTTACAAGACAACGGAACGAAAAAGATAGCAACTGCAATACTCCTCACTCAATACATTTATTAGCCGAAGCATATGGTGGAGGAACACTGGTTGTATAACTAGGTGAACCTCCCTGTGTATGATATCTGTTTATAATTTAAGCAATACATGTAGACAAACCCTATGTGTTGTCTGTTTGTCTTCGACTTATAAAAGTCAGTTTCTTGCTTGGAATATTTTATAATTTTTCGAATAAAATTGAAAAAGAAACGTGTCGCGTTTAATTATTTGTGTCTCTTATAACAGACTATAAGCATTGAGATTCAATTTTGGTAGAAGGAGATGCAGCCTGTTTAAAGTACAATGTAATTTGCTTTCTGAAGTAAGTTTTTCGGCAGGTAGGTTCAATGAACTGTTTGTTTAGATACTGTATGGTAAAGAGGATACCATATTTCAGATTTGTCAAATGTATATTCTTCTGTCAGAAAGCAGCGTTTATATAATAGTCTAAAATACGACCTGGATTACAATTATTAACAAAAATACTACAATACCGCTGAATTTTTGAAAAAAAACCTTAAGGTTATATGCATAAATTGTGGTCTTTGAAAACATAAGACAATATACAGATTGCTTTATCTGGATGGTATATTTTGCCTTTTAATTTTTCTAAAAAACGGAGGCATAAAACTTTACTGAATGAAATTGAAAATTGATTGATCAAAGTATAAATATTTGACTGTGAAGATCCTCTCGTAATGAAACAACTATCGAGGGTTATTGCTTTTTTGGTTTACAATTTTCTGCGGTTTAAGGTAGAGAGGGTGTCTTCCGCCATCTTGGATTTGGAAATCAAAGAAAACAATCGGTCTAGATATTTAATAAAATGTGCAAATTTTAGAGAGAAGTAGGTAATTCATGTGTTAGAAATTTCATTTCAATTTAGAAAATTTCATGTTTTAACATATCTAAAGCTGTATTTTACAAAAAACAGAATACTTTTGTGTATTTTTAATTTTTCGAACTTTTTCACATAAAGGGAGAAAACTCAAATGTAAGGGCGGATAATTAAAATAAAGTTACTTTTACAATAGAATGCGTTAGGAATTTACCTTTTTTATTATGTAGCAAGGAAACAAGTAACGTGACTCCATTTTTTCTTTTTACTTATCTGAAAGCATATATAGCTACATTTATCTTACCATATTTTATTTCAAAATTTAGGTATAGTTCTCTTTTTATTGCAGAACATTGGGTTTTCTATGTATAATCTGTACAAAATTTGTCAATTTGCACAATCTGTCGCGTGAAAATAAGCCCCATGACACATTTGTTTTTTCGTTTTCCCTTTTTAAAGCTTGATATAAACTACATTTTGGCAAATTCTCAAAAATTCTATGGATTATAATTTAGACACCTATCTACCTTAAATGATTTTTTGACCCCCAGTTTGGGGATTTGGAGATTTTATATTTCAGGAAGGAAGTTCACGTTGCAAGTGCGTTAACTTTGGCGTTATTTTATATTAGAAAAAATGAAATATGCAAGCTAAGGTAAAACTTCAAATTTATCACAAAATATTAGGATTAGTTAAAAATTTCAGAATCGAACATCTTTTATCCTAACAATAATGATGATAATTCTCATTATAGCGTTGTGCCGTTCCCATCGGCATCGGAAAACGCCAAAGTAACGAAAAGGACAAATCATACAGTTTAAACTCTATGAATAGTTCAAGTGATGCCAACAATATTTCTGAGGATTCTGTTTCTGAGGATTCTGTTATTGTATGTACTTCATGTTGTACCGATGGACATCTCTGTAACAGAAAGGGTTGTGGATCTCCAGGTAAATACTGATTATGCTAAAGGGAACGCTTCGACATATGCATACCTGTTATTGATTAGAAGGAGGAATAAATTGTCATAATGTCTTGCATATAAAGTATTCATAGATGCCAGGATTATAATTATGTACGTCGACACTCCATTTGTCTTCGAAAGAATATAAAAGTTAAAAAGACCAAAAAATGCAAACTAATGTTATTTGCAAATAATAGGCAAAGATGAGTACAATACCTTCCTGAATGATGTACATGCCTATCTTACATTGCTTATGTCACAAGTGGAATTATTACCTGAAAAAGAAATTAAACCACAAGTATCGTTAAACCGTTTGTTGTACATAAACTCTTACGTCGTTTTATTTTAATTAACACTGTCGTATACCAGGTTTAAGGATGATATTTATCAACCAAAGGTTAAGATTAAGTCATTAACTAAATAAATGTTATTTTGAAATATTAGTTCAAGTTTTAATTTGTTATTCTCTTTATGAACAATTTAAAGCATAGAAAATGAAACTGAAATTACTAGTCAGAAATGTTAACCATTTCGTAATTTTCTATAGCTCAAAAGGTAAATCATACCATCTTTATATGTTAATATGCATTTACAAATTATTTTTGTGTTTTTTTTTAAATTTTTATTTGCAAGAACGATTACCAATAGAAGGAATTGTATGTTACAACTGTGACCAACAAGCAACACCAGATATGTGTGATGATATAACGTTATGTGGACCAGATAAGGTAAGGTTAATTACCAATTCAGAATATAAGAATTTTGTTCTCCGCCGGGTTTGTTTTTGACAGAATTTCTTTGGTACCCGAAAAGAATATTTTGCTGGTATACATTCACGTGATTCTTTGGGTTTTATCACAAGGATTCGTATAATACAATTAATCTGTTTAATTTACACCCATACAATAGACTTGAATCCAAGTGGTTATATTGCAATGTCATATTTTTGTTTGTTTTGTCTCCTTCTACCTCTATACATAGTTCCTAATTTTCCAATTTATATCAAATAATATTGTTTTCGTAATTTTGCATAGTTTATCGTTAGATTTATTTGTGAGTAAAAATCTAAAATTAAAAAACTCTATTGAATAATTTCTGGACTAAATCAAAATCAAAACGATGTTTTCTAAATTTATATGCTAAATACATTTAACACGAATGTTTACATCATTATATTTTGTATTCTTTTTGCAGAATTGTTATTTAGAAAAAATACAGATTGGAAGGGATCATTTATTTTCTACGAAATGTATTCAAAAGTCGGTAAGTTGTAAATTCATTACAGAGTTGCTGCATCTTTGAATAATTAATTTTAAAGTAAGAGTTGCCAGCCTTTAATTTGTTTGTACGTTTACATCACAGAATTCGCATCCGATTTATTGACAGGTTGTTTTGGAAGAAAGAAAATTACATTTGAATTGCATTGTATGACCAACTAATTACGTTATACAAAATATTTGATAATCGTTTTTATTACGATATTTTTAAACGTGTCGACCGGAGGAGGGGATTAGCTTAAATGATTGAAAATAAAAATAAAATCAACCTGCTTTTCATACTTACTTCTAGAGTTTTTTCCCTTTGATGCCTACTTTCATAATTCCCCTATACGCTTTTCATTCTACATTTACGCTATTGGGTGTAATATTGCAACATGATTTAGAGAGATTAATAAAAGTGACGTTAACGTAATATACTCATGTTTATTACAGAGAAATCGAATATATATTTCTACCCATATATTTTAGACCTGTAAAAGTAGTTCTAGTACAGCCAGATGTTGTGGTACAGAGCTATGCAATGATCATCTTCTATTCAACGCCACGACAGATTTTACAAACCAGACAACACACCGAGTGGCAACAACAACTAGTACTCCAACCCAGACTCAGATTTCTCAATCTCTTACTACAACAACAGGTACTGGAGGGTGAATTTAGTACTAATGGATACTTCACATGCAGTCAATAATTATTAAAAGTATCAGCACTATAATTAAGTACACCAGACGCGCGTTTCGTCTGCATAAGACTCACCAGTGACGCTCGTATCAAAATAGTTACAAAGCCAAACAAGACCAAAGTTGAAGATCATTGATGATCCAAAATTCAAAATTAGATATGGTCAGTCCTAAATGAGTACAAAATAATATCATGTGAATTTGAACGATAAGCTTCTTATTTAACAGATACTTTACTGGATTGACTGCAAGCCAAAATTCTGAACAGCACTAAATTTACAACAAAAAGATATCTAAACCATTATAAAGATTGTTCAGAGAATATTAAGATCAAAATGGATCAAAATGGATATTTGAAAATTAAACTTTCTTTAAAGTCTTCTTCTCTGATATAAATAGAAACTTGTCTATATATGAAACAGCCAATCGATCGAGACATTACCTGAAAATGTCAAATATTTTTTATCAGACTCGATGCTGTTTAAGATTTAGTCACCAGCGATACTTACTTCTGGAACCTTGTACTGCTTTAATACGAACAAAAACCTTTTGTCTGATTGGAGAAAGGTTTTCTATCAATAGAATCATTTTGTCAATATATCCAGACATTGACTAAACAGGAACTTGCAATTGCTTAACAAAGTCTATAAAATGAGAGTCGGAACACACAGAATGAATATTTCAAACAGCTACACATGTATCAAATACAAAATATTTGTTGAGTATTATGTACTCTTTTAAAACTAACACTTTGTTGTTTTAAGATTATTAATAGATAAATGTAAAGGCTTCTTCAAGACGCAAGCTGCTATTAAAAATACACATTTAGTCAGCGACAACAAGTAATACTGAGTTCAGCTTTTGCTATTTAAACGAAAACAATAATGTCTCATTGATACATTTTGCCTCTCTTTTTTTTAAATTTCATACGCGCTTTTGAAATGCTGCTATTATTTCATGCTTGAGTTATACCTTAACCTAACTCTAAACTAATTTTTATAGGCATGCGATGTTCGTACCAATGGCATTATCATGAAAGTTCAAAATATTGCTACCTGGAAAATGAATCTGTGATGACACTTATTGAAGCGAGAGTAAGATACTAGAATAGAGATGATGTGTTTTCCTATGCAATTTTGTATTCAGAGCAAGTAGGACCACCAATGTTTTTTGTGAGGGCCGTGTTGCTCAGTCTTTTGTTTTCGATGTTGTGTTTTGTATACTGTTGTTTGTCTGTCTGTGGTTTTTCGTTTTTGTCTCGAAGTTGTCATTTTTTTTTACTTGTGAGTTTGAATCTCCCTTTTTGTATCTGTTGTCTTTTTTATTAGATCAGTACACCAGACCGCTACAATATCATCCAATTACGATGAGTATTCTTGGCATATAATGTTTATGTTGTGTCTTCTGGTTCATTCTTAATATATGACTGTACAAGAGCAGCAAGCAAACGTCCATTTGTCACTAATGATGAATGACTATTGGATAAACGTAGGAGGTAATTAGCTCGCTAATTACCTCCTACGTTAGAATAGCTTCGAACAGATACATATGCAAATTAAACTAATCATAGAAAGCAATGACCCTTAAATATCGAGCATGCACTCCTGTTAGACATTCTGTTTTGTACAAAACTATACGTGTTATACGACAGTTCCAAGTTATTTCTAATCATACCAGAATGATGATGATGGTTTTAAAAAATAAATAAATACTCTGTTATCAAAAATATAACAGAAATTAAAAAAACTATGGCACCAATAAGAGTATTTGGAAAAAAGATGTCGATGTTATGTCTATGAAATTCTTCATACAAACCAAAGCGAGGTAGAAATCGGTTTTGCAACAACTCACAATTTTTTTTCGGGAAGTACATATTACTCAAGACAAACCCTAACCACCTATACTAGAAAATGTCTACGTTTATGATATGTAATAACTATATAATTTATATTTTGTTTCAGGAAACATGCAAAAGATATGGACAACATCTTCCGATCATAGAAAACTTAAACGAGCAAGACTTTATCAAATCTATAATGGAACCTATGCATGTAACAAGTAAGATAGATATATTTCAATAAAAAAATCAATAATATCTTAAAATGATTAAAGAAACAATATATGAATGTACGTGTTAATTTGTTTGATTAATTGATTGTTTTGCAATTGGTTTTTTTAATACACATTTGGTAGATAAAGTTTCTGATGAATGATGAATGATGAAATTAAAAATGCTAAAAAGAAACAAAATAATACTACAACATACCTGTATCATAAAATTGTTGTAGTCTGGTTAGATGGTACGGATATTACAAATGAAGGGAAGTGGGTGTGGTATACCACAGGTCAGCCCATTGGATATTTCAACTGGAGTCCAGGACAACCAGACCATTACTTTGGGGTCCATAGAGAAAACTGTATGGACTATGGACCCGAGTACAACATGCAATGGAATGACGCACCGTGTCATAATAATTCCAGAAAACATAAAGTACTATGTGAGGGAGGGTAAGTATTTTATATTCTAGTTTGAGTATGGTCCATTTAGAAAACGTTTTGTAAAAACACGAGCAACACGTCGCGTGTCACATGTTGAATAGTTATCAAAGTTACCAGGATTAAAATTTAATACGCCAGACGCGCGTTTCGTCTACATAAGACTTATCAGTGACGATCATGATCAGATAAAAACAGTTAAAATACCAAAACAAATACAAAGTTGAGAAGCATTGAGGACCCTCAATTCAAAAAAGTTGTGCCAAATATGGTTAAGGTAATCTATTCCTGGGGAAAGAAAATCTTAGTTTTTCGAAAATTCAAAGTTTTGTGAATAGTTTTTCCTTATCGCCCCGGAGTACCTGGGATCACTCCAAGTTTCTGGTGGGGATCATGTTGCTTACTCTTTTGTTGTCTTTATTTGTCTGTTTGTCTTTTTCTTTTTGAGTCTATTTTTTTTTATCTGTGAGTTGACTGTTACTCTAGTATCTTTCACCCCTCTTTCAATAGTTGGGTTACGTTTTACACTATTCCGCAATAGAAATGTATAACAAAACACACCGAACCTCAAGGGAACCTTAAATGGGAAATCCACAACTGACAAAGCAAACGCCATTAACAAATAAAACGAATGAGAAACAACTGCTACATGTATACTGCTTTGACTTGGAACAGGAATTTTCTGAAGAAAAAAATAGGACTTTCGAAAATTTTGTTTCAATCAGCACTTTCTACAAATCAATTTTCGAAATTAACATTTTGCACATTCCATATCCGTTGTGTATTTTAATCATTTGATTGGAAAATACAAATTGAAACTTTCGTTTCCAATAAAGAGCGAATGAGAATGAATATGTGGGACTATACGCAATCTGTATTGTTTTCTTCCATTTTTAGAATTCCAGTTATTATAACCTTGTGTTGATAAAAGTTTTGCTATCAATAGTTATTTTACAATGATAAATGGTTCAAACGACAATAAATCATTTTCTACCTACCATTCTTTACTGAGACAGCAGTCAATGGTGTCTGGTTTAGAACAAGTCGACAATTGAGAAACGCAAACAACATGTGTTAATAGTGTGTAATAAAAGAATCAAATCCGTAATTGGTAAACACTTGTAGTATATCTGGTATTAAATCTAACGACAGATTGATGAAATAATGAATGTTACTTGACTGTTCATTCTAAAACCCATATGTAAGACCTGTTGGTGACCTTCTGCTGTTGTTTTTTCTATGGTCGGGTTGTTGTCTCTTTGACACATTCCCCATTTCCATTCTCAATTAAAGACATAGTTTGAAAAACAACTTAACGTATTATGTATATGTTCCGGACCATATGAGTATTTGGACCATACGCGTATGGTCATGACCATATGCGTATACTCATATGGTCCGACCATACGCGTATGGTCCGACCGTACGCGTATGGTCGGACCATATGAGTATAATACTCGTGCGAGTGAAAAACAAGCCTTTTTTGCAGCTGCGTACAGTGATACCGAGCTCTTTGGCCATTCCGAGTGATCTCTACGGTGTTTTTATAAAGCTCTACATCGTAAAATGACTGCAATACACCATCTTCCTCATTACAACTTAAATAAACTAATTGAATGTTACTTTCCAGTGCAGTGACTTCTTATATAAATGTAACAGTTCATTAAGTAAGAAATTTTTGGAATTTAATTTTTTAGTCGACATATTGCCATTTACTCGTAATAACAAATCGGTAATGACCATCCGTATAAAATGTGTTTACTATAAATTTGACAAATAAGTAAAATTAACTATGTGAAACTTCTTATTTTTATTTAGCTTATCTTTTTATTATAATTTTATAATAAAATTACCTACACGATAGCGTCTTTTTAATGAACGGTCATACCATATGCAGAGTTTAGAAGTATTTAAAACAGTAAACTGTAACAGAGTGTTAATTACCCCGACCATATGAGTATATACCCATATGGTCATGACCATACGCGTATGGTCCAAATACTCATATGGTCCGGAACATATATATATACTTTATGATACGAAAATGTCTTCCTGTATACGATATTAACGTTTTTAATATTTTCCAGTATACAAACAACGATTCCAAGTAAGTAACACATTGTAGCACAATATTATGAGCAAATTGTTATGGTCTTACCAAAAACTTACACAAATGCTCAAATAAAAATATTTACAGTGGTTTGTTTGATTATTCGTTTTGCAAAATAACATTATGATATACAGCATGTATTCATGTTTCTCAAACCACGCCTGTTTGGGGGAAAACTTGAATATTCATAGAAAATTAATTTTGTTTACATACTTGTTCCCAGTTATATTCTCTGTATTCCATCTAACAGAGACAAAACTTGGGAATGTTACCAGTAAATATACATGTGCATATTGTTTACATTGAAATCTGTGGTAACCTTTTATTTGAAGTAGGGGTAGTTAAGAAAATTAGTTTTAGTTTCAACTCTGCGACGTTCAGGGCATATGAACGTTGAAAATATGCCGCACAATCCTATATTTTGACCTTTGAACAAAATTGCGGTTCATACGAACTTTCAATTCTAGGAAAAGATTTTTTCGAAACTTCATAGTAAAAGTGATACAGTTTTAGCCATAAAAGGAGTTCCTATTGGAAATTGCATGGTCAATTTTTACAGAAGTGCAACCTTCAGTTCTTTTAATTTGTATAGCTGTATAACACAAATTCGTCGTAGATACCAGAATTAAAATGTTATATTTGCACCAGACGCGCGTTTCTTCTACGAAAAGGTCATCAGTGACGCTACAATTAAAAAATGCAAAAGACCGAGTAAAGTACGAAGTTGAAGAGCATTGAGAAGCACAAATTCAATAAAATTTGCAAATTTCATCTAAGGTTATCTATTTCTGAAATAGAAAAGTCTTAGTTGTTCTCAAAATTGAAAGTTTTGTTTGCTACAAGTTAAATTCTATTGAACGAAGTTGAATATGCATATTGCCTGCATTCTGCATTCAAACGAAAATGAAAACAACATTTTGGTCTTTGCTCTGGACCATTCAACCAAGTATGCCCACATTTTGAATTTGAATTAAATATGATATTTTCTTTGTCAATAAATTGCATGTTTTTTGGTTCATAGGCGACTGATATAATTTAAAAATAAATAAAAAAGTCGTGATGAAATATATTTTAATTAAAGCGTGAAAATTCCAAAGAAAGATTTAGTGTGTGTGTTGACATTTGAAGATGATAGAAGTACCTCCTTCGTATGTATTGTTAATTTTGTTTATTTATCATTCTATCAATACAGCATGCCCAAGTAATTGGATTCATAAAGATCATTATATGTATTGTGTCATAGATTTTACCGGTAATTGGTACACAGCACAGGTAAGTAAAGAATAGGCGTCGTTTCCCAAGTCAGGATCATCTTACCTTTGTTGGTGTTTTTTTTAAAACTGGGTTTATTTATATGTTTCGGAGTTTAATGTTATGTCTATTTTCGCTGAACTGGTACACATTTTTCATTAGGGTCCAACTGGAGTATAACTGTAGAAAATGGTAGCATTTTACAAATTTTGATACTATTTGATGGATTGATTGATTGCCGCGTTGTATGTTAATCAAATTTTGATACAATTTGATCGATTAATTGATTGTTGTATGTTAATCATGTCAGTGTAAAAATATTTCATGCATATGGATGACGAGAATGATTGTCATTCTATATACAAACACAAACCATGCTCTTAACGAGCTAATTGTTTTAATGATGATATTTAGGAAATTTACTTTTCATAAACGTATGATAACGTACCACATTTACGAAACACAAAACTATACATATTTCAAATATCCAATATGTTGTTTTTTTGCCATCAATGCATAAACATTTGATATTTTTATATTTGCCCTTCAAAAAATGATCATATGTATGTTTTACGACGGTGTTTTGCCCACTGCGTCACAATGATTGTTTTGCATTTTAGAAAATGTGCTCCAGTATATCAGCTCACCTGCCAGTGGCAGACACAGCTGAAGCTTTTAAAAGAATTGGGGATGTAACAGGAAGATCCAACGACAGTACGTAAATTGCATTATGGGTAAATGACAATGTTCGCAGCTGAAATTTTTAACAATATTTTCATAAGTTATGTAGTTTTTAGAACATGATATTTATTGCAATTTTTGTGTAAAAAGAATTTTTGCATGTATTCGGGTTTCAGACATAAGCAAAACACGGGATGTTTTGTGTTAAACAAGAATGTATCTGGGTAGTTCTTTTAGCTATTGAGATTTGTAAGAGTGGAGCTTATCGAAGAAAAAGTAAGAAGAATAAAATAAGGATGAATAAATGTTAAGCGTCCAGTGGCAAACAGTACATGCAAATCAAATTGCTAACAATTGATCATACTGTCTATTCCGACTTCTTCCAAAAAAATTCAAGCTTATGAAAATATCGAAGAGAATGAAAAGACATACTCAAGCAATCTCTAAAATTCTTAAAAGAATTGAAATTTCACTCGTTTATATAAACGTGAAGATCGCGATTTTTTTTTTAAATTTATCAATCTATATTCACTATAAACGAAATATATTTACAGTCTGGTTAGACGGTACAGATGAACACCACCCTAATCAATGGAAGTGGCAATCAACTGGGTTAGATTTCAGGTAAGCGCATTTGTGGTCAGTGTCGATTACCCCCTCCCTTCCCCCAATAAATAATAAAATAAAAACATTAGACAAAGTTATATTCAGAAAATATATAACGGGCGTATTGCATTTCCGCTAATTTTTTAAAGTTTCAATACTACGCATCCGCAAATTTAAAGTATACGTTTCCAGGAATTATATTTTTTACTGTTCCGGAAATTTAACTGGTAGTAATTTGTTAATATTTGAATATATATGTAAGATAAGTTATCTATTTTCTATTTTTATACAAAAAAGGTTCTGATCTTATATGTACAATATACTAGAAATAAAAAAACAACCTAGAGGCTCCAAAGAGCCTGTGTCGCTCACCTTGGTCTATGTGAATATTTAACAAAGGACACAGATGGATTTATGACAAAATTGTGTTTTGGTGATGGAAATATGTTTGTAGATTTTATTTTTCTAACGTTCTTGCTGCTTACAATTATCTCTATCTATAATGAACTTGGCCCAAAAGATTCAGTGGAAAATATTAGTGAAAATTTACAAATTTTATGAAAATTGTTTTAAATTGACTAAAAAGGGCAATAACTCCCTAATCACGTGTCAATCAACCGTATGTTACGGTGTGTTTGATGAATTATATTAAATTGACCTGTATATATATATGTTTATTTCAATTTTTTTCTGTTATTATACGATCTCATACCACTTCTGTCAAGCTGTATATTATGTATATCTGTCAGAGAGTGCAATAAAATCTTGAAATCTTGAATCCTAGGGGGTCAATTGACCATTTTAGTCGTGTGACTTTATTTTTAGGTCTTACTTTGCTGTACATTATTGCTGTTTACAGTTTATCTCTATCTATAGTAATATTCAAGATAATAACCCAAAACGGCAAAATTTCCTTAAAACTACCAATTCAGGGGCAGTAACCTAACAACGGATTGTCTAATTCATCTGAAAGTTTCAGGGCAGATAGATCTTGACCTGTTTAACAATTTTACACCTGTCAGATTTGCTTTAAATGCTTTGGTTTTTGAGTTTTAAGCCAAAAACTGCATTTTACCCCTATGTTCTATTTTTAGCCGTGGCGGCCATCTTGGTTGGTATGCCGAGTCACCAGACACAACTTTTAAAATAAATAGCCAATGATGATTGTGCCTTAGTTTGGTTAAATTTGTCCCAGTAGTTTCAGAGGAGAAGATTTTTGTAAAAGTTTACGGACGACGGACGCCAAGTGATGAGAAGAGCTCACTTGGCCCTTTTTTCACCATCTGGAAATGCCTTTGATCGTCTATGTAATGAAATACCTGATATTTTTATAGATGGGACAGTCAATTATTCGATACATCATACATATTAAATTGAAAATGGAAATGGAAAATGTGTCTAAGAAACAACAACCCGACCATAGAGCAGACAACAGCAGTATATTTGTTTTCTACCTACATGAACAGTTACATTAAAGAGAAACACAATTTTAGCATTTTGAATGACAATGTTAGGGGCTTTTAACTGTATTATACAGTAACAGTATTTTATTAAGACTATTATATGTGTAGTTCTTTTTCAGGTTCCAACATTGGGCTATTGGTGAACCCAACGATGGCACAGAACATTGTTTAGAGGTTGTTGCACGTACAGAATGGCACTGGAATGACGGACATTGCGAACAAACGGGGCGTGTCAATAAACTAGTATGCGAACGATATGAATTGACAGCTCATAATGTTATTGGATGAAATATATCGATTATTGATTCAAATATCACATGACTTTATACAACATAGATGGACTTTTTCATATCATTTGGGGTGTATATTTGTTTTTGAATAACGAAACTTTTAACATTAAAAATATGATAACAGTAAAGTGCACTTTTTATATTTATTTTGTTGAGATTTCACCTATATCGAAGATCAACTCTTTTATTCATTAAAAACAAAAATAAATTGTTTCTGAAAGGAGTGAAAACAGATTGTTTGCAGTGAAAAAATAATTCTTTCTAATTTTTAAATTACATTGAATTTTAACTTTTTATCCCAGATCTGGTGTGGATTAAAAGAAAATATGTCTTAACCTTTTAGTCAAAAGGAATACAACATCACATGTTTTACTACAAAGTACATTGAACAGTTGAATGTATGGTGAGAAAGTCAATATTTGAAATTTCGTTCATGTATTGACCGTAAATTTATAAAAATTGTATATATTTATTTTATATGCGAACTTACACTATTCGACAGCAAAAGCAGCATTCAACTGCAGCCTGTTTACATGAAAAGAGGCACCCAAGCAGAATTGTTTAGCAGTATTGTATTTTTAAGAATCCAATGATATATTTCATCAATAATTTATGGATACATCAAAATCTTTAAATAGTTCTTTTTAAATAGTTTTACATTTCGAAATCGACAAGACAAGACAAGAAAAAAACATTGCTACAGTTAATGGACATTTACAATGATAAATGGTTAAAACGACAATAAATCATTTTCAACTTACCATACTTTGTTGAGACAGCGGCCAACGTTGTCTGGTCTAGAACAAGTCGACAATTGAGAAACGCAAACAACATGTGTTAATAGTGTGTAATAAAAGAATCAAATTCGTAATTGGTAAACACTTGTAGTATATCTGGTATCAAATCTAACGAAAGATTGATGAAATAATGAATGTTACTTGTTCATACTAAAACCCACATGTAAGACCTGTTGGTGACCTTCTGCTGTTGTTTTTTTCTATTGTCGGTCTCTTTGACACATTCCCCATTTCCATTCTCAATTTCAAACATAGTTTGAAAAACAACTTAACGTATAATGAATACATTATAATACGAAAATGTCTTCCTGCATACGATATACACGTTTTTAATATTTTCCAGTATACAAACAACGACTCCAAGTAAGTAACACATTGTAGCACACTATATTACGAGCCAATTGTTATGGTCTTACCAGAAACTTACACAAATGCTAAAATAAAAATACTTACAGTCGTTTGATTGATTATTCGTTTTGCAAAATAAACATAAGGATTTACAGCATGCATTCGGGTTGTACTTTGTAAATACAGCTGTTTCTCAAACCACGCCTGTTTTGGGGAGAACTTGAATATTCATAGAAAATAAATTTTGTTTACATACTTGTTCCCAGTTATACACTCTGTGTTCCATCTCACAGAGTCATAACTAGGGAATGTAACCAGTAAATATACATGTGCATATTGTTTACATTGAATTCTGTGGTAACCTTTTATTCGAAGTAGGGGTAGTTAAGAAAATTAGTGTTAGTTAAAACTCATAGACGTTCAGGGCATATGAACGTTGAAAATATGCCACACAGCCCTATATTTTGACCTTTGAAAAAAATTGTGGTGCATATGAACTTTTATTCTAGGATAAGATTTTTTTCAAAACTTCATAGTAAAAGTGGTACAGTTTTAGCCGTAAAAGGAATTTCTATGGGAAATTGCATGGTCAATTTTTACAGAAATTGAACCTTCAGTTCTTTTAACTTATATAGCTGTATAACATAAACTTGTCGTAGATACCAGAATTAAAATGTTATATTTGCACCAGACGTGCGTTTTGTCTACAAAAAGGTCGTCAGTGACGCTATAATTTAAAAATGTAAAAGACCAACATAAAAAAACGAAGTTGAAGAGCATTGAGGAGCACAAATTCAATAAAATTTTACAAATATCATCTAAGGTAGAAAATTCTTAGTTGTTCTCAAAATTCAAAGTTTTGTATGCTACAAGTGAAATTTTATTGAACGAATTGGAATATGCAAATTGCCTGCATTCAAACGAAAATGAAAAAAACAATTTTGGTCTTTGCTCTGGTTCATTCAACCTAGTATGCCCACATTTTGAATTTGAATTAAATATGATATTTTCAGCACAGGTAAGTAAAGAATAGGCGTCGTTTCCCAAGTCAGATTCATCTGACCTTTGTTGGTGTTTTTTTTTAAACTGGGTTTATTTATATGTTTCGGAGTTTAATGTTACGTCTATTTTCGCTGAACTGGTACACATTTTTCATTAGGGTCCAACTGGAGTATAACTGTACAAAATGGTAACATTTTAAAAATTTTGATACAATGTGATGGATTGATTGATTGCCGCGTTGTATGTTAATCAAATTTTGATACAATTTGATCGATTAATTGATTGTTGTATGTTAATCATTTCAGTGTAAAAATATTTCATGCATATGGATGACGAGAATGATAGTCATTCTATATGCAAACAAAAACCTTGCTCTTCACGAGCTAATCGTTTTAATGGTGATATTTTAGGAAATTTACTTTTCATAAACGTATGATAACGTACCACATTTACGAAACACAAAACTATACATATTTCAAATATCCATTTGGATTTGTTTTGGTCATCAATGCATAAACATTTGATATTTTACTATTTGACGTTCAAAACATGATCGTATGTATGTTTTACCCCGATATTTTGCGCACTGCGTCATAATGATTGTTTCGCATTTTAGAAAATTTGTTCCAGTATATTAGCTCATCTGCCAGTAGCAGACACAGCTGAAGCTTTTAAAAGAATTGGGGATGTAACAGGAAGATCCAATGACAGTAGGTAAATTGCGTTATGAGTAAATGACAATTAAGGATGTTCGCAGCTGAAATTTATAACAATATTGTCATAAGTTATGTAGTTTTTAGAACATGATATTTATTGCATTTTTTGTGTAAATAGAATATTTGCATGTATTCGGGTTTCAGACATTAGCAAAACACGTGATGTTTTGTATAGAACCAGAATATGTCTGGATATTTTTTTTAGAAACTGATGGTAGCTTAGGAAAAAAGAAGAAGAACTACACATTTTGAAAGTGGTGATGAATAAATGTTTAACGTTCAATGGCAAACAATTTACATGCAAATCAAATTGCTTACAACTGTCTATCGCGACTTCTTTAAAAAAAAATCAAGCTTATGAAAATATCGAAGAGAAGGATAAGACATAATTAAGCGATCTCTAAAATTCTTAAAAGAATTGAAATTTCACTCGTTATGAACGTGAAGATAATGAAAAATAATAAAAGCTATCAATTTTTATTCACTATAAACGAAATATATTTACAGTCTGGTTAGACGGTACAGACGAACACCACCCTAATCAATGGAAGTGGCAATCAACTGGGATAGATTTCAGGTAAGAACATTTGTGGTCAGTGTCGATCACCCCCTCCCCCTTCCCAAATAAAAAATAAAATAAAAAAAACATTAGACAAAATTATATTCAGAAACCACTAGAGGCTCGCAAGAGCCTGTACCGCTCACCTGAAACAATCTGGGTTTTTGCATTCATATAAAAAAAAAACATAAAATTTGGCTACAAAGTAACAACGCTTGCCCAGAATCTCATTAGGAAAGGAAAATTTATGCTATGTTTGGTTTCATTCAGTTCAGTGGTTCTCTAAAAGAAGAAATTTGTATGTTTTTCCCATAGGGTCCTATGTTAAACTAAGTCCTAACAATGGCGACCATCTAGGAAGTTGGATTGGCGACAAAGTTACAACACTTGGTCAGCATCTCATTAGAAACATTCATGCTATGTTTGGTTTTAATCCCATTCAGTGGTTTTCTAAAAGAAAACATTTGTATGTATTTCCCACAGGGCCCTATGTAAAACTAAGTCCCCCGCTGGCGGCCATTTTGGATGATGGATTGGCTACAAAGTAAAAACTCTTGCTCAGCACCTAGTAAGGCACATTCGTACAAAATTTGGTTTCATTCGATTTAGTGGTTCTCTAGAAGAAGTCATTTGTATGCATTTCCCATAAGGCCGTATGTAAAACTAAGTCCCCCGCTGGTGGCCATCTTGGATGATGGATCGGCTTCAAAGTTACAACACTTGCTCAGCACCCCATAAGGAACATTCATGCTATGTTTGGTTTCATTCCATTCAGTGGTTCTCTAGAAGAAGTTATTTGTATGCATTTCCCTTAGGGTCCTTTGCTAAACTAAGTACCCCGCTGGTGGCCATCTTGGATGATGGATTGGCTACAAAGTGACAACATTTGGTCAGCACCTCATAAGGAACATTCATGCCATATTTGGTTTCATTCCATTCAGTGGTTCTCTAGAAGAAGTTCGAAATGTAAAATGTTAACGACGACGACGGACGACGGACGCCAAGTGGTGAGAAAACTCACTTGGCCCTTCGGGCCAGGCCACCGTTTCACAAAGCCTTCTTAACTTACGATGATCGTATCAGTTTACGATCAGTTTACGTGTGGTTCTACGTTCCCGTTACGTGTGTTTCACAAAGGCATCGTAAAGAACTACTAAGTTGATCGCAAGTTACGTCGTGTGTACCATCGTAAGTGTATCGTAAACCAAGACGAGTGCTTTCGTTCACGTCCGCACTTTTATCGAGTATGGCATGCCAAATAAACATTTTTTTAAATAATTATTATGGATGGCGAATTATGGCGATATTTTTATATCAACATTAATACAACTAAAGAATTTTAGTCCGTTTTCAATATTAATTCAAGATAAATGACGCTCACAGTCATAGGACAAAACGGTGAGTTCCCACTCAAAAAATGTCCGATCATTTCAACTAAAATCGGTATTTTTCCAAAAAATATTACCAATTAAGTCTATGAGTGATTTTTATAAAAATAGATACCATAAGATGCAGAATGTTTATTTGGCCATATTTTTAGTGAGGTTCTTTTTCATTATTGAATGGGTTAAACACAAATGATTTTTTTTACGATTTTAATTTGTTTAGAATACATAGCAAACTTTGCCGTGAGTCAAGCAATATTTTTCTTTGTGTTCACCTTGTCAGTAATTCAAAATACATATATTAACAACACTTTGTACCAATATTCTTTTTGGAGACAAAAACAGTCAATTATATTCAACGAAACTATCCGACACAGTGAGGGTCTAGATTAGGGGCAACGAAAAAGGGGGGGCGCATTTCTTTGTTCTGTAATTCTTTTAGCCATTTTTTTCTTTTCAGCATTAAAAATATGCTTATACTTTAAATTATGAGACCCAGTCCCTTTATAATTTGCACTACACAAATGAAACTATTTATCAATTTTGTTAAATGTTTGATTGAAAAGAAATATAGAAAAATATAAATATTTTTTTCTTAGCTTATTTGTAACAATTTAAGCAGTAGATTATATGAAATTAGTTATATCTGATCTTATCTAGTTTGTAATATATGAGGAAAAAGTAATGAGAAGCTAGCGCTGAGCATAAAGTTTTATAACATATACAGCATTATTAGTTATCCGACATTAAGAGTTATCTGGAATCTGACAAAGTAAACATTTTATCATCAGAACAGATTAGATTTATTATTGATAGCCCAATATAGAAAAAAATGCTGATCAATAAAATCGTTTTGGAGGATTTTAATTTTTAAAATTTGTATTTGTAGCGAGAGAGAAATAGGTTTTCCCCAACCCCCAAAAAAGCAAAAACAATGTCATCCGTCTTCGAGCATTCGTCTTCCAGATCTATATACAAAATATATATATGTATTTTTTTTAAAAATTGGAATGAATATTGGATCTCTCAAATATGAAACTATATGGACGTAGGAATCATTCCGGCGAAAGAGACGTTTGTATTCTGCAACTCCCTTAAAATAATCCATATAAATTTTCAAATTATAAAGAATCTAAGTACTCTCAGATCTGTTCATTGTGTCTTTTTGTGTCGGGATGTATAAGTACCCGGCCTTGTCCACATGTATTTTTTGTCCATGTGATGAGTTCAGCCTTTTTCAACTGATTTTTATATTTCATTCTTATGTTGTACTGTTATACCACTGTCCGGGACAGGTTAGGGGGAGGGTTGGGATCCCGCTAACATGTTTAACCCCGCCACATTATTTATGTATGTGCATGTCCCTAGTCAGGAGCCTGTAATTCAGTGGTTGTCGTTTGTTTATGTGTTTCATAGATATAGGAAGATGTGGTGTGAGTGCCAATGAGACAACTCTCCATCCAAATAACAATTTAAAAACTAAACCATTATAGGTTAAAGTACGGCTTTCAACACGGAGCCTTGGCTCACACCGAACAACAAGCTATAAAGAGCCCCAAAATTACTAGTGTAAAACCATTCAAACGGGAAAACCAACGGTCATATTTGTTTTTCGTTCATTTTTTCATTTTTTTTTTACATAAATAAGGCCGTTAGTTTACTCGTTTGAATTGTTTAACAGTCTTATCGGGGCCTTTTATAGCTGACTATGCGGTATGGGCTTTGTTCATTATTGAAAGCCGTACGGTGACCTACAGTTGTTAATGTTTGAGTCATTTTGGTCTTTTGTGGGTAGTTGTCTCATTGGCAATCATACCAAACATTCTTTTTTATAAGATTTTAACTCCATTAGACAAAGTTGATCTTCGTCTGCATGATTTGGCTATTTATTAGGTTCTATTTGGTCTAATAGCTCTTCAACTGTTTCAATTTTTTGTGCATGCTCCGTTCCAAAAATCGAGAATTATAGCTCTTTGATTGTATGACTTATTGTTTGTTTTTTTCCAGCTGTACAGAGCTTTTTTTTGTCAATGGTTATTTTTGTCGGAATTCTTTCACGAAATTTCATTGTTCTAATTATTATTGACACAATGTAGGAGAAGGATGTAAGGTTAACTAAGTCTGCAATAGTTGACGAAAATACCGATGCTTATTAATGAACATAATTTGCATTGCTAAAATCATTTAACCAGTTCTGATAAGGACCAATTCAACATTTCATTCCAAATAATATACGTTTATCAATATTTAATTTGGTATGCAGAAAACGCAGAGTTTAGTTATTTTGTCAACTTTACTTTATATTCTCTCTCTTTTTTTTTTTGGGGGGGGGGGGGGGCATTATTCTCTATTCTGTCAATGAGAAGGTCGACTATCCATATTCATTACATTTTGATAGTCAACCTTCCCATTGATAGTTCTAAACAGGTGCATGTGGCGATGTCCCTAAATAAAAAAAAATAAAGTAAACAGAAAAAAATGCTCCACGTTTCAATCTTTAACTTTCCCTCCCCCTTCCAAGTTTTTTTTCTACTGTATTTTTTTAAAGACATGTCGCATCTACACAAAGTCTTATTGATCTGCAGCTTACCCCTATTAGTTTTGGTATACATGATCTACATTAAATTCGATCTAAAAATAGTCACTCGAAAGGCATACATATCTGAATAGTTGCAATAAGTTCCTACGGGTGCGGGAATTCTCGCTACATCGAAGACCCATTGGTTACCTTCGGCTGTTGTTTGCTCTATGGTCGGGTGGTTGTCACTTTGACATATTCACCATTTCCTTTCTCAATTTTATCCATTAACCACGAAACTAATTAGTCAGATATTTATTTCGATATTCTTATTAAAATACATTTCTTTTTTGGCGGAAATTACAAAAAAAAAAGAAGATTATTATCTGGTTTAACTGTGAAACACTGATTTCAGATTTATATTGTACATATATATATATATATAACTTTGAAAATGGGAATAAAACATCCTTCTTTAAACGTTTTATCGATTACCACTGTGTCTGTAGTGATATAACTATAAATAGATTTCAGAACGCGGACGTGATAGAAAGCCTATTTATTAAATTGTTAAGACGAACGCCAGTTGGAAATAAGATGAGCAAACAATGATTAATACCTTAGATTTGCATTAAGTTATTTGCTTGAATATACAAATAATCCAACGAAGAAAGACTTCAAGTGTAGTTCTATGATATTGAAGATTTTTCTTCGTCTTCTAACATTTGAGGCATCTTGACCAAGAATAAAGAACGCTGCAGCCATGTTAGCTGCGGAACCGTAACTCTTATGGTCCATTTTTATTTATTTTTTTATTTTGCGGACCTCCGCAAATAGTCAAAAAATAACATAAGGACCTAAGAGCTACGGTTCCGCAGCTGCAGCAATGTTAGATGGATTAATTCATTTTCGTAGAAAAATTACGATGGAGTTACGACTGGGTATACAGCCGGACAGCAAATCCCTGATTTGTCCGTTAAAAACCCGGATTTATTATTCGAGAATCAAGTGGAGATAATTTAAGAGAACGTCGTCGACAGATGTCGCTGCGTAGAAAAATAATTTCCCGCGGAAGACGACCCGGTAGAAAATCATGGTTTTGTTAAATTATAAGAAACTAAACGTAACACGAGTGGTATGCATGATATGAGAAGTTTAACAAGTATTTAAAAGATATTAGAAGTCAAATAATTTCATCGTTGAATCGGAAATTCAAGTCATTTATTTTCAGCCTTCGGAACCGCCATTTTTCAACATCGACTGTCATTGATAAATATTCAACTCGGGACGAATTGACACAAACCCGTTTTACTTAGGAAAAATAAATATGAGACGTTTATATTGATAAACTGGAGCATGGAGAACAGAACTGGGATAGTCACATGCCGTTACCCTTCGTTGTTTACACACGAGCACAATTTCAGTACACATCACAAATTGGTAAGGCCCTGCGGGGACTCCCTTCTTTTTTTGTTGAAACTGCTCTGCTCTTGACTAAAACAGCTCGGATCCGAAATACGACAAACTTGCCACTAATGAAAAGACAATCAACATGTCATTTGAAATGAACAAAATCTGTTATTTTTTGTGTAATTTATTTCCCTTTTTCATGCCCCAGTACAAAAAAAATATTAAAAATGTACAAAATTTGTTTGACTTTCTTATAAACCACAAATATTATGAATTCTGCACATTAAACATGTAACAAAATGTACACAAACCTCCCAATCACATCCCTTTAGCAGTGCATTATTTTTTGGGAAGTCCAGGTGTAATTTATTGTGACACTTGTCAGGTTTTGTCCTAAATCAGTGAAAAAATTTGCATGTTCAGTGTAAACATTCTGAGATCAGATATATCATAGATAAATAACAGAGGAAAACAGTTTGAACAGAGTCAGATCCTTATTTTATAGCTTTCAGATGTAATTTCAAATGAATGAAGATAATAAATATCTGCACTTCATAATATAATATTGCTTGTGCTTGTTCCCTATTCATCTTCTAGGTTCTAGCAGTCATTCAATAATTTTACCATAGATGATTGTTCAATCTGCATCCAGTTTACCTATTGGTAAATTACATGTAGATCTCTTTTATAAATAATGAATACTTAGTCGATCTTAGTCCAGTTCATTCTTTTTTACAATTGTTAAAGCTGCATGTACCTGCATTTGATGATTGAGGATTTATATATCAGGTCAACATGGTATTTTTTTTTAATTCTTCATTATTACACATATTTCAGTATATATATAATGTTACCAGAAACAGTTATATATCATATGTTTCTGATGGTACAATGTACATATTATTTGAGAACAGTATATCAATATATGTTCCTGATATAATACTATATGTTATATATATGAATAATATAAACAAAAAAATCGTATGCATTATATAATTATTTTTCACACCCCATGGCTGTAGCTGTTGAATGATGTGAGTGGTTTTTTATCTAATTTATTAATAGTATTTTGGATGATGGTCGTAACCGACACAAGATGGTCGTTACTTTGAAAGATGACCGTAACTCGAGTATTTAGACAAACTTTTATTAACGATTTTAATTGTAAAGGTAATAGACTCAGATGTAATATATGATTTGTTACTCTGGTAATGATATGCAGAAATTAAGCTAGAGAATTATTAAACATACAAATTTCTGATGGATTTCAAACGCTCATCATTTAGGAGCAACAGTGAAAAACTAATCAACTCGCATTAAGCCAAAAAGTATGTTAGGGTAGAGAATTGATATATTTTTTACTGTTCGTTAAGGCATGAAATGTATTAAATGCACGTGTATTCCCTTATATAAGTGTTTTTTTATTAACGACTTTTTTTTATCTGCAATCATGTCGGCAGATGAAATTATTAAACGTACAATTCTGAACAATCATCTTCAAATTATCTATTACAGTTCTTATAAGTATTTAGTCTTTGAATCTTTGTTTACTCCTGGGCTTTAAATTGTTATTGTCTTATAAACTATTGGTCTTCAAATATTCGTCTTTTGGTCGTTCATGAGGAAATAGAATCCACAAATTCACTTCTGAGTCAGGGTTGAGTTCAATATCGTAGCTGTTACGTAGTGCTACGTAGATTTTGACTATTGAACATGAAGCTATAAGACTAGTTGTTACATATATATTGATAGCGGCTACGTAGCTGCTACGATTATGAACTTTACCCAGAATTTTATTACTTGTTGTCGTTATTTTTTATCGATTACATAACGATTATATATTGCTGTATATCATTGATACTAGTTCTAAGTATTGGTACGGAATGAAAACTGAATCCATGGTGTACATGTTGCAATGAACATTGTGTTTACCTCGAAAGTATGAATATTGTTGATATATATTTTACACTGCTACGTGCACTGAATTTAATACTAGTTTGTAGCCAGGCTTAAGCTTGTAGCTATGATAATGTAACACGGACTTAGGTCAAACTAAATGTACTGCGGCAACTATTACATACAAATCCCGGTATGCAGGTTGAAAATCATGTGTAAGTTATATGTTTACATTGTATGAATGGCTACAAGCTACTCATGGACTTCGTCATTGAACATTACTGTGCACCTGATTATCAGCTTGATTTCACCAAACAATAATATGACGTCTTAGCATCCAGGCTAAAAATAAAGCGTATGTACTTTAACTCAAGTAAGGACCTGCGAATTCGCGGGTATGCTCTAGTCTCGATAACGACCTTCATAACCTATCAATATTTTAGGCTTATTTTGACTCCTTATTAATGCTCTTTCGACTTAATGTAACATGCATTCTTAAATTGAAGATTTAAAAAAAAATCAACTAGTAGGTACATCCTCAAAAAGTTTATGTTTTCAATAGATGCGAATTCGAAAGAGAAAAAGAATCAGGATACTGTTATTTCATGTGATGTCCAATTTGTTTAAAATGCCTTTTCTTAAGGTGGTACCTAACACTACAGGGAGATAACTCTGTTAAGTCAGCTAAACGTTTTAATTACGTTGTGTTGTAAAAGGAATATTAAGCTTCTCACTGATCAAAATTGGTGTTTGTCAAACTGCTTATAACCAGTGTAATTTTTCTGACAAAACGGTTGGTTCAAAATTTTTTTTAAATTTTATGTTTTTGTTCAAGGGTCAAAGTAAGTACTTTGACAAAGTTTTATGAAAATTAAACGAGCCAAATTAATGTTAGTGCAAGTGTTGGGTACCACCTTAAAGTCATGTATTTTGTAATTAAAACAGTTATTTGCTACATTTTGTGTTTTTAAGCTCACCTGACCCAAAGGGCCAAGTGAGCTTTTCTCATCACTTGGCGTCCGGCGTCCGTCGTCCGTCGTCCGTCGTCCGGCGTTAGCTTTTACAAAAATCTTCTCCTCTGAAACTACTGGGCCAAATCAAACCAAACTTGGCCACAATCATCATTGGGGTATCTAGTTTAAAAAATGTGTGGCGTGACCCGGTCATCCAACCAAGATGGCCGCCACGGCTAGAAATAGAACATAGGGGTAAAATGCAGTTTTTGGCTTATAACTCAAAAACCAAAGCATTTAGAGGAAATCTGACATGGGGTAAAAAAGTTTATCAGGTCAAGATCTATCTGCCCTGAAATTTTCAGATGAATCGGTTAACCTGTTGTTGGGTTGCTGCCCCTGAATTGGTAATTTTGAGGAAATTTTGCTGTTTTTGGTTATTATCTTGAATATTATTATAGATAGAGATAAACTGTAAACAGTAATAATGTTCAACAAAGTTAGATCTACAAATAAGTCAACATGACCGAAATGGTCAGTTGACCCCTTTAGGAGTTATTGCCCTTTATAGTCAATTTTTAACCATTTTTCATAAATCTAAGTAATCTTTTACAAAAATCTTCTTCTCTGAAACTACTGAGCCAAATTAATCCAAACTTGGCCACAATCATCTTTGGGGTATCTAGTTTAAAAAATGTGTGGCGTGACCCGGTCAACCAACCAAGATGGCTGCCACGGCTAAAAATAGAACATAGGGGTAAAATGCAGTTTTTGGCTTATAACTCAAAAACCAAAGCATTTTGAGGAAATTTGACATTGGATAAAAATGTTTATCAGGTCAATATCTATCTGCCCTGAAATTTTCAGATGAATTGGACAATCGGTTGTTGGCTTGCTGCCCTCCAATTGGTAATTTTGAAAGAAATTTTGCCGTTTTTTGTTATTATCTTGAATACTATTATAGATAGAGATAAACTGTAAACAGCAATAATGTTCAGCAAAGTAAGATCTACAAATAAGTCAACATGACCTAAATGGTCAATTGACCCCTTAAGGAGTTATTGCCCTTTATAGTCAATTTTTAACAATTTTCATTAATTCGGTAAATTTATGTAAATTTTTACCAAATATTTTTCTCTGTTACTAATGGGCAAGGTTCATTATAGATATAATTGTAAGAAGCAAGAACGTTCAGTAAAGTAAGAACTTCAAACACATCACCATCACCAAAATACAATTTTGTCATGAATCCATTTGTGTCCTTTGTTTAATATGCACATAGACCAAGGTGAGCGACACAGGCTCTTTAGAGCCTCTAGTTTTTTTATTTTTAACTAAGAATTATCAGTACCAAAGCTGTGTTTCTTGTTTTAAAATGAATTCTCCACTTTTGAGAAATTTACATTGTTAATGAATTAAATCGCTTACATTAAATCAACTATTTGCCTCTTTGTTAGTGTTATACATTATATTTTCAGAATATATGACTTTTAATGTTCATTTCATTTTGTATTGTTTCGTTCGATTCATTCCAATTTTCTTCTTTACAGGTATCCCTCTCTCCATTTTTTTTTTTTATTATTTGGTGAAAACAACTTCACAAATATATAATATGATACATGATATATTAATATAACAAAAGACATGTTTAGAACTCTTGGCTGGTTCGGTCCAAGACATTTGAAAAATTTGGAATTTTAAATCGACATTTAATCAAAACTCCCCCAAAACTAATATTTGAAAACTTAAATTTAAAATTTTTGAATTGATAAGTGTTGCACGCATTGAAATTGCTTTAGTTTACATTGTATGTAAAAAATGAAAAAAAATCTTCAGAAAAACATTATATAAAATACGAGTATGCATATAATAAAAGACACGTTTAAAACTCTTGACTTGCCTTATTCGTTCTTATTTTAAACAGAGTTACGACCATCACAAATTTACGTTACGACCATCCTCAATATTTTTGTTTTTTTAGTTACGACAATCATGCTTGAATTTTTGAATGACTATTTTACGAAAATTGGAATGTTTTAATGCATCAAATTTGGTTTTAATATCACCGGACTGCCGAATAGTATGTAAGAGACAGGCGGTTTGGTTCAAATGAACCTTTTAGTGCACGAAAATCGGAAAAGAAAAACTTATCCCTAGAGTTGTCTTCCATCTCAGGATGGTCGTAACTTTTAGTTACGACCATCCGCTTACCACCAGTGATGATTATTTATAACTTTGGGGTGATTAGAATCCAGCATTATTAAAAAAAATAATAAACCAACAAATCAAAACACGCACAAACAAACACACTCTCACAATTTACGACGAATGAAGACGATGTCGTCACGATGTTGTTAACATTGCGATGTCGGCGATGTCAACGATGTAGTCAGGAAAGGGGGACGATGTAGACGATTTCGTCACTATGGTGTCAACATCGCGATATTGGTGATGTCAACGATGTAGACAGCAAGAAAAAAGATATAGACGATGTTGTCATCATCGCGATATCGGCGATAACAACGATGTAGACAGAGATTAGGAACGATGAAGACGATGTCGTCATGATGTTGTCAACATCGCGATATCGGCAATGTCAACGATGCAGACAGCACGAAAAACGATGTAGACAATGTTGTCGAGATGTTGTCAACTTCACGATGTCAGTGATGTCAACGATGTAGACAGGAAAGGGGACGATGAAGACGATGTCATCACGATGTTTTTGATATCGCGATATCGTCGATGTCAACGATGAAGACGATGTAGTCACGATGTTGTAAACATCACGATGTCGACGATGTCAACGATGTAAACAGAATAGAGGGACGATGGAGACGATGTCGTCACGATGTCAGCGATGTTAATGATGTCGACAGGAAAGGAGAACGATGTAGACGATGTCGTCTCCATGTTATCAATATCACGATATCGGCGGTGTCAACGATGTAGACAGGAAAGGGTGACGATGTCGTCACGATATTGTCAATATCACGATGTCGGCGGTGTCAATGATGTAGACAGGAAAAGGTGACGATGTAGACGATGTCGTCACGATCTTGTTAACATCACGATGTCGGCGATATCAACGATGTAGACAGGAAAGGGGACGATGTAGATTGGCAATGTCAACGATGCAGACAGCAAGAAGAACGATGCCAGTGATATCAACAACTGAATGTAGACAACAAGTCTAACAATATTGCGAGCAGGTTTAAATCATGAACGAGGATGACAATATCTGAGATATCGTCACTACATCGTGCACTGGACCTAAAAAGTTACAAGACAAATGCGAACAGTCGCTGCTTAAATAGGCAGAGTTGCCCTTCATATAATTTGACACATAGTCCCACAATGCCCCCAATGATCTAAAGCATAATAAAAAAAATATCATGATAAATTTCACAAGAAGAAATAACATTCCTAACACTTTAAGCGATAGATTTGTATATGTAAAAAACACAGTACTAAAAGTTTACATACATATAAAATAACAGGAACTATATTTATAGACAACCGATTACGAGCGACCAAACAGGTCACTTTTGAAAATCAGTTCATTGAGGCTCTTTTTTCCTGCAATTAATTATGCATGACATAACATCTCAACTTCATGTTTTTTTTTTATTTATACTTATATAATTACGTTAGATATCATTCATGATGACACGAGGTCCCACAATAAAGTGCACAGGTGAATTAAATAATTAAAAATGATAAAATTCGTGTTTTCATTATCCTAGCTAAAAATGTAATTATAAGTATTGAATGCTTCTTTTTGTAACTTCATAGGGTTGTAAAAGCGTTGACCGTGCGCACATTTTTAGAATGAAGCGCTTCCGCGTTTCATACAAAATGCACTTCGGTCAACTCTTTTACACCCCAATGAAATTACAAAAAGAAGGATTCAATTCTTAAGTATTGTGCATCAATGTGACAATTATATGAAGTAAACGCCAATTAGACAGCAACCTAGCAAAAATAAATAAGAAAGGATATGTGCTTGGTTTGACTGTAAGCCAGTCTAAATTTTAATGCTTGCATTAGTCTATGCATGTTCCATGTACTAAATGTCGTATTTACACCATATCGCATGGTGGTACTCCTCAGAAAGGAGATATAGAGGAAACATAAATAGCTACATGTAAGTCCTTGTTTTACCATAATTGACCACAAAGTCAGTATGGTAAATAAAAAAAAATCTATTAGGCTATTTGTATATCTACAAATGATACTTAAAAAAAACCTTTTAAGTTTTAATTAATTCTTACTAATGGAAATTGCAAGCGACATGTTGATGATATTTGAAATGGATCGAGTAATGGCTAAGTCCGTGTCAATCGGAACTACTCGGCCTTTCTGGTTGCACGAAGAAATAATTATTGTACTGCATAGCGAGAATGGCCGAGTAGTTACGATTGAGTCCGTGTCTTACCATGGGAAACCCCTAAGATCAACTTTTGTTTCTGCAAATAGTACCTAATTACTCTCCACATTTTATTGAATTCCCTTGGAAACTTTTAAAAATATGTTGATATCAAACTTCTCCATTCATAAAAATTGCTTTTTTCAAAATTGTTACTTTTAGTCTATTTCCATGGTAGGTCATGGTAGAGTAAGTCATACAAAATAAATTATTTTTCTTATATTGCCGGTGAATATTGTGCCGGTGACCCCCAAATTTTATTGCAATTTTTATAAAATAAAGACATCAAGCTTTTCAGTATGAAAAAATGAGCAACTTCTGTCATTTTATTTGCTGTGAATATTCAATCAAAGAGTTTATGTTCATTTCCCCCATAGATCTATATCCATTGAGAAATAAGCTTATTTGCACTCATTTTCAGAGGTAAAAAAATCTGTTGGATGGCCAGTGACCCCCACATTTTATTTCATTTTTTCAATCACCATGCTACAAAGTTTAACTTCACAAAGTATAAGAAAATTCTGTCATCTTTTCTATACGTGTCTAGTGGCGTAGCTAGGTCATTTTTACGTGAACACCCGAACCTCGGCGAGGGATTCTGAGGGTTCCAAGCGGGTTTATTTCATAGCACCTGCTGATAGAAGTTCGAAGGGAGGGGCGAGATATCGAATATAAGATACCATTGCTTTTAAGAATCTGAAACTTTTTGATGTTTAATTCATTCATTGTCATGATTGTGTTTATTTGGAATCTAAAGGTCATTGGTTTTAGAGAAAATGTCCAACTGAGCAGTTATATACTTTAAAATATGTTCATTATCAAATAAAAGTTACTATGGCGTAAAACAATTAATAGACAAAAACACCTTTGCATGTACAAACTTGTTATTTGATGAACATGGAAATGTATACTTAATTTTCAGAAATGTTAAGGCGCACTATATTAGAAGTCGTAAAGTGTTCTGCGAAACCCTGGTTCACGCCTGGGATTTCATTCCGCCAAAGCTTAATAAGTCCTATATTTTCTTGAACTGGTCAAGTTTCATGACAACATATGAAGGTTTATAAATCTATCATGTGAACTTAAATTCCGGACGGTCTGTTAATTGCGGAATAAAAGTATGTCTGTGAATATAGTAAATATAATACTGAAACTTGAAATGAAAGAAAAAAAAATTTCAAAATTTTGCTTAGAAATTCATATTATCGGTCAAATACGGGATGGTAAATAGACATCATTTCATCATAATCCTCTAGATACTCATTTGATCACAAACAGTTTCGGTCCAACTTCCATAAAATTTCACGAAGGGCTGACAAAGTTATTGATATATATTTGTTTACCCCTTGCTGAACCTTAAATTATGATTGACGTGGCCGACGTTTAGAATCGCTATGTCTCGCTTTTGTGACACGTTTGTCACACTCAGGCTCGAAAAATAAGGCAAACCACATATCGAATTTCAGGAGAAAATATATTGCTTTGCAGAAAAGCAAAGTGAAGGCAGCAAGCATTTGATTTTCGGGGAGGGGGGGCAAGTCGAAAACATTTTTTTTTCTTTCAATGTTAGCATTACATATAGTAGCAGCTGAGGGTGAAACAAACAATTTGTTTTTCTAGGGGTAAAAAACAAATTATTTTTTTCTACAAAAACTGGAAACAAACTTTTTTTCCCAAAAAATCCATATATATAGCACCCCCACCCCCTCCCCTCCCAGAAAATCAAACGATTGGTGGAATTCACATATTTCAGACTTTGACAGAAAATGAAAAAAAAAATAATTTAATAGATAACATTTGGTTAAAATAGGGATAGTTCTTTACTTTCAGTCGAAACTACAAGCTATTGAAGAAAGAATTGCATGGCTGATGTGCTTTTTTCATTTCTTTTTATTCTATTTAGATTAGGGCCTAAAATGTCTTTTTATCAAAATTCAAGTGTACGCCCGGGCGTTTTGACGCACTGTGTTTTTGACGTAAACGTATCTACGCGTATGGTGTCATTCCCTGTTTTACCATGTTATGCATGACGTCATGGAAATAGGGGAAACACCGATTTTGACATACACAGAGGCGTCAGAGTTTTAAATTAGAACAAAAAGGTGGACTAAAAGAAAAGATAGTTGTTTGATCATTCCATAAAATTGGTAAGTCATCTCAGTTTTGAGAATTTTTTTAATTCTTTTCTGCTGCTGGTTTTTAGTGGCCTTACAAAAGAATATAGATAAGATAGATAAGATAAGATAAATTTTATTTTCCAAATTAGGTCCCCAGGGGGGCATATACACATAACATATATGTCATATATGATTGATACAACATACAGTATTTTACATAACATTGTAAAATAAACTATTGAAATAGTCATACAGGTATTATTTGTTAAATAAAAAAGTATTTGAGAGTTGCTACTCCAGAGATGTGGCAAACCCCATTTTTTTTTTTTTTTTTTTTTTTTTTTTCTCACTTGATTTTATAATATTTTGCTGAAAATGTATAAATATAAAATATAAAATAAATGATTGTTTAGCTGCAACAGACACCAAGGGACGATGCTCTAGGATTGTGATCTTAAAAGCTCTAACAATCCTCCTCGTATCTGATGCAGAAAAACAAACACAAATGAAAAAAGTTTATGTATATTCACAGCAAATAACATATACTGCAGTAAACAGGTATTGAGAATAGTGTAGGTTTCCCTACTGCAACAGACACCAAGGGGCGGTACTCAAGGAGCTGTGGTATTTACACAGTCCTCCTCGTGTCTGAAGCAGACAAGAAGGCCACATAATTAACAATTTTCCGAAATAAATTTACATGCAGCAGTGAGAATAGACTTATCTTCTGTGTTCATAAGCCATATCAGTTTATCTCTTGCGTTAAGAGTTAAAAAGTTTGGGGCAACTTTTAGTTATCTCTTGAAATAGATGATTGCGGTCATCATTAAATTTAACACATTGGAATAAAAAATGATATTCATCCTCCACATCTCCGGAGTTACAACGAGTACAAGTTCTGTCATTTAGGAGAGTACCCTGATACCTTCCAGACTCAATTCTTAAGTGGTGTGATGAAATTCTGAGCTTTGTTAAGCTTCGTCTCTGTTCAAAATTCCCAATAATGGAAAGATATTTTTCTCTTCCAAAAACTGATTTAAATGTAACTACTATCTGTGGGCGTGGGTACTTCATTTTATAATGTTATTAAACACATGTATGAATCAAGTAAATCTTGTGTTAAAATTCAATCCAGAGTAACAGATTTTTTCCAAATAAAACTTGGAGTTAAACAAGGGGACAATTTAAGTCCCAATCTATTTAAGTTATTTATAAATGACTTGCCACAGTATTTTACTATTTAAAAGAAAGATTTGCATGCAGCTAAGTGTATAATATTACTTAGCTCTTGACATGTGTCATCAACTGAGATTTGTGAGTTGTGTGTTGTCTTATTGTTTAAATTGTGTAATTGGGTTTGAATGTCAGCAGAGCCCAGTGCCATTAGAAAGTTATTAGCCGAATCATCATCCCATTTAAAATTAGGTGACAAGGGATGTGTATTTTTGTCTTGAAATAGATTTTCTTGCTTATATGTAGCAAGTATTTCCCATTCTAGTTTACAATGAGTATCTGACAATGTTGGTATAAAATCTGAGACCTTAAAATACAAGATTTGGTCCAGGATACTCTCCGACAGAATAACATAATCAACAGTACTAGACCCGTTTGGTGTATGACATGTATATGTACCAAACATATCACCCAGCACTCTTCCATTTAAAAATCTCAGTTGATTACTTATACATAAATCTAATAGGTCTTTTCCCCTAGTATCTAAAACTTTATCTTGATTTTTTCTAGTGAGAAGTTCTTTATCTATTGTATAATCAGTATTTACTGGGATAAATTTACTACTGTCATTAGCAATAAAGTCAGGCTCCGATGAAACTCTAGCATTAAAATCTCCACAGAGTAAAATTTTACCTTGTTTTTGAAATGTGGAGATATCATTTTCAATACAATCTAGAATGTCTTGGTCGAGTCGCTGGGTGTATGCTGAACAACTAGGTGGAAAATATACTAAACATATATACAGATCTTCTGTAAAACCAAAATAATTCTTTTGCAAAAGTACCCATTGATAATCTGGGTTTGTATTATTTAAGATTTTAATATATGGTTTTAATTTGTCTTTAATCAAAACTGCTAAGCCTCCAAAATCACAGGGACTCGGTTAGCAGATTAAAATTTTGTAAATCAATGTTTTTAATTTATTTTTCATTATTTACTGTCTATTTGCATTACTATATTAACGTTTTTAAAGTTGCCATCACTATTTCTTTGTTTTCTGGCAATGTGCAGTTTACTATCCATATCCTTATACTAAAAAACCTAAAGGGATCTAAGTCGCCATCTTGAATTGCCTTCCCTACTTTAGATAAAAAATAATTAAAAATATTAATAAATTACTATATATACCTTACAACAGCCCTCATTTTCTTCCGAAATTATTCTTCTATCACATGCATATTTTGATTTGTGGATTAACAGAACCCTTACGCAGTTTCAGTTGCATTCGTGTCAGAATATTCAAATTTCCCCGCGAAAGCAACGTAACATTCGGAAACTTCCGGGTTGATGCGTTTACTGGAACGATAAGTCCTTATAAACAGACGAGTGCTGTCCCCTAACTCCACACCTTCGCAACACCAAGATATCCTTCATGGTCCTTCATATAAATTAGATATCAAACAAAAATGTCTTTGAACAGTTAGTGCATGTATTGTTTCAATATCAGATTATCGTCCTATACTTCCGCCCATTGAAAGTATGAAATGATTGTTCCATACTATCGGGTTGTATTTCTGACATCGTCTGATATTTTTCAAATCGTGGATTTATGTAGTACAATACTTATATAATCAGAGGAGTATGTATGTATACTTAAAAGGGGTCTTCTGATTGAACTTCATACATGCATGTATGATAAGTAAATATACTTTTTTTCAAAATATTACTCCAAATTGACCTACCAACCGGCCCTCCCCCTTTTTTATATCCTGGTACTGTTAGTAAACCTGAACGTGTCAATATTTTAAGTAACTTCTTCATTTTATTGATGTGTCTACGAAAAAGTCAATGATTTATGTTACCCCGTTTGAAATGAAGAAAGGTTCTATTCGTTAACATGGTTAATAATTTTGCACTCGATATGTAATAATAAAGCAAGGGACAGCACTCGTCTGTTAATAAGGACTTATCGTTATAGTAAACGCATCAACCCGGAAGTTTCCAAATGTTACGTTGCTTTCGCCGGGAAATTTGAATATTCTGACACGAATGCAACTGAAACTGCGTAAGGGTTCTGTGAATCCACAAATCAAAATATGCATGTGATAGAAGAATAATTTCGGAAGAAAATGAGGGCTGTTGTAAGGTATATAGTAATTTATTAATATTTTTAATTATTTTTTATCTAAAGTAGGGAAGGCAATTCAAGATGGCGACTTAGATCCCTTTAGGTTTTTTCAGTATAAGGATATGGATAGTAAACTGCAAATTGCCAAAAAACAAAGAAATAGTGATGGCAACTTTAAAAACGTTAATATAGTAATGCAAATAGACAGTAAATAATGAAAAATAAATTAAAAATATTGATTTACAAAATTTTAATCTGCTAACCGAGTCCCTGTGTCCAAAATATCTATTATTATGCTTTATTAGATTGTTTTCTGCAAATTGCATGATAGTGAAAAGATCCCATTCTGTTCATGTTTATGTTAGGACCTGTATGTGTTATACTGTCAGAACAACACGATCTAGCCTGTGGGTGCACAGGCTCCTGACATTTTCTGAAAAGGTGTTTATGCGACACACAGTCAACTCTGCTGTTATCTTCAAATGGGGATGCAATTTCATATCTACTAGGCTATCCAGAATATCATTACAAAAAAAAGAGAATAATGGGGGACAAAATGAAAGATTAGAAGATCAAAGAAGAGGATGCTTAAAAATAGAGAACTAATAATTATAGGGGGTAGCCAACATTTATCCCATCCCATTCGTGTGAAGTATTTTTAAAAACAAAGGTATACAATATTGTTTCTTCACACTGTATTGGAAATCTTAATCAATAATAAGCCTATAATAATTTCTTTGGATTATTTTGAAAAAAACATTGTATTATCTCATTTTATTTTCTCAAATACTGTAAAGTGATACAATATATCGTCAGATCATATGTTTTCGTACGTCATATGAATTCGTACAATCAGTATGCATGCTTTTTCAATGGAAATTGTGACGTCACAATGCATTCTTAATAGCACGAAAACCCATGAGACGAGGATACATTATCATCGTCTTTCGTAACACGACATATATATGCCACTTTTTGTCAATTTATCGTTTTATTTTCATTTATCTATCAAACAACAGTCTTTAATTTTCTATGTTGTGTTTTGTGTACTATTGTTTGTCGTTTGTTCTACTCTTTTTCTTTGATAGTCATGGCGTTGTCAGTTTATTTTTGACTTATGAGTTTGAATGTCCCTCAGCTGGTATCTTTCGCCTCTCTTTTACAGGAATTTTAGATGTATAATTTGTTTATTGAATTTTTAATCTCCAGCATTGTCATAACTAAATGATGCTTGATGATTTTAAATAAATTGATTAAAAAGTTTTAAATGATGAATGGTTGATTTACGTCTCTGAGTGTAAAAAAGTATCATCAGTACACCGGATATAAGTACTAAGCAAGCGGGAATGATCGATTTTGACCTTACACGGTAGTACACCGGATATAAGTACTAAGCAAGCGGGCATGATCGATTTTGACCTTACACGGTAGTACACCGGATATAAGTACTAAGCAAGCGGGCATGATCGATTTTGACCTTACACGGTAGTACACCGGATATAAGTACTAAGCAAGCGGGCATGATCGATTTTGACCTTACACGGTAGTACACCGGATATAAGTACTAAGCAAGCGGGCATGATCGATTTTGACCTTACACGGTAACGAAAATCTTTGTTTTGCTTGATCAATATTTAATGTACATTTCTAAACATTTGAAATTCCTGCTCCCAAATTATTTTTGCATCGATTTTTTCCTATTCATAAAACAAATTTGATATTCTTATCAGAACAATTAACTTGTACAAGCGCAAATAGTTGTGAATGTCAACACCAACTTTCAATTTCGATACAGTTGTTCAGACATTTACATGTTTTATCTGAACAAAACCTAATACAGGGCAAAATTAATAGTCACCAATCATAAACCTACCTGTGATTACTCATTCCTTGAATCATTTTGGGTAATAAACGAGTATAAAAAAATTGTTGTTGTGTACGGTGTACAACAACACAATTATGCACCGTACATAAGGATTTATGTGGTCGATCAGCTTAACACCGTACACAACACTTTTTTAGGGATTAAATATCGAAAAATAACATAAATTATGGTATGAAAGATCTCAATGCCAATTATTGAAACAGCTATACTTATTACACACACACATTGACCTTCTATCAGAAAAAGAGTTGGAATGAATATAGAATTATATCGAATGAGACGAGGGCCTACTTCTTTGACAAGTATTTGCACATGCTTTTACAATGTTTTAGTAATCTCTTTTATTTTGGGAAAATAGTGAGACATCTCTAACCATCAACCTACGACCAAATCATTTCTTAAAACAGCAATTCTAATATGACGTTCTTCTTTAGCTTTGGGTACAAAGCCATGTTCTAATTTGAATAGAACATGGGCTGCACGTGATTGACGTCACAATTGAAATTGCAACGTCAGATGAATTTTGAACAACGCCAGAGATCAAAATGGACATTTTTGTTGGTGTTGCTCGCTAGGAAATTAAATAAAAACATTCTAAAAGTAAGTTTAAATGTTTCTGTTCTTTTTTTTTATTGATAAACTGTTGATTTTTCTATAACGTTTTTGTTCATCATATCAAAATGGCGACATTTCGAACGTCACTATAGGTCCGCTTCGAAGAACAAAACTTCAAAATATTCCTATTAGAATCGAAATAATTCTATCATGCCATGCTCTATGTTCATTTTAACATGGGTAGGCATTATATTTGTAAACATTTAATACCTCGCTAACGCTCGGTATTAAGATATTAACAAATATAATGCCTACCCATGTTAAAATGAGCATAGAGCATGGCATGAAAGAATTATTTCTTAATTATGTTTAGGTTGAAGTACACATTGATATTATGTGAACATAACAAAAAGATTTTTGTTACCGTGTTAGATCAAAATCGCTCACGCCCGCTTGGTTAGTACCTATATCCGCTGTACGATGATACACGGTGTTGCCTATCAAAATTGAGGTTGAGTTCGAATCCCACACGTGGCGGTTGACTCCAATATTAATTGACTATCATTGTCAGTTTTCCTACAAAATGTCGGTGGTAGTCTCCGGGCAATCCGCTTCTTACACCAATAAGAACTGACCGCCATGAAATAGCCACTATATTATGTCGTGTTATCGTGTTTTGAAACTTTTATGAACTCTTTGCCTTTGGTGCCGATAGGTGTTTATTTCACAACGTTACGTTACCTTACATGTATATATGTAGGACTCTAAAGTGCGATGGTACTCTAAAGTGCGATGGTCAACGCTAAAATGCGATGTTTTTTTAGTTTTTTTTAAGCGCGATCATATGAAACGCTTACGTGCGATGGTTTAACACGCTTAAGTGCGATGGTTTAACACGCTAAAGTACGATGGTTTAACACGCTAAAGAACTATGGTTTAACACGGTGAAGTGCGATGGTGTAACATGAATAAGGATCAAGCAATGTTTTTGGTTTTTTTTGCTTTGTTTATATTAGTTTTCGCCTATGGTAGTGATTATAAATCATGCCGTTGCCTTTCTCTTTTGAATTGTTTTACACTAGTCATTTCTTGGTCCAATATAGCTTGTTATGCAACGGAAGCCAAGGCTCCACGTTGGAGGTCAAAATGTTACATGTATTATGTTCATACATAAAGGACTTCTGGTTTTTGGTTGATAGTTGTATCGTAGACTTCTTATTTGTTTTTAGCTTATTGTTTTGTTTATAAATCAGTCCGTTATTTTTCTCGTTTGAATTGTTTCACATTGGTCATTTTGATATCCTTTGGTCGTTATATAATACTTACTATCTGCGGGGCTAGCCATACGGTTACCTATAATAGTTAAATATAACCGGAAGAAAAGTGACATTGGGAACTTTTACCATAATTCAAAAAGTGCTTTATATGAACTCCCATTTTACATTTAATATTGATATGAACTCTCGTTTAAGATTTGATATTTCTATGAACTCTCGTTTCAGTTTTAAATTGAATATTTCTCCTTTTAGTTTTAGCTGAATATTTCTTGTTTCATTGTTAAATATAACGTTTCTTATTTCAAATATCCAAAGAGATTATAGATTTACTATTTAACAACTTAATCCGATGGATGTCAAAAGTGCGAGATAATACATGTATCAAGAACTTGAATTACAAAAGCAATTATCGCTATTTTACTAAGTTCAGCCGGAGGACAATAATCCTATTATCAGTACATAACATTGGACAATTATATTTATATTTTATGAGAACCTTTTATAATGTTTTAATACCCTTATCTTTGACTTAATTTATGTTTTGTAAACTGTTGCTTGTGCAGTCTTTCCCTAGCTTTCGAACTGTAAACTTGTGTAAAAAAATTTGTATATATTTTTATACGGTCTTGCGTTTAAAGCAGCCATAGCGTCAATTATAGACCTAAAATTTTAATGCAACCCCTGCCGAACTTCACGGACTCATGTCGGAATTCACGGGGTTATAATTACACTAATGACATTTAGGCTTGGATAGAGACTTGTCTCATTGAATATCATATTATTAGAACATACTCACCCCTTCTCGTCGAATGAAAAGTCAGTTTTTTGCCCTCTAATTTTCATAGTACATGGTTTTCCATGCACTATGAAATGCTATACATGAAAGACTTTTCATTGTCAGTTAATTATGAAAGTGAACTCTTAATAACTGCACTAATGAAGTGTACAACCACCTGAGGCATTTTCCCTTGGAAAACAGCCTTCTGATTAAAGATGAAAGAGCAAACATTAAAACAAATTATTTTGAATTTTGCAAACTTTCATAAATTTTCTAATGGTAAACATAATATAGAATAAACAAAAACAATGGGAGTAAGGATGTAGGTAAAATAATATTTTTTTGTTATAAACCGGGCATTTGGAGGATTTTTTTTTTCTTTCAAGAAAACAATTTAAGACTGCTGATATATAAAACAAAGGATTTTTTTTTATAGAGAAACACAATACATATTAATTTATCAATAAAAAAGTAAGTATTTCACGTTGAATGGTCTGAATTTAAATGCGTATACAGAGTTTTATATTTATAAATCAAATTTCCAAAAGGGGATTTATATAATATTGTGTTGCTTTTTTAAAATAAAAAAATCTCAAGATATGTTAGTATTAAATTTTACCTGAAGCAGAAGAAAAACAATTTATCCATTCGGTCCTCACAAACTATGTCAGTGCTATTTCATTCCATCCATTGAAATTATTACCTATGTTCTACCATTGGTTCATTATAAAATGTGAACTCTTTTTAAGGTTTGAATATTACAATGGGAAAGGCTAATTTTGTAAGTTCACTCGAAAGTGTGAATATGTTCTAAATTGGTCAGACAATACTTGATCATGTTTTATGAAGATTTAAGCCCTCGGCTTCGCCTTGGGCTTAAATCTTCATAAAACATGACCAAGTATTGTCTAACCTATAATGATACAACACCTCTGGTCGTTAGGTTACTGTCTTGTTGACGAGTATCCATCTCTTTCACAGACATGAAGAGCCATATTGTAAACAATAATTTATTGTTTTATAAAATAATTCAATTAGAAAGTTAAAAAGTAACTTTTATTTCACGCAAGTAAATGACATCGGATTAAAAACATAGGAGTTTTTAAATTAGATTTGGACGAATTAAATTCTTTGACACTCAATATATATATTGCCGTTTTCGCTCTCTTTTACGGTACACACCTTCCCCTTACTATCTTCAGTTTCTATGTTTATGTGAAGTATTTTTTTCCAGTATCCTGACAGAAACACGTATGTCTCCGCCGACACAGCGGAATCAAAGGTTTCCATTTCTGTTACTGTGGATGATTTTTTTTTGAAAAATAACTCCACCGCTTTCGAAGTCTTCTAGCACCGACCAAAAATGTTCCGGATTGGGATCATTTGTTTCACTTTTCTTGTCTAGTTAAGAACCGGCATGTCCATTTTTGTTTGTACAAACGGCTTGTAGCGTAATAATGCTATTTAATATTTTCTGTGCCACGGGCCGATTTTCGGGCGATGTTTTTTTCCTGACGTCGAACAATAGGCTTCAGTCAGTGACGTTGTCTCTTTTGTGTACTATGGGAGTGGCTATAACACAGACGTAACAAAACGTAACGTTGTACATGCAAAGTGCCTTCAAATTTTCATTTTAGTCGCGTAGGCAATACTTTTTCGGAGTATGCAATTTTTAATTTGTTTCATTTTGTTGACTTTCTGCTGATTTTTCTGTTTTGTTTTATATAAAAAAAAAATCATAATAAAAACATGAAGAAGTTTCACTAATTAAATAATCAGTAAATGATAACAGTCGTTTTTACTGAAACCAATTTTAATGCACTGTTTATGCACGTTTTATCACATAATGAATCTCTAGCTCCGTCCATACTTTCGCGAACAATCACAATTTCGCGAAAAAAAACCCGCTCTTTTGCTAATCGCGGCATCGGACTTAAGTGTGTTCCATTGAATAGCATAGACCATCGCACTTTAGCGAAGGCCATCACACTTTAGCGTGACCATCGCGTTTTAGCATCCCTATCGCACTGTATAGTCCTACATATATAAATGAAGTTACTTGTAACTATACAAAACGTAACGTCAACACATTACATTCATGCAAATGCACGTTACCTACGTCAATCGATCGCGCGATTAATTGGACATCTCACATTTTCGGTACCCCAAAAGGTGACCGGAAAATAGAAATATGGTTAATTTGATCTTCTTCCAACCAACAGTAAAACCTTTGCCAATTGGGGGTTCGTTTGGCTGTGTGGGCTGTACAAATCCTTGGTCAGAATATGAGCGTTACATCCGATACCTCGTGTTGAGAGAGTTAGGTTCTCATATTTTGTAAGCAGTAAGCTAACTGCATTTGGTGTATGGTATGATTTTGAAACGAACAAACGACAAGCACCCCAGGAGGAGTATATGAGGGGTTTTCTATAAAATATGTTCAAAGTTTTAGTCTGACATTCCTATCCACTACCCCATCCTAATTCTCAGAGTCCAGTCTTCACGCTTTACCACAGGCCGATCAGCCCACGCTTGTAATATTGCTTTCGGGCCTGTAAATTTCTTCTCTACAGGCTAACAGAATCAAACTAAACTTTTATTTAAATTGAGCTTTAGACCTAAGGCTTGCTTGAATAAAAAAACAACAGGTGGGGTAAATCATGGATTTAAAAAAATTAAAGGTCTGTCACTTCTATCCCCTCCAACTTTCAGAGTTGTCAAAAATCCCCTTCGGCAATACCTTTTTCACACCATCATGGCTAGGTACAAACGGAAGTGCTGTATAATGTATCAATGAGATATAATGATTGATTTATTGTTGGTTGCTTAACGTCCAGTGGCAAATATTTCATTCATTTTCAGTACGAGAATAAATTAACAATAAGTACAATAGGTAAGTCCTGCAATAGAGCCACACAGGAAGCAGTTCTAGGAAATTTAGACTGCCACTGGAAACTGAGGGTATATTAGATATGGACAAACATTTTGCCTTGCAATAGGATCTCTACGGACCGCTCAAAGAGTTGTCACAGGGGTGCATAATCATGTGCAGAGATCGTGGCACTCGAGGCATCGGATTTAACGTCCCCATAACGACCGGATGTGGCTGCGTACTTATACATTCCGCATAGCCAAACAGACACCCCACTTGGCAATAGTTTTATTGTCGGTTGGAAGAAGACCTGGAGTGACCATATTTCTATTCCCCAGTTACCTGTGGGGTAGGACAGAGTATGTGCCCAGTTTTAAACAAAATATGGTATTTTTTTTTAAAATTTACTGTGTTTTTATTGTCATCCAAATATTGTAACTATATAAATGTAATGTATAAGTACTATTAATAACTACTTACATTGTAGTTATTTCCTGCACTCTATCTGTACTCTGATTACTAAAATAAACCCTTCGTCTAATCAAAACTAAGCGACATCCTCTGTTACAGAAAGACAATGAATCACCTAAACATATTTGTATGACAAGAAAAGATTGTATGAACACAACTTTCTAAACATAAACTACTTTTCGCATAGAAATACCATTCAATATTACTGTTTAAAATATTTCTAACCGTTTTTTTTATTAAGTTTTTTCAGAAACTTTGCAAAAACGGTAATTTTTGTAAAACATTGATATTTCGGATCGTGAAAGATCGGTTACAGCATTTTGATGATCGTGAAAAGGATCGTGAAAGATCTGTTGCTGCGTACGTTATTCACAAAAAATCCACGAAAACGATCAAATCTTTCTGTAAACAAGTGATAGTTAATATCTGTAATCGGTATATCAAAATATTGGATGTACTTGACTTTATTCCGGTTCAATGCCATTGAATCTGATTATTTGATGATACTACACAGACTATTTTTCTTATAGCATTACAAGTCCGTCTGTCAGTTCTGCATAAGTTTTGTGTTTGAAAAGTTAAGAATGTCTCATTTTATTTCCATTAATGTTTATGCATAGTCATATCTATAAAACGAAGATCCTTGTTAATTTTTGTAAAAATTGGAGGAAAAAAAACATTGTTTAAAAAAACAGCAGAAAAGCAACTGTTTCTTTAAAAAAAAGTGGTGGTTTAAATCTGGTTTTCTTTCTAGCTAATACGCCCACTTGTATGAAAGTTGTTTAATGTTCCCTAATATTGCCAAATTAGGGAAGCAACACAAATTATTGGTTAACGTGGCCATATCTGGGATCCAGCAGCATACATCACAGACATACAACGCAATTTAATTTAACGTTCAAACACACTTACAATTAAATCAAACAGAGGCGCCAATAAAAAAGATTTTGAAAATACAGCCAGTACAGTATTAAACGTAATAACGGAGCCGGAGATTTAATCTGACACGCTCCAGTTTGAAAACTCGTGCGCATGACTTTCAAATTTGTGCGCATGACTTTCAAACTAGCGTGCATGACTTTCAAACTCGTGCTCAAGACTTTCAAAAATGGTGTTCCCGACCTTCAAGAACTGGTACGCATGACTTTGAAACTGGTGCGCCTGACTTTTAAACTGTTGCACTCGACTTTCAAACTGTTGCACACGACTTTTAAACTTGTGGGTATGACTTGCAAACTTGTGCGCATGACTTTCAAACTGGTGAACGTGACTTTCAAAATGGCACGCACGACTGTCAAATTGGTGCACTCGACTTTCAAACTATAAATTATAAATAAAGCCGTTACATTTCTCGTTTGAATTATTTCACATTTCCACGTGGTGGCCTTTTATAGCCGACTACACGATTTGTTAAAGGCCGTACGGTTGCCTTTAATTGCTTACATCCACTGGATTTAAACCCTGATTGATAGTTCAAAAACTCATACAAGTTCACTTGGAATCTTAATCTAAATGAGACTCAAATTCGCAATCTAACTCAAATTCTACCTCAAAAGTTACTCAAATTTAAAGTTGAAGTCGACTTGAAACTCGAAATCTACCGTTACATTCAAACCGGAAGTTCAACTCGAAACTCAATGCTAACTCGAACTTTAATTCTAATTATGGCTTGAATTCTAACGCGAAATCGAAGACTAACTCGAAGTGTAAGTCGAACAGAAACCGGAACTTTAATTTGAACTCCAACTTGATGGATGACCACTCTCATCCGAGGCACATAAATCATGGAAATCGGTTTTAAGAATTGAACTAGTTTTTCCCAAATGGTCACCGCTCACGTGGTTTCACCTCACCAAGTAATGTGCTAACCACATCAAAGAATTACAGAACCACATCAATTACTGGAACGAACATATCATGTAGTGTTAAATCGTCAATTTTTGAAACATCATTATGAAATGTTAAAGCCATATATAAAGAATTGGTAAATCATCATTACGAAATAACAAAACAACATCATGTAATAAAACAATTACATTATGTATGTTAAGCCACATAGACATCGAGTAATGTTAAAACCACATTGTCTAATGACACAGCCACATTAAAAAATTGTGAAACCACATCGAGTAATGACAAAACCATATTACGTAATGACAAAATTATATAAAGTCAATACGAAACCATATCATGCAATATCGAAATATAATTAAGTAATGACTATTAGATATTGAGCTATATCAAAACTTCATAGTTCATTGTGTAATGTCAAAACCATATTATGTAAAGACAAAATATCATCAAGTAATAATAAAACAACATAACGTAATATCAGAACTTACCACATAAGACAGATGTGGCGTTCCATAGAAATTAGTTTCGCTCTCCGTCCCAGACGAGACAAAGAGTAAACATTCTTATTGTGAATAAACATGTCTGTTACGCTCTAGTCTCGATGAACCAGAGTTATCGTTCTTACAGCCAAAAATCTACATATATGCATATGGAGCGTCTGGATAATCGAGACAAGTTACGCTCATGTAATCTTTTAACGGACAATGGCCATATTTTTTGAAAATCAAAATATTGTTTCATTAAACGTCGAAGACTACTGACAAAAACTTAGGAGCTAGGTTTTGACATTTGTTTAAACTTGGAATGGAAAGTAGTTGATCGTTTGAAAAACTAGATTTGTATAATGGATAATTTAAAATTACTGATTTCGTAATTGTGAAGGGGAACACAATGTGTTCAATACCCAGTTTATTTCAACACTTACATATGGATAATCTCGTTTTTTTTTTATATATCTATAAGTTATTCCTCTCCATTTCAGAAAGGGCCTTAGTGACGAATGGTCCAAGTAGTCGAACTACTTTATCATTAACCTGTCAACACTGAGCAGGTGGCAGGTGCGCTCGACTCCAATTTTTATTGACTAGAATTGTCAGATTTTCTACCAAAGGTCGATGGTTCACTTCGGGCACTCCGGCTTACCCAATAAATAAAAAATGACCGCCACGAAAAAAAACCAAAAACAAACAATAGTGCCTGATAGTGGCGTTAAACACCAATTTCTCAATCAATTAATGAATCCATTTAAGGTGGTACCTAACACTACAGGGAGATAACTCTGTAAAGTCAGCTAAACGTTGTGTTGTAAAGGGAATATTGAGCTTCTCATTGATCATAATTTGTGTTTGTCAAACTGCTATACATTTGTATATCCAGTGTAATTTTTCTGACAAAACGGTTGGTTCAAAATTTTTGAAACTTTAAAATTTTATACTTTTGTACAAGGATCTAAGTAAGTACTTTGACAAAATTTTATGAAAATTTAACGAGCCAAATTAATTTTAGTGAAATTGTTGGGTACCACATTAAGAAAGTTTCATGCTCCTCGATCACGAGTTTTCCATGGAGTCTTTTTTTGGACTGTTGTTAGTCTTCTCGTTTCTTTTTTTTTGTCATGGTATTGTTTTTTTGTTTTTTGTTTGTTTACTCCAAGTAGGTCTGAACTGCTCTTTGTGGTGGTATTTTCTCCTATCCCCCCTCCCCCCGTTCTTTTTTGCTATATAGACAAGAATGTGCCGAATAGTAAGCTAGAAAAGATCCCGGCATGACAAAAAAAAAAACCCAAATACATTAAAATATCATTGGCCTGATGCTTAAATGATAAACGAAACACAAACATTGTTGACAACACCCAACCAATCAACCAACATGCAGTTTTTTTTCTCTCTAGATTGACGATATTTGATACGGAGGTCATCTGGTGAATGGAGGGTATAATAATGTCATCCCCTTATGAATTTTACTCATAAAATGAAGAGTTGTAATTAACAGAGAGCAGAATAAAAAAGGAAAAAACCAATTTTCCTCTTTTTTCACTCTAATTTCTGACAAGTGCAATTAGAGGCCAAAATAAGACCAGAACGTTATAAATTTATTCTATAACCCATGTATTTGAGAAAAATCATGAAAAACAAAGACAATTATGTTTTTGTAGTATTTATTTGATACATTTCAAAATAAATTTATACTGAATTCTACACTTTACTGTCCATTTTCATTCAACTCTCCGTAAATGATGCAACTTAGAATAAATTTATTCTTAATGCATGGTGCTTTCTGTATATTATCATTTATAAAATAAATTTATTATAAAGAGCCTTGATATCTATTATCAGTTCGAGAAAATCATAGAATAAATTTATTCTACATTTAATGTAATTTATGATTATAACAATATTTAAAATAAATTTATTTTGAAAGTCCAGTAATCTGTATGCTGAGGCTGTGATACAGAATAAATTTATTCTACATTTAATGTCATTTATGATTATAATAATATATAAAATAAATTTATTTTGAAAGCAAAGTAATCTGTATGGTGAGGTTGAGACACAGAATAAATTTATTCTATGTTCAATGTGATTTTTGTCTTGTATAATAATATATAAAATAAATTTATTCTGAAAGTACAGTTATCATATTAAGGAGGCGACACAGAATAAATTTATTCTACATTCAATGTGGATTAAAAGTATTATGATATATAAAATAAATTTATTTTGATAGTACAGTAGTTGTGTTAACTTAAAAGGTTGAGACACAGAATAAATTTATTTTGGTTATAAAAATATGTAAAATTTGTTTAGGAAAAAATACACTGATCTGTATGATTACATTAGGCTACATAGAATAATTTTATTTTAAACCAGCAGTATTTTTTATAATATTTGATATGTTCACATAATAAATTTACCTTGACAATACATTTAGGTCATAAAAAATGTGTTCCTATATAATTTTCCATCTTTCATGTCTATTCAATGACATATAACATTCATAAAAATGTATTTTATTTGAAGTTGCGATCTGACTATTTTTGTTATATGGGACTGAATAGAAAAACTGTGCAGCAATTTAAAAAAAAAATTCAGCATATAAATGTAAAATAAACAGATAAGAAATAGTAAAAGTTCAACAGGTTTTTCTAAAATTGAAAATAAATCTGTTTTTTTAAACATGTCTTTCTCTGTAGATGTACGTGCTATGAATTGTTCTTTTTCTTGCTTCTGGATAGGCCTGATCTGAAAGAAGTAACGACAAATTCAAAACAATTTCAAACATTTTTAGTTATCATACCAAAATTTATTATATTTGATAAAGAAACTGTCTGTCTTTCTTTTATTTATGATGTCTATTTTGTTTATATAATATTATTCACTCTTTTTATTGTCATTAATAACAGTCTTGCTCAGTGTTGAAGTCCGTACTTTGACCTTTGATGATTTACTTTTACAAATTGTGACTTGGATGGAGAGTTGTCTCATTGGCACCCATACCACATCTTCTTATATATATATATATATATATATATATTGCCTCTGGATACAGCAAGAGAAAGATGGCTATGCTATGCACTTGAACTAACCCGAATAATTCAGTTATATTCCGCTGATCTACGAAGGCTACATTAACCTCGTGTTGGAGAAAATCGGACACAGAAAGGGCTTGAATTTTTCGAGCTACACTTGAACAGCAGTTGTTGAATTTTTATACAATAAAGGGATTAACGTACAGTAACTCATTAAACTTTTACAATTTAAAAGTCAACACTCTATCAAATTAAAAACTCATTATTACATACCTAATCTCCATCTTCAGAAACACTGTATAAGTCAGGACTGAATAACAATCTAATCTTTTTTGCTGGTGTTTCATAACACTCTTCTCACTCTACAAGAAATATTTGAAGTTAAAATGCAGGAACACTTACACTGTTATTAATTTTCTTCAGGCATATTTCTTTATTTTTTTATCAGGATTGGCATAAATCGTTCCCAACTTCCTGAATATGCATGTAATATTTGCCATTGGACATTCAGCCAGTCATGATCAATCAATCAATCAATCAATCAATCAATCAATCAATCATAGAGTCTTAAAACAGATGAATGGTTCATGCCTAGGAGACAGCGAACTGAAGAAACACATTACAATTAAAAAACAGGGTTCATTAAGTTTTAAACAACACACAGGACTGGTGTTGACAATACTTTTACCTACCCCATTCAACATACCAGAAAACAAGTAAGACATGATTCAAAAAGAACAGCAGCTTCCTCAGGCAAAAGTATGAGTAATGTACCCAACACATTCCCCCATTCAACAAAATATCCATTTTCCTCTCAAAATGTTAAAGATGCTCCTTCGGCACTCTGATACAAAAATATATTGAAATTTAGGTACATGTACTTTTGTCAACATTTTACACATTTTATTACCCAAATATGAGTGCAAATGTCTCGCCTTTTTCTTACTTATCATTCAAATCATGTTGAAAGTATGGAGGTTTTACTACAAATATCACGTATACTTAACATTAGCAATGCACAACTACAATGTATGATTGTTGTCATGTATACTATTAAACAAGAATACCTCATTTTGTGTGTCGCTTCTCTTCCTTCCACCACGATAAATTATTCATCATGCCTTGACCAAAAACCTTAACCTGCAGCGGGACAGACGGAAGGACGAACAAACGAACGCACGCACAAATTCGCAGACTAGAAAACACAATGCCAAAATATGGGGCATAAAACTTATTGTTGAAATTGAAAGTAGTGAGTTGGCAAAAAAGAAAGTAGGGTAGGGATAAGAGGGAATCAGGACTTTTTCGGAACCTCGGGATTTTGGGATTGACCCTTACGGGATCCGGGAATATATTTTTCGATTTCGGGATATGAATTTCTTTAAATTCTGCATCTCGGGATTTTGTGTTTTTAAGCCGGGGATTTCGGGATCAGGACCCCTCCGACCACCCCTAAAATTAGCCTTAGTCGGTCAGTCATATATACAAGATTCATATCCTACCATTGGCATGTTAATAATGCCCTCATAAGAAAAAGCACTGATGGATTGTCCTAGAAGCATATTTTATTAGACTAATATGGTCTATTTATAAGCAGTTACAATTATTTCATGTTTGGAGCGGTGCAAATTTTACCAAAAGATGCATTGTAGCAAAGGAGAAGAGTAATTGTGGTCTGAGACCAGAGACACAAAAAATATTGAATTTAACAGAAAGGAAACAAATATCAGACTTTGAAAAAAGGGAGAGGGCTTTTGATACTTTTATGAAATTCTCCATAGTTTTTTTTTTTACATAATACCTTTTTAATACAAAAAATCATCCCAGTTCACAAGCTGTATATGACCGCGATTTTGTGGGTGTGTTCATGCTTTATAGATTAAATATTAATTTGCCTTACTAGTAATGTGGATTCTTATGACATGCATTCATCATTTAATCATGAAAAACAAATCTTCTTAAAAAAATATTAAAATTACATATAAATATAATATGCTTAAAGCTTTTAAAAAAGCGCATTTTACAGTTGCCGTCAACTTTGTGCACACCGTCTTTAAAGGAGTTGACCTCTGCAGTCGTATCCAGTTTCGTTTGGCAAAGCAATTTATTGTATCAGTTTGTCTGTAATAAATAAGACCGTTGGAATTTTCTTTTAAATAATTTTAATTTTGTATCATGTAATACTTTTAAGATTATTTTTATATAGAACAAAATTCATATTGATGTAGAATAAATTTATTCTGTGTCTCAGCCTCACCATACAGATAACTTTACTTCGAAATAGATTTATTTTATATATTATTATACAAGACAAAAATCACATTGAACATAGAATAAATTTATTCTGTGTCTCAACCTCACCTTACAGATTACTTTCTTACTTTACTTTCAGAATAAATTTATTTTATATATTATTATACAAGACAAAAATCACATTGAACATAGAATAAATTTATTCTGTGTCTCAACCTCACCATACAGATTACTTTACTTTTAAAATAAATTTATTTTATATATTATTATAATCATAAATGACATTAAATGTAGAATAAATTTATTCTGTATCACAGCCTCACCATACAGATTACTGGACTTTTAAAATAAATTTATTTTAAATATTGTTATAATCATAAATGACATTAAATGTAGAATAAATTTATTCTATGATTTTCTCGAACTGATAATAGATATCAAGGCTCTTTATAATAAATTTATTTTATAAATGATTATATACAGAAAGCATCATGCATTTAGAATAAATTTATTCTAAGTTGCATCATTTACGGAGAGTTGATTGAAAATGGACAGTAAAGTGTAGAATACAGTATAAATTTATTTTGAAATGTATCAAATAAATACTAATTTTACAGAATTGTCTTTGTTTTTCATGATTTTTTCTCAAATACAAGGGTTATAGAATAAATTTATTACGTTCTGATCCTATTTTGGCCTCTAATTGCACTTGTCAGAAATTAGAGTGAAAAAAGAGGAAAATTGGTTTTTTCCTTTTTTATTCTGCTCTCTGTTAATTGTAAATGAGACCACTATCCAACAGGAACCAAATGATGTCCCGACATGACAAAAAGTAAAACAATTTATACGAAAAAAAAACAACAACGTCTTGATTTTATATTTACAAAGCAATTCACAAGTTTGATTAATTCTACACTAGAGATATATACAATCATATATTATACTGGGGTGAAATCTCCCGGCTTTTTGTGAGATTTGGTTGGTTGACTTGACAGGGTATATAAGCATATAACCCATGTAAACAAAAACGAATATCAGAATGGAGATACACGTTGAAACTTAAGCCTCGGTTACACCTTACTGGATAGCCCGAACGAACGCCTAACAGATAAAAAAAAGTTATCCGTTGACAAAATTTTTATCTGTTGGGAGTCCGTTGGTGTACTAACGGACATGTAACGAATGCATAACGGACACACAACGGACATTGAACGTACGTGAAACGGATAAGTACCGGACAGAACGGACGTCGAACGTACATCCAACGGACGAGTAGCGGATAAAACGGACACCTAACGGAAGCGTAACGGATAAAACGGAAGAACAAAATAATCTGAAAATTAAAGGCAATAAACCATCTAAAAATTAGAGGCAATAAATTTCAATTGGCATTTGTCCGTTTTACATCCGTTTTAGCCGTTAGGCGTCCGGTAGACGTCCGTTGGTGAATTGGTCTACCGAATCTCCAACGGATGCATAACGGACACGTAACGGATACAAAATGGACGAGTACCGTACTAAACGGACGCATAACGGACGCCTAACGGACGTTCAACGGACATTTTATCCGTTGGAAGTCCGTTCAAAGTTTTGAACATGCTCAAAATTTTCCACCGGACAGAACGGACGTCAACGGATAAAGCGGACGCTTAACGGACATGCAACAGATATGGACGGACGCCTAACGGATAAGACCGGACGTCTAACGGACATGAACGGATTGAAAAAAAAATTATCCGTAAGGCGTCCGTTCGAGCTATCCGGTAAGGTGTGACCGAGGCTTCAGGGAACTCCAGTATAATATTATAAATGTTTATCGCGTTTCAGAGGAGAAATATAGAACACTTATATGGAATATTATCCCGTACTTCTATTGAAGATCCATTAACGGCATTTATATATATCGTCCCTCCGAGAGATTCGGTCTCTGACGTATCAGTCTTAACAACCCTGAACTGTACCCAGTGCTCTAGACATCTCGGCCATATAATGTACACATTTGTTTCTATCGTTCAAAGGGATTCGAAACTTTAGATAGCACCATCATCCTCGCCTGATATCCAGACTTCACGATACTATAGCATACCCAATATATATCAAAATATTGTTTTTATTTTATTTTCCAGGTAGATGGCACGACAATGAGAAGATTAATAGCTACCATTCTGACACTGTGCATACTTCATGTATATATAGTCGGTAAGTTTGCAATATAAGTTCTATAAAACACTCACGCCAGTCCCGGACTTGCTAGAAGTTTTGTAAAGGATCCGAGCACCTGCGATATCATTTAGATTAAAACGGGTTCATGTCCAATATATGGTTGTGCCTTGTGGTGAAAAAAAAATGTCTCTAGTAAGATTTGGAAAAATAAAATCGAGTTTGAGATAAAATTTTAAATAGCTTTTACTACGGGTTTTGGCTTCCGGTCTAATACTAATTTTTGAAATATCGTTCGAGGTCAGGGGTTCTTACCACAACAAATTTTACGATAAAAATTGATCGTAACTTATGCTGAAATGTACGGTAGCGTATAAGGGACACACATTTTTTTAAATTTCTTCCTATGTTTGCGTTTTAACGCAAACCTGACGGGAGTAATTTTTCTCTTATTTTTTTTTGGTGAAATTGATTAAAGCAAAAAAAAAAAACAAACGTGTTTTCATTATTTTGTTTTTGATTAATCCAAATTAAAAAATACTGAATGCAATGCAGTTCCATACTCATAGATTTTTGCAAATCTACAAAGCAAGCGTAATGTGGTTTTTAGTACTTGTTTCATTAAATTTGTGTTCTCAAAACAAACAGATAATAATTATGCTCATGTTAGATGATTCTCTGCTTTGTATGGATCTGATGAGTTCAGCCCTTTTTAACTAATTCTAATAGTTTGAACTTATTTTGTGCTGTAACCCCACGTTCCCAGGTTTAAATGGGGGAAGGGAGAAGGGGGGAGCATTCACAAACATGTTTAACCCCGCCACATTCATTATGTGCCTGTCCCAAGTCAGGAGCCTCTGGTTCAGTGGTTGTCGTTAATTCATGTCTGTCGTATTTGTATTTTTTTATTAGGCCATTACTTTTCTCAATTGTATTGTTTCCTATTTTTCATTTCGTGGCCTTTTATAGCTGACTATACGGTATGGGTTTTTGTCATTGTTGAAGGCCTAATGGTTGCCTATAATTGCTTACATCCACTTCATTTTAACTTTGGTGGATAGTTGTCTCATTGGCAATCATACCAGTACCACATCTCTTTTTTCATATATCAAATGCTCTTGCTTGATGTTATATAGCGCACCTCTGCTATCTGAATGCTACTAATTAAAGTCTTTTGTTTTTTAAAAACAAACAAAATGATTCTGCTAAGAATAAAAGAACACCAAATCCTTTGTTATGAGAAGGATTCATTTTCTATAATCACACCCTTTAAATATAGGTGAGATATCCTTTTATTAATCTTTTGGATTAAAAAAACAGACGATAAAGTCGAAATTGAATAAAACAAGACCGTACAAGGTGGTAACTAGTGTAAAATCTAATACTGTGGATTCATTAATTTCGTGGGTACCAATTTTCGTGGATTACGGAAAACTTGCATGTTCGTGGATATTCAATTTCGTGGCTTTGACAAAGTCTGCATATAAGCCTACGTCGTTCGGGTTATTGGGTCATCTCGTGCTGTGCAGATTAAATTCCATATACCGACTAGCTTGGTCAATAACTATAACTTATACAGCGCTAACACCATATTAATATGTATTTATAGTTACCGTATAGTAAGCTATAAAAGGCTCCAACTTGGCATTTCAATAACAGTAATAACAAAAGAAATTGAATATACACGTACTTGGTCCAATAAAGTTTTGGATTCAATTTCAAAACTTTGCCTTGAACCTTAGGCGTCCTGTAAATACATGTTGTAGTAATGGTCATCTTGAACTTCTGTCTTTGAAAATAGATCAAATTTTGAATATGGAGACATCTATCTATGGACCTTTTTAAATATTGTAAATTTTTAAATTTTATAATTCGAGGTGAACCCAAAGTAGTACCAAAAGGCCAATTCTGCCACAACTCCAAACAATAAAAATGTCTAACCTTTTTTAACATGTTGTGTTAATTTTGAATAGGAGTAAGAGATAAATTTTTTAACATGTTGTGTAAAAATTTGAATAGGAGTAAGAGATAAAAATTTTAACATGTTGTGTTATATTTGAATAGGAGTAAGAGATGAATTCTTTAACATGTTGTGTAAAAATTTGAATAGGAGTAAAAGAAATTTTTTTAAACATGTTGGGTAAAAATTCGAATAGGAGTAAGAGTTGAATTTTAGAGTAGTACTACAAAATTGAAAAAATAACAATAAAGACTACTATAGAATTATATTATAATGGCTTCTCTTGATAATGACTTTATTAGTATTAGTGCTTTGGAAGAGAAGGTACAAGAACAAACTTTTATGAAGAAACATTGAAATGGAAGAACATTCCCACTAGTGTATGGTATACAATTATTGAAGTAACAGAAGTAGATGGTACATTTGGTTAGAGTCGCATATTGACTGTAAAAACAAGGGAAGGAGACAATGCAAGGATATTGGGATGAAGTGGGTTAAACAAAGAGAAGGACAATTTGGAAGGGGCCTACGTAAGAAGTACTGGTTCTAAAAAAAGAACAAAATCTAAACAAGAGTATTTTTCAAACGATCTGGTTAGAATGTAAATGTGACCCAACAGGTCCCAACCCCTAAATGAAACCAAATAAACTTACAACTTACAAATATTGCCATGTTTAATGTTAATTATACGAGAAAACTTTAAAAAAAAAAAAAAAAAAAAAAAAATGGAGACCATTAGCTGTACTTAATTTAGATTAACAGATGTATAACATAAGTTAATACATCCAGATCAATTCAATTTTGAACCGACATTTTGTATGTAGATACACATGACATTAAAAGATGAAAACTGATGCATAATTTCGTCTCTGTACCTTTGAGCCGTCAAATTACCGGGAACATGTACCAAATACGCTTGACATTCATCAAAAATAGCCGCCAACATCATAACACTTCCTCCACCGAAGTAGTCCACTTGGACTCATGAGGAAGCAAAACGTTCGTTCATGCGCAGGTAGACACGAGTTCTTCAATCACGATTCTAAATCATAAAACGGGATCTACCACTGAAACAGATTTTTTCCGTCTGTGTAACGGCCTCAAGCGGGTCCAAAATACGTCCTCCTGGGTCCAACGCAATGTTGTCTAAGTAGATTGTGAAGTGATTGTGAGCTAATTCGTCTCAATCCTGGTATCCCAACTGCAGTGGCTGTTAAGGAAACGATTCGATTCCGTAAATAAAATACCCGGATGTAGCGACCTTGTCCAGGAGTCGTTAAGCGAGGTCGTCCACTCCTCGGGCTGTCTTTAGTACAGCCAGTCTGCTGGCATCTGCTCCAAAGTTGCGAAATTATGCTCTGGTTAAACATTTTCATGTCTAACTACTCCACTTTGGGACACTCAGTCCCGGAGACGGCCAATGACGATATTTTGAATAACAGGATCAAACCTTGGCATGTGAGCGTTATAACTTTGTGATGAATTAAATCTTCAAACTTGGTCCTTATTTGCACGAAAGTGTAACAGTATGTTCATAGAGGATTATATATACAGCAATGTCATCAATACGAAAATGTTCTTGATTAATTTTATTCGCAAATGCAAATACAAATGGTTATTATCGTTGAAATACGTGATAAAATCAGTAGGAATAATACTTAGACGGAAGTCTTGAATAGTGTTTCATTAAATAAAACTGACTTTATCACGTATTTCCACTATAATAAATCTTATTTTGCGTTTGCATTGCCATTGGCGAATAAGATATAGTGAAGAACATTTCCGTATTGATGACATTGCTGTATATATAATCCTCTATGAACATTATGAAGTGCAACTACCTGTTATATGCGAGATTATTCTTTATGACGGTATAAGGTATAAAACTTCTTATGCATAGCCCCATTGCTTTCTATGTTAAATTCTGCAATTTCAAGCATTAATTGCTACTTTGTCTTAAGTTCAAATAAAGTGGCAGTCATTTCATGTCAAAACTACTAGTATACCTAATCCTGACTTTTCATGAAAAATTCAACATACCTTTAATTGCATATTAGAGCGTTCTGGTTCCCAGAAGTTTAATAGTACAAAAACCGGTACTTGTGATCGTAACAACATGGAATATGTGCCCTCCTATTATAATTTTATATACTTCTTTAAAATTCAAAAGAAACTTTCAAAAAGGGTTCTACAGTGATCCCATGTCCCCAAGTTTTCATTTGAAACCAAAACTATCCAAATATTTCACCTATTGACAAAGATACAGCTATGCGGAGGAACTATTTTGTTTGAAATATGTACTACTTTCTTGTATGTTCTTTCCGACCGGTCCTGAATTAGTGGTTCTATACCATAAGTCTTGTGATAAGAATTCTCGTGTTTTTGATGGTTATTTTAAGAGCTAGGTTTTGTTTCTGTTCTTGTTTTTAATGTATTTTCGTTTATGTTCGATTTTTCTTATGTCCTGATCGATATCAAACAGGAGAAGAAAAGAGATAACAAAAACTAAGTTTAACTCCGCAACATTTTTCATCATTTCATTCTATAGGAATCATGTGGAAGGAGGGTCTTATTTGCAAATCCATTAAGGAATATGAAAGGTTTACCATTATGTTGTTATATTCTTTTTGTCTTACTTTATATGTAGATGTTACAATTATGTAAAAGTCAATAACAAATATAGGAAAATAAAACATAATAACACTGCATTAACTGATATTTACTTATTTTTCTAGGTACCTGTCCTGCTGATTGGAATTCTTTTGGATTGAAATGTTATAAAATTTCTAACCAGCCTTTAACTTTTTGGAATGCAAGGGAATATTGTAATAATCAGAATGCTGTCGTCATTATGCCAAGAACGGCCGATGAGGTCAATACGATGCAAACCCTGGTTGAACAGTAAGTAATTGGGTCATATTAACAAAATTTTGTTTTTCATAAAATGGAAATTCAGTTATTTTTTCAAAAGTTTTCGAAGTACATATATCCTCTTTATTTGCGCCACATGCAGCAGATTATCTAGATTTTTTGTTACAGAAAAAGAAAGGATATGGGATATCCATCCATGACACAAAATCAGTACATGCACAGCAAAACCACATAAAAAGCAAATGAACAACGCTTTTATTTGTGTTCTTTATCTCAAATTCGAAATGAGGCCTTCAACACAGAGCCAAAAAAAAAAAAAACCCCAACTCTTACATCACGGCTCTCCACTGAAGACGGCCCCTAGCACCTGTTTGAGCGGAATTCTGTGCAAAAATAATTCGAATCGCCTTTCTAGCATTGTCTAATATGTAACAACACCAAATCGGGACCGGTCAAAAATAGTATTCTGGAAAGTAGTACATATTTAAAAAACAAATAGTTCCTACGCATAGGTGCAAATATCAAACTATGTAGAATATGTTTTAGTTTTTAAGGTATCAAATGAAAGGTGAAGGACTGGTGATCCTTGTAGAACATATTTTGACTGATAATCTTGAATAATACAAAAATGTGTGATTGAATTTTGATGTACTCAAAGGTACAGTACCAGTATTGTCGATGTAGAAATAACGGTATATTGATTAAATGTATGGGAGTGAAAAAAAATCACTTGAATAGAAATGATGGCCATTTTCATATTTAAATATCGACTACAAATTCTATTTTAACAGTTTTATTCCTGCCGTCTGGATCTTATCCTTATCATAGCTTCAATAAGAAATTAAACGATGTACATAAATATGAAAGAAAGCGTTTATTTTAAAAGAATAAATGAAATATAAAAAATCAAAAATGAACAGTTCGGTCTATTGAAAACGTTTCTAGCAAGGATAATCATATTGACGGATTGAACGGATCCAAACTATCGAACTTAAAATGAAGGATACAACAGAAACAGTTAAATCTGCTTCATATATTGATACTAGAACACACCCGTGATATCATGGGTCCGTGACTGAATTAAAGTATATAACTATGCTCAAGCATTATTTTAGTATTAGTATTGTCATCTGATAAAGTCATGCCGATTATAAGATACACAGTTTTTCTCTGCTTTCAAGTCTTTCTGTTTGAACCCGTCGAACTGGAACTTATCAATTATTGGTATTATCAATTATTTGGAAAACAAAAGGTCCTGGAATGGAGTAATTTTTAATCTACACCTTTGTACTATATTAGTTATATATAAAGTTGAATTCTGTGATTCGTCGTTTTTACGTGATGACGGCTGACAAATTGGACCTCGTAATTTTAGTATTATAGACACATACCTCGGAAAATTAACAATAAGGGTTGAAAAAAAACAAAAACAAATAACAACACCGCCTTAAACCTAGTGAGCTGTTTTGTCAAATATTTGATCACGTGTAATATGACCAACGAAAAATGTTGAATTGACTACACATAGTTTCCATCCAAGACTATTGCTAAGATTGTTCGTTCGTTCATGACTATGCGCAATAAATATGTTTCAAACACATATTGTTAACACTGACTTTGAAAATTTGCTCTTAGTTTAAAGAGTGACAGATGACTCGCTTGTATCTTCCCCCTTTAACATTTAGTTAGAAATAAGCAAAACAATTACGAAACGACAGTGACAAGAACATTAAATTAGCACTTACACATACCTTTTTTCAGTCTTTTCTAAATTATGTTGTCTTGACCAATAACTTCTTTGGAATTTTTTCTTCCCGCTTTATACACGTCCTGTGATATATACTGATTGATATTTCAGTCTTAGATACATGGTTGCTTTTATTAGTTGTTATTGGCTTTCAGTAACTGCAAGTACTCTCATATATGTACTTTGGGTCTTTTGTGCTTTGAATCGATTTACTGAATAATGCTCTTTTCAACATAGCTGTCCCAGGTTAGGGGAAGTGTTTGGCAACAACGTATATATAATTCGTCTAAATAACTGCTCAACAATGTAAATTCTGTAAATTTGCGGAAGCAATTTTTTGTTCTTTCCTGGCCGGGATTCGAACTCATGCTACTGAGATATCGTGGCACCAAATCGCATTGCTCTACCCGGTGCGCTAGACCATTCGATCACCTAGGCTCGACAAAAATCAAGCTTTTGGTGGCCGGGTGTTACGTTTCCTCGTCAGATGTTATCTAGCGTCGTAACACAGTACATAACATGTAAGGCATGAAGATGGAATATTACAGTTCAGTTGAATTATCTATCATAGGGGATCTTACAAATTAATGGAGGATACAGTCACAGAAATAATTGTATTATAACATGTATAAGTACGTCTGATCCAGTGACAACTCTAAGACAGATTGTATCCATCGGATCACCAGTGATGGTGATACAAGGCTTAAAACACTTTCTGTATATATAATTCCTCCAAATAACAGCCCAACAATGTTAGATCTATAAATTTGTGGAGGCAGAATTTTTGTTCTTCCCTGGCCGGGATTCGAACTCGTGCTACTGGGATATCGTGTCACCAAATTTCCTGCACTATGCCCGCCGCGCTAGACCACTCGACCACCTAGGCTCGATAGAAAAGCAAGCTTACGGTGGACGGGTGTTACTTTTCCTCGTCAGTGTTTATCTAGCGTCGTAACACAGTACATGATATATAAGGCATGAAGATGGAATATTACAGATCAGCTGAATTATCTATGTTAGAGGATCTTACAAATTAATCATGTTAATGAAGGATACAGTCACAAAAATAATTTGGTCTTTCCACTTTTCGTGGAAAGACCTATTGTTTTTCTTCTGATTATTAGGTCTTTCCACTTTTCTGTGGAAAGACCTATTGTTTTTCTTCTGATTATTTTTTTTTTCTTCCGCCTAATTTTGTTCTTGCGATAAACATTTGTTTCACAATATGTCGCTTAGATATTTTGTATATGCTATCGAACAGTTTATGCGCTTTTGAAATTTACCCTGCGTAAACGAATATTTTTCTTTGTAGGAGTTATCTCCCCAAACACTGTTTTCCTTGTTATCACATCTCCTTCGCAACCGTTAAAGATTATGACAAATTTGTTTCACAAAATTGCTCGTTATATCCTTCGCATGATTTGTCCTATTTTGACCGAAGCGATATGACCGCTCCATATGAGAGTTATTTCCCCTTATGCATCTGATATAAGTGATATGAATTTCTATCTTATAAACCATAAGTGATAGAGACCTAGGATCTTTTGATTTGAGGTCCTTGGTCCCAAAAAATGAAAATCAGGTCAAGGTCAAAGGTCAAGGTCATATTCTAATATTTGAATTTGGCTTATTTTCACTTATATCCAAAGACTGTATAAGATATCAACAAATTATTTTTACTAAATTGTTAGTTGCGACATGTCGTGAGATGTAAATTTTGATTGAAAGCGTACGTTGAATGTAAAAGGGAGTTTTCTCCCCTCTTGTTTTTAAAAATACGCGTTTGTTGATATAACTCATTAACTAAATATAATAAAGACCTATGGTCTTTTGATTTGAGGTCCTTGGTTTATGACCTTGAAATTGATTTTCCCCTTATGCATCTGATATAAGTGATATGAATTTCTTTCTTTTAAACCATAAGTGATAGAGACCTAGGATCTTTTGATTTGAGGTCCTTGGTCCCAAAAAATGAAAATTAGGTCAAGGTCAAAGGTCAAGGTCATATTCTAATATTTGAATTTGGCTTATTTTCACTTATATCCAAAGACTGTATAAGATATCAACAAATTATTTTTACTAAATTGTTAGTTGCGACATGTCGTGAGATGTAAATTTTGATTGCAAGCGTACGTTGAATGTAAAAGGGAGTTTTCTCCCCTCTTGTATTTAAAAATACGCGTTTGTTGATATAACTCATTAACTAAATATAATAAAGACCTATGGTCTTTTGATTTGAGGTCCTTGGTTTATGACCTTGAAATTGATTTCAAGGTCATAGCTTAATTTGACGTTCTAGATTTTGACCTTTGCTTTTATTCTATATGTATACATGATAAAGATATACAACTTTTAGAAAAAGGTATCAAACCATTTAACCTTGAAAAAAACAACCGGAAGTGACTTTTTGTAAACCGGAAGTAGCTATATTTTGTACTTTATTGATATAAAAGTATATAGAACCAGATATTTTTGGAATCAGTGTCAAGTAAATATTCAAATATAATCGGAAGTAACATTTTTCAAACCGGAAGTAACAAACTATCTCCATTATTTAAAAAACATGTATGGAAACAATATATTTTTGGAATCAGCTTACTAGAAGCTATCATTTGACGATTGAAATGACATTTTAAACTTAGTTTCACAACTTTTCATATCAAAATACATTGTTTTGATGGAAAGACCTTCAATTGTTCTCTGAACAATTGGTTTTTAATTTTTTTTTTTTTTCTTCTGCCGTCTGAGATGCTTTTTTGTTTTACAACATATCGAATGGATGTTTGGCCAATGATGTTGTTCAATAATGGAGGTTTCAAAACTCACCCTGTGTGACTGAACAATTATTCTTATAGGAGTTATCTCCCTGCGTCCCCTTTTTCTTGTTATCGCTATATCTCTAAAACCGTAAAAGATTTTTACAAACTGTTTTCACCAAATTGTTCGTCTACTCTTAGGAATAATTTGTTTTATTTGGACTGAGGTGATCATAAGACATCTTATGGGAGTTATTTCCCTTTGAAAATTTAAAATAAACGATATTTTAGGTTAATTCATGCGGTATAAGTTGTAGAGGCCTACAGTCTTATGATATGAAGTCCTTGGTCCAAATTAAGTAAATAGAGGTCAAGGTCAAAGGTCAAGGTCATGTTATGAATTTTGAATTTTGCTTGTTATCGTTATTCAAAAGAAACTGTAAAAGTTAATGATATGATATGTTTGCAAAATCACTGTTTACAATAAGGCGCAACCTCAAATTATTCAGTCGGAGTGTTTTGGTTGACCCTTATAGGAGTTTTCTCCCCTTATGTATTTTAAATCATTATTACTCCACAACCATACAAGTGATTGACCTCGGACCTTCTAATTTGAGTTCACTGACCCATGACCTTGAAATTGAGGTCAAGGTCAAAGGTCAAGGTCATGTTATACATTTTGAATTTTGCTTGTTATCGTTATTCAAAAGAAACTGCAACAGTTAATGATACGAAGTGTTTGCCAAATTACTGTTTGCAACAAGGGGCAACTTCAACCCATTTAAGTCGAAGTGTTTTGGTCAACCCTTTTAGGAGTTTTTTCCCCTTTTGTATTTGAAATCGGTATTTCTCTACAACCATACAAGTGATTGACCTCTGACCTTTTAATTTGAGTTCACAGGCCCATGACCTTGAATTTGAGGCCAAGGTCAAAGGTCAAGGTCATGTTATACATTTTGTATTTTGCTTGTTATCGTTATTCTCAAGAAACTGTAATAGTTAATGATACGATGTGTTTGCCAAATTACTGTTTAAAACAAGGGGCAACTTCAACCCGTTTAAGTCGAAGTGTTTTAGTCAACCCTTTTAGGAGTTTTCTCCCCTTTTGTATTTGAAATCGATATTTCTCTACAACCATACAAGTGATTGACCTGGTGTCTTTTGATTTGAGATCACTGACCTATGACCTTGAAATTGAGGTCAAGGTCAAAAATCAACTTGACGTTCTAGATTTTGACCTTTGCTTTAAACTTGTTTTTGTTCATTATAAAACAATTAAGTCTGCTGAGGTACCAAATTACACCAACAAGGAATGATCCTTTCTAACATCTTTTCTCTAAATTCGATTCTAATTATCGAGGTGGAAAGACCTTCAATTGTTCTCTGAAGAATTGGTTTTTAATTATATTATTAGTACGTCTAAACCAGTAGACGAAAGCTCTATTTTTGTAGAGCCCAGGTGGTCGTGTGGTCTAGCGGGACGGCTGCAGTGCAGGCGATTTGGTGTCACGATATCACAGTAGCATGGGTTCGAATCCCGGCGATGGAAGAACAAAAATTTCGAAAGCAAATTTACAGATCTAACATTGTTGGGTTGATGTTTAAACGAGTTGTATATACATTATGTACACAGCCATGTATCACCATCATTGATGGCGATCCGATGGATAAATCTGTTGTAGAGTTGTCACTGACTCAGACGTACTTATATATAATATATATATATATATACAACTCGTCTAAACATCAACCCAACAAAGTTAGTTCTGTTAATTTGCTTTCGCAAATTTTTGGTTCTTCCCTCGCCGAAATTCGAACCCATGCTACTGTGATATCGTGGCACGGTGACCAAATTGCCTGCACTGCAGCCGTCCCGCTAGACCACACGACCACCTGGGCTCTCAAAAAAAGAGCTTTCGGTGGGCATGTGTTTCCTTTCCACGTCAGTTTTAATCTAGCGGCGTACTACAGTACATGATATATAAGGCATGAAGATGTTATTGTTACAGATCAGCTAAATTATCTATAGTAAAGGATCCTACAAATTAATGTTAGATAGAGTCACAGAAAATAATTATATTCATAAGTACGTCTGAGTCAGAGACAACCCTACAACAGATGTATCCATCGGATCGCCACCAATGATGGTGATACATGGCTGTGTACATAATGTATATACAACTCGTCTAAACATCAACCCAACAATGTTAGATTTACAGATTTAACATTGTTGGGTTGATGTTTAGACGAGTTGTATATACATTATGTACACAGCCATGTATAACCATCATTGATGGCGATCCAATGGATACATCTGTTGTAGGGTTGTCACTGACTCAGAAGTACTTATAATATATATATATATATATATGCGAAAGAAAATTTACAGATCTAACATTGTTGGGTTGATGTTTAGACGAGTTGTATATATATATATATATATATTTATATACGAGTCTAAATTGAAAAATATAAATAACTCGTCTAAACATCAACCCTACCATGTTAGATCTGTGAATTTGCATATATGCCTTAGGTTGATTACCTGCTATATATATTTGGGATGATAAATACGCAGCCTCTGTTTGATATATTTCACCAGCTTATATCGATCAGTGCTGGTTTTTGGGAATGTATTTACACGCAGTTGTTGTAACAGCTTAACTGACGTCATTTTGGAATTTTAGAGTTGTGCCAGTTCATATCTCTAATTACTATTTTCATTTTAGGCAGGTCTATGAGTCGTTTTTTTGACATTTTAAATTTATTAGCGTCTCTACATATGATGTTCGGGTGAAACTGTTTCACTTTTTTTATTGAATAGAATTCAAGATTGCTATAGTTTAATATTCAGAAAAGATTGATCTAATTCATTTTACATCGTGCTCATACTGATGAAGGATATCTGTTATCCGAAATATTTATAGTTACATTTGTTCGTTAAATGTCACTTATTTAGTGATGTTGTACCCTTTAGACTGGTTATATATTATATTTTGTAGTGTACTGTATTATATTTATATGATCCAATGCCTCGTAAGATTTATCGTTGGCTATTATTCAGTCATTTTATAAATATATATATATACACAAAGAAAAAAGTAAAGCACCCCACAATTTTCCGAATTGTCAAATATTACGATAAGGGTCATGGGATCCCGGAACAAATGGTGGCAAAAATAGTAATGCAGCCTGTTAGGACATAACATTAGCTTTAAGAAAAACACAAATTGCAACAAAAATGATAATTTAATGAATAGATTGTCACAAAACAACAAGCCCAGTTTAAAGACTAAAACATGTTCATTTTAAGTATGGACTTGCTGAGTTTGTTTTGCATGATACTATTGTCATTTCACTTAAAAAACTTCCATGGTAAGTCTGTTAACGATATCGATAATTCAATATTCAATATCGGGTGAATCCACCACGTGATTGGATGCAGGCCTCAACCCTGCCTCCATCCCTCCAGTTAGTCGTCGGATTTCCTGCCGCCATTCCCGGTGCAATGCTGCTTCCAACTGACGTAAATTTTGTACAGGTGGTTCGGCTGCCTGTACCCGACGGCCTAACGTGTCCCAAATATGCTCTATCGGATTCAAATCCGGGCTCATGCCAGGCCATGGAAGTGTTGTTACTGCTTCGCTTTGAAGAAATGCAGTAACCGTCCTTGAACGATGCGGCCTAGCGTTCTCATCCATAAACACAGGTCTTGCAGCTAATGGGTGGTTATCAAAATTAGGTACAACTACTGGCTGAAGAACTTCTCTGATGTATTGTTCACCATTAAGGTTTCCTAGTATAGGCCAATTTGCAGTTATGAGAGATGCACCCCCATACCATCACAGAGCATTCACCGTAAGGGACAGTTGCTTGGTTGTTCCTTTTGTCATATGCTGAATATTTAGGTCTTCAAACTCCCAATCTTCCATCTGTAACATGCAGAAGAAACCGGCTCTCGTCTGACCAATGGATCGTGTGCTAGTTCTCAAGTTCCAACCACGACGAGCTAAGCACCATGCCAAACGCAGTTGGGTCAATATCCCTAATGCACCTCCAATTGAGGAACACAAAAATTGTGAGTAAACTAAAAATCTCTGTGTAGTGATATTGGACATGTTTCAATTTTTAACAAGTGACTGAGCTTAACCATTTGTGTTGATCTGGAAAGTATAGGACCATAGAGTAAATGTGTAAAAATTATGGAGTTATTATATGTATTCAAAGTATTAAATTTTCAAAGATTTTATTGTGTGAAAAAAGGGACTTTTACCATGAAGAGCCGCATCACGAAAGGATTTTCGGGGTATGCTAATTTACAGAAAAATGAATCCCACTTCGTACCCCGAATATTTAATCACATATGTGAAAATGTCTCAGCTTCGAAACGAGCTATCATACATATCCAAGTTTACGATACGGACTTATCTACAGAAGAAAACGTTACCATTGCCGCCCATGTAGAAAGAATTGCACATAATGCCCCAGTTGTTGATGTCGGCCAGTTAACATGGGACGTCTCCTTGACTTCAGTCCTGCTGATTTCAACCGGTTCCTCAATGTTCTGGTTGATAGCTGTCTATCAGGTAACCATTCCCTTTTAAGAACAGGACTTGTTGCGAATGGCATTCATCTAATCAGGCGTTGCAGTGCTCTGTCTTCACGCTGCGTTGTCACAAGTGGTCTAACGGTTCTTGGCAAGTCTTTCACATTATTGGTTTGGATGTTTCCACACACACCTGCTGACTACAGTATAATGGTAGCCCTTCTGACGTCCAATAGCTTTATAAGATAATCCTGATGACCGCATGCCGATAATCTGCCATCTTTGAGCCTCCGATATTCGTCTTCGTACCATGTTCACAGAATGTGAATAAAATTTTAAATACTCAAATTTGAAGCGCGATGAAACTACATTTTGTAATTTGCATGGGAGGCATGGTTCACGTGCATGATACGTCGATATCTTAATGACCGGTCACACCTGTATGGTCACATCTTTTTAAAGGAATATTGGTCTTGTTGAAATATATATTTATATTCAAAAAAACTATAATGCAATATATCAAGGGTTGCTTTACTTTGTTCTTTGTGTATATTAGCACAGAAACATGTTGAACGAACTGTGTTTTATGTCCAAACATGTCACATTTTGTTGTAAGCAAAACGGTTTCCTGTACGTGTTTTTAAGAGAAATTAAGAGGTGCTGAAGAAAGGTTTGCATCTTAATCCTAATTTGTTATCTCAGTGTCTCGATGCCAGTGTATAAATGGAACATATACTTCAATATATTTCAATCTTTTGAAAAACTTTTAATTCTCGTGCTACTCGTATTCTAGACTATGCATCTTGAATATGGGGAAATAGGAAGTTCCAAACAATAGATAATGTACGCATATTTGCACCCATTTCAGCACTGTATGAGGATACTGGGTAAACATCTTTTATTATTGGAATATGCTATTAACGTTTAAAGACGAGCGATTAATGAAAGTGGTGTTCAATATGGATTACGAACGTTGCACAAACAATTGGTGTATTGACATTAAAGATATTTTAACTCACATTGTTATAAAAGTAGATCAATGGGGGATTTAAAATCTTTTTTGAACTCATTATTGTGGTATATGGATAGAGTCCTTGATAAATAAGCCAAAGCTACGATCCTAATTAAACTTTAAAACAAACTGTGAACAAAACATTATGTTAAACTAAATCCTACAAATAAGAGCGATCTGTGCTATCCCAATTTCGGTGCGAAATATTACCAATCAGAATTGAGACCGGTAGATATATATTGGAACCAGTAGAGGATATCAATTTGATTTGTCGATTTTATAGTTCATAAAATGCTGGACGTGAACTTCATTTTCATGATTTTCGTATAAACTGTACATTTTATATAATGATATCAGACAAACAGTTTTAGCCAGATATAAGTGCTGCGGGACTATATGAAGCCAGATAACCAGTTAAAATTAACATTTCTAATGTTGAAAAATCCACCGAAAATAGCTAAGTACTTAGCAGCGTCATTTTTTCATAGAAAACAAATAGTTTACTTAAGGTAACATTCTTAAACTTTTTCAAATACTTCAGAAGAACCAATACTGAATTTTTACAAATTCTCATTCTAAGATTATGATTATCTTTCTCTTGAATTTCAATTGACAATTAACACGTGATATTGAAACATTAATATTAAATCGAAAGTAAAGAAGACTTTTTGATCTTGGGTCGGGTGTCTTATGTCAGTCGGATTATAGTTTGTACAAATGTATACACTTATATTGATTTACACATGGCACTATAACAAACAATTAATTTACTTTTATTATAATATTGTTGAATATATCAATCCAAAAAAGTTATTATTTACAGGGGTGACGTAATTTGGATTGGACTTACCGATATTGAAACTGAAGGAACATGGCTTTGGAATGATGGAACGAAACTAAATTCTACAAATGAACTTTGGAATACTAACACTAGTAAGCTTTTTTTTACTAAAATGCAAATAAAAAATTTGAAATTCCTCTTCAGCACACACCCTCACCAATTTAGTGAAGATGGCTTCATGCTTAGGAGAGATCATTCAATATGCGTCTTAACGATAACAATCACTGAATGAACTATATCCGATTTTCTAGTGCAACAGGCCGAAAATTTAAATTAATCAAAGAGTTCAATAGTCCGTTGCAAAAAGAGGGACGAAAGATACCAAAGGGACAGTCAAGCTCATAAATCTAAAACAAACTGACAACGCCATGGCTAAAAATGAAAAAGACAAACAGAAAAACAATAGTACACGTGACACAACATAGAAAACTAAAGAATAAACAACACGAACCCCACCAAAAACTAGGGGTGATCTCAGGTGCTCCGGAAGGGTAAGCAGATCCTGCTCCACATGCGGCACCCGTCGTGTTGCTTATGTGATTACAAATCAGGTAAATAGTCTAATTCGGTAGGTCAAATTCATGAAAGAGAAGGGGACTGTAGTTACGACGTAAGGAACATATCCGATATCATTTGTAAAACGGTTATTCCATAACGGTCAACCAACTCGTGATGGCGTCCGTTAAATTCACGAAGGGATGATTTCAACTTCACTTGCAATATATAGACCACTTTCGAGTTCATTCGTCACCGGAAAAAACTCGTCAACTATACAAGCCTTTATGACGTCATTTACTAGATAAAGGGGGTCGCATGTATGCACTATTTACTTTCATCAAGCGTCTTAGTGATCGTCATTGTGCAGGATAAACTAGAAATAATGGTTGTTCTGTAGGTACTTAATGAAAATTCCCTAATGACAGCAATGCTGATTCAATTTGCCGAATAATTAGTAAAATATAGAATTATAGTTTTCCAACCACTCGCTCAACATTGGAATGGAAGTGACGACGCCCCTAAACGCACAAATGACGTTCACTAAAACCAGAGTTTTTGACGGAATTGCATCGAACTCGAAAGTTTTCAATTGTAAACTGCGTATGTCAGATTAGTCTAATACGTATATACAGTAAAAACAAATTATCTTTCTCGACGCAAATTTCCAACAAAACAAAAACCCAAAGTTAATGGAAATAGTTTACATTCGAACCTGAATGAGGTTTAGAGAACAAATGTTTCTCGTTTCTCGTTTTGTTTATATAGATTAGACCGTTGGTTTTCCCGTTTGAATGGTTTTACACTAGTAATTTTGGGGCCCTTTATAGCTTGTTGTTCGGTGTGAGCCAAGGCTCCGTGTTGAAGGCCGTACTTTAACCTATAATGGTTTAATTTTTAAATTGTTATTTGGATGGAGAGTTGTCTCATTGACACTCACACCACATCTTCCTATATCTATATAAAGCCGTAAAGGGGCAATGATCTCTTAAATAGTGAATGTATGAAAAACAATTTTTTTTGCTCCTTAAGTTTGAAAAGATAAAAAGTTTATGAAGCTATCAGTTACATTTGTAACATCCTTCAAGACATCAGTATATACTATATCAGTTTACATGTACTATATGAAATATTTGCATTTGGCATCAAACTTCTAGCATTTGATGCAATAACACAAACGGAAAAGAAAGGATATTGTTTAACTGCCAGCATACATTCATTTTGGATTTTGTCATTGATATTACGAAATGAGCAAAAGCCGTGCCCAAGTAAATAATTTGATACAAGATGTCTTATTCAAAGATGTTACTGTAATTTTATAGTTAGTTTCTGAAATCCGCATCATTGGATTCTGTTGGAATGATGCATCAATGACAACCATAGCACATTTCCTTATTGTTTTGGAAATGGTGAGTTAAGGTTAAATATGTCAATTATCAAATGTGTTTGACGTCATGGTAGCATCACTTATTCCTTAATATATCATTGTTATGCCCCACCTACGATAGTAGAGGGGCATTATGTTTCTGGTCTGTGCCTCCGTTCGTTCGTTCGTCCGTCCGTCTGTGCGTCCGTCTGTGCGTCCGTTCTTCCCGCTTTAGGTTAAAGTTTTTGGTCGAGGTAGTTTTTGATGAAGTTGAAGTCCAATCTATTTGAAACTTAGTACACATGTACCCCATGATATAATCTTTCTAATTTTAATGCCAAATTATAGTTTTGACCCCAATTTCATGGTCCATTGAACATAGAAAATGATAGTGCGAAGTTCAGGTTAAAGTTTTTGGTCAAGGTAGTTTATGATGAGAAGGTACATCAACTTGATACTTAGTACACATGTTCCCCATGACATGATTTTTCTAATTTTAATTCCAAATTTAAGTTCTGACCCCAATTTCCACGGTCCACTGAACACAGAAAATGATAGTGCGAATGGGGCATTCGTGTACTATGGACACATTCTTGTTTTGTCAATGATTGATTTCACAAAAAGCAAAATAATTTTCTTCCCTTGAGCTACATTATTTTTTAATAATGATAAGTAAAATATTCCAAGAAATTTTATTCAAGGAAGCAATTGGAAATTTATCACACATATTTGTCTTTTATGCTTTGATATCGAAAACTGAGACTACTCATCAATTTATTTTATTACACGTGAATACATAACAATTATACTGCTTCAATCAAATCATTTCTCATGGTTTGGCATGCAGTCGTCAATAATTGCAAGAAATACAAATATATTACGGATTACAAATGTGTCGAGGTTTGTGATTGGATAACAACACAGAGATGTCAGTATATATTCAGGAAACTGCCGGGGTATATACGACGTTTTTATCGCCAAATGGAACCTCAAAAACGTCATTATAACACCGGTTACTATGTGGCGTCGTCAAACGCTATGTGACTGTCAGAGGCTCACAGAGGGAAAATAATAACGTGCTTCAGTCAATAATACATTTTTAATACAAAATCACGCAATTTACACTTTTAATACTTAAATTTAATGTTAAAAGTGTTATTATAAATTATTACATACACGATAAAATTATGTTCACAGCAAATTAGAAAATCCTCACATATGCCGAACGTACATATCAAATTGGGTTTTTCAATATATATGTGTTGTCAACAAATACTTGCACTTGAAAATAACATTAAGGCAGGGGTAATCCGTAATATACGTGTAATTCAGGTCTCAGACAGGGTATATACTGTGACATTCCCGGACTAGGTGTTATATCCCCTTCGCCTTCGGCTCAGGGGATATAAACTCTCAGCCGGGAATGTCACAGTATATACCCTGTCTGAGACCTGAATAACATATAATGTAGTTGCTTCTATACAATGGGTACATAGCGACAATTTCTGCTAGTATACGTAGGCCAAGCGAAAGAAATTTCCGATGAGCTTTGGATATATAGATAAGATGCAACACATGTGCAAGGATACAATTCAGAAATCAGATGTAGGATATTGATACATTGTAAATTATATAAAGCAATCTTCAGAGTATACAAACTTGATGACTTATATTCAATGATGATTGAGAACAACTGCAATTTACAAGCGTACACATTTACCCCAATGCTTTTCTATTTCGTACTTTATTTGGCCCTTTAAACTTTTTTGACGAGTTTCAGAAAAGTCTTTTGTGAACGAAACGCGCGTCCGGCGTACAAAATTTTAATATTGGTATTCTTGATGAGTTTATTTACCTTAACATAAATGTTTATGTGTGTGAAAAGACATTGAAACAAATTTAACATTGATCTTGTAACGAAATAAATATAATTACTGGGACTTTGCTATAGGTGATGCAGTTTACCGTTACCGATGGTTCAACCAGATTGTAAAATTGACAATACAATGGGGCATTTAATTGACCAGTTGGTATTAGAGTTGATAAATAGATGATCTCTCATGAATTCATAGTCTACCTGGATGCTGTCCAATCACTTCTGACACCTGTTCAATGTTAACTGTTGTAGTGTTACTTGGATAGATCTTTAAGAAGCTATCCATGTGACATTAAGACTTCAATATTTATCTTTATTAAATAACATTCCATTGAAATTAGTATATACGGTGTGAATAAGCTAGAGTATAACCAAAAGATGCAAACTTATTTCATGTTCTAATAATTGCTAAAATTTGCTGAAAAACATTCATTTCCCAATGTTCTTCATTAGAGATTCCTAAAAAAAAGTAAAGGAAATACAAATTGTAATTCAGTCTTTTTCCTTTGAAGTTAATTTACTCCTTGAAGTAGTTGGCCGAACAATTACAACAAAAACACAGCATTTAAAAAAAAGAGAGATTTTTATTTTAGCGCCATTTTAAAATTTTAGAAGTGAACAAGCCAGAACAACGTTAACAATGTATACATGTTTTTCTTGCTGGCAAATTAATTGCATATCATATAATGCACTAAATTTCCTCTTAATGTTTTCATAGCCAAATACTCTGAGTGCTTGAAATACTTTTATATTATTGAAAAGACCTCTTTTATCTCTTTGGCTCTTTCTAATGGGAGATAACTCATTGTTTTAACTCTTTTTGGAAATCTTAACTATTTTATAATTTCCATAATTTTCCAGGATTAATAAACACCAGAACAAATGTTTGCATTTCTTCATTTAGACATTTGTTCAATATTTATTGACATGAGCCTTGTACAAAGTGTTTATGCATAGTGAAATATCACAACAGTTATGAATAAATTCATGAAATTATTTAATTTATTTATTAATTGACACTGATATTTGATTTCCCATCCAGCATTCCAGTTTCAATATTTGAAATAATTCAGAAATATTTCTTCAATTCTATAATTATTTCGGAATTATTTTTTTTACAGTTTTCACTATATCACTAGATTTTTTTTCTTTATCCACGTCATTCTTTTTAATTTCCAATAATATAACCGACTACACATGCAAGCCCGACCTTCCCGTAAGTCGTCATTTAAGATCACATGGGCACGCCCAAGCTGATCTTAAAAAACTTACCATCACTATCATAGATCACAACGAGGATTGGTCAAAGGCCGACAGACTTGCTCGGGAAAGTTTTTGGATAAGAAAGCTGAGGACAGTTTCCCCAGAGGGCATTAATGAAAAAAAATAGAAGAGTCACTCATTTGTCCTACCATCACTAATTTCCTGCTATCACTTGTGTCCAGTTACTACGGCTTCCGTACTGGACCCTTACACTTTTCAGGAACTTTTGAATTATATTAGGTTTGATTACAGTTGGCAAGGATGTGTAAGTACGCAGCCACGTTCTATTACTTAACCTTAGTAAAAATTTATTACTCAATTTTCTTATCATCAAATTACTATATTTTTGGGATGTTTAAATACGCAGTCTCTGATGCAACTGCCCTACCGTTGTCATATTTTAAATATCATACCAGTTTAGATCGGTCAAGACTGTTTATTGGGACTATTTCCACGCAGTTGTTTAGCATCTCAACTGTCAACACCTTTGGGAATTTAGAGTTGTGCCAGTTCACATCGTAAATAACTTTTTTTATTTTTGGCATATTTTTGTAGTCTTTGCGGTGTGTTTGAAAATTTTAAAATTGTTCCAGCGTTCGCTTAAATTGTATAAATCAAGATTTTGATAGAGTCTTAATTTGAATTGACATGATTCATTTTTCATCGTGCAATTACCGAAGAAGGATGTCTGTTATCCGAAATATCTAACATATTGTTCGTTTTATTGTGTTTTTGGTGATGTTGTATTCTTTTAGACTTGTTATACATGTTATTCCAATTAAACAGGTGCAGATTCTTTATATTTGATCCAGACTTTTGTAATTTTCTATTATTTCCAATATCATATTCAAAATGATTTTGATTATCCTCACTTTACAAATATTCTATAATATTTTTCACTATATCCACAGTATTCAGTTTTAATTTCATTTCCCATGGTATATGTTCCAATCAAACAATATTAGATTCATAATTTAATATTGTTTATTTCGAATATATCACATTCAAAATTATTATCCCAACTTTATGATTTTTTTGGAATATTTTACTTCTTTTTTAAATTTATCACTATATTTGACTACATGTGTATATCCACTGTATTCACATGTCATTTCATTTCTATGATATATATTCCATTTAAAAAATGGAATCATCTTCATATTAAATTCTGATTTTATAATGATTATTTTCAAAATCACATTTAAAGCCACAGATGCATGTTGGATGAACTTATTTCTCCTACTTGTACTCCAGTTGTTTTGTTTTTTTTGCCTTTCAAATTGACTAAATCCTATCTTATACAAATTGAATTCCCTTGAGTGAACACAGGATTTGAATGCACACCATTCCTAATAGATTGCAAAGAAAAACACTGCAAGGTATACTCCAAAATTATTTCTAATTTTACAACATCATGTGCATGAAAGCCACACAGAACATTTTGAAAGAATTAAATCCTCACTGAAGACAAAGTCACATTTTGAGAAGCAAATTTGAATGGCATCCATGAAGTGAATTCAAATAAAATACATTCCAATATTTTATGTACATTGATTCCAAAAGATTTCAAACACTGTGAATAATACTCCAAAATGTAAAAAAAAAAAGAAGAGACATATGAAGAAATGCATAACATATATATCCATCTGAAACATTTGTGAAAACTGAAAACTAAATATATCTGAATAACTTTGATTTTTGGTTCACTGACAAATTGAAAATACGTTGTCATGTATGTAAAAGGGTTAACAATTTCAAGATTCATATATTATGTAAAATCAGTTTTGATTTTTATTCATATTAACATACAGTTCAGAAAATCTTTTACTGATTTAGATATCTTGTTCAAAATTCGATTAATCATATATATTCGGGATTTTAAACAATTATAACCAATCATAGTTTCTTCCCTGTCAATTTTATTACATAATCACCCAAGGTGAAGACAACTTCTGGAAAAGGGCATGCTGTAAGGTTTTATTAGGTGGAGAAAAAAAAAACAGAACAGGTAGCATCAAGGTAGACGCAACTCTTGACAATAACCAACTGGTCAATTTAAATGTCCCAATTGTATTGTCAATTCTACAATATGGTTGAATAATAGATAACGGTTAAAAGCAAAACATTTGTTCAAGTCACAGTAATCAGATTAATTTATAAAAGGATTGTCAAGTCCAAGGAAGCTATTGAACCATATTATATTGCATGATAAAGTGGGAGTTTAACGGACGTCATCAAAATTTGATTTACCTTATTTTGTATAAAAATCGGTGTCATCAGATGACATCGGATATATTCCACTTTTTTATGCTGTAGCCACAATCTGAATTTATTAGTGACATCAGTGAATTCGACTTTTTACTGGATTTTCCCTTTTTCCCTTAGAAAGGGCATTATGGCGAAAAACACTGGTAGAGCAATAACTGCTTATCCTTATGCACCACCTTATTTCACTTCCGAAATTTTGTAAGGTGTTGCTCAATATGTTGTCATATGTGTATTGTTTTGTTTACTTCTGTTCGTATGTTAGTTTCTTGTTTACATATAATTGTCATTCTTTCTTTGACGTGTTGTTTGTTTTTCAATGCCCCTTGATATCTTACCCCTTTGTTTCATATACATTTAATCAAATACCTTAACCACATCTTCACAAATTGAATAATTGCATATCACTAAAGGGTATAGATTTCGTGTAACTATCAGATATTCAACTGATATGTGCCGTAATAATGCTTAAATTCTAAACTAAACAACCTTATTCTCAAGTTCGATGAATTATAACAAAACTCGTTTTTTTTGTATTACATATAAACAATATTTTGTTTTTACTTCCAATAATTGCTGTTATTAAAACAAACACGAAACCCACAAAATGCACTTACACAATGCTGTTATGACATGTATGAGTTATTGATAAAATTACCTTCATAGTGATAAATGTCATTTGCAATATTGCTTTGATTTGCGTTTTCTTAATTTGATTGTGTTTTTCCTTGATCCTCTAAATGTTTTAAAGGAAGAGTCCTTATTGAAGTAGTTGAAGACACCATCATAAATTTAACGACTTCAAGATAATTTATCTCACGTTGTAGTTCAAGTTTTTATCTAACAAGTGCTGTTTTAGGGTCGTCGCCGAGCACATCAAATCATCAATAATTTAATTGGTGGCGTGTTTTTTAGTAAACATTTTGTTCGGTAGATCACTTAGACAAAACATAGCTGTCGCATGACATATTCTGTTTATTTTCAATGTAGACCATTTTTCGAGTCGAACATCGAGATGTAGGTGTTTAAATATAAAAGGTCACAACGGCTTCTGCTATGTTGCAGTGAAAATTCAAATTCAGACAAGGGCATTTGTTACCTGGACGCAAGTTAAAGGAAAAGTTCTTTTCAACGCGTCGACGTTTCACATCACGTGTCCGACGAACAAGGTTTTATTTTGACTGGTCTAAATGAGTATTCTTTCCTCAACACAACATGTAAAAATGCTTACACCTGTTAGTAGCAGTTGTTTGTGTCACTGATTTAAAATGTTTATAGATGTCTTTTCCGAAATAAAAAGCTCATATTAATAGCTAAGCATGTTGCAAACAATATTCTCTATATGATATTAATAAATATTGAAACGTTGTAAACAATATAAACATTGTTTATGGAATTCAAATGATGGCTAATAATATAGTGACATATTGAGTTTTTATACAAATGTACTGCATCACATTTTTTCATGTCAGGCCATTGATTTTCCCTTATTAGTCTTTGTTAAATGTGTAGAATTTATCTTTGTTTCAAACAAAGAAATACTTTGCATGAGTATAGTTTTATCCTGTCCAGTACTATAGACACAATTTCACATGACATTTCATTACATTTTCACCTCTGTTTTACCTGTGTACAAGCTTTAGTAACCATGTAACCTGAAGTTTCCAAATATTCTATAGAAACACCAAATAAAAAAAATGGTGCTTTTAAACACCAAAGATATATGTTTATGACCCAGATTTTTTTTACTGCAATGAAATGTAGGATTAATTTCCTACAACTGTCAAGTTCAAGGGAATATTTTTTTTCGACCCTTTATCGTATGCAACCGGATGTGACGTACTATGATTAGGTGGTATTACACCTTTCTAGCTTATTATACAGTATGAATTTTGTTCATGGTTGAAGGCCGTAGATTGACCTTTAATTGCTTACATCCCCGTTATGTGAACTCTGTCTGGTGGATAATTGTCTCATTTGCAATCATATCACATCTCCTTTTTTTATATTGAATCATCGGATCTAAACTAAAAACAAATAACAATAAAAATATGTTTCGAAAGAACACAAAGTTCACACTACCATATTTCCTTGTTCAGTGAACCGCGAAACCTGAATCTGAACCCGTATTTGGTAAATACATAAATACCAAGTGTACCAAGTTCAATGTTGATGTGACCACAAATTACCCTACACCACAAGTGTAATCTGATACAGATAGACGGATGGACCAACGGATGTTGGGAAGGACATACAGACCGGGAACTATACTGTTTTCTACTATCGGTTATTATCTTATAGATTATCTGCCCTTGAGTATGAAGGTGTGAAAATTTGAGGAGACTAAAAAGAGAGAAATTTATATCCTCCAGTGTAATATGTTATGATATATTTTGAAAATTTATTAGACATGATGTGAAAAGTATATTATATTCGTTCGAACAGATTCATTTATGACCAAATAGTGACTTTTGCTAGATTTTTCATTTATATCTGTTATATATTGGAGTTCACAACACACAAGATGGCTGACCAGGTAACTAAAGAAAAACAACAACAATCTAACATTGTCAGTTACTTTAAAAATACACCAAAGCACAGTGGCAAAAGAGACCAACCATCTAGTAGTCCTGATAATTCATCCCCGTCAATGCAACAAGTAGACAAACTTGCCAGACTTGTCAACCTTGATACTTCACTCAGTGACTCTAGCTTGCCCAATTCTGATAGTACTGATAGTACTGAGAATATCATATCATCTGTTGAAAAAGAAACGGTTTTTAAATTATCAGATGTTGTATGTGCTACTCTAAAAAATCAAGAGTTTATGGATTCCATCATCCCTCTTATCACAGAAAAAGTCATTGAAATGGTCAAACCCAAAATTGTCCAGATAGTTGATGAATGCATGCAGCCTCACTTGCTAAGTATTAAACACAACAAAGATGCTCTTATTCTTAAAGACGTAGAACTTAATAAATATAAAGAGGAAATGAAAATGTTAAAAAAACAAATTAGACAAGGTCGAGGCCAGAATTGAGGAACAGGAACAATATTCGCGAAGAACAAGCTTGCGATTTCATAATGTTCCAGCTCCAACTGATGATAATGGTGACATAATTAAACCTATTAACACTGATGCACTTGTACTTGATATTTGTAATAAAAATCTCAAATTGAATTTGAACACAAGAGACATTGGCCGGTCCCATCCAATTGTTGAAATTAAAGATGGCAAAATTGCAATCATTGTATGCTTCCTGTCATACCGTCAGAGACAATTAGTCTTCAACAGCAAGCGTTATTTAGAAGGAAACAAAAGCAAAATTTTCATTGCAGAAAATCTCACCAAACACAGGTATGATCTGCTACATAGATTAAACACTTTGCGTGAAAAAGATATCATACACTCCTTTTGGACACATGACGGGTCCATAATAGTAAAAACAACAGAAAATGCTCGTCCTAAAAAGATTAACTCAAGGCAAGACATTTACAGACTTGGTGGGGAAGTCCTTGAAGGTGATGACCTGAATGAGGATTGACATTCCGTTACCATCATATTCTTATTTGTTTTGTCTGAATAAAGTTTACAAATTCACAAATTTACTCGGAACTGTATGATCTAGTTTAATACTATGTACAATATGTAATATGTAAATATACTGTTTCAAGAAAGTGTCTAAACTAGTAAGCACTATCCGTATTTACTTAATTTTTAACAGTAACTGTTGTATAATACACGTGTTTAGAAACACGTGGTAGTGTTTATATACACTAAAATCATACATCTTTGACAATGTCAATAAGTTTAAATTCTACTCTATATCACATGAGTGATAATCAACGAAGTGTGTTTTTAAAAAATATTGTATCACGTGACAATCGTTACGGTTATTATGTCCAAGCTAAATTTATAGTATACCTTATCTTATTTGACAACAATATGTAAATTAGTTCATTTCAACTTTCGATATAATTCAGAGAGGCGCATAAAAATTGGTCACTTAATTTTGGATTATTTCATCAAAGTTCGTTATTAAAGTATCATTAACACAAAATCTTTGTTAAAATTCAGCTCTCTGATATTTGCAATACCAACATCGAATATTGACGATGTTGAAATATTGCTTTTTGTACATGTACATATTTTTCTTTCTTTCTTTACTTTTTATTTTTCTGAAATTCATGAAGGGTCATTCGAATTATAATTGTCCATGCTATGTATCATGTTTTACAATCTAGTCCTATATTGTTATCCTTTTCTATTATATTGTATTTGACAATGGGTAATGATATTGTATCGTACAGGATAACAATAGGACGGTTTTATCACAAGACTAGTTTGGGTTGTTTGAGTAAAACAGTTTACCGTTATTGTTTTTCCTTAAATGATATGCTGGCAGAATTAACAAAGATGATTTTAAGATTTAAACTTAGTATACGCAATTTATATAGAACTTGTAGTAATTTGATTGCTTTTTATATGGTGCTTTTATGTTTATTATTAATATGTGGTGACATTGAACCGAACCCGGGTCCTGAACGCACACACGAGTATTCCTAAAAACACTGTCAATTTTCCATTGCAACATTAGAAGCCTTAGAAATAAACTGAACTATATAGCCGATAGTATTGAGGATTATGATGTAGTATTTTTCACAGAAACACATTTAGACTCTAATATTACTGATTACGATATATCTATTATGGGGTTTGAGACACAAGTTAGAAAAGACAGAAATTCACATGGTGGTAGTATTATCATGTATTTTAAAAATTACGTTCACATAATCCGTCGACATGATTTAGAGCATGATGAAATTGAGAGTATGTGGTTTGAGTTAAAGACCAAACTTCGATCTATTTTGATTCATGTAAATTATAGGTCGGAAAGGCAATCTACAGTTTATTTCTGGCAATACTTTGATCAAATGTTGAAAAACGCCCTTGATGAAAATAATTGTATAATTTGATTAGGTGATCTGAATAAAAAATTTATGTCAGATCTACCGTCAAATATTAGAGATATTAATTGTATTAATGGCCTGATTAACATAATTGACAAAGCCACGCACTTTGACACACGAACAAGTAGCTCGTCACTACTTGACCCTATTTTAGTTACAGACTCTATACCAGTTTTAGATAAAGACACTATACCTATTGATGGAGGTATAAGTAACCATGATGGAACATATGTCACAATTGATTGTGATTTTAGTAAAAGTCGAACATATATTAGATCTATATGGGATTATAAAAGAGGGGACTATGACTTGATGAAACAAAAAGTACTTAACACTAATTGGGAAAATTTGATTTCTGAAGCAAGTGATGTTCATGTTGCTGCTACGAATTTCACTAACACTTTTATTAATATAGCATCTGCGTGTATCCCTACAAGGGACGTAACTATAAGATGTGATGATACAGTTTGGTTTGATTCAAATTTGAGACGGGAAACGAGAAAACGGGACAGATTTCGAAAACTTTTTATGCGTTCACATAGTACATCTGCTGAAAATAAATATAAGCAACAAAGGAACAAAGTTAATAATTCAAAAAAGCAAGCTAAAAAGCATTTTTACGTGACTATAAACGACAATTTGGGTGAACTTAAAGTAGCAAACTGTAAACAGTATTGAAAGACCATCAATATGCTAATTAAAAGCGACAGACCAACTCATGATATTCCTCCGCTAAGAGACCCGGATCATAACTTTAACCTTGCGTATGAAGGAACAGAAAAGTCAGAGATTTTAAATAAATATTTTTGTTCTATTTCTAATATAGATGATGCTAATAAAGATTTACCGGAATTTGATGATCGCTGTCATGAGTTTCTTTCGCAGATAATTGTTAGTGAACAAGATATTCTTGATATTATTTCCACGCTTGATCCAAATAAAGCGGTAGGACCAGATAGTGTAAGCAACAGAATGTAACTTGCTGTTAGAAATGAAATTTCAAAACCATTATGTTTACTTTTTAATAAATCACTTCATGAGAGGGTATTTCCCGATCAATGGAAAATTGCATATGTTATTCCATTATTCAAAAGTGGTGACAAATCAATACCTTCTAACTACAGGCCTGACTCCTTATTGTCATGTGTGAGTAAATTATTAGAAAAAATTGTTTTCAAAAATATTTTTAACCATTTACTTAAAAACAAACTGTTGTATAAGTATCAATCTGGATTTATTCCAGGATATTCCACTACGCACAAATTAATTGGACTTTACAACAAAATTTTATTGGCGCTAAATGAAAAGCTAGTTACTAGCATTACATTTGCTGATATAAGTAAAGCTTTTGATACGGTTTGGATTAAGGCTTTATTATACAAACTTGATAAATATGGTATAAAATGAGACTTGCTGTGTTGGTTAAAAAGCTACCTATGTAGCCGATCTCAGAAAGTTGTCTTAAAAGATTCACTTTCAAAATTTGGAAAATTAAACGCCGGTGTGCCTCAGGGTTCGGTATTAGGACCGTTATTGTTTTTGATATATATTAATGATATAGCTGATGGTTTTTCTGGATTTGGGAGGCTTTTTGCAGATGACACTTCAATAGGTCATACTGCTCCTAATGAATCCATTTTAAAAAAATTAATCAGTACAGATCTTGTTTATTTAAATGCGTGGTCAAACAGATGGATAGTGAAGTTTAACCCAAATAAAACTGATATTGTGATATTCAGTATGAAAACTATACAAAGTAATTTTTCTTTTGATTTTGATGGCACTACATAAGAGCCAGTTCATACGCATAAACATCTTGGTGTCATATTTAGTAGTGATTGTAAATGGAGTAAGCATGTTGATAAGCTGATAGAAAAAACTTCCAAGCAGCTTAATGTTTTACGAAAATTAAAATTTAGACTTAAGAGGGAATATTTGGAAAACATTTATATGACTTTTATTCGCCCAATTTTGGAGTATTCGTCAGAAGTATGGGATAACTGTGGACAAAACAATTCTGATCGGTTCGAAAATATCCAACTCGAGGCTGCTCGAATAGTTACGGGATTAACAAGTTACGCTAGCTTGAACAGTATCTATTTAGAAACGGGTTGGGAAAAATTAAGCGTCAGACGGGAGGTTAAAAAATTATCTATGTTTTATAAGATTATAAATAACCAAGCGCCAGATTATTTACACGATTTGGTTCCGGATTTTGTGTCAGATATTTGTAATTATAATTTGCGTAACAGTCAAAAGTAAAATCACAAAAATACTGAACTCAGAGGAAAATCAATTTGGAAAGTCCATAATCACATGGCAAAATCAAAAAACGAAACGCATCAAAAACGAATGGATAAGAACTGTCATATTCCTGACTTGGTACAGGCATTTTCAAATGTAGAAAATGGTGGATTAAACCTGGTTCTATAGCGCTAACCCTCTCACTTTAATAACAGTCTCATCAAATTCCGTTACATTTACATGATGCGTTAAATAAACAGTCACAATCAATAAAATAGTCAAAATATGGGAACATCAGTCATCATCGTATAACAATTTAACAGGACACAACAACATCTACTATCTACGAACACATGGATTGATTTGAGTGTCTGACGTCAGAAAAATTATATACGTCACATAAATTCAAAATATTACTATTCCCGTAAATCGTTAATCAGCTTATCAACAGTCTTATTTTCCGTCATCTATTGCACTGTGGAACTCTTTAGACTTAAGTATAAGACATATTCCTACATTTTCCTTTTTGAAATTAACCTTGCACAAACTATACTATAAAAATAAAAAATGTGCGAGATTTGGTTCTTTAGGAGATCGTTTGTATTCTGTTTTACACACAAGGCTGCGTAACAGATGTAGCGCACTTCGTGCTGACTTGTTCAAAGCAAATTTGATACAAAATGCAAATTGTTCATGTGGTTTTATTAATGAAAATGTTGAACACTATCTATCGTATTGTATTAATTTTTCAGCTCAGAGAAATCTGATGCTTAACGAAATTGATGTCTTTAATGTTAATATTACTATCGATTTATTATTATTTGGCGATGATGCTTTACGTACTGAAGAAAATGATATTATTTGTTTATCTGTTCAAAGATATATAAAAAATAACAAACGTTTTTCTCTGCATTGACAACCTTAATTCTGTTAACACATGTGATTAAAGATATTTCTATATACATGTAATGACAATAATCGAATGATCTTGATGAATATTTACTGTTAAGTTTTGTTATCAATAACGATTAAATGGATTTTAACGAAAGAATATAAGTCAGAATAAGTTTCAAATCTATACTTACCATTGTGCAGCTGACATCCTTTTCGGAACTTGGATAATATATTAAGATCCCACGCTTTATTATGAGAAAACACACACACTTATTTAAGTTATGTCCACAAGAACAAAATTTGCGCATAGGTAATTCCACTAACTATTCGGTGTGTTTGTGTCGTATTTATACTGTAAAAGGATGCACTCGATTAAAATCCATTGATACGCTTCAAAAAGTTTCCTTTTGTTTTCATGCTTTATTCTTAAATTATTTGTTAGTTAGAAATATTTCATATGTTCATTAATTAATGTGTATATTTTGTATTTGTTTCGGAGAAGACGTTACTAAGTTGTAAAACTTGCGTCTGATCCTTTTGTCATTTTGAACAATAAAATATATTTAAACTACTATCGGTTACTGACAGCTAGTTTAAAGACGAATTCCTACTAATTATATTAATACACAATGAGTACATATCAAACGGCTTTACTGTGAAGACGTCATCAGCATCGAGAAAAGCATGATTGTGTACAATTCCAAAACATGCTTTTGTTTACAAAGGGTTGTTGCTTACATGGAAGCTATTGAACCACGGGTCCCTAACGATAAAAGACATTCCTTCAAAACAATGTGGTTTGTCGTTATGGAATATCTGTGTTAGATGACCACGGGTAAAATCCACTTATTGTAACCACAGCACCATTGTTGTTTTATTATTATTATAATATTACCAACTAAGAAACTTCCTTGTTTAATAAGAGAACAAAATTTTCTCAATTTTTCAGTTGTGAAAATTGAAATTATTAAGAAATACTATATTACATATATCGCAGAATTTAAATATATTCATTAAATATTCCAAAACGTTTCATATTTGATAATAGGGTTACAAATCCAAAGGTCATTATCAAGCGTTGTTTTTGGAATTTTTGATTTTTATGACTGAAAGTAAACATGCCATATTAACCCATGTTCCTGTTAAGGCTATCAAATTCAGCTCGTTGAAAATTAAAACTGATTTCGATAGCTAATATCGTCTAAAACACGAAACGATACTGTTCATGTCGTTTGATATGGAATGTTAACGACAACATTAGATAGACTTTTTGTGGGGGAGGGGTAGGGCAGTTATGAAATCACGTCTCCTAAACTGTTGCACTTATATTAACTTTTACTGTGTTTTTATTTTAATGGAAAAAAAATGGATTTTTTGTAGATAATCCAGATGAACCAAATGGATTCAGGACTGAGAACTGTGCTATCGGTCACATTAAAACTGGAAAATATAAATGGACTGATATCTCGTGTAATAGTAAATACTGGGTAGTTTGTCAGTTGAAAGGTATTTTCGATTTACAAATACAAGCACCACTTTTGTTTACAAATGCAAGCACAATTTTATCGCAATATGAATATAAACTAGCGTACGGTAGCCAATAAATAAAAATATAACATAACCATACGAAATAATGAATTCAAGTTATTATTTCTGGAATGAGCTACAACTCGGAAATGTTAAAAGAGCGAGAAACATTTTATTGATGGAATGATTGAACGAAGTGGCGTGATTTTACTTACATAAAAGGTAACAAAGCCCATATTTGAGTTTATTGACAGTACGGGTCAGTGAGTACTGAAAAAGGAAGGCAAAAGATACCAAAGAGCAATTAAGGCAACATTAGTTTACAGACGTTTAAATCTGATGAATCGATTGAGAAGATATATGAAGGTAACAAACAAAAGTTTTGGGAATCAAATGAACTTCAAAAAGACAGAAAATGGGTTAGTCGACAGGGTAAGCGTCTCCTTCGAAATGTTCCGATCGGGAATAAGAATGACAAATCAGACAAAACTCTTGTATCTTAGGATCAAAGACTGCGAAAATGTATCGTCAAAACAAACATTCGAAATTTTTATTTTAGTCCGAGGTTAGCTCACTATATTCAACCGCCCATTACAAATGTTTAATACGACCTGACGGCCATTACCGGGAAGTATAAAATACATTTAACTTATGATGCTAATTTTGATGTCTATCTTACTGTACAAATTATAATCAAGTAGAACACATAATCCGTCTAATACAAATCGGAATTCCAATATCTACCATTAGAAATTGGAATTCTGATTTAGAATTAAGTAAAAACCAGTACAAGTCATAATTTCAATACATACTGTTGGAAATGGGGATATCCAGATTTGACTAGGAGTAGCACAATCCTTCCCATGAGGGATTAAGTATCATACCATCATAAAATATATGAGAAGAACATAACCCGTGTCATGCCAACAACTGGTTTTTAAATAAATGTGTTCAGTTCTGATGCAAAGACCCTATAAGTGAATCAATAATAACGACAAAATATGTAATCTTAAATGACCTAACAACAGTATCGTAACTATCTCCTTTTTTAATAAGTCTTCTTAAAGGTATTGTTAGCTTCTGAGGTGAATAATGATAGTTTTGTGTTTTATATATAAAGAATATTTCCATATATTTGTTTGATGTGAAAAACTTGAACATATAGGAAGTCTGCATGTTGAGCTATCTTTATGAATGATGCCCTTATACCGATGATAAAATTTAGTACATGTTTTGACTAGCTTGTGATATCGAAAACCCTGGTGTAATTTTTTTTCTCAGTAATACATAAATTTCTCTCGTTAAAATCTAAAACATTGTTACATACACGAGCAATTCGTACAAGTTGCGATACATAAACACCGTAAGGATAGTGACAAGGGAACGTCACCATCTAAAAATGGATAATCAACGATATGAAATGAGAATCACTCTTTTATCATAAATTTTTGTGTTAAGCTCTCCGTTAATGATATAGATATCAAGATCGAGGAAAGGGCGGCAGTGGTCATTGTTAATATTATCCTTATTTAGAAGTAAGTTCAAAAGGATAAATGTCTTTAGTATACATACTGGAGTCGTCATTATTGAGAACCAACATATCATCCAAATGTCTATTTTGTAAAAAATGTTTCTGTACTCCTAAAAACAAAATTATCATATTTAAATTTACCTGTGTAAGTAACTTTATTTAAAGCCATTTGCCTATGTTTAATTGTCTTTTTGACAGGTAACATTCTTTTATTTATATTTTAATTGTATTGTGTCATAAATCAAACTTATTAATTTAGTATATATTTACTTTTTTTGATTATATGTCTTTTTGATCTTATTTAGCATTTCAATTGATATTTTATTGTGATTCTTTTTATGTTGCGATGTTAGATCTCTGTTTCTGGTTAAGGTAAAGATTGTTCGCTATTTAAACACTTAAACCCGCTACATTTGTTTGCACCAGTCCTAAGTCAGGAACCTGTTCAGTGGTTGTCGTTTGTGGGTGTTATTCTGAAGTGTTTTTTTCGTTTCTGTTTTTTTTAAATTATTAGACTGTTGTTTTTTCCTCTTTGAATTGTATAACACTAGTCGTTTTAGGGCCCTTTTTAGCTTGTATTAATGTTCAATAAGAGTCAATCGTCCATGTCGTCAACAATGTATTAGTTTTTTTATCAGGTCATTTGATGGGGAATCGCTATTCAAATATATGTATTGTACATAACATGACACATTGGTAATATAATTTGCCGAAGACACAATTTCGTCTACAAGACTTATTAGTGACTCTCAAACAAGCCATATAAAGTTCGAAGTTGAAGAGTATTGAGGACCAAATATTCCTAAATACAGCTTTAAGTTAGATAATCTATTCTTCAGATAGAAATGCCTTAGTATAAAAAAAAAACATTTTGTAATTGGTTTATTTAAGATTATAATTAAACAACTTGGTATATTTCTAGTAAGTGCATACAACAAGACTTGCTCTACACTAGTTGGAAATTCCACATGTTACAATAATATGGTTTGTGTTTCTGATATTTGTGATTGTGAGATTCCCGCCATGCAGTATCATGATTCCTATGATAAAAGCTGTAAAGCAAGTACGTATTCATGGTATATAATTGCAACATAAATTAAAATAAAAATACCTTAGACAACAAAAGAGGGATGAAAGAAACCAAAAGGGACAGTCAAACTCATGATTCTAAAATAAACTGACAACGCCATGGCTAAAAATTAAAAAGACAAACAGACAAACAAAAGTACGCATGACACAACATAGAAAGCTAAAGAATAAACAACACGAACCCCATCAAAAACTAGGGGTGATCCTATGTGCTCCGGAAGGGTAAGCAGCTCCTGCTCCACATGTGTTGCTTATGTGATAACAAATCCGATAAAGAGTCTAATTCGGTAGGTCACATTCATGAAAGGGAAGGGGATTGTAGTTACGACGTAAGGAACATATCCGATATCAACAATGTATTGTTTATCATAAAAAAAAGATTTCAAGATTTATTGTAAAGCAACGCCATATATGTGTAACATGAGGTACATATATACAATGGTAAACATGATTTATAAAACAAAGAAGATGTGGTATGATTGCCAAAGAGATAACTCTCCACTAGATACCAAAATGACACAGAAATTCACAACAACGAACAAAGTTCCTTCTACATATTCAGATATATAAGTCACCGAAATCAACTTAAAATTATGTTTCATGTGTTTATTTATTTCTGTAGAGAAAAAAGAAAAATAATTTATTAAAAAAAGGTTTTGGTTCGTTAGACGGGAGTTTCGTCTTCATAAGACTCATAAATTGAGTTTTAATCAAATATAAAAGATACGATACACATTGTATTTACTTATGTCAAGGATATGGCGCTATTCATTTACTATGTGACTAACGTCACTAACGTTACCTATTGTTATCGTTACGCCTTTTAGTCCAGTCAATCTAGCATAAATTTGACCCTAACCTGAAAGTAATTGCAACAGAAGATTTTTAAGTTTTAATCTTTAGCATTATACCCCAAATATACACAGAAAAAAGTCCCATAAAATCTAACTTGAGGAAAACTAAAAAAATCACCATTTAAAATTCCTATGGAGATTTGCATTGAAAAGGGAAATAACTCTTGCAAAAAAGGCAGAAATATCAATAAAAATTGATTCAAAATTATAACTTTACCGCTTCTATTTATCAGAATGTATTGATTCTTGATTTTTAAACGGTCTTTAGAGTATAACAAACAACTCTAAAGGTGTTTTCATATAGTTTATCAAGCTATAATCTAGATTTCGTAATTTATTAGTTGACCATTTATTGAATTTTCCAACATGTCAAGGTAAAGAATCTCAAATTTGATAAAAAAATAATTAAGCATGTATTCTTCTTTTTGTGTTTTAAAGTTTCTTAAGATAAGTAAGTTGCTGAAAAAATATAATATACAGAGATAAACAATACCAAATTTTCACATTATTTTTTCAAAATGGTTACAAAGCTTAAAATTTGCAATTTCTTTAATGAAAAATGTACGAAAAAAAATTAAACTACCCATAACACTTCGGTTTTGTACATTTCATGAGCAGAAGATTATATAATTTAGTCAAATACAAACTTATAACCACATCAAAGTATCATGTTATACATAAATTTCAAGAAAAACTACCAAAAACTGACCAAAAAAGGCTATTTTTTGCAAGAGTTATCTCCCCTCCCAATGTTAATTTCCATAGGAAATTTAAAATGCTGATTTTGAGTTTTCCGCAGGTTAGATTTTATGGGACTTTTTTCTGTGTATATAAAGGGCATAATACGAGTCTAAATTGAAAACTACGTTCAAACCTATGACTGCGTTGGATAAAAACCGCAATTTTTATACGTGTGCATGTCAAACAAATTTCGTTGTAGAAGGGTCTAAAAACAGCACAAACAACATTTTCCAAAAGACCAAAAGAGTGAAAAGTATATTTAAACAAAACGCATTTGACTAACAGGTCGAACAACTGATGTTCTTTAACCCTATATAGATTAGAACTAAAACATTTTCTGTTGCAATTAGTTTGAGGTTAAATCTTAGTTTGACTGGACTATTTGTAAACATAGCGTTGTCTTGTGCACAACTTATCATAAGATGAATGGAGTTTGTATAAACACTTATCAGATAAGAGCTTAATACTAACCATAACCTTCAGGGTAACCTACTCAGTTATTGGACATAGAACTGTCAAATTCATAAAACAAACTTGAAATCCAAACAAAACTAAACATTGCAGAAAAACTGACTTCATTGTACAAAAAAAAACAACATAAGACTGTACACTAGAAATCCTCCCCCTTCTCTCCATCCTCCAAAAATTTAAAAATTAAACATTGGAATGAAATCAGATGCTCCTGAAGGGGAGCAGATCCTCTTCCACCTGTCCTTATGCTAGTGTAGTAATAAATCATTAATGCAATTTAGAAAATATGAAAACTGGATTTAGGTTAAGACAATTGGAAAATAATTGTGGTCATCTATGAAATAAATGTGCAATAGCAATAAATCTGCTCGAAGGTGGCGACTCACTATTGATAGGTCAATGATTTTTGGAAAGCAGTCGTATTAACAATGGCAAATCTCATGTCAATTGAGATTGTTTGGTTCTGTACCTAATTGTTTATTAACTTTGAAGATTTTACAAAGTTTACATGTTAAAATAATAATATGATTTACTAAGTCACATTAGGAAAAAAATTATAAGGTCTATAGCCTTGTTGTTGGAAGTTTACAATGTATGACATATAACAATTTAGCATTTTTTCAAGTGAGTACATACAACGAGAATTGCTCTACACAAGTTGGAGATGCCTCATGTTACAATGATATGGTTTGTAATTCTGGTATTTGTGATTGTGAGATTCCCGCCACGCAGTATCACGATCCCTATGATAAAAGTTGTAAAGCAAGTACGTATTCATGGTATATAACTGTATTCTTAATTGGATAATACAAATTTAGGCACAATATATATAGGTATATAATTGATCTTCTTTATTCTTAGTTTATTTCTTTATAAACTGTATCTCTAAATTGCTTCTCCAGAATTATTTGTTGAAGAAAGAAAACTCATTAAATAATCCAGAATTATTGGTTCTCCAAACAGATGTTTCGTCTGCTTAAGACTCATTAAATTAGTTTGAATCTTCTGGTCTGTTACTTCAAATTAGTAATACACATTGTAATTACTTATGTCAAGGATATAACGGTATTCATTTACAAGGCAACTAATGTCGACACTAACGTTATCGTTGTTGATGATACGCCTTTGTACATATAGCGTTGCCTTCTGCGCAACTCATCATTATGAATGCAATGTATATGAACAGTAGTCTTATCAATTAGGAGCTAAACACAATGAACTACGTTAAAGATAACTTATCCGACTCAGTAATTTGCCTGCGGACTATAATCCATAGACAAAGTTGTCATCTTTGGATATAAACGAAACCTTACAATAAACTGACTTCATTGTACAAAACACAAAAAAACACAAAGACCTTAACATGCAAACCCTTCCAAAACACAATTAAAATATAAGTATTTGGTATAACTCAAATGCTTCTGAAAGGTAAGCAGATCTCTTCCACATATAGCACCTGTCCTGATGCTTTTGTAGAAAAAAATCAATAATGTCAAATAAGAATAAATCAGAACCGGATTCAGGTTAACTAAGTCAATCGTCCATGTCGTCAACAATGTATTAGTTTTTTATCAGGTCACTTGATGGGGAATCGCTATTTAAATATGTGTATTATATATAACATTATACATTGGTAATATCATTTGCCCAAGACACAATTTCGCCTTCAAGACCTATTAGTGACGCTCAAATAAAATAAAATGTAAACAAGCCATATAAAGTTCGAAGTTGAAGAGTATTGAGGACTAAATATTCCAAAATACAGCTTAGATAATCTTTTCTTCAGATAGAATGCCTTAGTATAAACAAATTAAAGTTTTGTAATTGGTTTATTTAAAATTATAATTAAACAGCTTTGTTAATTTTTAGTGAGTACATACAACGAGGCTTGCTCTACACAAGTTGGAGATGACTCATGTTACAATGATATGGTTTGTAATTCTGGTATTTGTGATTGTGAGATTCCCGCCACGCAGTATCACGATCCCTATGATAAAAGTTGTAAAGCAAGTACGTATTCATGGTATATAACTGTATTCTTAATTGGATAATACAAATTTAGGCACAATATATATAGGTATATAATTGATCTTCTTTATTCTTAGTTTATTTCTTTATAAACTGTATCTCTAAATTGCTTCTCCAGAATTATTTGTTGAAGAAAGAAAACTCATTAAATAATCCAGAATTATTGGTTCTCCAAACAGATGTTTCCGTCTGCTTAAGACTCATTAAATTAGTTTGAATCATTTTCTGGTCTGTTACTTCAAATTAGTAATACACATTGTAATTACTTATGTCAAGGATATAACGGTATTCATTTACAAGGCAACTTATGTCGACACTAACGTTATCGTTGTTGATGATACGCCTTTGTACATATAGCGTTGCCTTCTGCGCAACTCATCATTATGAATGCAATGTATATGAACACTAGTCTTATCAATCAGGAGCTAAACACAATCAACTACGTTAAAGATAACTTATCCGACTCAGTAATTGGCCTGCGGACTATAATCCATAGACAAAGTTGTCATCTTTGGATATAAACGAAACCTTACAATAAACTGACTTCATTGTACAAAACACAAAAAAACACAAAGACCTTAACATGCAAACCCTTCCAAAACACAATTAAAATATAAGTATTTGGGATAACTCAAATGCTTCTGAAAGGTAAGCAGATCTCTTCCACATATAGCACCTGTCCTGATGCTTTTGTAGAAAAAAATCAATAATGTCAAATAAGAATAAATCAGAACCGGATTCAGGTTAACTAAGTCAATCGTCCATGTCGTCAACAATGTATTAGTTTTTTTATCAGGTCACTTGATGGGGAATCGCTATTTAAATATGTGTATTATATATAACATTACACATTGGTAATATCATTTGCCCAAGACACAATTTCGCCTTTAAGACCTATTAGTGACGCTCAAATAAAATAAAATGTAAACAAGCCATATAAAGTTCGATGTTGAAGAGTATTGAGGACTAAATATTCCTAAATACAGCTTAGATAATCTTTTCTGCAGATAGAAATGACTTAGTATAAACAAATTAAAGTTTTGTAATTGGTTTATTTAAAATTATAATAAAACAGCTTTGTTAATTTTTAGTGAGTACATACAACGAGGCTTGCTCTACACAAGTTGGAGATGACTCATGTTACAATGATATGGTTTGTAATTCTGGTATTTGTGATTGTGAGATTCCCGCCACACAGTATCACGATCCCTATGATAAAAGTTGTAAAGCAAGTACGTATTCATGGTATATAATTGTATTCTTAATTGGATAATACGAACTTAGGCACAATATATGTAGGTATTTACTTGATCTTCTTTATCCTTAATTTATTTCTTTAAAAACTGTATCTCTAAATTGCTTCTCCAGAATTATTTGTTGAAGAAAGAAAACTCATTACATAATCCAGAATTATTGGTTCTCCAAACAGTTGTTTCGTCTGCTTTAGACTCATTAAATTAGTTTGAATCATATTCAGGTCTGTTACTCCAAATTAGCAATACACACTGTAATTACTTGTGTCAGGGATATAACGGTATTCATTTACAAGGCAACTAATGTCGACACTAACGTTACCGATTGTTGATGATACGCCTTTGTTCATATAGCGTTGCCTTCTGCCCAACTCATCATTATGAATGCAATGTATATGAACACAGGTCTTATCAATTAGGAGCTAAGTACAAACAACTACCTTAAAGATAACACTTTATCCGTCTCAGTTATTGACCAGCGGATTATAATCCATAGACAAAGTTGTCATATTTGGATAAAAACGAAACTTTACAATAAACTAACTTCATTGTACAAAACACAAAAAAAAAAAAAGGCCTTACCATGCAAACCCTTCCAAAAAGCAATTAGAATATAAGTACTTGGGATAACTCAAATGCTTTTGAAAGGTAAGCAGATCCTCTTCCACATATGGCACCTGTCCTGATGCTTTTGTAGAAAAAAATCAATAATGTCAAATTAGAATAAATCAGAACCGGATTCAGGTTAACTAAGTCAATCGTACATGTCGTCAACAATGTATTAGTTTTTTTATCAGGTCACTTGATGGGGAATCGCTATTTTAATATATGTATTGTATATAACATGATACATTGGTAATATAATTTGCCCAAGACACAGTTTCGTCTTCAAGACTTATTAGTGACGCTCAAATAAAATAAAATGTAAACAAGCCATATAAAGTTCGAAATTGAAGAGTATTGAGGATCAAATATTCCTAGATACAGCTTAGATAATCTATTCTTCAGATAGAAATGCCTAAGTATAAAAAAATAAAAGTTTTGTAATAGGTTTATTTAAAATTATAATTAAACAACTTGGTATATTTTTAGTAAGTACATACAACGAGGCTTGCTCTACACTAGTTGGAAATTCCACATGTTACAATAATATGGTTTGTGTTTCTGATATTTGTGATTGTGAGATTCCCGCCATGCAGTATCATGATTCCTATGATAAAAGCTGTAAAGCAAGTACGTATTCATGGTATATAATTGTAACATAAATTAAAATAAAAATACCTTAGACAACAAAAGAGGGATGAAAGAAACCAAAAGGGACAGCCAAACTCATGAATCTAAAATAAACTGACAACACCATGGCTAAAAATTAAAAGACAAACAGACAAACAAAAGTACGCATGACTAAATATAGAAAGCTAAAGAATAAACAACATGAACCCCATCAAAAACTTAGGGTGATTTAAGGTGCTTCGGATGGGTGAGCAGCTCCTGCTCCACATGTGTGTCTTATGTGATAACAAATCCGGTAAATAGTCTAATTTGGTAGGTCACTATCATGAATGGGAAGGGGATTGTAGTTACGACGAAAGGAACATATCCGATATCAATAATGTATTGTATATCATAAAAAAAGATTTCAAGATTTATTGTAAAGCAACGCTCAGACACATATATGTGTAACATGAGGTACATATATCAATGGTAAACATGATTTATAAAACAAAGAAGATGTGGTATGATTACCAAAGAGATAATTCCCACTAGATACCAAATGACACAGAAATTCATAACAAGGAACAAAGTTCTTTCTACATAGTCAGATATATAAGTCACCGAAATCAACTTTAAATTATGTTTCATGTGTTTATCTATTTTTGTATAGAAAAAAGAAAATTAATTTATAAAAAAAAAGTTTTGGTTCGCTAGATGGGAGTTCTGTCTACATAAGACTCATAATTGAGGTTAAATCAAATATAAAAGATACGATACACATTGTACTTACTTATGTCAAGGATACGGCGCTATTCATTTACTATGTGACTAACGTCGCTAACGTTACCTATTGTTAACGTTACACCTTTGTATAGCGTTGTATATGTATACATAGCGTTGTCTTGTGCACAACTTATCATTAGATGAATGGAGATGGTATAAACACTTATCAAATAAGAGCTTAATACTAATGATAACCTTCGGGATAACCTACTCAGTTATTGGACATAGAACTGTCAAATTCATAAAACAAACTTGAAATCCAAACAAAACTAAACATTCCAGAAAAACTAACTTCATTGTACAAAAAACAACATAAAACTGTTCAATAGAAATCCTCCCCCCTCTTTCCATCCTCAAAAAATTAAAAATTAAACATTGGGATGAAATCAGATGCTCCTAAAGGGGAGCAGATCCTCTTTCACCTGTCCTTATGCTAGTGTAGTAATAAATCATTAATGCAATTTAGAAAATATGAAAACTGGATTAAGGTTAAGTAAGACAATTGGAAAATAATAAATGTGCAATAGCAATAAACCAGCTCGAAGGTGGCGACTCACTATTGATACGTCAATGATTTTTAAAAAAACAGTCGTATTAACAATGGCAAATCTCATTTCAATTAAGATTGTTTGGTTCTGTACCTAATTCTTCATTAACTTTGAAGATTTTGCAAAGCTTACATGTTAAAATGATAATATGATTTACTAAGTCACATTAGAAAAAAAATATAAGGTCCATAGCCTTGTTGTTAGAAGTTTAAAATGTATGACATATAACAATTTAGCATTTTTTCAAGTGAGTACATACAACGAGAATTGCTCTACACAAGTTGGAGATGCCTCATGTTACAATGATATGGTTTGTAATTCTGGTATTTGTGATTGTGAGATTCCCGCCACGCAGTATCACGATCCCAATGATAAAAGTTGTAAAGCAAGTACGTATTCATTGTATATGATGGTATTCCTAATTGGATAATACAAACTTAGGCACAATATATATAGGTATATAATTGGTCTTCTTTATCCTTAATTTATTTCTTTAAAAACTGTATCTCTAAATTGCTTCTCCAGAATTATTTGTTGAAGAAAGAAAACTCATTAAATAATCCAGAATTATTGGTTCTCCAAACAGGTGTTTCGTCTGCTTAAGACTCATTAAATGAGTTTGAATCATATTAAGGTCTGTTACTTAAAATTACCAATACACATTGTAATTAAAAACCAATTCTTCAGAGAACAATTGAAGGTCTTTCCACCTCGATCATAAGAATGAAATTTAAAAAAAGATGTTTAATAGAAAACTCCTTGTTTATGTAATTTGGTACCTCAAACTGATATAAAAAAAAATAAGATTAATACGTATATCCAGAAGACTCAATTGTTTCTCAATGAATAAGAAAGAATTTAAAGCAAAGGTCAAAATCTAGAACGTCAAGTTGACCTTTGACCTTGACCTCAATTTCTAGGTCATGGGTCAGTGAACTCAAAAAAGAAGGTCCGAGGTCAATGCTTGTATGGTTGTGGAGAAATAATGATTTCAAATACATAAGGGGAGAAAACTCCTATAAGGGTTAACCAAAACCCTTCGACTGATTATGATGAAGTTTCGCCTTATTGTAAACAGTAATTTTGCAATCATATCATATCATTAACTGTTACATTTTCTTTTGAATAACGATAACAAGCAAAATTTATAACATGAACTTGACCTTTGACCTTGACCTCAATTTTCTTTAAATGGACCAAGGACTTCATACTAAAAGACTGTAGGCTTCTACGAATTATACCGTATGAATTTATCCAACATATTGTCTATCTTAAATTTTCAAAGGGAAATAACTCCCATAAGATGTCTTCCGATCACTTCAGTCAAAATAAAACAAATCGTTCTTAAGAGTAGACAAACAATTAGGTGAAAACAGTTTGTTAAAATCTTTTACGGATTTAGAGATATAGCGATAACAAGAAAAAGGGGACGCAGGGAGATAACTCCTATAAGAATAAATGATCGGTTACACAGGGTGAGTTTTGAAACCACCATTACTGTACAACATCATTGGCCAAACATCCATTCGATATGTTGTAAAACAAAAAAGCATCTAAGACGGCAGAAGAAAAACAAAATAATCAGAAGAAAAACAAAAGGTCTTTCCACGAAAAGTGGAAAGACCTAATTACTTATGTCAAGGATATAGCGGTATTCATTTACAAGGCAACTAATGTCGACACTAACGTTACCGATTGTTGATGATACGCCTTTGTACATATAGCGTTGCCTTCTGCGCAACTCATCATTATGAATGCAATGTATATGAACACAAGTCTTGTCAATTAGGAGCTAAATACAAACAACTACCTTAAAGATAACTTATCCGACTCAGTTATTGGCCTGCGGACTATAATCCATAGACAAAGTTGTAATCTTTGGATAAAAACGAAACTTTACAATAAACTGACTTCATTGTACAAAACACTAAAAAAACAAAATCCTTTCCATGCAAACCCTGCCAAAAGACAATTAAAATATAAGTACTTGGGATAGATAAAATACTCCTAAATACAGCTTAGATAATCTATTCTTCAGATAGAAATGCTTTAGTATAAAAAAATAAAAGTTTTGGAATTGGTTAATTTGAAATTATAATTAATCAACTTGGTATATTAAGTACATACAACGAGGCTTGCCCTACACTACATGTAGTTGGGAATTCCACATGTTACAATAATATGGTTTGTGTTTCTGATATTTGTGATTGTGAGATTTCCGCCATGCAGTATCATGATTCCTTTGATAAAAGCTGTAAAGCAAGTACGTATTCATGGTAAATAATTGTAACATAAATTAAAATAAAAATGCCTTAGACAACAAAAGAGGGATGAAAGAAACCGAAAGGGACAGTCAAACTCATGATTCTAAAAATAAACTGACAACGCCATGGCTAAAAATTAAAAAGACAAACAGACAAACAAAAGTACGCATGACACAACATAGACAGCTTAAGAATAAACAACACGAACCCCACCAAAAAATAGGGGTGATCTTAGGTGATCCGGGATGGTAAGCAGCTCCTGCTCCACATGTGTTGCTTATGTGATAACAAATCCGATAAAGAGTGTTATTCGGTAGGTCACATTCATGAACGGGAAGGGGATTGTAGTTACGACGTAAGGAAAATATCCGATATCAACAATGTATTGTATATCATAAAAAAAAGATTTCAAGATTTATTGTAAAGCAACGCTCAGACACATATATGTGTAACATGAGGTACATATATACAATGGTAAACATGATTTATAAAACAAAGAAGATGTGGTATGATTGCCAAAGAGATAACTCTCCACTAGATACCAAATGACACGGAAATTCACAACAACGAACAAAGTTCCTTCTACATAGTCAGATATATAAGTCACCGAAATCAACTTTAAATTATGTTTCATGTGTTTATTTATTTCTGTATAGAAAAAGGAAAAATAATTTATTAAAAAAAAAGTGTTGGTTCGTTAGACGGGAGTTTCGTCTACATAAGACTCATAAATTGAGTTTAAATCAAATATAAAAGATACGATACACATTGTATTTACTTATGTCAAGGATATGGCGCTATTCATTTACTATGTGACTAACGTCGCTAACGTTACCTATTGTTAAAGCTACGCCTTTGTATACATAGCGTTGTCTTGTGCACAACTTATCATTAGATGAATGGAGTTGGTATAAACACTTATCAAATAAGAGCTTAATACTAACCATAACCTTCAGGATAACCTACTCAGTTATTGGACATAGAACTGTCAAATTCATAAAACAAACTTGAAATCCAAACAAAACTAAACATTGCAGAAAAACTAACTTCATTGTACAAAAAACAACATGAGACTGTACTATAGAAATCCTCCCCCCTCTCTCCATCCTCCAAAAATTTAAAAATTAAACATTGGGATGAAATCAGATGCTCCCGAAGGGGAGCAGATCCTCTCCCACCTGTCCTTATGCTAGTGTAGTAATAAATCATTAATACAATTTAGAAAATATAAAAACTGGATTTAGGTTGAGACAATTGGAAAATAATTGTGGTCATCAATGAGATAAATTGCAATAGCAATGACCCAGCTCGAAGGTGGCGACTCACTATTGATACGTCAATGATTTTTGGAAAGCAGTCGTATTAACAATGGCAAATTTCATTTCAATTGAGATTGTTGGTTCTGTACCTAATTGTTCATTTACTTTGAAGATTTTGCAAAGCTTACATGTAGAAATGATAATATGGTTTACTAATTCACATTAAAAAAAAATATAAGGTCCATAGCCTTGTTGTTGGAAGTTTACAATGTATGACATATAACAATTTAGCATTTTTTCAAGTGAGTACATACAACGAGAATTGCTCTACACAAGTTGGAGATGCCTCATGTTACAATGATATGGTTTGTAATTCTGGTATTTGTGATTGTGAGATTCCCGCCACGCAGTATCACGATCCCTATGAAAAAAGTTGTAAAGCAAGTACGTATTCATGGTATATAAATGTATTCTTAATTGGATATTACACACTTAGGCAAACTACATATAGGTATATAATTGATCTTCTTTATCCTTAATTTATTTCTTTAAAAACTGTATCTCTAAATTGCTTCTCCAGAATTATTTGTTGAAGAAACAAAACTCATTAAATAATCCAGAATTATTGGTTTTCCAAACAGATGTTTCGTCTGCTTAAGACTCATTAAATTAGTTTGAATCATATTAAGGTCTGTTACTTCAAATTACCAATACATATTGTAATAAATTGTGTTTAGGCTATATAACGGTATTCATTTACAAGGCAACTAATGTCGACACTAAACGTTACCTATTGTTGATGATACGCCTTTGTACATAAAGCTTTGCCTTCTGCGCAACTCATCATTATGAATGCAATGTATATGAACACAAGTCTCATCAATTAGAAGCTTAATACAAACAACTTCCTTAAAGATAACTTATCCGACTCAGTTATTGGCCTGCTGACTATAATCCATACACAAAATTGTCATCTTTGGATAAAAACGAAACTTTACAATAAACTGACTTCATTGTACAAAACACTTAACAAACAAAATCCTTTCCATGCAAACCCTTCCTAAAGACAATTAAAATATAAGTACTTGGGATAACTCAAATGCTTCTGAAAGGTAAGCAGATCCTCTTCCACATATAGCACCTCTCCTATTGCTAATGTAGAAAAAAATCAATACTGTCAAATTAGAATAAATCAGAACCGGATTCAGGTCAACTCAGTCAATCGTCCATGTCTTCAACAATGTATTAGTTTTTTTTATCAGGTCACTTGATGGGGAATCGCTATTTAAATATATGTATTGTATATAACATGATACATTGGTAATATAATTTGCCCAAGATACAATTTCGTCTACAAGACTTATTATTGACGCTCAAATAAAATAAAATGTAAACCAGCCATATAAAGTTCGAAGTTGAAGAGTATTGAGGACCAAACCTTTCTAAATACAGCTTAGATGATCTATTCTTCAGATAGAAATGCCTTAGTATAAAAAAATAAAAGTTTTGTAATTGGTTTATTTAAAATTATAATTAAACAACTTGGTATATTTTTAGTAAGTACATACAACGAGGCTTGCTGTACACTAGTTGGAAATTCCACATGTTACAATAATATGGTTTGTGTTTCTGATATTTGTGATTGTGAGATTCCCGCCATGCAGTATCATGATTCCTATGATAAAAGCTGTAAAGCAAGTACGTATTCATGGTATATAATTTTAACATAAATTAAAATAAAAATACCTTAGACAACAAAAGAGGGATGAAAGAAACCAAAAGGGACAGTCAAACTCATGAATCTAAAATAAACTGACAACACCATGGCTAAAAATTAAAAGACAAACAGACAAACAAAAGTACGCATGACTTAATATAGAAAGCTAAAGAATAAACAACACGAACCCCATCAAAAACTTAGGTTGATCTAAGGTGCTTCGGAAGGGTGAGCAGCTCCTGCTCCACATGTGTGTCTTATGTGATAACAAATCCGGTAAATAGTCTAATTTGGTAGGTCGCTATCATGAAAGGGAAGGGGATTGTAGTTACGACGAAAGGAACATATCCGATATCAATAATGTATTGTATATCATAAAAAAAGATTTCAAGATTTATTGTAAAGCAACGCTCAGACACATATATGTGTAACATGAGGTACATATATCAATGGTAAACATGATTTATAAAACAAAGAAGATGTGGTATGATTGCCAAAGAGATAATTCCCACTAGATACCAAATGACACAGAAATTCATAACAACGAACAAAGTTCTTTCTACATAGTCAGATATATAAGTCACCGAAAGTCAACTTTAAATTATGTTTCATGTGTTTATCTATTTTTATATAGAAAAAAGAAAATTAATTTATAAAAAAAAAGTTTTGGTTCGCTAGATGGGAGTTCTGTCTACATAAGACTCATAAATTGAGGTTAAATCAAATATAAAAGATACGATACACATTGTACTTACTTATGTCAAGGATACGACGCTATTCATTTACTATGTGACTAAATTCGCTAACGTTACCTATTGTTAACGTTACACCTTTGTATAGCGTTGTATATGTATACATAGCGTTGTCTTGTGCACAACTTATCATTAGATGAATGGAGATGGTATAAACACTTATCAAATAAGAGCTTAATACTAATCATAACCTTCGGGATAACCTACTCAGTTATTGGACATAGAACTGTCAAATTCATAAAACAAACTTGAAATCCAAACAAAACTAAACATTGCAGAAAAACTAACTTCATTGTACAAAAAACAACATAAGACTGTTCAATAGAAATCCTCCCCCCTCTTTCCATCCTCCAAAAATTAAAAATTAAACATTGGGATGAAATCAGATGCTCCTAAAGGGGAGCAGATCCTCTTTCACCTGTCCTTATGCTAGTGTAGTAATAAATCATTAATGCAATTTAGAAAATATGAAAACTGGATTAAGGTTAAGTATAAGAAAATTGGAAAATAATCGTGGTCATCTATGAAATAAATGTGCAATAGCAATAAACCAGCTCGAAGGTGGCGACTCACTATTGATACGTCAATGATTTTTGGAAAGCAGTCGTATTAACAATGGCAAATCTCATTTCAATTAAGATTGTTTGGTTCTGTACCTATTTCTTCATTAACTTTGAAGATTTTGCAAAGCTTACATGTTAAAATGATAATATGATTTACTAAGTCACATTAGAAAAAAAAATAAGGTCCATAGCCTTGTTGTTAGAAGTTTAAAATGTATGACATATAACAATTTAGCATATTTTCAAGTGAGTACATACAACGAGAATTGCTCTACACAAGTTGGAGATGCCTCATGTTACAATGATATGGTTTGTAATTCTGGTATTTGTGATTGTGAGTTTCCCGCCACGCAGTATCACGATCCCAATGATAAAAGTTGTAAAGCAAGTACGTATTCATTGTATATAATGGTATTCTTAATTGGATAATACAAACTTAGGCACAATATATATAGGTATATAATTGGTCTTCTTTATCCTTAATTTATTTCTTTAAAAACTGTATCTCTAAATTGCTTCTCCAGAATTATTTGTTGAAGAAAGAAAACTCATTAAATAATCCAGAAATATTGGTTCTCCAAACAGGTGTTTCGTCTGCTTAAGACTCATTAAATGAGTTTGAATCATATTAAGGTCTGTTACTTAAAATTACCAATACACATTGTAATTAAAAACCAATTCTTCAGAGAACAATTGAAGGTCTTTCCACCTCGATCATAAGAATGAAATTTAAAAAAAGATGTTTAATAGAAAACTCCTTGTTTATGTAATTTGGTACCTCAAACTGATATAAAAAAAATAAGATTAATACGTATATCCAGAAGACTCAATTGTTTCTCAATGAATAAGAAAGAATTTAAAGCAAAGGTCAAAATCTAGAACGTCAAGTTGACCTTTGACCTTGACCTCAATTTCTAGGTCATGGGTCAGTGAACTCAAAAAAGAAGGTCCGAGGTCAATTGCTTGTATCGTTGTGGAGAAATAATGATTTCAAATACATAAGGGGAGAAAACTCCTATAAGGGTTAACCAAAACCCTTCGACTGAATATGATGAAGTTTCGCCTTATTGTAAACAGTAATTTTGCAAACATATCATATCATTAACTGTAACATTTTCTTTTGAATAACGATAACAAGCAAAATTGATAACATGAACTTGACCTTTGACCTTGACCTCAATTTTTTTAAATGGACCAAGGACTTCATACTAAAAGACTGTAGGCCTCTACGAATTATACCGTATGAATTTATCCAACATATTGTCTATCTTAAATTTTTAAAGGGAAATAACTCCCATAAGATGTCTTCCGATCACTTCAGTCAAAATAAAACAAATCGTTCTTAAGAGTAGACAAACAATTAGGTGAAAACAGTTTGTTAAAATCTTTTACGGATTTAGAGATCTAGCGATAGCAAGAAAAAGGGGACGCAGGGAGATAACTCCTATAAGAATAAATGATCGGTTACACAGGGTGAGTTTTGAAACCACCATTACTGTACAACATCATTGGCCAAACATCCATTCGATATGTTGTAAAACAAAAAAGCATCTAAGACGGCAGAAGAAAAACAAAATAATCAGAAGAAAAACAAAAGGTCTTTCCACGAAAAGTGGAAAGACCTAATTACTTATGTCAAGGATATAGCGGTATTCATTTACAAGGCAACTAATGTCGACACTAACGTTACCGATTGTTGATGATACGCCTTTGTACATATAGCGTTGCCTTCTGCGCAACTCATCATTATGAATGCAATGTATATGAACACAAGTCTTGTCAATTAGGAGCTAAATACAAACAACTACCTTAAAGATAACTTATCCGACTCAGTTATTGGCCTGCGGACTATAATCCATAGACAAAGTTGTAATCTTTGGATAAAAACGAAACTTTACAATAAACTGACTTCATTGTACAAAACACTAAAAAAACAAAATCCTTTCCATGCAAACCCTGCCAAAAGACAATTAAAATATAAGTACTTGGGATAACTCAAATGCTTCTGAAAGGTAAGCAGATCCTCTTCCACATATAGCACCTCTCCTATTGCTAATATAGAAAAAAATCAATAATGTCAAATTAGAATAAATCAGAACCGGATTCAGATTAACTCAGTCAATCGTCCATGTCGTCAACAATGTTTCAGTTTTTTCTCAGGTCACTTGATGGGGAATCGCTATTCAAATATATGTATTGTATATAACATGATACATTGGTAATATAATTTGCCCAAGATACAATTTCGTCTACAAGACTTATTAGTGATGCTCAAATAAAATAAAATGTAAACAAGCCATATAAAGTTCGAAGTTGAAGAGTATTCAGGACAAAATACTCCTAAATACAGCTTAGATAATCTATTCTTCAGATAGAAATGCTTTAGTATAAAAAAATAAAAGTTTTGGAATTGGTTTATTTGAAATTATAATTAATCAACTTGGTATATTTTTAGTAAGTACATACAACGAGGCTTGCTCTACACTAGTTGGAAATTCCACATGTTACAATAATATGGTTTGTGTTTCTGATATTTGTGATTGTGAGATTTCCGCCATGCAGTATCATGATTCCTTTGATAAAAGCTGTAAAGCAAGTACGTATTCATGGTATATAATTGTAACATAAATTAAAATAAAAATGCCTTAGACAACAAAAGAGGGATGAAAGAAACCAAAAGGGACAGTCAAACTCATGATTCTAAAAATAAACTGACAACACCATGGCTAAAAATTAAAAAGACAAACAGACAAACAAAAGTACGCATGACACAACATAGAAAGCTTAAGAATAAACAACACGAACCCCACCAAAAAATAGGGGTGATCTTAGGTGATCCGGGAGGGTAAGCAGCTCCTGCTCCACATGTGTTGCTTATGTGATAACAAATCCGATAAAGAGAATTCGGTAGGTCACATTCATGAACGGGAAGGGGATTGTAGTTACGACGTAAGGAAAATATCCGATATCAACAATGGATGGTATATCATAAAAAAAAGATTTCAAGATTTATTGTAAAGCAACGCTCAGACACATATATGTGTAACATGAGGTACATATATACAATGGTAAACATGATTTATAAAACAAAGAAGATGTGGTATGATTGCCAAAGAGATAACTCTCCACTAGATACCAAATGACACAGAAATTCACAACAACGAACAAAGTTCCTTCTACATAGTCAGATATATAAGACACCGAAATCAACTTTAAATTATGTTTCATGTGTTTATTTATTTCTGTATAGAAAAAAGAAAAATAATTTATTAAAAAAAAAGTTTTGGTTCGTTAGACGGGAGTTTCGTCTACATTAGACTCATAAATTGAGTTTAAATCAAATATAAAAGTTACGATACACATTGTATTTACTTATGTCAAGGATATGGCGCTATTCATTTACTATGTGACTAACGTAGCTAACGTTACCTATTGTTAAAGCTACGCCTTTGTATACATAGCGTTGTCTTGTGCACAACTTATCATTAGATGAATGGAGTTGGTATAAACACTTATCAAATAAGAGCTTAATACTAACCATAACCTTCAGGGTAACCTACTCAGTTATTTGACATAGAACTGTCAAATTCATAAAACAAACTTGAAATCCAAACAAAACTAAACATTGCAGAAAAACTAACTTCATTGTACAAAAAACAACATGAGACTGTACTATAGAAATCCTCCCCCCTCTCTCCATCCTCCAAAAATTTAAATATTAAACATTGGGATGAAATCAGATGCTCCCGAAAGGGAGCAGATCCTCTTCCACCTGTCCTTATGCTAGTGTAGTAATAAATCATTAATACAATTTAGAAAATATAAAAACTGGATTTAGGTTAAGACAATTGGAAAATAATCGTGGTCATCTATGAGATAAATTGCAATAGCAATGAACCAGTTCGAAGGTGGCGACTCACTATTGATACGTCAATGATTTTTGGAAAGCAGTCGTATTAACAATGGCAAATCTCATTTCAATTGAGATTGTTGGTTCTGTACCTAATTGTTCATTTACTTTGAAGATTTTGCAAAGCTTACATGTAAAAATTATAATATGGTTTACTAATTCACATTAAAAAAAATATATAAGGTCCATAGCCTTGTTGTTGGAAGTTTACAATGTATGACATATAACAATTTAGCATTTTTTCAAGTGAGTACATACAACGAGAATTGCTCTACACAAGTTGGAGATGCCTCATGTTACAATGATATGGTTTGTAATTCTGGTATTTGTGATTGTGAGATTCCCGCCACGCAGTATCACGATCCCTATGAAAAAAGTTGTAAAGCAAGTACGTATTCATGGTATATAAATGTATTCTTAATTGGATAATACACACTTAGGCAAACTACATATAGGTATATAATTGATCTTCTTCATCCTTAATTTATTTCTTTAAAAACTGTATCTCTAAATTGCTTCTCCAGAATTATTTGTTGAAGAAACAAAACTCATTAAATAATCCAGAATTATTGGTTCTCCAAACAGATGTTTCGTCTGCTTAAGACTCATTAAATTAGTTTGAATCATATTAAGGTCTGTTACTTCAAATTACCAATACACATTGTAATTACTTGTGTCAAGGATATAACGGTATTCATTTACAAGGCAACTAATGTCGACACTAACGTTACCTATTGTTGATGATACGCCTTTGTACATAAAGCTTTGCCTTCTGCGCAACTCATCATTATGAATGCAATGTATATGAACACAAGTCTCATCAATTAGGAGTTTAATACAAACAACTTCCTTAAAGATAACTTATCCGACTCAGTTATTGGCCTGCTGACTATAATCCATACACAAAATTGTCGTCTTTGGATAAAAACGAAACTTTACAATAAACTGACTTCATTGTACAAAACACTAAACAAACAAAATCCTTTCCATGCAAACCCTTCCAAAAGACAATTAAAATATAAGTACTTGGGATAACTCAAATGCTTCTGAAAGGTAAGCAGATCCTCTTCCACATATAGCACCTCGCCTATTGCTAATGTAGAAAAAAATCAATAATGTCAAATTAGAATAAATCAGAACCGGATTTAGGTCAACCCAGTCAATCGTCAATCGTCCATGTCGTCAACAATGTATTAGTTTTTTTATCAAGTCACTTGATGGGGAATCGCTATTTAAATATATGTATTGTATATAACATGATACATTGGTAATATAATTTGCCCAAGATACAATTTCGTCTACAAGACTTATTATTGACGCTCAAATAAAATAAAATGTAAACCAGCCATATAAAGTTCGAAGTTGAAGAGTATTGAGGACCAAACCTTTCTAAATACAGCTTAGATGGTCTATTCTTCAGAAAGAAATGCCTTAGTATAAAAAAATAAAAGTTTTGTAATTGGTTTATTTAAAATTATAATTAAACAACTTGGTATATTTTTAGTAAGTACATACAACGAGGCTTGCTCTACACTAGTTGGAAATTCCACATGTTACAATAATATGGTTTGTGTTTCTGATATTTGTGATTGTGAGATTACCGCCATGCAGTATCATGATTCCTATGATAAAAGCTGTAAAGCAAGTACGTATTCATGGTATATTATTGTAACATAAATAAAAATAAAAATACCTTAGATGACAAAAGAGGAATGAAAGAAACCAAAAGGGACAGAAAATAAACTGACAGCGTCATGGCTAAAAAGTAAAAAGCCAAACAGACAAACAAAAGTACGCATGACACAACATAGCTATATATAGAAAGCTAAAGAATAAACAACATGAACTTCATCAAAAACTAGGGGTGATATTAGGTGCTCAGGAAGGGAAAGCAGCTCCTGCTCCCCATGTGTTTCATATGTGATAACAAATCCGGTTAATAGTCTAATTCGGTAGGTCACATTCATGAAAGGGAAGGGGGTTGTAGTTACGACGTAAGGAACATATCCGATATCAACAATGTATTGTATATCATAAAAAAAGATTTCAAGATTTATTGTAAAGCAACGCTCAGACACATATATGTGTAACTTGAGGTACATATATACAATGGTAAACATGATTTATAAAACAAAGAAGATGATTCCCAAAGAGATAATTCCCACTAGAAAAAAGAAAATTAATTTATTAGAAAAACAGTTTTGGTTCGCTAGACGGGAGTTTCGTCTATATAAGACTCATAAATTGAGTTTAAATCAAATATAAAAGATACGATACGCATGGTATTAACTTAAGTCAAGGCCAGGACTAAAAATTAAAAAGACAAACAGACAAACAAAAGTACGCATGACACATCATATAAAGCTAAAGAATAAACAACACGAACCCCATTTTTTACATCTTTTTAGGCAACAATATATGGTATATATTTGATCATTTTCATGGTATTAATTTAATAATTTCGACATGACAAATGTTAAAAATTATTACTTCAAACTACCGGCCTAATTTATGTACCAAAAAAAATGAACGAAAACAAATAATAATGTAATACATCCACAAACAACAACAACTGAATAAAAAGCGCCTGACTTGGAACAGACACAAACATACAGACTGTGGCAAGGTTAAATATGTGAGCAGGATCCAAACCTCCCTTTAACTACAGACAGTGAAGTAACAGACCACAGCTTTGTTCATGTTGTCGTTGAAATGTATAACAAATATTAACAATTTAGTATATTTTTTAGTAAGAACATTCAAAGAGAATTGCTCTACATTAGTTGGAGATTCAACATGTTTTAATAATATGGTTTGTGTTTCTGGAACTTGTGATTGCGAGATTCCCACCATGCAGTATTACGTTTTTTATGATAAAAGTTGTAAAACAAGTACGTATTCATGGTATAAAATTTTAATCTTAGTTAAATAAAATAAAATAAACGACAGTATATGATATAGAATTTATGTTTTTGACTTAAATCTGTATACACTGCATCTTAAAATGGCTTCTCCAGCAATATCTAGATCTGTTGAAGTAATAATCTAATTGAATAAACCAGGCTTATTAGTTCCCCAGACTGGCGTCTATATAATAAAAATAAAATTAACGGTACTAATTTTCTTGCACCAGATGCGCATTTCGACAATACATGTCTCTTCAGTGATGCTCGTGGCCAAAATACTCATTCATAAGATTTAAATCAAGTATTCGTTATTCGTTTATTTAAATTTGCAGTACACATTGAAATTACTGATGGCAAGGATTTACCATTTGCCATTTACTATTCACCATGTTCACTTAACATCACATACGTCACCTAGTTTTTTACGAAATGCCTCTGTATACGTAAAGTTGTCTTGTGTACTGCAAATAATTGCATGAATACAATTTATCCTACTTAGTAATTGGACAGAGGACGTACTTTCAAATTCATATGATAAACTGGAAAATCCCAGAGCACAAACTGAACATTGCAAAAATGGCTAACCTCAATGTACAAAAGAAACCAACTTAAAGAAAATAAATTTGCCAATAAAAAAAACTTAGAAAAAACTCAAAAAAAAAAAACCACTTGGATAATATCAAATGCGACTGGAAGGTAAGCAGATCCTCTTCACATGCAGCATCTTCGAAAGCTTATTTGAGTGATATTTCAAATGCCAAATTGAAATAAATGGGAACGGGGTTAAGCCTAATTACACAATAGGAGTACAATTGGTTCCAATGGGAATGCCGCTAGTTTGTTTAAAATCAGTCCTCCAAACGTAACAAATTTTTTTGTAAATTAAGATATTTAGAATTTTATGGAAACTTTTTAACGTCTTTCATTTATATTACGGAAATAATTTAAAACTCGGTACATTTTTTAATGCATTTCTATCTATTAACGTTATTGCAGCCAAATACACTTTTCACATAATAACATCTTTAAGTTTAAGTACGTGTGTAAAAGAGGGACGAAAGACACCAAAGGGACAGTCAAACTCGTAAATCTAAAACAAACTGACAACGCCATGGCTAAAAATGAAAAAGACAAACAGAAAAACAATAGTACACATGACACAACATAGAAAACTAAAGAATAAACAACACGAACCACACCAAAAACTAGGGGTGATCTCAGGTGCTCCGGAAGGGTAAGCAGATCCTGCTCCACATGCGGCACCCGTCGTGTTGCTTATGTGATTTCAAATCCGGTAAATAGTCTAATTCGGTAGGTCAAATTCATGAAAGGGAAGGGGATTGTAGTTACGACGTAAGGAACATATCCGATATCATTTGTGAAACGGTTATTCCATAACGGTCAACCAACTCGTGATGGCGTCCGTAAAATTTACGAAGGGATGATTTCAACTTCACCATTTGGAACTCTTGGTTTAATAGCTTCCTTGTGAGCAGTAACCCTCTATCAAGAAAATCATGATAGGAAATGCAAGCACGGGAATATCGTATCAATTGGGAGATATATACCCCGTATGCAGGTGCTGCTGGAATGTTGCTACTTAGAAATGGAAAGTTCACAATTGGAAAGCTGAAATCATCTCTTTTGTCGTAAAGTTTTGTCTTCAACCGACCCTCATTGTCAATTTCTAGATGTAAGTCAAGATATGACGCCGACTTAACTGTATCTGTAGTATCCTTTATCTCCAATTCGATGGGATAGATGCGATCCACATAGTCACCAAATTTTGAATTGTTTAGTGAAAGAACGTCATCTATATAGCGGAAAGTAGAGTTAAAGGATATTGCTAACTTCTTATCTTTCTTCCTAAGAAGTTCCTGCGTGAAGTCAGCCTCATAATAATAAAGAAACAAGTCAGCAAGTAGAGGGGCACAGTTTGTTCCCATTGGGATGCCGACAGTCTGTTGAAAAACACGTCCTCCGAACGTAACAAATATGTTGTCAATCAAGAAATCAAGCATCTTGATAATATCGGTTTCAGAGAATTTTTTGTTTGAATCAGAATGGTTCTTTACAAAGTATGATTTATCCCTCCCTAAGACAAGATACTTGTATCTACGTTGGCCATTCTTTTTTATGAAGCAAAGTAATACCAACTCTTTTAATTTGTCTTTTAGTTTGGAATGTGGAATACTTGTGTAAAGAGTAGAAAAGTCAAATGTTTTAATACTGTTACAAGATGAAAGAGAGTTAGATTGTATGTACTCTAAAAGATCTTTGGAATTTTTAAGTATCCACATCTGATTCACGCCACCTCTAGAATAGGCAGTTTCACAATAACTTTGAAGCCCGTCTTTGATTGCTGATAAAATGGATGTTAATAATTTAGAAAGGGGTTTCGTAAATTAACAATAAACGTTTTTTTTTAGATCGGTTCGTTAGTCAATACTCTGCTCATTTCTAAAAGTTTGAAACTTATACACAATGATGATTACAACTTTGAATTAGGTGGTCGTCCACTTTCGCTACTTACGAATGATGTTCCTTTGTAAATGGAAAATATGCTGAATTAGCCGTTTTCGCGCTCAAACTTTATTTTGCCGCTGAACACAAGGGGTACAAGCAAAATCACGTGATGAATATACACACAGCGGAAGTTACAGTCGAACTCGCCGCTTGAAAGGTTTGTAGTTGCATTTTCTTGTTATATCAATTAAATTTCGATTAATAAGTTGGCACACCGAATGTCGGATAGTGTGTAGTTTTAAAATACACATTTTGTTTTGCTAGAAATTGTGCAGTTATTGCAAACACTTCGACACAGTTATCTGGTGAAATTTTGGAACTGTGTCGAAGTGTTAGCATTAACTGCACGCTTTCCAGCAAGGATAATTGTGTATTTCAAAACTAGATAGTATCCGAAATTCGGTGCACTACCTTATTTATCAAATTTTATTGATACAAACAAGTAATACGACTACTTACCTTTCAAGCGGTCTGCTCGAATGTTACTTCCGGTGTGTGTATGTCCATCACGTGATTTTGATTGTACCCCTTGGAACAAATACTATGTAACTTTCGGGGTAAAGTATAAGTACTTATTACATACATTTATTAGTACTTATTACATACATCTATTAATATTTCTTACATATATTTATGAGTACTTACTACGTACATTTATTAGGACTTATCTATTAGTACTTATTACATACATCTATTAGTACTTTTTACATCTATTTATGAGTACTTATTACATACATCTATTAGTACTTTTTACATCTATTTATGAGTACTTATTACATACATCTATTAGTACTTTTTACATCTATTTATGAGTACTTATTACATACATCTATTAGGACTTATCTATTGGTACTTATTACATACATCTATTAGTACTTTTTACATAGAGATTAATACATGGCCTTTTCCATATCAGCCTGGGTATCATCCCGAGACCCCCATATCAGCCCGAGACGGAGTCGAGGCGCTGATATGGGTCGAGGGATGATACCCAGGCTGATATGGAAAAGGCCATGTATTAATCGCTTTATCATATACTTCCGACAATAGTTTTATGTAAGGCAAAAAAAAAAACAAATGCAACAACTAAAACAGTCAAAAACTTTAGAAAGAAGTTAAGTTATAAATCCAATATACTATAATTGTCAACCAACAGCATCACTACCTCCATATATATGTACATTGTATGGTAACATTTGCTATAGAGGCATTTTGAAACATTGAATATTTGGAAGAGTTTCATGATCATTATTACTACATGTTTGTTGTACTTTAAAATGATTCATAATTGCCAATGGCATTTGTTAGAAAGTACTAAACTAACCACAAAAGTTCCCGTAAATTTTGACGTCGTCATCAATATCTGACGTCACAATGGAAAAATAAACAACCGATACCGGTAACACCGAAAGTAACTTGCACGAGAAGCACTGTAATGGGTTTTTGCACGAGACGCCACTGATATGGGTTATCAGACCGGGCTGATATGGGTTATCAGCCTGGGTGGGAAATTATGGCTTGTGTACTTCCGTTCGTTACACATATGCAAAAGCTATCATATTAATGCTAAGTATATGATAAATATATTTATTAGTACTTATTACGTACATTTATTACGACTTATCTATTAGTACTTATTACATACATCTATTAGTACTTATTACATACATCTATTAGTACTTATTACATACATCTATTAGTACTTATTACATACATCTATTAGTACTTATTACATACATCTATTAGTACTTATTACATGAACATACATCTATTAGTACTTATTACATACATCTATTAGTACTTATTACATACATCTATTAGTACTTATTACATGAACATACATCTATTAGTACTTATTATATGAACATACATCTATTAGTACTTAATACAGACATGAACATCTATGTCTACATTTTTCTTTGATTATGTCAACATTGGAATCATTAACAATAAGCCTACTAGTTCTTTCGGAAGTTTGAGGAGTGTTTACAACACATTCGAAAACATTGTGAGAAAGACTGTGTTTTAACCGAAAATCATTTTATTGATTATTCCGCTTCTTCACATTTTTTAATATCAAGTTATAACATGTATGTGTCTTAAAATTGAGAATTTAAATGGGGAATGTGTCATAGAGACAACAGTCGAAGGCCACCAATGGTTCTTTAATGCAGCGGGAAAATCCCGACTCGGAGGCGTGCTTAAGCTTGCCCCTTAAAAAAGATGTTTACAAGTTTAGTGGTATTAGACGGCATACTTACCTCCGAAGTATATTGAAGAAACTAAAAACAAAAAATCATACTAGACTAACAAAGTAACATGTATTCATTTATAGGAGCAAAATATAAAGAATCCTGTCAAGCATTAGAAGATGGTTCAAATTGTTACGGCAATATGCTTTGTGTGAGTGGTGTTTGTGGTTGTAACACCACCCAGTATTATAACCCAAATGTACATAGTTGTAATGAAAGTAAGTATCTTAAAAACAGTTTTATACAGATTCGTGCATAGATTTAAAAGAATTAAGGGTTTGATGATAAAAGCATGAAACTTCATAATTTGTACGTTTATGTATATTTGTTCACATCTTTGGTTTTGGGTGTTAAGTTGATCGAGTTCTGCTACCACATCTAATATCTTTAAATTAAAAGTTGATAACAAAACATAAATATTTGAAAAGAAAAGAAACTTATATATTACAACTGTTTTTTTGTAATTATAACCCTTCTTTAAAAATATGGGGTATAATGTTTTACATCAGTCTGTCTGACAATCCATACGTCCATATGTCAGTCCATCCGTCATCAGCCAGATGTTTCGTCGCATCTTTCTCAGGAAGTACATCATAAGGATTCCTGAAATTTAGTTACAAGGTGAATATCAGTAAGCTTTTCTGTATGATACATTTTCAGATTGATTTCTAAACAACTTCCGGTTTACTTCCTGTTAACCGAACACTTTTACCATTTTACATATGATAGCCAAGTTAAAAACTGTCGTCACATTTTTCTCAGAAACTACAACAATAATTTTGAAATTTGGTTTCAGGGTTTAAATAAGTCATCTTTACCGTGTGATGCGTTCTCAGATTCATTACTCAAGACCTTACTGTTTACCGAACGCTTGTATAAGTAACGTATGATAGCCAAGTCAAAATGTTGACATATTTTTCTCAAGAACTGCAATACGAGGATTTCTAAAATTTGGTTTCAGGGTTTATAAAAGTAAGCTTAACCGTTTGGTGCGTTTTCAGATTCATCCCTTTGCAACATCCTCGGCAGGCAGGGGTAACATCGGTGAACAATAGTCTACCGTTTCACTTATTTCGTCATTATCATGCTCCCTATTACAGGCGTATTGTCCGAAAGGTAAATATGTATTCTGGAAACAATGAATAATTATATTTATTAATCCTATTAAACTTGTTGAAACAAAACATTAAGAATTAAATATTTCTGCTTTTAACATTGCTAATATAAAGGTTTTGATTGCAGCTGGAAGATACCTTGACCCTTGTTCAACAGCGGTTAGAAATATAAGTTGTTACCCTCCTTTGCTTTGTTCGTCCAGTGTATGCCATTGTGAACTCCCAGCAATGATGCATTATGACGCCGATGATAATACGTGTAACGACGGTACGTATTCAGTATCTACACTTAATCCTGTATAGACTCATACTCAGTTCACAATACGCAGTTTAGATCCGACTTCTATAAAAAGTAGTTAATATAAATTAAATCAAAGTGCTTGAATTGTGAGGTCAAATTCGGATAAAACTTAACTCTCATTTAGAACATCTTAAACTTTCTCGTCTTATAGAAAATCAGTTGTGGTAACTTCTTTTTTCCATAACCTATAAAATGATATACATGAAATGACTTAATTGTAAATCAATTACGATCATAGTGACTTCTTAATGTTTAGAGGTGTGTAATTCAGAGCCTGTTATTCAGTGGTTGTCGTTTGTTTATGTGTTACATTTTTTGTCGTTCATTTTGTGTACATACATAAAGCCGTTAGGTTTCTCGTTTGAATTGTTGAACATTGTCATTTTGGGGCGTTTTATAGCTGACTATGCGATATGGGCTTTGCTTATAGGTTGAAGACCGTACGATGACCTAAAGTTGTTAATTTTTGTGTAATTTTGGTCACTTGTGGAGAGTTGTCTCATTGGCAATCATACCTCATCTTTTATTTTATAAAACGAGATGTACAATCTCCTAAGGTTATTACTTTAGGAAAAGAGCAAAGGTTGAAAATAAGGAGTAATTTGTTTGTCGAATTGCTATACATCACCACAAATGAATAGACATATTAGTATACAAACATTTTAAGTTTAGTTATGCATACTAATACTGCAAACGTTATGTAACGGTTCATATAAAAAAGAAGAACAGTAAAGAAAGATGTGGCGTAAAGAGTACAAGGTTAGATAAAACAAGATTCTAGAGTCATTATTATAATACACATAATCGCTATTATTTCCATTTTGGATAAGCTTTAAAAATTACCCAAATTTTTCATCCAGTTGAAGCTATCTGGCAGCCTGTCTGATCATTTCACCATGCATGATTCTTTTTAATGAAACCTGTTTAAACTACCGTAAATACTTCAAACAAAATATGTTTTTACTTCAATTTTAATTTCGAAAAAAGGGATCGTTCTTTATGAAAGTTTCTTGATGATCGCTTTCTTAAGTTTTTCCTCCCTCAGTTCACCCTAATGATGACCTCTATTTTCGGGGGCCCGACCCAAACAGTAAGTTGTAAAAATGACTGTTTTTCCCGGATTGGACAAAATAGCCATCATATAAAAAACAAGATGTGGTATGATTGCCAATGAGACAACTACCCACAATCTCCACAATTACTTTAGGAAAAGAGCAAAGGTAGAAGATAAGGAGTAATTTGTTCATAAGGTGTATATGTTTAAGAATAGATTAACTGTTTAAGACAAACCATCTTTATTGTTTATTTTCACGTAATTATCATTTTCGAATTTATTTTTTTTGCATTCATGGGGTTTTATGATTTCAAACGAGACTGGGCTATTTCATTAACATTTCACAGAATTTTTTTCTGCAACAGGCGTAAGCTATTTTCGGTGGCATTCAACGAAATCAAATGACTTACCTATAGATTAACTTAGCCGTATTTGGCACCACTTTTTTGAATTTTGGGTCGTCAATGCTCTTCAACTTTGTACTTGTTTGGCTTTTTAAATTTTTTGATCTGAGCGCCACTGATGAGTGTTATGTGGACGAAACGCGCGTCTGGTGTAATAATTTATAATCCTTGTACATTTGATTACTACCAATTAACGTTTCGAAAAATTACATCTAGAAATATGGTGTAGAAAAGTGATTTTTTGGTAGTTTAGTATGAAGATCCAAATCAAGGAAATGTAAAGTGCAGAAACAATTAAACATAAAACAATACATCTTTATTGTGTGTTTCCAGGCGATGAAAGCATTGAAATTACTACTTGTTTGTGGAGAAAGTTTATAAAAATCATAAAAAGATACTACCATGATAAAGAAAGTGTTAAACGACCTTGGCAGGCTTTGCTGCCCTCGCATGGTAACATGAAAATTAGAAAAGTTCAACAGAGAAAGGCACTTGTTTGGTTCCCTTTAAAGTGCTGGTAAACTCTTTGAAATTCAAATTCCGTATTCAAGTAAACGTGAACAATAACCTTTGAGCATCCTGTCAGCTGGTTTGTCGATAAAGATGTCACGGAATACCAATTACAATATGAACTAATTTTTGCCTGTCTGAATTTGAACTTTGTTTGTAATCAATGATGAATATTTAGTCTAATCGTCCAATGATCAAAAGCAAAGACAGTCTATCTCGTCCATCTCGTCCAGTAATATTAAGCCAGATATTATTGCAATTCTTTCTAAATTCAAATATCTTTCAGAGATCTAGATTTACCCTAATGAAAGATGGAGAAAAGACCTAAATTATTTTAGAAGATCCACACCAAGAAGAAATCAAAACGAATTGAATATCAAAATAATAAGAAGTTATGATTACCCTCTTTTAATTATGTTTGTTCTCTAGGATTATGTTATTAACTCCACGCATAAGAATTTTTAAAAAAATTGACATATTTGAAGTAAAACGTTAATTCATCATAAAAACCAAAACGTTTTTTTTTGCATTTTAGCTAGTTTCAATGCGGAGGAGTTCGTTAATGATACGAAGGGATTTGGAAATATTGTAGAAGCAACGATGGATTCAATTCATCATATGCATATAGAGATAGAAGAGAAAGAGCATGTAAGATGTGTCTTTTTATTTTTATTGTTTTTGGCTCCTTTGTCACTCTGTCATGGTTTTGGTTTTTGCTATCATTTTTTTTTTTTTTTTTTAACCATAATTGGAATGTGATCAAATCAAGAGCCTCTAGCCTTTGTTAGTCTGGTATGATTTTAATTTTTTTTTTCTTGTGTATGATTCGCAGTTAAATAAGACGTCCATTATCACTTTACTTGTATACATATGTTTAGGGGCCAGTTGCGGGACACATACGGGTGCGGGAGTTTCTCGCTACATTGAAGATCCATTGGTGGCCTTCGGCTATTGTCTGCTCTATGGTCGGGTTGTTGTCGCTTTGGCACATTCTCTATTTCCATTTCAATTTTATTCACATAAGAATTAGAGAAAGATCCAATCTGATTATTCAATAAGCATTCTCACTGAATCCATTATTTAAAGTATTATATAATCATGTAGAGAGAGGCAAAAGATACCAAAGGAGCATTCTTACTTATTTTGTTGTGTTATTTGAGCGAATGTCACGATATTTTTTTGACATATAAAATTAAGCAGATATGGTATGATTGTTAATAAGACCAAATGAAAAAAAATACTACAGCCTCAAAATAGCAAATGTTAAACAATTCGAACGCGAAAGATTACGGCCTGATTCATGAACAAAATAATGAGTGAATAACAAATACAAATATAATATACATCATCAATCGACAACCACTCAATAACTGGCTCCTGACTTAAGACAGGAAGATACAAGTGTGGCGGGGTCTAACTAGTTTGTAGGCTAGCCAACACTCCCCTAACTGAGACTGAGGTGTGACAGTTCAACATAAGAACAAACCATATCAATTTTCGAAAGGTTGATTTTATTCTTCACTATGTTTGTACATAAATATATGATAAAAGGGAGGTTATCGTAACGATCTATACAACAGGATTTAGATTTAGTATTTAAGAATAAGATCTTCATTCATATGTCGTTTAATAGTTTGAATACAAAAGCGTTTGGGTTAACGCCAAGAAACCTTATGAAACATTTTAACAAAACCAAACGCTATCAATCAAACATGCCAAAGGAACAAGTTATAACCAGTTGCCGTATTCCCGACTTGGTACAATCAATATCCGAAGGAAATGGTGAGTTGAATCTGGTTTTATAGCTAGCTAAACGTCCAACTTTTATAACATATGTTTATAGTTCGATACGATACCCATACGAATCGCTGTCTTGGGATTTCACAACCAAGTTTCCAAAACCTTTTTTTTTTGTATTCTCCGAATTCGATCACTTCTCTATTCTATAAAACAAATCTAAACTGTTCACTCATAAGGGCAGATAATATGTGTAACGATCATGTATTTGATGTTTAAACAATCTGTTGTATAGAACAAGGGATCAGTAATGAATGTCTGTTCGAACTGTACTCTCCTAGTATTCTCCGATGGTGATTTGACCACTACTCTATTCTATAGTATGTTATATGTGTAACAGTCATCTATTTCATGTTTAAACAATCTGTTGTCTAGAAAAAGGAATCAGTACTGAATGTCTGTTCGAACTGTACACTTTTCTCGCATTCTCCGATGATGATTTGACCACTACTCTATTCTATAGTATGTACAATGTAATATGTGTGACGGTCATGTATGTCATGTTTAAACAATCTGTTGTTTTGAACAAGGGATTAAGACTGAATGTTTGTTCGAACTGTGTACACTCTCCTAGTGAACAGTTCTTGTTTAATGTTATGGCTCATTGTTTCATCTTATTTTGGTAAAGTAAATCGGCAACTATATCGTACAGCTTTTTTGATATATATAGTTGTTTTTTTATTTTACCCATAATGACTGTGATTTCTCTGTGCTATTCTAACAGATAATTGAAGAAATGGTTACAGTTTTAGCTGTGTTACCTACAGAAAACGAAGCTGAAATGGAAAATGTATTAGAGGCTTCGAACCAAATTTCTAAGGAAGCAGATGCCTTATCAGATAACGTTCAGGTAGAAAATTAATAGTTAGTATGAATTGTTGTACTGTTTATTAAGATCATAAAAAAAAAAAAATAGACGTCCTGAAATACCGAGAGTTACTTAAAAAAAGTGTAATAACTTTCCATAATATCCCAGTGAAATAAATAAAGAAAGGACATCTGCCACATAACTGACTTTTGTTGTATCCAAGCTTTAACCTGTAAGAAGGAGCCGGATGCATATAGTAATGGAATAGGGAATTTGTCAAAAAGACAATAACCCGACCATAGAGCAGGCAACAGCCAAAGGCCAAAATTAATGGGTCTTCAGTGTAGAAAGAAACTCCCGCACCCAGAGGTGTCCTTCACCTGGCCCTAAACAAATATCTTTACTAGTTCAGTGATAATGGACGTCATACTAAACTCCAAATTATACACAAGAAACTAAAATTAAAAATCATATAAGACTTACAAAGGCCAGAGGCTCCTGACTTGGGACAGGCGTAAAAAAGCGGCGGATTAAAACATGTTTTTGAGATCTCAACCCTCCTCCTTACCACTTGCCAATATAGACAAACAATACGCACAGTGAAAGTCAGTATAAGAGAAGTCCAAGTCTGATGTCAGAATAGGAAACAAAAGAAAACAAACAAAATGACAATAATACAGAAATAACAACAGACTAGCAGTTACTGACATGCCAGCTCCAGACCACAATTTAACTGATTGAAAGATTATGTCTTCATCATATGAGTATCAGGCACTATCCTTCCTGTTAAGGGTTTAGTATTGAATCATCTTTAAATATATGAGAAAAAATAACATGTGTCATGCCAACAACTTGTTTTAGAATAAATGTGTTTAATTCCAATGCAAAGACCCTATAAGTAAATCAAAGTTAAAGC